>NW_028274821.1:93964257-94567310 GCF_037043125.1 Eumetopias jubatus
TCTTCCACAAGAGATACTGAGCTGGGAGGACTCAAGCTGTCTTGTCATGCTGTGGGGAGTGGAGCCCGAGGAGCCCAGAGACAGACAGAGACAAAGTTTAGATGGCAGCACTGGAGACCCTGGATCCAGCCACACCTGAAGCTGTTCTTAAAAATCCCATTTATCTTTCCAGGGCTCGATGAAATATTCACCTTCTCCTTTAGTTCACAGTGGTCCTGCTAGAGGCTGGCAGGTCTGTCCTGCCGGCAAGACCACTGGGACATAGAGCCGAGAGGGAGAGGACAGCACTCAGCATGGCCCAGGGAGCCTGTCTCCCGCCTCAGACCTCTCCAGAAGCTCCCTGGCTGGGGCAAGGTGCTGCCTGCCTGTCCAGCGGCGTGTGCACAACCACTCAGGGCCTCCTGAGCTGACCTGCTAACCCGCCCAACAGCAGCTAGTAGCTCCTCCAGGAGGCCCACTCCCTGGTTTCTGCCCCGCTGCCAAGCCAGCCCAACAAAGCCCCTGTGGCCAGCAACTCGGGCTTGGTGCAGACCCCTGGCCACAGCCCGTCACAGCAGACCCCGAATCCACCCGCTTTCTCCCCAGGCCACCTCGGCCCAGCTGGTGGCCGCACCACCAGCCCCTCCCCACCCAGGCCCAGCACTGGGCAACCCCCCCGGGCACCCCCCTCCAGTTGCCCCTGCGCTCACTTCCTCCCCAGAGCCGAGCGGGGGCTGTCTGGTCAGGCCACTGGTTGAGGGGAGGGTATCGGCTCCGCTTGGGAAGCGGCCCGGCCCCAGCACGCTCCACACGCCGATCTGTGCCGCTGCCTCCATCCTGGGCTGAGCAGGTGTTTCCGCATGCACGCCGGGGCTTGGGGGGAGCTCAGAGCCACACAGCAGGAATCAGAGGCCCCCGGAGGCCCCCCACCAGGACACACTCTCTGTTTACTCTTAGAAGAAAGTTCCCACCTTGGCAGCCAGGCTGCGGCGTGTCCCTGCGAGGCCCCCTGGACGCTGCCCGGCCCCACACCCAGCCTGGGAGCTGGCCAGGAGCCAGACACACCAGCCTGGCCCTTGGGGGTGGCAGCCTCCCCTGGCACCGGGCTCTTCAGCCAGTGGCCCCTGTCCATCCTGCCAGACCTCCCAGGGCTGTCCCTTCCCTCGCTGACGGCAGAAGGCCCGGTGCAAGGCTTCATTCTGCCACTCACTGACTTCATGACCATGGAGGAGTCACCTCACCTTTCAGAGCCTTACTTTTCTCCTCTGGAAGATGGGAATATTCCTTCCTACCCCACTCACCCCACGGGTCTGGTCGAGGATTCAAAAAGGTAGCCTAGGCTGAGAATGCTGGCTGTTACGAAGGCCTTAGACTTTTCCGGCCTGACTGTCCGCACTGCCTGACCACAGGCCGCCTGGAAAGCTGAAGCCGCCTCAGGCGTATGGTAATTCACAAAACAAGGCAGGCACTTGACAGTTTCTTTATAGGATTGCATGGAACCCTTCCCTGAGGCACCCGATCCCTGAGACACTTCAACAGTGTCCCCCAGAAGGGGCTCTTCTGGGAGTTTGGAAGGTGGGGGTCACCACCACCCTGCTCCTAAACCAAACTGACCCTTGAAAATGTGTTTATCAGGATGGGGGTGGGTCCTCCTTGGGACCCAGACTCTGAGACCCCTGGGTTACATTCAGACTTGGAGGGCATTTACTGAACACACCCAGAGCCAAGCCTTGTACCTTGCTCTGGGCACTGGGTTTTGGCCGTCAGGAGTTCGAGCCTCACAGGCTGTGGCAGGTAGGTAGCCTGTTGCAGCTCCTCTGGAGGCCCTTGACAGGGGGCAGGGGAGGGGTCTCTGAGCCCCCAGCAGGGCTCCTCCTCTGCAGGAGGGAACATAAGTGGGCTTGGAGAAGCCAGGAGGCGCTTCCAAGGAGGGGACAGTGTGGGTCTGGACTCAGACCTGGCTGTGGGGTGTGGACCCTGCCCCAGCCAACCCAGCTGCTCAGGACCTGGGGGCCTGAGGCTGAAAATGGTATCGGACAATCCTTTCGGGAACTAGCCCCAGTGGAGCCAGGTCAAGGCCAGCCTCTGGGGTGCAGTAAACAGGAAAATCGACGGGAGGCTGGAGGCCCAGGGAGAAAGGAAAGGGCTGGGTCAAAGGGTCTCACAAAATGTTTAAAATGAGCAGGAAATGATGACTTCTTAATGTCTCTGTCCACCCCCGCGCTGCTGAGCCAGCTCTGAGCCTAAGGATCCCAACACTGGGGGCCCAGCTTGTGTGGCTTTCGGGAGTTGATGCCCCAGATGAAGCCCAAGCTTTCCAGCCAGCTCTCAGGGCTCCCTGCTGCCCGGCCCCGTGGTGCGGGCCCCATCCGCGGAGGGGGCCCTCCCCCCCACCCCTGGCATGGCCCCTAATCATGGGCTGTAACCCTGGGCCTGGCCTCGCCTGCCCCCGCTTGCCAGTTAGAGCTGTGCATGGGAAACTGAGGCCCAGCGGGGAAGGGACGGGCCCAAGGTCACCCCAGGGGTCAGTGGTAGGTCTCTGCTTCTGGGTCTGGTGGCCCGGCCTTGGCCCCAGCCTGCCTCTCTGTAACAAGAGCATCTCCGTCTGTGGAGCCCCATGAAGAAGCCCCAGGACATTCTCAGCACACCCCAGACCCTGGCGGATTCAGGGACCTCCGAGTCACTGCTCCCGGTGGAAACCTGACACCGGCATCCCACAGTGTGAGGATTACTTGAAATTGGGTGAGCCGCATATGTGTATCCTGCTCGGCCAGAGCACACCTCTCCTGAGCCTCTGGGGTGTGGGCAGGAGACAGCTCAGCAGAGGGTCCATCTGTCCCAGACCACATCCCTGTGTAGTGACAAGAAGAAACCGTCCGTAGTCTTGAGCCGGAGATTCTGCTTCTGGCGGTTTGTCCTGAGGAGCTATCGTGAAGCCAGAGAGCCTGCCTCTCAGATTCCTTGGGCTGCGTAGGTGTAACTGGGAGGGACTGGGAACAGCCCCCTGGGGAGGCCAGCAAGGACACCACCGCTCCTCCGCCCGACTGAGGAAGTACAGCTGTTGGAAGTCATGTCTGTGGGAAGTTCAGCAACGCTGGAGACGCTCGTTCTGTGGCGGGCGGTGGGGGGAGCTCAGCCCTGTGCTCCAGCCGGCAGGAGTGGCCGAGCCTCGCACGCCCGACGCACCCACGTGGGAAGGAGGGGATCCCAGCCGGTGGGTTCCTGCCACGTTCTGCTCCCATTTGTGGTCCTTGGTGGGGACCATCTTACAAAACGGTGTGGTTTATGGGCTCAACCTTCACCCCAGAGGCAGAGGCCCTCCACCGGGCCCCCAGGGTCTGTCCCTGGGTGAGAAGCTGCTGCAGGGGCTCAGGAGGGGAGTCGGCAGGAAGCGGCCAGTTCTCGCAGCCAGGGCCACCCCTCCTTGGGGCTTGGCCCCCCATCTGCTCCCCCAGGAGTGGCTTCTGAACCCCAGGCCTTTGGGAAGCATGGCCAGCTGTGGGGTCTACACTGTGGCCCCTGCCACCAGCCGCCCCCTCTGCCACCCCCGCAGCCTGTGCGGGCCTTAATGAGGATGTGGACGGGGTTTGGTGTCCCTGCCCCAAGAAAGGCCTGGAGCTCAAGCAGGAGGGCTCTCTTCTGTGCCTGGGGATCCAGAGAGTGCTTCTCCCAAGGCCGCAGGGCTGAGCAGGAGGGAGGGGGCAGAGGGCGGAGCCGGACCCCTGGGAGAAGCTCAAAAGTCGGTGCCCTTGGGTACTGCCTCGGGGCTCTGGCGGGCAGGGAGCTCCAGCCTATGTCCACAGGGCCAGGTGCGGGGCAGGCCCAGCAAGTGCCCCCGGACTGGAGAGGCAGGTGGGTTGTCAGGGTCCCACAGGGGGAGGGGTGAACTCCCCAAACAAAACCACATGCTGGCCACGGGTAAGAGGCAGGCCTCCTCGTGGCGGGGGGCCTACAAAGCCCTGAGCCTCTGAGGGCTGGTGGGTCCCAGGGAGCACCGGGCTCTGGGGTGGGGTACCGGCCCGTGGAAGCAGCTCCCCTGCATCGTCAGCAACTCTGGCCTCCACACAGCGAGGCTGGGTCCTCCCCTGACCCCATCCCCAGCATGGCCGTGGACGGGCCTTCCCTCTGCAGGTGGCCGGGGTAGTCCCAGGGGCTGGGCCCGGGTGCAGGCCCTCCAGCCCTGCAGTGCAGGCCCAGGGCAGGCCAGGGGCTCTTGTGGTGGGAGGCAATTCAACATCCGTGCCCGGCGCTCATCCCGGTGGGCAACACTCTTATTTCTTGTTTTTTTGTTTTGTTTTATTTTATTTTTTAAAGTACACTCTACGCCCAACATGGGGCTTGCACCCAGGACCCCAAGATCAACCCCGACAGAGCTGGCTGGGCACCCCCCACTCTGTCATCACAACAGGCCTGTGAGGTAGGGCCATTTAAAGACAGGGAAACCGAGTCCCACGGTGAGGGACAGGCCACGGCGGGATTAGATCCAGGCCCCCCCGCAGCTGCCTCAGCGCATCGCCAAGGTCCCACGGACCCTGGAGCGTTTCTGGGGAGAGGGTCTGAGCCTTCAGCAGACCGCGCAAAGCCCACAGGACCACACACAGGCCAAGAGCCAGGGCCTGGGGTCCCGGGTGCAGGGGAGCCTGGGACACCAGGGGCGCCTCTCCCCTTGCCTCCCGAGGGGGATCATGGAAGCTTCTCCCTTGCACAGCCCCAGGACCCTGGACATTTTGCCCAGAGCCCCAAGGCCACCTCAGCTCAGCGTGGGAGCCTCGTCTCAGCACCCCCACGGGACGCCCCAGGTCATCAGGCTGAGCGGGGCGTGCGTGTCCTCTCCCTGCTGGCCAGCCCCGGGCCAGACCCCCTCGTCCCCTTGCGGAGGGTGGCTCCCCACACGCCGGCCTGTCTACAGCGAGGACCCGCGTCCAGGGGTGAGCCCAGCTACCCGCGGGCACCTCAGTATTCTCGCCCGGAAACTGGGGCAGCACCACCTTCCTCACAGGGCTATGTGTGGGTGGAGCCATGCTGGCAGCCCCGAAGGCCTTACGGGGACAGGCTGAGCTCTGCCCCCAGGCACAGGTGAATGTCTCAAGAAGGAATAAATGAAGGCAGCAGAGTCCTGACTCATGCTGCGGCGTGAAGAACCTCGAACACGGTGCTCCGTGGAAAGGCCCCGATGGAGGGGTGCGTGTGGCAGGACTCCATGGATGTGACGTGTGCTCGGGAGGGAATCCACGGAGACAGCGAGGAGGGGAGGGGCGGCCAGGGGCTGGGGTGCCGGCTCTGCTCCGGGGCTGAGGACCGGAACCAGATGTCGGTGGCACGGTGGACAGAATGTACCAGATGCCACCGAATCCTTCACATCACAGTGACCACTTTTGGGGCGCCCGGCTGGCTCAGTCGGTAGAGCCTGGACTCTTGATCTCAGGGTCGTGAGTTTAAGCCCCATGTTGTGGGTAGAGAATCCTTAAAAATAAAGTCTTAAAAATAGGGTGCCTGGGTGGCTCAGTTGGTTGGGCGACTGCCTTTGGCTCAGGTCATGATCCTGGAGTCCCGGGATCGAGTCCCGCATCGGGCTCCCTGCTCGGCGGGGAGTCTGCTTCTCCCTCTGACCCTCTTCCCATTCATGCTCTCTATCTCTCATTCTCTCTCTCTCAAATAAATAAATAAAATCTTAAAAAAAATAAATAAATAAATAAATAAATAAACACATACATATACACCTACATAAAGTGACCGCTTTTATATTCTGTGGGTAGGGTGGAGGCGCCCTCCCCGGGTAGCAGGCCCGCCTGGCGCTGTCCCTCTCCCCAGGTGAGCAAGCTCGCCTCCGGGAGGGCGGTGACCTGGTGTGGACCCAGGTCTCTCACTGCAAAGTAGATGGGCAGGGAGACCCCTGAATCGGCTCCCTTTTCGGAAACACAGGCCCCAGGTGTGGGGAAAGGAGGGATCCAGTCAAAAGGCCCCGGGTCTTTGGGAGTCAGGCAAAGGCTGGGCCTGGCCTGGAGGTACGGGGGGGGGAGCAGGCTTTTGTGTGGGGCCACGCCGCTCTGTCCAGATGGCCAGCCTCCCCACCCACATCCAGGGTGGCTGACCCCACCCCTCCGGTCCCTCCAGCCCTTGACCCCAGGCCAGGCCTCCCTTCACCCTGTTTTCGCCCAGTGCACAGCTAGAGCCCAGGAGCAGAGCCAGGGCCCCGCGCCAGGGGCCAGAGCTGGGCTGAGACCTGCTTCCTGTTGGCTCCAGTGGGCACTTGGACCCTGCCCGAAATGGGGGGCCGCCCCCAGTACCGCGGCCTCAGCACCGGGGAGGGTGTGGTGCAGTTGCCTCTCTCTGGCCTGGCCCCTTGCTGGGACTGGGGGAGATCTGAGGCCTGCCCGCTGCACAGCTGGAGACCAGGCTGGTGCTTACGGCCCCCCAGATGCAGCCCCTTACACCCCCACCGTCTCGCCGCGTCTCAGATATGGTCCTCAGGCACCCACTCGAGCTCAGTGCCACCTCTCCGGGGGGCCTTTCCCCCCTGCCACTGGTCAGGCCTGACTCATCTCCACGACTTCACTGCGCAGATGGAGAGGTAGGGGGACCCCTGAGTCTGGGGGAGCCCGGCGTTCACGCACTGTGCACCCACCAGCCCCCCGGTGACTGTCCCCGGCTGTGCGCACGTGTGTGGTGGGGGCGGGGCACCCTACTGGCTCCTGGGCTCCGCTGGGCTTCTGTTGCTGGGGTGGCCCCGTGCTGGGAAGCCACAGCGGCCCCAGCTTTGGTGAGGGAAGGAGAGAGAGGGCTTCCTCCCCAGGTGATGCGCGGCTTCCTGTGTGTCGGTGGCACGCGGGCTCTGCCGGGCTGACAGCTGTAGGCCAAGCTGGCCCCTGGCCAGGGTCATGCGGGCCAGTGGTCAGGGAGTCCCGAGACCCTCAGGCTGCCCAGACTGTGGCTTTGGTGACCCCCAGTCAGGCCTGGCGGCCAGGGTCCCCACCGTCTCCTCCTGCTCTCTGCCCCTTGGTCCCCCCTCACTTTGTGTCCTTGGCTGCTCTGTGCCTCAGGGTCCCCGTCCTCACCAGGACAGGGCGGCCCTCCCCGCACCACCGGGGGCCCGTCCCACTTGCCGCATGTGCCGGCTCCCGGGTAGACGCAGCGCTGGGAGCAGGACCCACGCTGCGTCCACCTGGGAGCCTGTTCCGGCGCTGATGGGAACCTTCTCCACCAACCCCATGGAGCCAGCGTCCCAGAGTCCGACCTCAGCCCTGGCAGGCCAGGACGGTGGCCACCCCCATCTTACAGGCGGGAAACTGAGGCAAGGAGCCACTGGCCCCAGATCACACAGCAGACATGTGGCAGGGAGGGCTCTGTCCCTTCTGTTTGTCCCCTCGGAGCCGGCGAGAATGTCCGTCCGTCTCTGCGTCGTCGCCAGGGGAGCCAGCCAGGGCGCAGCCACTGGCTCACACAAAGAGGAAGGAGGAGCCGCCCTCCCACAGCACAGGTGCCCCCAGCCCGGTCCGAGACCCTGTCCTGGCTGGCGTGTTGCCCGTCAGTGTCCCCTTGCCGGGGCCCTGGATGCCAGGACAAGGCTGGTCAGGGGGCCCTGCAACCCCCAAGCTCTCCATGGCTTCCACCAAAAACCTGCTTCCAGGACGAGACGTCCACGGCTGGGGCAGGGAGCTGGGGCAGACCCGCGGGGCTCTGGGCCTCCTGGCTGCCCCTCTGGCCCCCTTTCCCCTCAAGTCGGCCAATCTCTTCCCTTGTCCTCCCCCTGCCGTGTGCCAGCCCCCGGTTACTGATGCCACAGGCAGGCCGCCCCTTGCCTGCCATCATACCCCGGCGCCCGTTCATGCCTCCTGGCCTTTGCCCTTACAGTTTCCTCTGCCAGGTGCACCCTCCCTGTGCCCCTCCCCACTCCTAACAGTACAGCCCGGGACCTACATCTCTGAGAACAACGCCGATCACTTTGGCTGCAATTTCTGGGGTGCCCACTCCCACGCCATCGGCCCACTCACCTCCCATACCCTGGGGGGTGCAGGTACCCCCCCATTTCACAGACAGGAAACAGGTGCACCTTCTGAGCTACCAGCAGTCACCCCTTGGTCTGCGGGATGGACTCAGCACTGCGTCTGGGACCCCATGTGACCCACAGCCTGTCAGACTACAGGCCACTGCCTTCTCACAGCCCTACCAGATTTCCTTCCTTCCTCCTCTCCTGCTCCACCTCCCCTCCCATCTCCTCCAAGCCCCTTCTCACCTTGGGCTGAGAGATACTGAGGGATCCCCTGTCCCGTTTTACTTCAGAGACCATGGAGGTCAACTGGGAGGCTGCTGGGTCACTGGCAGTGGTGGCTGCCTGGGTGAATGGCCCACCCTGGTGTGTGTGCAGTGCACAACCTATACCACTGTGCTTGGCAGCCCTTGGTCACTCCCATCTGGTACTTGAACCTGGCTAACCTCCTCCCTCTCCACCTTCTGCCTCAACAGGTGTGAGTGACAGGAAGACTCAGAAGCTTGGCCAGGACGTACTGGGCTGGCCAAGCGCTCCAGAGCATGGCCTGCTGTGGGCTCAGGCAGCATTCTTGGGATGCTTGTGTCCCATTCAGCAGCCAAGACACTTGCAGTGCAAACATTCAGGGCCTCACACACAATGGTTCCCGCCAGCCTGGCCGGGCCAGCCAGACCCCTGCACCACCTCCTCCCCACCACCATTGTCCTTCCGTCTGGGGAGGGGCATGGGGGGGCTGCTGGCAGGGGGACCAGGCCCCAGGCTCAGGGGTGGTTGGGAAAGAAGGGAGAGGATGAATGGCCATATGCAAATGAGACACTGATGAACCAGGACCAGGATTCCCCAGAAAGCGGGCCCCCGCAGGGAGGGGGGACTGCCCCCTCTCCTCCTCCCCCGTCTCTGGGCTGAACTGCCAGCTACCAAGGAGACTTCCTTTTGTGGCGAGGGCAGCAGCTCCTCGCGCCTCCCTTTGGCCTTGCGTCTTCCTTCCCTCCGTCTGGGACCCCAGCCTGGGAGGTGCCCCACCTTGGGGCCCGGCCCTCTACAGCAGGACCTTTGTCACAGAAGACGATCACTGCCTGCCCACAGCGTCGCCCTGGGGGCCCTGCCAGGGTCCGCACTGGAGCGGGCAGGGCCTCCTTGGTCAGGGCTGAGCTCTGGGGCCGGTGCAGCCGTGTTTCATGAATGAATAAGCAAGCTTGTCATCCTTCCGCTGTTCCCCTGCACCTGCAGAGCTGGACCCAGACTTGGAGCAGGTGGCCTGGGTGTGCTGAGACCCCAGCCCCTCATTCAGCCCCTCCTGCTTCCCTCTGCTTCCCCCCGCCGACACGCCTTGTCGTAGCTCAGAACGCCGTGAGGACCCAGACGGTGTGCCGAGGACAGCTTCCCTGAGGCACGGCCGGGGCTCGCCGCTCCCAAACGGAGGGCAGCCAGGCGGCCCCTGTCCCATGTGCCGAGTGCACCCTGAGCTCCCTCACTGCTGACACCCCCGGTCCTGCCGTAGTCCTGGCCCCCTCTTAAAACTTGCACGCCTCCTTCCTGGCTCCGGGCTTTCCCCGCAGACTAGCCCTCTGTGTGCCTGCCACAGTCCGCTGATGGGCCTGCTGGGGTTTTTCTGGCCAGCTCAGGAGCCGGGCTGCCCTGACTTGGGCTCTGTGGCCGGATGCCTGTGTGGGAGTGGGGCCATTGGCTCAGAGGGTTAGATTTGGCCGAATTGCCTCCTCGAGGTCGGAACCATCTAGCGCAGCGTATGTGAGCCACGCCGTGTAACACAGGAGTTGCCGCTCACGCAGGCCCATCTGGGAGCCTCGCCACCATCATGGAAGTTTGAGCGAGCATGTCTCTCACCCACAGTGAGGCTGAGCGTCTTTTCAGACGTTCATGGGCCATCTGCTTTTCCTTTCTCGCGGACTCTCTGCTCACGTCCTTTGCTTTTTCACTTTTCCCCTACTGGATTGTTAACCTTTTTTTTTATTGATTTGTTGGAGCTTTTTATATACGAGAGAAATGAGGCCTTTGTCTGCAATGTAGCTTGCAAACAGCTTCTCCAATGTCGCTAAGCTCCAGACCTCAATAGCTTCAGGTGGTTTTTGTTATGCAGAAATTTTATATTATGTATTTGAACTTAAAAAAAAATTTTGTGTGCACGGGCGCCTGGGTGGTTCAGTTGGTTGAGCGACTGCCTTCAGCTCAGGTCATGATCCTGGAGTCCAGGGATTGAGTCCCACATTGGGCTCCCTGCTCGGCCGGGAGTCTGCTTCTCCCTCGGACCCTCCCCCTTCTCATGCTCTCTCTCTCTCATTCTCTCTCTCTTCAAATAAATAAATAAAATCTTTAAAAAAATTGTGTGTGTATGTGGTTTTTGTATTTTGTGTCATGCCTAGGAAGGTCTTACCTCGAGTTTACAAATAAATATCTTCCCTACTTCTTTCTGGCCTTTGTGGTTTTATTTTTTACCTTGAAACGTGACCCGTTTGGAATTTATTTTGGTGTGAAGTGTGAGATACAGATCCAGCTTTATTCTTTCCCAATGGCTACCTGCCCTCCCAGTACGGATGGGTGCTTGTGTGATCCATCTTTTCTCACTGATTTGAAATTCCATCTTTGTCACGCGCTAAACCCCCTTATGTATTTGAGTCTGTTTCTGGGCTTGTTCTCTTCCATTAATCTACCCTGTTTTATTTAGTGTAGCTTTATAAACGTTTTAGCACCTGGAGGGGCTAGTCCCCACTTGTCACTTTGGAAGAAACTGCAGGAGCCCACCCCAACATCCGTGACCTTCTCTCTTCCTTCTTCGTCACCTGATTTTAGGTGAGGAAGCAAAGCACGAAGCACCTGCCTTTCCCAGCTTCATTGCAGAGAGGCGTGGCCACGGGACTAGGTTCTGGTCAGTAAGAGGGAAGCAGAAGCGAGGTATGGCACTTCTAAGGACTTTCCCTAAGGAGGAGGGCATGAATGCTTCTCCTTCCTTTCCTTCCAGCTGCCTGGAACGTGGGGGTGATGACCGGAATCCCAGCAGCCATCTTGGGCCACCCGGCAAACCTAGAAGGGAAGCCACACCACAGGAGGGTGGAGCAGAGAGAAGGAAGGATCCTGAGTCTGGGACACCACAGAGCCCCCACAGCCCTGGGCTGCCTACCTGGCTCAGGGCTTCCTTCACAAGACAGAGAAAGAGGCACCCACCTGTTGAAGTCTCTGTTGTGTGCAACCAAACCGAATCCTTATGAACACACACTTCTTTCTTTCCACAGTTTTCTTGGTTGTTTTGGCTTGTGCGGTTTTCCACGTGAGCCTTAGAATTAGTTTGTTTAATTTAAAAATAAGTCCTGTTAGTTTTTAAAAGCAAAGTGTCATTATAATTATGGATTTATTACGGAGAATTGATGTGTTTATGTTATTAAGTGTGCATTAAAAGGTTGGGCCTTCCCATGTCCTGGGATCTTCCTGTATGACCCTTGGTTGCATTTGAAAGCTCTCTTAACATGAATGTGGCATGGGGCGCCTGGGTGATGCAGTCAGTTGAGCGTCTGACTCTTGATTTCGGCTCAGGTCATGATCTCAGGGTCTTGAGATTGAGCCCTGCGTTGGCTCTGTGCTCAGCATGAACTCTGCTTGAGATTCTCTCTCCCCCTCCCTCTGCCCCTCCTGCTCATGCTCACTCCCTCTCTCTCTCTCTCTCTCTCTCTATATATATATATATATATATATATATATGAACCTGGTATATTTTTTACTGATTCCCTACTATTTCATAATTTTTACAGCAATCATCTAGAGGGTCTGTTCCTTCATACATCAGCTACAAGGTTGATGTTTGCACACATGGAGGGTCTCAAGGAATTCCTTTATTGTTTGAAATCTTTCAGTTTTTCAGGTGCTTAATAAAATCATCTGCAAATAAGGATCATTTCCTCTCTGTCCCCAGCGGCTAAAGCTTGACGCTGTTCTCTCGTAACTGCACGGGCCGTGCCTCCAGAACAAAGTGGGATGTTGGTGGTCACCATTGTCCTGGTGCTGGCTTCAACAGCTATGCTTCTCGAAGTTTCACCGTGAGGAAGACATTGGTTTGGGGTTAGGATATTTGATCAGGTTAAGGAAGTATGTCACCAGTCAGATTTTATTAGGATTTTTTTTTAAAGATTTTATTTATTTATTTGACAGAGAGAGACACAGCGAGAGAGGGAACACAAGCAGGGGGAGTGGGAGAGGGAGAGGCAGGCCTCCCACAGAGCAGGGAGACCGATGCGGGGCTCGATCCCAGGACCCCGGGATCATGACCCGAGCCAAAGGCAGACGCTTAACGACTGAGCCACCCAGGCGCCCCAGTGATTTTTTTTTTAAATCAAGAATTTCATTGCATTTTGTGGAGTGCCTTTTGGGCGTCAGATGGAGAGCTTTGCTTGAGTTATTCAAAGGTGAGGTTGAATACAGCTCAGAGTGCAAGAAGTAAACAGATGGGGTGCTCCAATGAGGTAATTTGAGGAGATTTAGTAAAAGCACTCTTTACGGAGGTGTGGGCAGGGATTAGGGAGAGTGCAGCCCGGGGGCCCTGAGAGCCCCAGGCCTGAGGGCAGGACAGAGGAGCGTGGGAACGTGCAGAGAGGCTGCCCCCAGCCAGTCTCCCTGGGGGGCCCTTGGTTGAGGGAGAAGCTGCCTACAGGAGGGGAGGCGGCAAGCCAAGACCCCAGCTTGGCTGGGTTTTGAGCACTTGATTGGCTGACATGGGTCCCTCAGCTCAGGCTGGCCTAGCCCCCAGGACAGGCTCAGGAATGGTCTATGCCTCCGGGGGGCCCCGGGGGGCCTCGGTTCCTGCCCATAAGGCAAGGGGAGGCGGCAAGTAGCCTCTCACAGATAAGCCTGCGGATTCCAGGGATGTGACCGAGGCCCCGGGCAGCACAGCCTGGAGTAATCTGGGGAGACCCGAGGGTCCCAGGGCTGGGGCTGGGGCTGGGAGGCCGCAGGGGATCAGAGGTGGCCCAGCCCCAGAGCACACAGGGTCTGAGCCGCAGGGGGGGCCCAGGCCGCCCTCCTGATCCCCAGCATCTGTCTGCCACCGTGAGTGTGGCCCCCCGCCTCCCGCCAGCCTGACCAGGCTGCTTCAGAGGGGGAGGGCCTCTGCAAACTGATGTCCCTCTCTGCCTGCCAGGGCCACTGGGGCCGTTCCTGGGAGGGGCCCCCGCCAGAGAGAGATGTCCCCTCTTGCCCGGAGCCCTACCCGGTGGCGGGGGGAACAGTCCCTCTGTTCCATTCCCTGCTCCCTCTCCTGCTTGGCGTTCCTTTATGGGGTTATTCTGTGAGCGCCGTGGAGGGGCTGGGGGGCGCACTGGGTCTGTAGAAGCATCCTGTGCTCAGAGGCGGGAAACGCTCTGGTCCTGGTTCCGCCCCTGGGGTCCTGGCTCTCTGTCCTCCTCTCTGAAGTGGGACCAATGGTGGCAGCGTGGCCTTGACTGGGGAGATCCCCCGGCAGCAGGGAGAGCCCCCAGGACGGCCAAGCTGTCCTGTCGGATGGGGCACCGCACAGGGGCCTGTCCCACTTAGATTTCTAACTTCTGGTCTCAGAACTGGGGGAGAATATGCTTCTGTTGTTCACGGCCCAGGTGGCTGCTGGCTGTGGGGTCCCTGTCCTCCCAGGTGCCGAGCCTTTCCTTTCCTCTCTGCCTCCCCAGTGGGGCCTCCTCTCCTCCTGGTCCCCGCCCAGGGCTGCCTCTTGCCTCTTCCCCGCCTCCTTTGCCACGACTGCCGACCTCGGGCTCCAAACCCCACATCAGGGCTCGACTCCCGCAGCACGTCTCAGCGGGGACGTCACCCCGCAGAATTCCCTGTCCGAATGCCGAGTGCCCAGCGAACTTCTCCACCTCTGTGTTTCTGACCCTGAGCTCCATCTTCCCCCAGACCCGGTGTTTCTGCGGGTGTCCCTCAGCCAGCGGCGACTCCAGCCTCCCACGTCCTATAACCTGCAGCATCTTGACGCCCTCCTTCTCCAAACCCCTGTAAGTGCTTGCAGATTGCCGCCCCCAGCTCAGCCTTGAGAACGAAGCCAGAATGCACCCTCCCACTGGATGACTGGGGCCTCCAACTGGGCCCGCTCTGCAAGCAGCCAGAGTTGTCTCTGTGGCCTGCCAGACCCCACGGCCCCCTCCCTTGCTCAACTCCAAATCTGCCTCTGCACTTCCCCCTGGCTGTTCCCTCTGACTAGAACACCCTTCCCTACACCCCTTCCTGGCTGGCTGGGCCCCTCACCATCTCCACCTGCAGCTCAGCCCGTGCTCCCATCTTGCTTCCGGCTGGGTCGGGAGCCCTCGCCCCACGGCTCTGCCCGTGCGCCGTGTCCCCGGTGCCCGGGCCGGTGCCCGACAATCGCAGGCCCTCTCCTCATAGATATTTGCACAGTAGATGAACGCACGAAGGGGTGACATGAAAACAGGTGTACCAAACGAGCAAACCCCATGCCTGAGGGCCGACAATCAGGCTGGGGGAGCGGGGGATCCCGGATACTGAGGGCCTCCCAAACAATGCCCCACAGCCCGCCCCCACAGAGGCAGTCACGCCCGGCGCCCCACAGCTGCACCGCCACGGGGACGAAGGGGCTGGGTTCTGTGCGAAGACACTTTTCATGACACACAAAATCAAGGTTCTAAGTGACTTGGAGAATGTTATAAATGACGGAAGTCTTATCCCCTGGTAGAAATCAACCATCATTGATGCATCTGATGCATCCACAAGGCTGCTTCCCGCTCCACCCCAGGGACGCCGGCGTCGCCCCCACGTCCACACCCCCAGACACGGGCTACTTATAAATGAAACCAGCCTGTGTATTTGTGGCTGGGGAAACAATCTCCGAGTCCAGCCACCAGCAGCCCCGCGTGCTCAGCCCCGTGCGGCCAGGGTCTGCGCGCCTGGAGCTCACGGGGGCGGGGTGGGTGCATCCGCCACTGTCATTCCCAGTGAAGGTATTTCTCATGCCCCAAATGCCTGTGGGAAAGTCAGAGGGAGGCGGAGAGGCCAAGGGAAGGAAAACAGAAGGACCGCAATCACAGGCAGAAGGGGCCATTTGCTCCATGAGGCCAGACCCCTCCTCCGGGCCTGGGGAGGGTGGTGAGGACAGACAGGCTGGCCAGCGTCGGGGCTGTGCTGGGGGGTGCTTTCTCGGGCACTGCTCCAACTGGAGCTAATCATAGCCGCTGAGCATGGCCGGCGGGGCTCCTGCCCTCCTGAGCCCAAGTCCCACTGTGCCCCCAAACAGACACGAAGGGAAAAGGGAGGGAGGGCCCCAGGCCCCACAGGCCCGTGCGGGCACAGAACCACCTGAGATGTGCCCCTGTGTCGGGGCAGTTGCACCCAAGCCTGCTGTGCTTCCTCTCACTGACCTCCGTTCTTCTGCCCTGGGGTCTCTCCTGGGGCACCGAACACCCAGGGGGCGCCCTAAGTGGGTCCTGAGATAGCGGGAGGGGGGAGGTCCGCACTCCCTGGGGCCCTTTGGTTCACTGCAGATGGGCGATGGCAGGACCCACAGATGCGGGACACAGCGAGGGGTCCTGACCTCCTGACTGCCCCCAGGCCGCCTGGGCCAGCCCCTGAGCTCCCTGGGACACTGGTGGGCTGGCTGCGGTGCGGGGTGGGCAGCAAGGGCTCCTGGGGGTCACCTTTCTTGGCGCCTCCCCCTCAGGTGTCCAGCATCAGGGACTCTCTGCAGAGGGATCTAGGCCTGGATCAAGGACGAGCAGCCCCTGGCCCAGGGGGGCCCTGTCACCCTCAGCCTGGGAGGGCACCCTACCCCCATCCTGGCTCAGCCTGTGCATGTCCGTGCCCACCCGTGTCTACCTGCCCTTACCTGCTGTGCCCCTCCTGAGCCCATGTAGACACCTCACCTGGTGGGAGACCGCACCAGCCTCCACCTCACCCCCTTCCGGTAGCCTCTCCCTGCCACTCCTGGCTTGGGGGCCCCATGCAAGCCGGCGGGCTGGCTCCTGCCCGGAGCTGCGGAGCTGCGGTGTCCTATCTCACCGCAGCCTGAGATAAGGGCCTGCCTCAAAGCTGCTTTGTTCAGCCAACAAAAAGACATTTCTGCAGCACGCTGGGAGCCGGGCCATGGGCGGGCCCGCACTGGGGAGGCCCCGGCCCAGCCCCGGCACCAGCTCGGGAAACCTTAGCCCGGCCCTGATGGGGCTGCGGAGGCTGGGGACGCACCTGCCACAGGCTTCCCAGGCCCTCGGGCCCACAGGAGGTGTCTCCTTTCTGGCCCTGGCCCTGCCCACGGCCACTGCTGTCCGTCTCCCAGAGGCTGCAGGGCCCAGAGCCTCGCAACGCTCGGCAAGGAGGGCCGGCCGCCTTTGCGGAGAGGGCCGGATGCGCCGCCAGGAGCCTAGCACAGCGGAGAGTCACCAGAGGGGTGGGGAGGGCACCCCAGCCCTGCCTCCTGGCCTTTGCCCCCGATGCTCCCTCCGCCAGGCGCACTGCCCCCACACCTTCCCCAGCTAACCCTGCCTGCAGGGCACTGGGAACTGAGTGCAGGACCCAGGCAGGGGCCACACTTGCACATGCATCTTGTGCTGGACTGAGGGTCCACGGCATTTGCGGTGGGTGAGATAGTGACCCTCCAAAATATTGTCCACCTGAAACCTCAGAACGTGACCTGACTTGGAATAAGGGTCTTTGCAGATGTAACTAAGGTAAAGATCTCGAGATGAGATCCTCCTGGATTAGGGTGGGTCCCAAATCCACAATGACAGGTGTCCTTAGAGGAGGAGAGGCACCGCGTCCGGGAGGGAAGGTTGCATGCCGAAGGAGCAGGGACGCGGCCGCAAGCCCAGGAAAGCAAAGGTGGCCAGCCACCACCAGGAGCTGGGAAAGACCCTCCCCGGGAGCCTTCAGAGGGAGCACGGCCCTGCCCACAACCGTGACTTCAGACTCCGGCCTCCAGAATGACAGAGAATACGTTACTGTTGTTTTCAGCCAAGGTTGTGGTGCTTCCTATGGCAGCCCCGGCACACGGCGAGCGTGTCGTCAGAGGCTCCCCCAGGCACGGGGCTGGGGGCAGCCTCCTGGAGCCTCCCACACCCCACCCCAGGTTTGTTGGGGTTCCCGGTGGCCAGTCTCCTGCAGCACGGCCCCCTTCTCCATCTGCCTGCAGGGTTGCTTCTGGCAGGCTCACAACAAGTCTCAGGAGCTGCCACCGTCTGCCTGGTCTTCAGCGGCTGGCCTGGCCTCCACCCCACCTGCTCCAGCCCCTCCCTCTCTCTGCTTGGGGTCGGCAGCTCCCCCCAACTTCCTCCCTCCTTTCCCGCGGCCTGGCCACAATGAGCAGCTCCCTGGGGGCGTCCTGCTTTCACCCTCCCCAGGCTGGCTGGAGCCGGCCTTCCTTCCACCTCACCCGCTGCTTCCCAAGGGCGGGCGGGCGGGAGGGCTGCCCCCTTCGACCGAGCCTACATGCCTTGGCTCATGGGGTCACCGGCCAGCACAGCTGGAGCAGTCCGGGAGCCGAGGTCCCCCTACTCCCAGACCCGTAGAGGGTGCAGAACCTCACACAGCTCGTGAGGGGTTGTCTGGGCCTCGACACGGGGCACCTGACCCACGTCCCTGTCACGCAGTCTCTGCTCCAGCCCCTTGGCCCCTCCAAGGGCGCCGAGAACAGGGGCGCTGGACAGGGCAGCATCCACTGCCCCCACCTAGTGCTTACAGATTTGGGCCCTTGTGCTTCAGGCAGATATGTCTCTTCTGAGTCTCTGCCTCTGCAGGATGGGAGACAGACAGAGGGTAGAAGTTGGGTCAGAGGCCAGCCGCGGCTGGACCCTTGGAGGTGGGGTGGTAGGGCAGGGGTGCAAGAGCAAGGCCTTTCTGGGAGGGGCTGGGAGAGGGGCTGTGCATCCCCCTCCTGGGCCCGAATCACCTTCCTGCTCCCTCGGGCTCACTCTCCGCTCCCCCCCCCCCCCCCCGCTCATTCATTCATGCCGCGAGCGTCTGCCGAGCATGCGCCGTGAGTCAGAGCTGTGGGGCCTCTGGGAGCTTACCCACCTGGTGCACGCGGGGAGGAGGGAGTCCGTGCCAGTGGGGTCCACAGACGATGCTTGAAGTGGGAACTGAGGCCGCGAGGATGAGCCGGGTCTCATGAACCGACAGAGAGGGCAGGGTGGTGCTGCAGGTCTCCTCCGGGGCAGACCCCGGTGCGGCCAGAGCCCAGGTGCCAGGAGGGCCCAACCCCCCAGCCAAGGGGGCGGCTGTGCAGGAGGCCCCAGAGAGGGAAGCAGCCCCCACCGCACCCCGCAAACCAGGGAGAGGGAGGCCGGCCACCAAGCTCCCGCCCTCCCTCACTCCTGCTGGGGGCCCAGTGGGCCTGCCCACATGCGCACACACACTCTCCCACGGCCTCCCAGGCACAGGGTCCTACACACTCGTGCGCTTAGGCTGGGGTCAGGCAGGAAATACCCAGTGAATGTTTATCCGCTGACATACGGGCTGTGTGCATGGGACCTGAGGGTCCTGTTCTCAAGACTCCAGCCCAGGCCGGGAGTCGCACTGGGGAGGAGGTGCTTCTTGATGTCCCCGGGGGGGCTGGACCTGGCCCCTCTGTGCAGGGAGCAGGTGAGGCGCGCTCGAGCTCTGGGCAGTGCCTCGTCTTCTCAGAGGGCGTCCCTCCTCACACAGTTTCCCGGTCACCTCTTGGGTCCCCCCGCTCCCTGACCAGGACCGGGTGTCATTCCCGTCCCGTGAAAGGCTTGTGGGGAGGAGGGTGTGTGGAGACAGGGAGCCGAGCATCACGTAGGGCTCCCGGGAGGAGGAAGCTTTCGGGTGTACGTGTGGGCGTGTGAGTGTGCATGCAGGTGTGCAGGGGTGATCGTGGGCATGAGAACATGACCTTGCCCGCACACATGTGTGCCCGCACACGTACACACTGTGCACGTGTAGGTGCGGCCGTGGGCCTGTGTACATGAATGGGACCCACACACGTGCCAGTGTGAGTGTGTGTGCCTGTCCGCAAGCCTGTTAGCGGACGAGTGTGTGCACGTGTGTATTCGCACACGTATGCTCAGATGTGCCTGTGTGCACACGTGCACGTGGGTGTGCGCTTGTATAGGAACGGGGCAGTCATCAGGCTCTGTGGCCGGTCCTGGAGGACCCAGCATGTGTGAGCGGGGTCTCTGAAGTTGCCGGGAGGGTGGACAGCGGTGGGGGGGTGGGCACTAGGCCGGTGGTGGCCCGGGGCAGAAGCAGGCACTCCACCATCCTCTGCAGCTCACACACTCTCCCCTGACGGCCGGCGCCCTGCCCTGAGACAGGCAGGCTCGGGGGGGGGGGGGGGGCCACAGCGAGGCTGACGCCCAGAAGGAGGCCTGTGCCCCACCAGCCTGGGTGGGGTCTGCCCTGGGGCCCCCCGGTCCACAGGACCCCAGTCTGCACTGTGGCGAGGAGGGGGTGGCGCGGGCTTCAGTCTTTCTCTGAGCCCTGCCAGGCCTGCCTGAGCTCTAGGCTGACGTTCCCCCCCAGCCACTTCCTCCTGCGCCCCACAGGCCCCAGTCCCAACATCTGGTTGGTGTTTCCAGAGAGTTGGGGGTGGGGGTCGGGAAGCCCATCTGCGGGAACAGTGTGGGAGTCGGCGGGAGCTGTGAGAACCGGGTCCGGGGGGCGGAGTCTAGCCTCTGCAGGGGTGAGTGAGGGGACCAGAGAGGGAGGGGACCAGGCCAAAGCCACTGCCGGGAGAGGGGGGGCCCAAGAGTACCTCTCCAGGCTCTGCAGGGGAGCAGCCCCCGCTGCCAAGTTCCCCAAGCTCCCGCCAGCACTTGGTGAGCGGCGGTCAGGAAGGGTCTTAGGCCCACCCCCACCCCCAGCCCCGACCCGTGGGGCTCCCGGCCGTCATTCCTCCTCCAGGCTCAGTTTCCTTTTCTGTAAACAGGGATGACCCTGCGGGTGCCGGCCTCCAGGGCCTCCCAGAGTGACCCTCCCTGGGGCTGGGTTCCCCCTCCCCCCCGCCGTGCGTGTGCGTGGCCCCCGCTGCCGGCCTGTCTGCTGATCCCTGGCCTCTATCCTGACAGCCACGAGGCTGCAGGGGAGCTGTGCACACCGGGTCGGCCACGGAGGATGTGCCAGGTGGGCTAGCGGCTGCCCAGCAAGTGGGTGCAAAGGCGGCGGTGGGGGCGCAGGACCCCTGCACGGACCTGCCAGACCCAGGCTCCAGGCAGCCCTGGCTGAAGATGCTGGGGCGCTGGCAGCCCCCGCAGCAACCCCCAGCCTGACGCTGGGGGGGCGGGGTGGCTCACCTCCCGAGCTCAGCCCTTCCGGGTGAGGTCATGGGAAAAACTTGCCGCAGACGCACTCCCCCAGCCCAGGATCCCCAAAGCCACCCACGGGTTTAGCGTGGCTCCTCCCAGCTGCGGGGAGGGGTCCCCACCTCCCGGGGGCCCAGCCCAGCCCCTGGCTCCTGT
Source organism: Eumetopias jubatus (assembly GCF_037043125.1). NCBI lineage: Eukaryota > Metazoa > Chordata > Mammalia > Carnivora > Otariidae > Eumetopias > Eumetopias jubatus. Next base: position 93,984,637 of record NW_028274821.1, read on the forward strand.
CCTGCTCCCCAACCACCCCCAGTAGGGAGCCCAGCACGTTTCCGGGTTCAGACTCCACGCAGCCTTATCTGTCCCAGCTGCTTTGATTTGTTGGGCTTTTAAGTCCCTCCCCGCACTGGGAGCCAGTGGCTTCAGGAAAGCAGTTCCCCGGGCGCCCAGCCTGGAGGAGCCTGGCCGGAAGGGGGACAATTAAATTCAGAGGAGAAAGAGTTAACAGGAGCACCCCCGCCCCCCACCGCCACTCCAAGGCTCCACAATGCACCAGGAAATAAACAAGAAGAGCTTGTTTCCATTTGTCCTCGAAAAATCCGAGGATTTCCTCTCCCGCTGGTCTGGGCTGCCCCCCCAAGGCCCCTTTGAACCCCAGAGGGTCAGGGCAAGAAACAGGCCCTGGGGTGGCAGGGGGCTCCCCAGCAGCCCCTCATCATGCTCCCAGCCATCCATCCCCCTCAGAACCTGCCGCTGGGCAGGGGTCCACTGGGGCCCCTGGAAGGACAGAAGGCACCAGGCAGAGGCCCTCGCTGACTTGTTCATAGAGGGCCTAGTGTGTGCAGGTGTGGCTCCGCTCTCAGGAGCTCGCCACACACCCTTGAGACCAACACTTCCAGAGCAGTGCATGTGATCACCACGAGGCAGTCTGGAAAGGCCTTTTGCCGCCTAAGTGACCAGAAGAGAAGGGGCAGAGCATTGTGTCAGAGGCAACAGCTTGTGCAAAGGTCCTGTGGTAGGAAGGTGCTTGACACCTCCAAGAAACAGAAAGAAAGGGAACAAGGCTGGGGGGGGAGCCAGGAGCTGGTGCAGGAAGGTCATCGAGGTGGCCAGCAGGGCCCGTCATGCAGGACCTCCCAGGCCACCAGGAGGCACTGGGATCCGGGTCCTGTTACCATGGCAAATCAGAGGGCTTTAAGTAGAGGGTGCTGCCGTTTATGATTACTTAGCAACTCACCCTAGTTGATGGTTAGACGTAGGTGTCAGGGCAGGAGAAGTGTTAGGAGAACCCCGGGTTTCTGGGGCATGACCTGCTGCGAGGAGCAGCTTTGGTGGTGGCCGTCCAGTGTGAGAGGCCTGCTGGGAAAAGGCAGAGGGAGGAAGACTGTAGCTCCAGGAGGGGAGCTGGGGTACAGGTGGCCTCCTGGAGCCCGGAGCTGGAGGAGGGGATGGTCTGGGAACAGGGCCCCCCTGGGGCCACGGAGAAGCTGCCTCCTGGGAGGCTATGGGCAGGCCCTTTGGGGGCCCCCTGGCTGCCCTGGGCTCTGTTTCCTCGTGTGCCCAGGGTGGGGATGGTGATACCACCTCCCCTGGGGTCATGCACTGAATGAGGCAACGATGTGCTCATCTAGTGGGTTCCACACCCTCTTAGAAGGGGCCTCCCCAGGAAGGCCTCCTGGATTGCCTTGCTTTGCCCGCTGACTCACCACCAGTCCCCACACTAGCGGGTCACGGTGCCCAACTCTCCCTCCCTCTCCCCCCCCAACTCGGTGACTCTGCCTGTGTCCCCTCACTTCTAGTGGCTGCTGTCCGCAGCCTTACCTGCTTTGCCCTCACACAGGCCCTAAGGGCCCAGGGTGACCGTGCCTTGGGGCTGGCGACGGAAACACAGGGACTGCCCCTGGAAGTCCTGGGCTGACTGCTGTCCCTGCTCCCTGTGGACTGTCTGTCCCTCCTGCCCGGTGGTCGCTGTGTCCCTGCCCTCCCCGCTGCTCCCAAACCAAGGCTTCTGCGTGGATCCTGGCCTCGGGCCTACTTCGAGGGAGACCCACACTAGGTGGGCGGGGAACAGAGTGGCCCCAGGAGTGGGGTGCTCAGAGCAGGCTCTGGAACCCGGCTACTGTCCTGCCAGATGTCTGAAGAGCCACTATCAAGAGGAGGGTGACGGGCCTGCCCCCGCCATGGGGGGTCTGCTCCCCAGCACCTGGGAGCCGCGGGGGAGGGGGTCGTGGCACAGTCGGGTCGGGTCTGGTGTCCAGCCTGATGTCTCCACCCACAGGCAGTGAGGGCCACACCAGCCCCCCGCTCCATGTTGTGGTCGGTGCTGGGGATGGGTGATCTGGGCTCCAGGACCAGAGTGGGAATCGGGCATGACCGGGGAGGCAGAGAAGTCCCTGGGGGGAGAGTCAGGGTGCTGACCCAGGAAGAGGGGACCCTGGGCCTGGAGTGGAGCCGCGGAGTGGGGGTGTCTGAGGGCCCCATGCAGAGGCTGCCTGCCTTGTTTCCGGGCCAGTCCCTATGCCAGGCCACAGTGGGAGGAAGGGACGGGTCAGAGAGAGGCCGAAGGACCCGCTGATGCGTCCCACACTCCCGGGGATCTGGAGGCTGCCAGGTGAGAACAGGGGCTGTGGGCATATATATGGATGCTGAGAGTCTGTGTGTGGGGGGCTTCGGTCTTGTGGCTTAGGATTTAACCCCGGAGCTGGTTCTGGAACCCAGCTCGCCTTGGCCAAGGGGCGGAGGCAGAACGAGGCAGGCTAGTCAGAAGGTGAGCTTTGCAGGAGGCCAGAGGACCCTCTGTTCATGTCTGTCCACCTCCGCTAGCCCAGCAGGGAGGACACCCCTAGTCAGCGTGCTCAGGAAGGCGGAAGAGCAGGCCCCACAAGGCTGGGACGCCGAGGTGGACAGGAGGGGACGCTGCCCGGAGCCGGGCTCCCCAGCACCCCAAACCCCTCTGCTGGGGGATATCAGAGAGCAGAGGCAGGTGGGTGTCATGGCCCCCAGCGCGGCAGCCAGGGGCCCTGCCCATGGAGGCCTGTGGCATCAGCTGGGGGGTTCGTGTCCTCAGGCCAGTTAGCCAGGGCGGGCAGCTAGCTAGGGGATTGTCCCAGCCGTGGGTAGAGCCTGGGCAACTTGCTGACCCAGCCCCTGACACAGAAGGCTTGCTCCCTGGGCTCTGGGCCTGTGCTGCTCGTCAGACTGAGCCCACCACTCAAGGAGGGACTCCTAACACCAAAACAAGTTATATAGGAACATGGGGGCTCCCCGCTGCTTCCTGGCGGGACCTGTGGCTGGGTCCCAGGGTCCCTGGCCCTGGAGAAAGGACATTGAGGCCCGCAGTGGGACAGGCACGGCCCCGTGGGGATGGAGTCGTGCCCAGCTCCATCTCCCAGGCGGCTCACGGGGCCGTGGACTATCCTGTGGTCTCCCCCGGCCCTGAGTGTACGATGGGAGGACTCTGCTCAGCAGCCGGCCAAACCCTCACGTGGGTTCCTCTTCCTGTGGAGTGAGAGCCTGAATGTCAGGAAAACCCTCGTTGAAGCCACGCGCTCCCCCAGCAAGGCAGTAACTCCGAAGCAGACATCTGGGGAGACGGCGCAGGTTGGTGCCCGCTCAGAGGCTCCAAGGGTGCAGAGGGTTCCCTGTCCTGGCTCCCACGGAGGTCAGATGGGTCACGGCAGGTGAGCCGCCACAGAGCTCAGGCACCTGCTATGCGCTCCGAGTCCGTTGCAATCCCTGTCGGACTGAGTGGATGACGCCAAGGGACTCTGGCTGGGGGCCGGGGGTGGCAGGTGATGGGCTGGGGAGCCCGGCAGAGGTTCTGGGGCTTCCCTGCGGTGGGTAGGGGTCTGGGAGGCAGCAGCGGAGCCCGGGCGGCCCAGAAGCCTGCGAGGAGCCAGCAGGGGCTCCTCCAAGGTCAGGATGTGCAGCCGCACCTGCTCTGGGAAAGCCGCTCGGTGCTTCACCGGCCTCTGTGGGTTTGAGAGGCAGCTACCAGGGGCCCCTGCCCGGGTACCACCCTGACCCTTTCGTGGGGTGACCCAGAAGACTGCCGGTTTTGAGTGGGGCCCAGAGCAAGAGAGAGCTCTGTGCCAGTTCAGGCTGTGGGGCGAGCCACCCTGGCACGTGGGCCAGGAACCTGGACTCTGAACCGTGCGCCCAGCTGAAGTCACGGCATGGTGTGCAAGGCCCAGGTGAGCCCAGCCGGAGGGCCAAGCCAGCCCAGGGCCAGCAGCAGGCCTCCCCCTGCAGGGGCGGCTGCCTGTGGGGGGCCCAGCAGACACTGAGAGCCTGCAGCAGGCTGAGCAGGGTCCCCCCAGAGTCAGGTCCACCCGGAACCTCAGAAAGTGACTTTATTTGGAAATAGGGCCTGTGCGAATGCAAATCAGTAAAGGATCTCAAGACGAAATCATCCTAGATCAGGGTGGGCCCCGCATCCAGTGACAGGTGTCCTCGGAAGAGAAGAGGAGAGACAGAGACCCGGAGCAGAGGCCACATGAGGACGGAGCAGAGGCCACATGAGGACGGAGCAGAGACTGGGGGGTGGCGGCCACAAGCCAAGAGACGTGGAGCCACGGGAAGCTGGATGAGGGTGAGGCAGGGAGGACCGTCCCCTGGAGCCTCTGCAGGGAGCGGCCCTCCCACACCTGGATTCAGACTTGTGGCCCCAGAGCTGGGAGAGCTGCTGTTGTTTGCAGCCCCCAGTTTGTCCTTTGCTGTTACGGCCGCAGGAGCCCCTACAACGCTGACCCCAGGACATGAAGGGACCGTGAGCAGGGCTGCCCACCTAGCTACTAAGTCAGGGGTTTGGGCGCTCCTGTGCCAGGGCCCCAGCACCCCGGGGGCAACCTCCTGCCCGCTTGGTTTCCCCATCTGTAACAAGAGGTCTGGGAAGGGGCAGGCGGGGGGCCCGTGGGAGTGGACACACCAGGGGCCGTGTCGCCTCGCTGCCCATCCACCCCTCCCTGGGTCTCCACACGGGGTGGTGCCCCGACCTCGCTGCCGAGCTGGGTTACCAGTGCTGGTGCACCTCCAGCGGCCGCCCCCCTCCTGTCTCACCTCCCCACTGCTCAGCAGCCGCCTACACCTCCCAGCCGGCCCTCACGGCAGCCCCGCTCCCAGATGTGCCCCCAAGCCCCACGAAGACCCTGGCCGCCGTCCCTCAACCTTGGGGCCTCCACACAGCCGGCCCTTCTCCAGGAAGCCCCTTCCCTCCCGTTCCAGTCTCCATAATCCCTGCTCCCGGCCCCTCATTCATCCGTCCCGCCGGGCAGGAGCCCGTGCCGTCCACGTTCGCATGTCGGGCGCCCAAGGAGCACGGAGCCCGGTCCGGAGCACGGAGCCTGGCAAACGTATGCTCCGTGACGGGCCCATCCGCACTCAGATCCCCTGGGGATAAAGAAGCTGGGGGCACAGACGAGAGGACAGACAGACTCCATCCAAAGGCAAACTTCTGTGCCCCGAGGGACCCCAGCAAGGCAGTGGGAGGCAACCCAGGGGATGGGAGGAGACAAATCACATGTGGGGTAAGGGGTCAATATCCAGAATTCGTGAAGAACTCCTACAGCCCGACCACAAAAGCACCAACAGGCAAAGGACCTGAATAGACATTTCCCTGAAGAAGACCTGTGATGGCCGTAAGCCGGGGCAGAGGTGTTCGCCATCACTCACCGTTAGGGGAATGCACGTCGGAACCCCAGTGAGCTGCCGCCTCGCACCCATTCTGTGGTTTTATTAGTAAAAAAACAGAAACAGCAGCGTGGATGAGGAGGCGGGAAGCCGGAGCCCCTGTGCCCGGCTGGGGGGTGGGGGGCGGACGGCACAGGGTGCTGGCTCCTCCAACAAGGAGACACGGAACTGCCGCATGGCCCAGCGACTCGGCCCCCAGGCGCATCCCCCGCGGTGTGGAAGGCGAGGACCGGAACAGATCTGCTTACCCGTGCTCACACAGCTCAGACGTGTGTCCGTCAGTTTATGATCGGGTACGTGAGCCGTGGCCCATCCACACCGTGGGATGCCATAGCCTTGTGGGACACCCGCCATGACGTGGACGAACCCGGAGGGCACCGTGTGCCGTGAGATGAGACACACGTGAGGGACAAATCCTGTAGGACCTGCTTCCCCACTCATGCAAACGGTCGGGAAATGGACATCCTTGCTGTGGGAACAGGCAGAAACCATTTACTCAGGGGCTTCCTCTGGGGGCCGAGGTGCTCAGGGGACGCTGGGCCAGGCCCCCCAGGCGGGGCTTTCCTCCCCTGGCCCATGACTGTGCTGCCCTCACAGGTGTGAGGGATCCTGAGGACTTGTGGTGATGCTGGAGGGAGTGCCTGCCGGGTCCCGCGGCTGAGGCCCGCGAGGGACTGGCGGACGGGCGTCCCAGACAGGGCTGACGCTGCCACAGCACAAAGAGGTGGCCCTCAGGGAGCTGGGAGAGAGTGTCAGCAGCCAAGTGCACCAGACCGTGTGCTCCCACCAGTGGGCACAGCGGGGCCGCCCTCTGACCCTCCGTCTCTTCATCTGCAGGGTGCAATTGATCACAGCACATGGTCCCCGGCGTGCCCGGCACACAAACGGTGGCTTTAAAGTTAGGTGGCGCGGGGAGCCGGTCTGTCCATGAAAGCCAGGACGCTGACACAGAGCGTGGCGCAGAAACGCACGTAACGGTCCAGCAGACACTCTGATGGATGGCTAGATGCGCGCCCATGATGAAGGGACTGTCTGTGGGTCTGCTGGTGACGACCTCGCCCTCTGGAGGGCGGGCACCCTGGGGCAGCCGCAGGGCCTGAGCTGAAGGTGATGGCTTGTGGAACGAATGGAGAGTGGCTCCGGGTCTGTGCAGCCAGGCTGGAGTCAGACACAGAGAAAGTGCCAGAGGGAGGCGCTCAGGTGTCCCCGGCTGGGACGCACCACGGGCGAGTTTTTAATTTTGTGTGTGGGGGGGATTTTCCCCTTTGTTTTGCGTTCCCAGAGGCAGGTGTGCAGGGCCAAGGGGGGCGTGGCGGCTGCACCCCTGCTCTGTGCCCTCTGGCCCTCCTGCCAGCCTGCGGGGTGGTGAGGAGCGAGGCTCCCAACCCCAGGGACGCGGTGGGCGCTGGAAGCCCGGGGCCGCGGGCCCTGGGGAATGCGTTTGCTTAAACCCCTGTGCACACCGGCAGCAGCGGCCCTCCCTCCTTCCCGGGCACTCGGGGCATTTTGCAGGGGAGAAGCAGGGGAGAGCCAGGCCCTCCCTCTGCCATGTGCTGGTCCTCTGGAACAAAAGTGATTCTGTACTTGAGAAAAGGCGGGGTTATGAGAAAGACTTCCCGTTACAGGGTTTTACGTTTGGAGGGAAAATGCCGGGCCTCGCAGGGTCCTCGCAGAGCGGCCCGCACAAAAGGCCCTTTGTGCCCCCACCCCCACCCCAGTGCCCGACAATGGCACAGAAAGAAATTATCTTTTCAGCGAAAGATTAAGCAGGCGTCCGAGCCCAGGCTGGCTGGTTTCCATGCGGCTGGGGGGCTGGGGGCCGGGGAGCTGGACCCCCTCCCGACCCAGGTCCTGGTGGGCCACTTGGAGACCGAGGGAGGCAGCGCAGCTGGGCGCAGAGGAGGGAGACCATCAACAGCCCTGCCCATGAGACGTCTGGTGGCCCCAAGTTACAGATGAGGGCACTGAGGCCGCCGAGCAGATGCCCATGCCCCCAGGCTGGCTCTCTCAGGCGTCCCTGGGTGGAGGGGCCCTCCCTGCCTTGGGAAAGCGAGGGGCCACCCAGGCCGGCGTCGGATGGTGAGCCCTCCAGGGGATCGTGAAACCAGTCTGCTGCCTTCACCGGCCCGCCCGGCCCCTCCCAGCCCCTGCCCCGCCTTGCCCCCTGAAACTCCCAGTTTCAGTCTTTACTGTGTCCAAGACCGGGGGCTGGGGCCCCTCCCAGCGCCAGCCACCCCATCGCTCCTGAGGAAGCCCCTCCTGGCCCCAGCTCCCAGGGAAGGGGTGCCAGGGGCTGGGCTCTGCCGTGCAGGGCAGGTCTGCAGGGCCGCTGGGGAAACGGGTGTTTCCAGGAGCCGGGCAAGTCTGGACAGGCCGGGACCACCCTCAGCCCAGCACTGCCTCCAGAGATTGGGTGCAGTGGGGGCAGGGGGCACCTGCAGGGGAGGGGGCAGGCCCAGTGGGAACAAGGAGCAGGCCTGTGCAGGGAGAAGCCCCTCGCCTGCTCTCTGCCCGGGGCCCTCCCCGTCCAGCACTGGGTCCCTTGGAGGGCCTTTGTGGGCTCGGTTGGCCCTGAGCTCAGTGGAGGGGCTTAAGGGGCTCGCTCCCACCCTGCCCTCCCTTGTCAGGTGGCATACACTGCCCTCAGACCCTCAGAGGGGAAGAGATGGGGGCCCAGGTGGTGGGAGACGGGGTCACAAATGCTCCGGGGTTGTGGGGGTGGGCCATGGCGGGGTGCTTGTGGGAGAGAGTGAGCCTGCCTCTGGGCCTGGGTCTGCCCACCTTCTGTCACCTCCTGCCCTCCCCCAGCCCACAGGCCTCACCTCCAGGCGCAGAAACTTCCAGAGCAGAATCTCCAGCCATGTGGGCCGGAGAAAGCATCAGAGTGCTGGGACGTCCCATTTACAGATGAGGAAAGCGAGGCCCAGAGTGGAGCCCACCCGGAGTAAGGCGGGCTGAGGAACTGCCTGGTGAGCCCGGGTTCCTGCCTCTGTCCTCGGGAGTGGACGCAGTGGCAGCGAGGCTGAGGACCCGGCCCCACGTGGCCCATCTTCTTCAGACTCCTAACGTGGATGCAGGCCTGTCTCTGGGGGCTCTCCTGAAGCCCAGGGAGCTCTCGGTCAACAAGGCCATGCAGGCTGTCTGTCTGCTGCCCTTCAGAGCCCAGGACGGGCTTGCGGGGCCCACATCTCGTTCTCACGCCCAACACGTGCAGGGTCCTGGGACGGACCCCGCCATCATCCTGAGTAGCCGGAGCAGAGATAGGCTGGGGGTGCTCATGTGCAAAGGCCTGTGGGCATGAGCAGCACACGGATGAGGCGTGCAGGAGGGGCCTTCCCGGGGCCCTGGAGATTGTAGGGGCCCCTCGCCTGCCCTCTCCTCCCCTTCCCAGACCAGGCCCCTCACCGGCTGCTGGGCACCTGCAGGCAGGGCCTGAGGGGCATCCAGGTCAGGCCTGGCAGTGGGACCCGATAAGGGCCTGAGGTCACAGCTGCCACCTCAACCCCCTCTGGATTCCCCAAGACCCCCAGCAGCATCCTGAGTCACTGCCTGGGGACACAAGTCTCCCAGCTTGGCCCTGACCATGCTCACTGGCTCTCGTCCTATAGCTAGGCCCACAGGGCTTGAGGGACCAGCCATGGCCGGGGCCAGCTGGGCTACAGGGCAGGTCTGCTGACCACTGACCGACAGGGCTTGCTGGGTGTCTCCCCTGTGCTCAGCCACCTAGTGGGTGTGAGCCAGGGGGGCACCCGTTTCCCACCTTGCTCAGGGCCTGGGAGCTCCTCCCTCACCAGGGGCTCCTCATGAGGACACCGGCCTCGAAGCCCATGAGCAGCCTCTGGGGATCTGCCCCAGCCCTCCTCCCAGCTGCCAGGCTGGGACCCCCCCACCCGTCCCGCTCTGAGTGGCCAAGGATCTCCAAGCTGAGCAGAAACTGGGCAGAAAGGACAGAGGACAGGTCTCTCTCCTTCCAGTGGGAGGCTCACCTGCCGCCGCCCAGTGGCCCCGAGCCTGAGCTTCCTCCTCCCGCTGCCTACACCCTGGTCTGCTCAGCTTTACTCTGTCCCCACTTTGAGGGGCCGACCATCTCAGCGAACGGAGAGTTCCGGTGGAGTGCCAGCCAGGCACACGTGGCTCTCGGTGGATCCTGGCAGTGGATCCATGCCTGGGTTGGCAGCATCATTACCCCACTGAGCAGGCTGGGGGGCAGGCCACCCCTGTCCCCTCCCCAGGCCGGAGGTTCCAGATGTGCCTGGGGACCACAGACCGAGCCCTGACGGACAGGGGCCTGGTGCCGAGCCTGGTGTGGCTCCTTCCCGGAACCAAGCCATCAGGGCGGCTCCCCTGCTCCCCGAGGATCCCTGGGAAGCTGCCTGCCCCATCGTGGTCCTCAGGGGTCGTTCCCGGGGGCAGGCAGGCACCCACAGGAGGCTGGCCCTGCTGCCTCAAGACCAGAGGGGGGAGCACAGGACAGACAAAGGGGGTCTCACTACCGCTCCCTGGGTGTGCCCACCCTCCCCTCCCCCAAGCCTGGAAGGTCCCTGCTGTGGGTCTGGGGCAAGTGCACAGGGCCAGGCCCCCACCCTTCAAGCTCCAGGACGACACACCCTCCTCCTCCACTTCAGCTTCTCTCCCACCTCACCCTCCGCCGTACCCCTCTCCTCGGCTCAAGCCCACTGCAGGGGTTTGCCCATCTGGGCAGGGCTCAGGAACACCCCAGAGGGGAGGTGATCTGGCCTCTGGTCCCAGAACAGAACCCCCGAGACCTGACCTCCCGGTACCCTCAGGTCTGCCAGAGGGTGGGGCCTGGTGCCTTGGGAGGCACCCCAGGAAGGGGAAAGCGAAGCTGGGAGCCCAGGGTGGTCCTGGGGCCTTGCCTGCAAGGCCCAGGGGGAGGGGGAGGGGGAGGGGGAGGGGGGCAGGGCAGAGGTTCCAAGGCCCAGCACACACACACACACCTCCTTGCCAGGCTCCTGGCCGGCTCAGGAAGGCATGGGGGGTGGGGCGGGTGGGGGCAAGGTCATGACCATTGTCCCGCTCCCTGGGCCTTGGCATGCAGAGGGTTGGGGGGGAGGGCACCTCCGAGGAGCTCACTCAGCCACCTTAACGCTGGCAGCGAGACAGGCAGTGACCGCACAAAGGGCCCTTTGTCCTGGCACCGGGCCCTGTGGCCTCACGGTTCATGTCCAGAGCCCACAGCCGCTGTCCTTGCAGGGCCGTCAAGGCAGGGCAGAGCCTACTGGCACCTTGGAGCCTGGCCTTTCCCTCCACACCCCAGGGGCCAGCCGGCTCAGGGGCCTAGTGGAAGCTGCCGCCCCGCCCCGGGCTTCCGTTTCCCTGCAAACCCCTCTCAGGGCAGCCCCCAGACCCCAGAACCAGGGAGCAGCAAGGAGACAGCGGCGGACAGAGCCAGGGAGGAAGGGGGCCGTGTGTGTGTGTGTGCGTGTGCATGTGCGCACCCACACGTGTGCCTGCCCGGGAGCGTGCGCCCTGTGCTCGGGTGTGCAGGCACCTGCCCGGGCACCTCCCCCCTCCCCCCTCCCCCCCACCCCCACGGCCATCCTGCCCTGGCATCCACCTGCTGCTGCACAGGCTGCCAGGCAGCTCCCCTCCCTTTCCAGCCTGGGCCTTGAGCCCCTTGGATTGCGCAAACCTCAGTGCAGCCTGACCCCAGGCTCAGGGACGTAGGAGTCGGCCCTACCCCCCATCCAGGGACTCCTAGGAAAACCTGGGGGCAGCCTCCGGGCTGAGGACCAGAGGAGGTGGCAGGGACAGACCTGCCCTTGCTGGGTCTCCTGGACTCCTTGCCAGGCTGGGGGCTTTGGGGCACCTCGCTCTATCTCTGGGATCCAATCTGGGACAGGAACAGGGGAAACGGGGACAGAGCCTCTCCCCGGGAGAGGGCAGCCTAGTGTGGTGACAGATGGAGAAGGAGGCTCAGAGACCAAGGCTGAGTCAGCTCAGGGCCCAGAAGTCACCTTGGATGAGGAGCCCCAGAGTGGCTTCCCAGGGGGTGTGCTTGAAAGGTGCCTCGGAACCCCCAGCAGCCAGGCCCCCTCGGACTCGGGTGCACTCTGGCTGGGAGACAGGGGCCCAGCGTGCTGGAGAGCCGGCTCCCCTCGGTCCACCCACTGAGCGCTGGCGGGTGGTGGCCCTGGGCCTGCAGTGTCTCCATGTCTCCAGGCGGTGATTTGGGAGCTGGTGGGGGGAGGGGTGGTGTCCCCAGGGCCCCTGCACGCTGGGAGAGGCAGGCTGGGAGGGGTGGTGCAGGTGCAGTCCAACACCTGCCACCAGGAGCCCGGAAATGGGCGAAGGAGCCCTGAAACCAGGAGGAGGCGGGGCGGGTCCCCTGGGTCAGGGAGGGAGGGTGCGTCTGTGGGCTGGTGGTCCCGCGGGCCTCCAGGGGGGCTCTTCGTCCCTGAGCTGGGGTCAACACCCCCTAGAGCACAGCAGGCCTTCGGCATTCTCAGCGGAAACCCCCACCCTGTGCCGGGCCTCCGAATCTGTCCCAGAGAGAAACATGGGAGCCTAGACACAGCTCTCCGGAGACGTGGGGGTTGGGGGAAATCTGGAGGGGTCCAGCCCTGACCCCTCAGAAGGGTTCTGAGGCTTTGGGTTGAGCTGGTGCGAACTGCTCCATTTGCTTCTCCCCCACCCCCCGAGGGGCCCTTCTCCGTGCCTGCTCCCCAAAGCGCCCAGAATTGCTCATCATGACGCCCTCTCTCCCCCTGGGTCACGAGCCTGCGAGAGCAGAGTGCAGAGCGGGGCTTGGGCACTGCCAGCCACCCCCACTGATCGCGCTGCCCACTTTGTAGACAGCAGCTCACCAAACCCTGAAAAGCCCGCCTTCTCTCGCCCCTTTACAGCTGGGGACGCTGAAGCCTAGGGAGGTTCAGCCAACCCCCCGAGGGCATCCACCTGGAGAGAGCCAGAGAGGCCTGTGGCCAGGTGTGCCTGACTCCAGTGTTTGTGCTTGGAGGCCTAACTTTTATTGTCCCCAGGAAAAGCTGCGGGGCCCAGGGCTCTGTCAGCTACTTGCGGTTAGCTACTGTGATTCAGGGAAACTGAGGCCAAGGGAAACCACAGGACCCCAATTTCCACAGGCAGCTGGAGGTCGCAGCTAGCGTTTGAGTCCCCCGTAGGCTCTTCTCCGTGCTGGGGATGCTGATGGGGCCTGGGCCAGCCTGGCCGGGGAGGCCTGGCGTTCTGGGCTTGCTGGTGCTGGAACAAGGCCGGCTGGCTGGAGGCTGTCCTCTGGCCCAGCATCACCAGGCCCCGGGTGTGGTAGGGCTGCGGTCCCAGCCTCTGAGCTTCCCCCTGGGGAGCCCGGAGAGCTGTGGGGGGGGGGGGGCGTGTAAGCTTCCCACCCCTTGCCCGCCTGGCTCTTAGCAACCCCTGGGACACCCTCTACGTCTCCATCCCTTCTGGCCCTCTGTCTCCCCACCTGTCAGATGGGGGGACACCTCCTCCCCTGGTCAGGGCTTAGCTGGAAGTCCATGGACTCCTCCCAAGATGGCCTTGAGCTTCCTGGGTCTGTAATCCCCTTGAAACTCTGCAAACTGGGTGTGAAATTCTGTGCGGTTGTGCATTTTCCCAGGGAGAGGGTCCGCAATGTGTGCCAGATTCTGGGGGTGTCTGCAGCCCCCCAGAGAAGCCCAAGTGGCCATTGCAGGGCTGAGAAGGCAGCCAGGAAAGTTGGGGTTGGAACTATACCCGTCACCGCTCAGAAGAGCTGGTGGGGCCGGGGCTGGGGCTGGGTGGGTGGGGGTGCTGTGCAGACAAGGGGGCTGTGGGGGGCAGGGTGGAGCGGAGGGCCGGGGGCCTGGGGCCAATAGGGTGCATGGTGCAGGGTCGGTAGGAGGACCACGGGCCGGCCCCACGGGATCGTCCCTCAGGGCTCTGGCATCCCTGAGCTGTGGGTCGCCCTTGGGCCAGGATTTCCTGAGGGATAGTGTGTCAGAGCCGGGGGCTGGCTGGGGTCCCCGACGTGGTGGCTCCCGGACAGGAAATCCGTGTCCCTGTGGGCCCTGATCCCACCACGTAGGGCTCCCCTAAGCCCCCAGATCAGCTGCTGGGCGGGTCCTGGGAAGGGAGGAAGGAAGGGAGAACAAGAGCTGCCCGCAGGGCCTTATCAGCTCTAACTCCAGGCCCTCCCCAGCTCAGGAACCTTCCAGGGCTCCCCTGTGCTCACAAGACCCAAGTGTCTCTGCCGGAAAGTCAGGTCCCCAAGTCCGGTCTCCTCCTGCTCCAGCCTCTGGACAGGCCCCCTGCACGGCCCCCAGTAGGCCTGCTCTTCCCTCCATCATCCTGAGCCTTACACTCACCACCCCCAAAGGACCAGGGAAATGCCTCCTCCTTCGGGAAGCCGGCTGTGATAGCCCATCCACTGCTGGCACAGCCAGGCCAGGCCCTTCACCCCATTTGTGTGTATGTGGGGTGGGGAGTGGGTTCTGAGGGTCTCAAGCAAGTCAGAATCTGGGCTGAGTGGTGAGACGTGCTCTGCTGCTCCAGACAGGCTCAGAGAGTCCCCTGGAGCTGGAGGTACCTGGATGTCCAGCAGTATAGGGAAACCGGGGCCCAGCATGTCCTGCCCTACAGGAGGCCCCCTGGGCTGGGCTGCCTGCCATCCACTGCCCTGACCCTGGGCCACACGTACCACTGATCAGTTCCTTCCCCTGCCTACTGCCGGCCTGGGGGACTTCCCAGGCCAAGGGACCTGCCCCTTCAGGCGTGGCCTCCACCCCCGTGGGGTGCGCACCCCAGGCTGAGGGCTGGGAAGCAGAGCTTGAGGGGGTGGCTGCAGGGCCGGGCAGGGCCAGACAAGCCCAGGTCCCAGGACACTGAGTGCGTTTGCCGCTCCTGCTGACCAAAGGCAGAGGGGGAGGGGCAGGGCTGTGGCCCCCATGGGGAGGGGGGCTGCTGGATCCCCAGTGTGACGTGAGCTCAGGACCCTCCAGGCTGCTCCAGGAGCCCCTGACCCGCCCAAGTTAATGGTGCTGCTGGACCTGGCCTGCAGCTCTGAGGCCCAGGGGGTGCCCGGGGCAGGGGAGGCCGCAGCAAGCTGGTCGGCCCCTAGCCTTCAGGGCCACACCCCATTTCCTAAGGCTCTGAAGATGCCCCATACCTTACCAGGGTGACTGAAGGCAGCAGCAAGCACAGGGCTGAGAGGGGTCCCACACCTGCCCGGGGTGGGGCACCTGCCAAGTGGAGGTGCCGGGACCAGCTCCAGCTCTGACTGTCCACGTAGGTGGTCTTGTGGTCTATTTCCAGGTTTGAGTTCCACATCTGTTCATTGAACAAATATTAATTAAGCTCCACTGTATGCAGGCGCTGGCCCTCCTGAGCACTGAGGACAAAAGCTGCAGAGAGCCAAAGCCTCTGCCCTCAGGGTGTGCCCCCTCTGGGTGGGGAGGACACCCCAAATGAGCCAACCTGACACTGTATCAGCTAGTCCTGGGGTCAGCATGGGTGCAGCTTTGGACGGGTCTGTGCTGAGACAGGAATGGCAGGAGCCAGCCCTGCGAGCCCCGGGTGGGCTGGGGCACCCCCAGGCAGAGGGAGCTTCTGGGGGTGTGAGTGTCTGCCCCGAGACCAGGTGCCTGGCATCACGGGGGCAGGGCACGTGGGGGAGCCGAGGGCAGAGAGGGGATGACACACCTCTGCTGTTACAAGTCAGGAGCGGACCGCTGGGCCTCTGGCAAAGCCATGGGGCGGGCTGACTGGCTGACCAGGCCCTCCGGCGACCAGGCACAGGGACAGAGCCCTGTCCCCATCTCAGGGACACCGTTCTCCCAGCTACTCACCTACAGTGGGCCTCCATACCCCTCAGTCCTGGATAGATGCAGAGCCCCGGCCCATCCCTCGGTGAGGTCCTCAGGCCCCCAGACTCACCATGCTCCTGGGCCTCGAAAGGCCTCATGAGCCCCCCGCGTGGGGCTCCCTGCTGTCCTTTCCTGCCCCTGGCCCTGCCCCCAGTTCATCTGAAGATGTCTGTCCTCCCTCAGACCTCAGCTGAGACATGCCCCCCGAAGCCTTCTGTTTACCTCCTCCACCCCCTTCCCAGGGAGATCAGGTGGTCCTGGGCCCCCACTGAACACCCCTCTGTCCCACCCTCTCGGTCTCTGCTCTTCTGGTTCTCCTCATTGGGCCCTGGGCCTGGGGCCACGGTGTTGTCTGCAAGCCCTCCAGCCATCCACTGTGTAAGAATAAGCAGATGCATACCAGGCTGTCTTTGGAAGTAAGGAAGGGTGGCATGGGGGACAGGTCTGTCTGCCCAGGTGACCTCCCAGTGTGGGGTCATAGAAGCTGGGCAGCCTGGGGAGCCTCCACCCCACTCCTGCCTGGAGGGGTGCTGGAGGGGCTGTGGGCAGGGGTCCCTGGGGCATTCCTGACTCTCCACCCCCAGAGCCAGGGGGAGGGCCCGCTTTCCTGGCAGCGCTGCTGGGACAGGCCTGGGGAGGCCAGGAAGGAAGGTGCTGTCAGAGGAAGGGGACACGCCTGGTGACTTGCCCCTCATGGCAGGGGGTGGGGCAGTTGGGGCTGCCTCGAGGGGACAGGAGCCCCAGTCCTGGCCCTCATCCTGGCCCCGCCCTGGTCAGCAGGGTCCTGTCCTGTCACCAACTGCATGGTTAGACTCTTCTCCAGGGCTCTGGTTGCCCAATCTGGGTGCTGGGCTTGGGTCTGGGCAACAGGAGAAGAAAGGAATGATGTGCGTGCGTGTACGCGTGTGGGTGCCCACACAGGGGCTGCTGGGCAGGCGCACACTTCCCCTTCCACCCCCATAATAGGTCATTCCCTGAAATGATGTACTGCAGGTGACCTCACACTGTGTTGGCAGGCACCGTTGTCCCTGAAACAATGACCTGGCCTCGCATTCCAGAGCATGGTAACAGGAACAGGTGGGAACTTCACCCCAATCCTTCCCTAGCCCTGGTTTCAGCATCCCCTGCAGAGACCCAACTCAGATGGACCCTACGGGAAGGGCTGCAGCAGGCCCCTGAGAGCATCTCCCCCATGGGGCTGCCTCTGCTCTCTCCTCTGTGTCCCGTCCCTCAGAGCAGAGCCTGGCCACGTGTGGATCCTCCAAGAATCTGTGCTGAGTGAATCAAGGAGTGGGTGGATGGTGGATGATGGATGAATGGATGATGGTTGGATGGATGGATGGATGGATGGATGGATGGATGGATGGATGGATGAGTAGGTGGGTGGACAGGTGGATGGATGAATAGGTGGGTGGATGGATGGATGGATGGACGGGCAGGTGGATGGGTGGACAGGTAGATGGATGAGTGGATGGGTGGATGGGTAGGTAGTAGATGGTTGGATGAATGGACAGATGGTGGTTGGATGGGTGGATGCATGGCTGGTGGTTGGATGGATGGATGGATGTGTGGATGGTGGATGCATACCAGGCCCTGTGGTGTCCTCTGGCCTGCACAGACCAGTGGGAGAGGGTGATAATCACTAGGGTTGATGCTTAGTGTGGTCAGTGCTGTGATGGGGTGCACAGGGCATATGGAGGAGCGCAGGTGAGGAACGTGCACTCTGGTGGGTGTTCAGGAAGGCCCCTCAGAAGCCCCTTTCCTGGCTGAGACCTGAACGATGAGTAAGAGGTAGAGGAGCTGAGGAGTATTCCGGGTAAGGTGCTCAGCACAGGCAAAGACCCAGAGTTCAGGTAGAGAGGGTAAGGTGGCAGAAGCCCGAGCCTGGGCCTGCAGCCCAGCCTTCCAGCCAGTTCTCCTTGTTGACCCAGGATCCCCCCGAGGGTGCGGTCTGGGTCCTCCTTCACCGGCGTAGGCCCCGCGTGCCAACAGAAGGCGGATGGGGCTGGAAGTAGGTCCTGACCCTCAGATGGGAGGCTGGCGTCCAGGCCCTGTCCTCAGTCCCTGTGCAGGCAGGGATGCGCTGGCCTGGAGACGTGAGGCTGGGTGTCTGGCCTGGTCCCCACACCTGCTCACTCTCACCCGAGCCCTCCAGGTGCAGCCCACAGTGGGGGACAGCTGTGCCCCGGGCAGGATGGGGGTTACTGGCACAGCCCTGGGGCCCTGGCCTCCTCTGCCTCCCCCGCCTCCCCTCCTCCCTGGGGAAGGAAGCGCACCAGGGTTTAACCATGATTTCTGCCTAAAGCCCCAGGGGTCCCCATGCCACCCTTCACTCTCTGGAAAGGGGCTGGACCCCGGGTGGCAGGATGCTGAGGGATGAAGGGAGCATTTCTACGCCCTAAGGTTATCCCAAAGGCCACTGAGACCACCAGAGCAGCGGCCAGGGAAGGGCTCCTGGTCTCCCTGCTATGCGGTCATGAAATGTGTGGGTGGTCCGGGGGGAGCAGGCCCAGCCCTCTGCCTCTGGGGGGTTGGAAACCAGGGAGGCATGGAGCCCAGAGACCCTGTCCCGGGTCCTGTCTGGGGAGCCAGGCCAGCTCTGCCCAGGGCGTCTGCAGCTGGGTTTGCTCCGTGTGTGAGAGAGAGTGAAACCACCCTCCCTAATTATACCCCTGGACCGTCTCCTCCCGCCCCCACAGACCTTCCCGCTTCAAAGGCCACTGGCCCATAGTCAGGGAGGGAAAGTTTCTGGGTGTCCATGAGCCTCTTCTGCACCCGGGGGTGGGGTCCTGAAGAGCATCCGTCCCCAGCAGCCTGTCTTGAGGGCCCTCACCCTTCCAGGAGCAGGCCTCTGGGGCCCCGGGGACGGGGGGGGGGCTCTGGGGGCTCTGACCCAGGCCCTAGCTTACTGGGCCTCCAGTGCTGGTGGGGTGGGCACTCACCTCGGGACCCCAGCCCAGCTCCTCTGGCTGGGTCCCCACACTACTTGGGCTGTTTTTCTGGTTCTGGCCTCCCTACCCCTGAGCAGCCCTACTTGATGCACAGGCCCTAGAAACTGGGCTGTCCGGAGCCCGTGCCTCCTGTGTGGTGGGCCCCCTACCTGCTTGTAGCACTTTCTGAGTCTAGGTCTGTCCTGGTTTGCTCACGAGCCTAGGCTGCCCTCGGGGCCTCCGGCCACGGGCACAAAGAACCGGCCCCGCCAGACCGCACAGCCACCCCAAGCCGGTGGAGGGTGGTGTGCTGCCTAAGGCCAGAGCTGGACTGGAAATGGGAGGCGGGGGCCAAGGGACAGAGGCAGGCCTGGCAGCAGGCTTGGGGCCGGGGGCCCAGAGGACGCCCAGGTGGCAGCTGCCCCTGATGGTGTGTGTGGGGGAGGCAGAGCCCAGGTTCCCAGGCCAGGGATCAAAGCAGGTGGAGCTGGTGGCTAATTATAGAGGGAGCCAACATGTGCCTAGGGAGGCTTCGTGGGCAGGGCCAGGATGGTGACGTCCCCAGCCTGGGGGCAACTGGACAGTCCCCCATGGACCCTGCAGCTGGAAGGTTCCTGTGGGGCCAGGAGGGAGTGGATGGAGCGCATGGGCCTGGGATGTCAAGTGGAGCAGGGTGTGTGGGGAGAACGGCAGGGTGTGAAGGCCTGCTGGGTGGTGTTAATAGAGATCTGGTGTCCAGAATAAAGAAGGTGATTTCCTCTTTAGTCTGCACTGATGAGGTCTCCCAGGCTGATCCTGCTTGTGCTTCAGGCTTGGCCCCAAGCCCACTGGCCTGGGAGGCCTCCCCCAACCCCGAGGCCATCACCCCACTGGCGGCTTCTGGGTTGCTGCTCCTAACGTCTTCCTGCCCACGTGAGAGCTGCCTGCAGGCCTTGCCTCTGTGATTGGAGGCACTGGGGACAGGCCTGCCCGCTAAGGCGCAAGCCCAGTGCCGTCTCAGTGAAGACAAATAACGCCTCCCCGGGGGCATCCTCCTCCAGGAAGTAGAAAAGGGCCCCCAGGATCCCCCAGGCCTTGCCGGTCCCCCTCCATTTTACACCGAGTCTTCAAAATCAGCTGCTTCTTCCAGCGCTCACGTAAAACCCTGAGCGTGGGATCCTGACTCCAGAGGGACCCTCGTCTCCGCCTGGGGCTGCGGTGGGGCTGGTGCTCTCCCGATTCACCTGTCCTTGTGGCGGGAGGCCGGAGAGCAGGTAGGGCCTGGCGGGGCCCTCCTTGGCGGCTGCCTTCTTGGGACTGGCTGGCCCTTTCAGCCTTTTCTGTGCTTCCGTCCCTGTGTCTGGATGTTCCTGGGCACCCCTCCCTCCCTCCCTCTCTGGCGCTGGCCCCACTCCCTGAGGAAACAGAAGCCACAGGGGCTCAGTGGGGGAACAACAGCAAATGGGCTGAGACTCTCCTCTCAGGGGTGAGGCCCGGCACAGCTGGGCAGCCTCAGCAAATGGTGCGTGTGGTCAGGGCCTCCCCCTGCGCCGCTCCCCCTCCCCTGGCCCCCAGCCCTCCGCGGAGCTCCTTCATGGCCTCCCTTGCCCTCAGGCTGCTCCGGTGCACAGCTATGGTGATGGAGAAACAGGCCTGAAGGTGCCCATACTCTGAGGAGGGGATCTGAGGATGGGCAGGGCCCCCTGGCCTTGGATGGAGCCCATTCCCAGCCCCGTCCTGGGAACCCGAGACCTCCCAGGCAGGGCCAAGTTGGGGGGGGGGGGCACCAGCAGGCAGTCCCAGGAGCCACACACAGGCCAGCCTGGCCCAGGCCCTCCCTGCAGCTGCCCCTCAAGGGCATTCCAGGGAAATGCCCAGAATGCCAGGGCCCCACCCTGCGGGCTTGCCCCAGCCACCTGCTGCCCGGGTCACCTTCCTCGGCAAGCAAGGGCCCCAAATGCCCACCGCCTGCCCTTTCTTGGCTCCTCCTCCACTCTCGAGGGGCCTTGCTTTGTGGGGCTGCTTTCACCAACCACACTGGGAGCTGTGTCCCCACCACCGAGGGTCCCTTGAACCGGGGCCTGGGGATGACTGTGCGGGGAACGGCCTCTCCAGGAACGCTGCAGGACCCCGTGGCCTGGCCCGGGGAGGGGGAGTCTTGGCCCCTTCCTTCGGCAAATCTCTTCTGGGCATCTGCTGTGTCGGGTCTGTGTGAGGTGCTGGGGGCATGGAGGGGACCGGGCACCCTGTCCCCGTGGAGCTCTGGGTGTGGGGCCCAGAGGGCTCCAGACCACCAGGCAGTCGGCTGCCCCCACGCACGGGGTCCCAGGTGGCCCTGCTCTCTGCCTGGGGAGGAACGGATGCCCTTTGGGGTTTTCATCCTCCAGGGCCGTCCTGAGATGCTGCTCAGCAGCGGCTGCCTCACGAGTCCTCCCTGGAGGAACTGGAGACCCCAGACCCGACCGGCAGCTTCGGGCAGAGCGCCACCGTGAGCCCGAGCCCACCGGAAGGCTTGGCTGGCATGGGGGACCCCGAGGCCTGGCATGATCATCTGGCCGCCTGCCACGGCCTTGAGGGCAGCCAGGGGCAGGGAGGGCAGTTTCTGGGAAGCCAGTGCACAGAACGCTCCTGCCCGAGTGTTCACAGGCAGCTCCTCAGCCACGCCTGGGGGGCTGTAACGGGGGGGGGGCGTGCTGGGGACGCGGGAGCCCTGCACGCCCGCAGCCCCGAGCTCCAGCACCCACCAGCACCGTCAGGGGCAGCAAGTATACCAAGTGTCGGTTTGGGGCCACACCACCAGCCTTGCTCTGCTCGACAGCCTCAGTTTCCCTACCTGTAAGTGGGGATGGCATGCCCGTCCCCAGCGTTGTGCGAGGACAGGGGGCAGGCAGCGGGGCGGTGGTCAGTTAGCCCACGGGGCCAGCCAGACTCTCCCTCCTAGTCCTTGGGGCTGGGCTCTGGCTTTCCATGGCCCCTTCTGCTCCAGCAGGAAATCCCTCTGGACACAGAGACCTCCGTGTGGACCGAGCTGCTGGGGGCCGGCGGGCGGCGGCGGGGGTGGGGTGGGCCACAACGCCCAGCATGACTGGCCTGCTCGAGGGTCAGCTGGTCAGTGGGGTGCTGCTCTTTGACCCTGCCCACAGGCTGTGGGCTCCAGGCCAAGAGTTCAGAAATAAAAATGCCTTTGTGTGAGGAAGGGCCTCAGGACGAAGAGCAGAGCTGGGCTCTGGGCGTCCGAGAGGGGGCAAACGGCACCCAGCACCCTGTAATGAGGGCTGTGCTCCTGGAGCGTCCGTGGGGCCGGGACACTGGTGAGAACAGAAAGTTCTGGTCTTTCCCCCAGCCTGAGCTGGGCAGGTGGCTACCAGGGACCAGAGCTGGGTGTGAACGGGCGGTAAGGGGGTTCCAGAGGGACAGGAAGGTCCGGGCCAAAAGAATGCATTGAGGGGTTGGGGGGGGCAGTGCTGAGTCCTGTGTGTGTCCAGGGGAGCCCAGTGGGGGTGAGCCCAGATGGCCACGGGCCACAGCTGGGTGGCCACTCATGTTCTGACCTAAGGAACCCTGGGGGCCTCTGGAACCCTCCAGAATCTCACACCAGAATGTTGTTTGGTTATAGATTTTTTAGCCCCAGACCCAGTAGCCAACTTGAACCCTGGGCAGGTGCAACGTGGGGCTCAGGTACGGAGGGAGGGGCCAGAACTCCCCCAACTCCTGCCACAGCCCCCAGAATTGGGAGAACACTGACCAGTGAGGAGGCGGGACCAGCCGAAGTTGGGAGCTGGGCCTCTCTCCAAGCCCAGGATGATCCTGTGAAACAGGGAGCTGGCCTTCCTGCCTCCCAAGGCTCATCCCTGGGCCATCCAATGCAGTGGGTCCGGGGTGGGCGCTCACACCCACACCCGGCCCCCAGGGCGACGGGCCCAGCGTGGTGGAGGGAGGAGCCTCGGTCGTCCAGGGCGCTGGCCAGTGAGCCCTCAGACCCTGCTGGTGGCGGCGATCAGGTGCAGCTGCTGCGTGGCCCGGCCCTGCCCCTCCGAGGCCCGCGTGCACCCCAGAGAGGTGAGAACCCACGAGCGCAGCCGCCCGTCCCAGCCGCCGCGTCCATCAGCAGAAGGGATGATTAAAACCCAGTGCATCCGTGTACTGGACTACGGTTCGGCTAGGGAAGGGACGACCCCAGAGGGCATTATGCTGAGTGAAAGAGCCACTCACAGACGGGCACATCACGTGCCATGTCCAGAGCAGGGGATCCACATACACAGAAAGTAGCCGAGCGGCTCTGGAGGCCGGGCCAGGGGGGATGGTAAAGGATGCGATTTCCCCCAAGCTGATGAAAATGTTCCAGAATTGATTGTGGCGATGCTTACCCATATTTATGAACACCCTAGAAATCGTTGAATTGTATGCTTTAAATGAGAAATTGTATGGCATGCAAATTACATCTCAGTGATGCTGTTCCAACAAATAAAAGCTTTGCTCGGTCCCGGCCAGGCAGGGTGCCAGCCCCGGCTGCTCATGCAGGCGTGGGCGTGTGTCCTCTCCATCACCACGGCCTTCCCTACGGTGGGCTAGGGTGGGGTGGCTGCGGGAGGCCAGGTGGGCTTGGGAGGGGGACAGCCCGGGGCCCGGCTCCCGTCCGCTGCAGGCGGGGTGGTGTTTGTTCAGGAGGCCCCGGGCCCTGCTCCCGACCCGCCAGAGGCCTCCTCTGGTCCTGCCCTTCTCAGAACCTTCCAGAAGGATGTTTTTGCAGGGACCTGCTGAGCAAATGGCATTTGGTCTCTGGCCTGGAAGCCTGGTGGGGAGGGACCCCACAACCCAGACCCATTTAGGAGCGGCCTGCTTCCTCTGGACACTCGGATCTGGCCAGAGCCCAGCTCTGCTGCTTCTCGGCACCCCCAAGCCATGGGACCGCGGGGTTGCCAGTCCCATGGGTTATCCTGGGCGTTGGTGAGGCTGTGTGCAGGGCCTGAGCCCCCAAGTGGGAAGGTCTCTATCACTAGGAGGGCCTGGGGAGGGGCTCAGGCAAACCCGATGTGGCCCTCCGGGCACGTCAGGCCCTGACTCAGCAGGAAAGGCCAGGGTGCCGAGCTGGGGTGGTCCAGGGCAGCGTGGCCTCAGCCTGGAGGCTCAGAGAGCCCAGCCCAATGGCCCAGGAGGCCAGGAGGCATCTGGTCCCTCCCCTGGGCCCCCTTCTCCTCCCTCAGACCCCAGCCCCTAATTATAACCACACTTTCCCACAGCTAGCCCCCACTCGGCCGAGCTCCACGCCATCCGGATCTGGTGGGGGGTGGGTGAGAGTTTTCCCAGAAACGGGCCTGTGAGTCACCAGCCAGCCCAGGAAGTGGCCGCCTCCTGTCCAGCCAGCTGACCACCGGGCCTCAGTTTGGACCATAACGCAAGAGGCCATTCACGCATGACCTCAGAGTTGACCGAGAGCCTTCTGCACCCAGGCCTCGAGGAACTCCGCGGTAGGCGGGCCTGCCCAGCAGCAGTGGATGGATCCGCAGGAGTGGCAGGCCCGGGGACGGGGGGGCGTGGGGGGCCTTCCCGAAGGGATCAGCTGGTGGGGGGCCCTGTGGTCAGAGCAGACAAAGCCCAGAAGGGAGGCTCCGTGGCTGAGCTAGACCACTTCCCAGCCTGAAATTCAGGGGCCAGCAGGGCAGAGCCCAGGCCTCTGTCAACTCTGGGGACCAGAGCCGCCCAGGGCCTCGATTTCCTGGCACTCCAGACCCCCCACGCCTGCCCTGCGGCAGAGACTCCCCCTGTGCACCCTCCTCCAGCCCCTACTTCGGAGCCCTCGCCCCCTCTCGCCTCCACCCCGGCCCGGGAACGTGCCCTCCGGCCTGGGGCAGCCTCATCCTGGCCCCTGCTCTGTCGGGCCTCCTGTGTCCATGGCACTTTGGGATCCGAGAGCACGGGGCGGGAAAGGCGAAGTACCGATGGCTAGAGCCATCAGGGAGCCTTCAGCCTGTGGGGTACTGAGGCACGTTGGTCCGAGCGCTGCCCCAGCAGACTGACCTCGGCTTGCTTCACCAACCCAGGTACACGTGTATCCTGGTCCTGGCTGCAGGGGCGGGGGCGGGTCGCACACCTCTTGCCGGTGCCCCTGAGCGCACCCACCCCTCCCCTGCTTCCCAGATCCCCAGCCCAGGGGGGTGAGGGGCCCAGGGCAGGGGTTTTCCATCGCACCTGAGCCTGTCCCTGGCTCTCCCGGCAGAGGGGATGGCGATGGCAGGGGTGTCGGGGGGCTTTGCTTTCTGGGGTCACAGAAACATCGCTTTCCCCACCATCTTCCTGCAGGCCAGGGAAGTGAGTTCTCCCAGACCCCCCCCCCCGCCCCCCGCCGACAGCAAATTCCAGAGCCCCCTCTCTTCCTCCTCCCTGCAGCTGAGTTATCCTTCCCCAGCTCTGCTCTGGTCTCCTCCCAGGCTGGCCTCCAGGAAGACCAAGTAAAGCCGAAGCGGGGCCAGGTCGCAGGCACCTCCAGCTGTGCAAACACTCTGCAGGGGCCGCGGGGGAGGAGATGCTTGACCCCACTCCCGGCTGTTGGAGAGCGGCCAGGGGGTGGGATCAGGAGCTGGGGCCTCGGGCCCACTCCTCCCCACCGCAGCCTGGACTCCGGCCTGCCCTGTCCTGGCCCTGGCCAGGGTTTGTCGCCATGGCCAGAGACGGTGGCCTGGGGACACCCTCAGGCTGTTGGGGGTAGGAGGAGAGACCCTGCAGCTCTGGGCCACCAGGAGGGTGTGCAGGAGCAGGGAGAGGGACAGGGTTTGGAGGCAGGGGTCAGCCTTGGGGTCCAAAGGGCTCTGGGCCCAGGCAGGCCCGGGAGACACAAATCCCCAAGTGGGGAGGCCAGATGTGGCGGAGTGTGTGGCTCTGAGCTCAGGGTGGTACCCGCGGCAGAGAGCGGACATGCCGCTCGTGGCCATGGGTCTTCGCGGCCTTCTGGAGTGGAGTCCTCCCCGAGGCGAGCTGCTGGTGCAGATGGAGGGGTCAGTGTCTTGAGCAGGACCACGGGGCCCCGGGGGGTCTCCTCCAGGAGGGTGTCCTCCCCGGGCGGGGAGGGATGGAGCTGAACGTGCCAGGACAGGTGGCTTCTGAGCCCCCCAAGGGAGGTGAGAGGGCAGCTGCTTGGAGGACTTGGCAAGCCCAGGGTTCAGGGGTGGGGTCACTGGGAGGGGCGGCTACAGGCTGCCGCGCTGGTGGAGTCCCCAGTCCGCCAGGGATGGGTGCCGCCGTGGGCCTGCTGTGTGGACAAGCTGCAGGGTGCGGGGAGGAGCTCACGGCCCCCGGCGCCAGCCATCAGGGAGCTTGGGGGTGGGGGGTGGGGCTTTGGCGTGAGTCTCTGCTTCACGGAGGCAGCGGGCGAGAAAGGGGCGCTGGGGAGAGGCGGCCCCCTCTGCTGGGGGACCTGAGTGAGTCTGCCTCACACAGGATCCTGAGATCCCTGTGAGCCGGAGCAGCTGCTGAAAGAAGGAGATGGTGGAGAAGAGCAGGCCCTCCATCGGGAGCATCTGCAGGGTGGTTGCTGGGTTAGGGTGACCAGGAGTCTTCCCAAAAGAGCTGGCATCTGAGCCTGGACTGGGTGCTCAGCTGTCCCAGGGGCTCCCTGGATGGGGGCTGAGCCGGAGGCACGCCCAGGAGGACCGCAGACAGGTGCAGCGCCAGCCAAGCCGGGCTAGGCAGAGAACCGGCGTTTCAGGGCAATAAACTCCCCACCAGCCGAAGCGGAGAAAGGAGAGGGAGGCCCAGGCCTGCCCGGCCCCAGGCAATGCGCCCAGGACTGGGAGGGCTTGCAGGTGGGGTGGCCAGAGGACAGAGAGCATGGGGTACTGGTCTGCCCGGCTCGTTACGGCAGGGAGAGGCGTGGGAGAGGGTCTGGTCTGAATGGGGATTCGTGCTTTCAAAGGGAAAGATGCTGTGAACTCAGATTTATTGTCAGGCATGATGTGTAGGAGCTGCCGTAAAATGGAAAGCAGGCCCCACGTCCGGGGCAGCCAGGCTCCGTGGGAACCGGCGGGGGTGGCGGGGGCGGGGGCGGCGGCGTGGGCTCGGGATCTCGGCTTCCTCTCTTCCCGTCTACCCGGCCGCCGGTTTGTCTAACCGCTGGCCTGTGCCATGATCAGGCACCTTTAGTTGCCGGCAGGACACCTCTCCACGGTGCTACCTGTCCGGCTTCTTTGGCAGGCCCTCACCAGGTGACCCTCCCTCCAGGACTCGGAGCCCACGTGCGGGGCCGTGAGGTCCGGCTCCCAGGCCAGAGGCCTCCACCTGCACGCTGACCCAGCAACGGGAGCAACCCGGGCTCCGACGGCCCTGTGTCATCTCTGGTGTCCTCACCCCTTCTACCGGTGAAGAAGCTCAAGAGATGAGTGAATATTTAGGGAGGGCCTCACGTTCCCCAAGTCCAGTGGAGGAAGACAGGAGTAAGCCAGAAGTACCTACTGGCCCCAGGCTGCCCAAAAGGGACCACTGCTGGGTGGGGAAGAGCTCAGGGTGGCTGTGAGCTGAAGGGAGGCAGCAGCTAGGACAGGAGTCCCCTTCTAGAGAGGCCGAGACCCCCTTCTAGGGGGAGTAGTCCTAGAGGACTTCCTGGAGGAGGAGGAATTTCAGGGGCACTTGGAGACTAGACATCTCTCTGGGCCCTAGTTTTCTCCCCTGCGAGATGGGAAAAGAGGCGTGTCCCATTTGCTGCATGGGCCTTTTATAGAAAGGAGCAGGTGAGCTCATGGACAAGAAGGCACAAGAGCTTCTTCCCCCCGGGTGTGCCTCTGCTACACTATGTGCCAAAGGGATCCAGGAGTCATCGTGTGCCAGTGAACACAGGGACCCTAGAGGCTGAGCCCCAGGCAGCCTGAGGCTGGCTGGTGCTGTGGATTCCCCCTGGCCTGTCTCACAGGGCCTGGGAGCAGCCTCGGGGCCTTGCCAAGGGCTCACGAGGTGGAGCGGTCGGAGGGACGTACCCTGCCCTGGCCAGGCTGGGAGAGCTGGGTCTCTGCTCGCTCCCTGCAAGGCGTCAGCAGAACAAAGAGGAAGCTGGGCTGGTGCAATGCGGTCCTTCTTCTCTGCGATCTCACGAGCTTGTGCAATGAACGGGATCCGGAAAACTGGCCTCCTGAGGCCGCACGCAACAAGCAAGCCCAGGGGTCAGCCAGGAGGCGGCCTGCACCCCGGCGACCACAGGTCACCCTCGCCAGCTGGGGCCCCTGGGATTCCCAGCCCCTTCGGCCCTCCGGCTGCAGAGGCCTGCGCCTGCCCCAGCTTCAGTGCCGCCTGCCCTGGGCTCCAAGGGGCTAGACCTTTCTCCCTGCTCATCCATGTGCTGCCACTGTCCCCCTTCTGAGAGAGGCCTGCCTACGTCATGCTGCCCTTTGTGCCTTGATCCCCCAGCACAGAGCAGGAGCCTGGCCCTTGAATGGAGCCAGGCTCTGGTCTTAGAGCCATCCTGGGTTCGAGTCCCGGCCCAAAGGCTGCAGCAAGACCCTTTCCTCTTGTGTACACGGGGGTCATGAAGGGGTCCACCCACAGAGGCACAGAGAGTGTCCGAGACAAGGCCAGGGCCACACAGCAGCCCTGGGCCATGCCCTTGGCCGGGGTTGCGCTCAGGGCTCCTGTCAGAAAAGGGGAGCTGGGAAGGGGTCAGACAAGGTTCTGGGTGGAGCCAGGAGAGGTGAGGCCGAGGGGGCCATGGCACAAAGGCTGGGAGCTGAAGGTGGGCCCAGTTCCACCCAGCTGGTGCCCAGAGGCGGCCTGGGCTGCCCCAGGTCCTGCGCTGGCCGTACCAGGAAAACGCAATGGTGGACCGGTGCCCCTCCCACGGCGCCCAGCCGGCTGGACCCTCCCCTGGCTTTGCCCTGGGAAGAGTCAATATGTCCCCGGCACCCCCCAGGAGTGATGGCCCCCCAGAGGACAGCCCAGGCCAGGTTGGGTCTGGGCGGCATGGGAGGGGCCGCTGGAGACCTGGTTATCTAGGCTTCCCTGACAGGGCGCTGGATACAGAGCCCAGAGCCCCCAGCCCAGCGAGTTATCAGGGGCCGTTGCCAGCGTGACCTCACCAGGCCCAGGCCGGGCCCGGGGGCGGGGGTGCCCGAGGCGTTCCCAGCCCGCCCGGTGCCCGCTATCTAGGGCAGCCTCGCCCTGCCGAGATAGCTGCCCCAAGCAGAGATAGGCTGGGAACACCGCCGCAGGGCCGGCTCCCAGCCAGGGGAGAGGGGCGGCCGGCCGCCGGGAAGGGCTGTGGGTGCCGGGAGGAGGCCAGGGGCTTCTCGGAGTGGGTCAGCAGAGCAAGGGCTATGGGGCTGAGCTTGGGCGTCTGTTGGAGAGACCAGAGAAGGGAAGGGGGTTGCCGGGGGCCACAGGGGTATTTGAGCAGGGCCCAGACTAGAGCTTGGTCTCTGGGTCCCTGCCCAGAGTGCCCTCGTCCCAGGACCCTGGCCCAGGCCATGGCCATGCCGGCTGCACCTTCTGCAGGCCTGGGCTCTCTCTCTACTTGGGAGGGAGCTGCAGGGTAGAGGGGTCAGGCCCCCTCCCACAGCGCCGGCCCCGCACGGCCGCATACCTCCTACCCCCCCCACCCCACCCCACCCCCGGGACCACCAGCTCGAGCTGGTGCCCGAGGCAGTGCCTCCTCCTCTGTGCTGGGCTCCGAGTGTGACTTGCGGCCGGGGAGGGGCAAGGCAACACCTGTTATGAGCCCCGGGGGCCTGGCCTGGGCTTCAAGAGAGCAGAGCGGGGGCTGGCCCCCTAGGTGGGGAGGATCCCAGAAAGCCCTTCTTCCCACATGGACCCCGGGGCCCACCTTCCTGCCAGCCTCCCTGTTGCTCTCACAACACCTGAATGGGTGCTGTGGCAGCATCCCGAGTCCCAGCTCAGGCCCCACCGTGCCCCCTACTGCGCCGTCTCCGGGGTCAGCGGGAGGGGATGGGGCACACAACCCCATGGAGACCCGGGGCTCAGTGCCCCTGCGTCCCCACAAAGGCCCTGTCCTGCCGGCGGGTAGGGGTGTGAAGGAAGGGGTCTGGGTCTGAATCAGGCTGCTCCTACATCTCAGCCTCCCCGCCTGTGCCTCGGACATCTGCCCAAGAACCCCATCAGATGTCTCGGCAGGTGCCCCCAGCCACAGGGGAGGGGGGCAAGCTGTACCGCCCTGCCCTCTGGCACCGACCCCTCACATTCGGGACCCACCTCCTATTCGTCTCCTGGGAGCGGGACCCTAGAGGCCAAGGGGAGATGGTGGGTTCTGCCCGGGCATGTCCAGGAGGCTTGCCCAGGACGGGTGTGATCAGAGCTGGGGAGAAGCAGCAGGTGTGGGTGGGTGACTGGGTGTTGCGGGCCCCCAGGACCTTGCCCAGCCTCCCTGCCCCTTCCTGCTCCTCTTGGGTGGAGGGGCAGGTGGCCTGCTGCCCCTGGCTTCCTGTTCTCAGAAGTGGCCACCGCAGGTGGGGCTGGTGACAGGGGCCTTCCTTCCTCTGCCACAGATGGTGAAGGAACAGTGGTGATGGAGATAAACAAGCCATGGGCCTCCTGCCTGTGGGGAAGCTGCCGGGGCAGGGTCTCCCAGGTGGGCTCAGTGGAGGTGCTGGCCCTGCGGCCAGAAGCCCTCCGGAGGTCAGCCATCTCTGCACGCCAGGACCAGAGCCCGGGGTTGCTGTCCACACTGAACCGGGCAGGGTTGCCCTGTGTGATTGTGCAGGTTGGGCACTGCTCACAGGACTGCAGGCTGTTTGTGCAGATGCCCTGCCTGCAGGAGGCATCTTCCTACGGCGCATTCTAGAGCGGCTTAAACCCGGCGTGGCACCCCGAGTCCTCTGCTGGCCTGCGCCTGCTCCCCGCAGCCTCATCCTGCATGGCTCCTCGCCGTCCCCCACGCCCACCTACCATGCTCTCAGCCGGGGTCTCACTTTCCGGGCGGGTAGGTCATGCTGGCTCTGCAACCTCTGGGACATTGCTCCCCCCCTCCCCCGGACTGCGGTGCTGAGTGAGCTGGGCCTCTGGGCAGGGCCCAGCACATCCAAGGCACTGAGGACAGCCCCTGGCCTGGGTCCCCAAGGCCCCCTCCCACCATCCTGTGGGGAACAGAGCCCAGATTTTCTGTACAGGGGCCTGGGCATCCCCACGCCCTAACCCGGGAGGTGCCTGCCCAGCCACAGGTGTATAGCCTGCCCCGTCCCTCAGGGACATCTCTGCTCCTGCGGCTGCTCGGCCTCCACGCCAAGTCATGCTGGCCTTTGGGAAACAGGACATGCACCACTTCTTCCCGGGAGTCCCCTGGGGTTCCTGGCTAGAGCCCGTGTCTCCCCCAGGGTTGCGGGAGTCCCGAGGGGCCTCTGGGGGGGGCCTAGCTGGGCTCTCAAGACATCTGAAGCCCAGGAGACACGGGAGGCCCTTGGCCAGGGTCCCGCTATGAGGCAGCCGCGCTCACTGATCCCGCTGGGCTCTCGGGCCTGCCCAGCCCATCCTCCCAGGCAGCTCAGAGAGCGGGCACTTGCCCGGGCAGGGCCTCTGCCTCTGGCAGCTCCGAGGATGGCACTCCTATCCCCCTGCTGGCTCATGCCCCCTCAGGGGTCAGCATTCAGGGAGGTGCCCACCCACATGTCACACCCACCTGGCTCTGGGCCCCCTCTTCCTCCCTCCTTGTCTCCAGCGAACCAGGGATGCATACAGGACCCGGCATCACTCACAGGACACAGAGACCAGACCTCAGTGCCCCCAGGCCCCGAGAGACCACCGAGGAGGCAGTGGCCCTCTGTCCTCCCCTCCTGTTGGGGATGGGGGCTCTCGAGGGGCTCTGGTGCCGCTCAGGCTCGCACACCTGGCCCCAAGGGCCAGCACAGCTCAGACTTCAGTGACCCTGACTGGGGGGAAATGCCCTGGTGACTGGGCTCTCTGCAGACCCTCGCTGGCCGAGCTGCTCGGCTCAGCCCCCTGGGGGAGACCCGTGCTGAGCACCTGCTGAATGCAGCTCCTTGCTGCTTCAGGGGTGGAGGGGAGGCTGAGGGAGCTGCAGCCAGGGGCCAGGTCTGGAGGGGCCCGAGATGGCAGTGGTGTCTCCAGGCCAGCTCCAGGAAGGGGCAGGGTTGGGGCTGGCCTCCTCTGGGCACGAGGAGGGTGGGGGCTTGCTGGTACTCACACCCCGGTCACCTGCCACACGGGCCTCCTCAGTTCGGGATTTTCTCACGCTCGGATCTGGCATGGGGGAGCGGGCCAGGCTGGGACATGTCCTCCCGATCCCAGGAAGGTGGGCGAGGCTTTCCTCTGGGCCCCGGGGGCAGGGGCCGATGCAAGTCCAGACGCGGCCTGGGGCGGCGGGGTTGGGGGGGGGCCCGGCTTGCAACACCGGCTGAGCAGCTGCCTGGGCCAGCCCCCACGGGCACGCGTCCCGGCCCGCCCTGACACCCACCCCCACGAGCCTGGGAGGGGAGAGAGAGTGGTTCCCAGCCTTCTGAGATTGGATCCGGGGACACAGGCCAAGGCCCTGCCCCTCTCTGGGCCTCAGTTTCTCCCCTTTAAAACTGAGGCTCATCAAGGCTAGTAGGGCACCTACGCAGGGTGATGTGTGCACCTGGCTCAGCCCCTCGTCAGAGCCTGCACCGTGCTCACCTTGCTGACCTCAGAGATACCCTCCGGAGAGCGGCATGCTGGGGTCGCCGCCCCATGCTGTGGGGACGCTCCAACAAGAAAACCCCATGCATAAGGCTTTCATCCATCCTGGCTTTGCCTTTGGGACAGAAAGTTAGGAAACCCTAAGGGTCCCTTTCTGATGGGCTGGGGGGATAGAGGCCTGTAGCCCCCGATTCCCGGGCCTCATCCAACCCCAGGCCAGGACGTGGGATCTGTCTGGCTAGTGCTGGTGGAGTTGACCCCACCAGTGGGGCCCCTGCCCCAGTCACCAGCCAGTCCTTCAGAAGCAGCCGACCCTTCTGCTGAGAGACCATGATCCCTGAGCAAATCCATTGCACTTGAGGTCAGGGTGGCCCGTAGTTCTCTGTGCACCCCACCAGGTCCTGGGGTGGGTCTGTGCTTTTAAAGACAAACAGGCTCCTCTCTGGGCACCACCCCTGAGGGGCTAGTGGGGACCCAGGCCAGTGGCAGCCATCTGTGAGCCCCTGGCCTCTCAGATTTGGTGTAGTGGTATATGGGACAGACTGGAGGGGCACAGTAGACAGATCCTCCCTGTTCTGGTATCATATGGGGAATCTGAGGCCTGGGGAAGTGCAGGCCCACGGCTGCGTTCATGAGCCAGGCTGAGCCGCCTGAGGAGGCGCTTGGCCATTCTGGCCTTGGTATTCAGGCTCCCGTTGTGCTCCATCTCATCCGCCCCCTCACTGGGCAGGAAGGTGGGCACTAGGGTGCAGGGCTCTGGGAAAGGGACCCCACAGGCTAGAAGCTGCTTCTGCAAGTCTTGGGCTGCTGTCAGAGGCTGGGGGGGGTGAGATGTGGGTCCCCTGGGAGGCAGCCCCTCGACACCCCACTGCTCTCCGGCAACTCCCCAGGCAGGCGTGGGAATGTGACTAGCAGGAACAGGCTTCTCCCCCGGGAATCAGCTGCTGGGCGCCGGCCAAGAATGCTCGGATCCAAAGAGGAAGCAAAGTGCCACTACAGCCACTCGACAAGAGCCGCTGGGGGCACGGACTGATCCTAGGCCAAGACCCGATCCCAGCCACATACTGAGTTGTCACCCCAGGACCACAGCCATGGGCTGATTCCTGACCCCAGTTACAATTTGACTTATCACCCCAGTCACAGACTGAGCCCCGACCGTGGCCTGAGCTGAGTCTTGATCCAAGTCACAGACTGATCCTTAGTCCCAGCTGTGGACTGAGCCCTGACTCCCAGCAGACTGGCTCCTGTTCTCAGGTACAGACAGACCCTGGCTCCAAATGGAGCTCCAGCCCCATGTCTGCGTATCTCAGCTGCTCCTTCGGCCCCCATCCCTGGCTCTTTGTGTTCCCCGCCCCCCGGCCGAGACCTCCCTGGGCTGCATTAGCAGAGGCCAAGCCCTAGCATCTGGAAGGTGACAGTCTAGTCTGCTGGATGTGTGTTCCCTCCTGGTCCTGCACTTTCAGAGGGGACTCAGGCCAGCTAGAATGGGGCACAGCGGGGAGACCAGAGTGCAGGGCTGCCTGGTGTGCGGGTGGGAGGCTTGGTCACCCTGGTGGGACCCGCTGTTTGCTAAGCATTCACTGTGTGTCAGCATGTCACCTCCACCAGGCTGTCTTCCCAGCCGGCACTGAAAGGTGGAGAGTGCCCTCCCCGCTCTGTGGGAGAGGAACCTGGGTCAGGGACAGGGTCAGTGCTTTGCGAATGTGCACATCACGTGATCCCAGTCAGTGTGACGAAGCCCCGCTTGCGGGAGACAGACCTCAGCCGGGGCCTGAAGACACCTGCGGTGGAGCAGGGCTGCCTGGGGTGGGTGGGGTGCCTTCAGGGGAGGGAGATGCAACCAGACACCCCCCCCCCCGGGAAGTCCCGGTCCCTGGGCGGCGGGGGGGGTGGGGGGGGTCGGGGGGTGGTCAGCTTGGGCTCTTAGGTCCCTGTGGCCACCAGCTCCAGCTCCCTGGGCCTCCCGGGGTCCAGGCTGGGAATCCTGCGCTTGGGGGAAAGAAGCTGTTATTTGCGGCTCTAATCTCTGTGCCTTACCGCTGCCTGTTTGCCCATCGAGAGTTCAAACACAGCAGAGGTCACAGGGGTTGTGGGGAGGGGCTGACGATATTTGCTCGGCTTCTCCCAGCGACATGACAAATAGCAAGGAGCGTCTTGGCTTGGAGGGATCTCCCGCGGGCACCAGATGCCAGGTGGTGTGCCTGCAGTGTTGACATTCCCCGGATCCAAGGTTGGCTTCCGATAGCGTTGGCGAGGGCGCGGCCAGAGGGGCTCTTTCTCATAGGAAAGCCCTGAGAAATGGCTGCGCCCCGCGCGTTCCCAGCCCACACCTGCGCGCTGGGAAAATCCGCCCACAGCGTCCAGGGCCTGGCCGGCCCCCCGTCCCCGGGCCTCCGTTCCCAGCCCTCCGTCCCAGCCCCTTCCCCTGGGCTGCCGCCAGCACTGCCCCTGGAGGAGGCCTGGCCCAGCCCGGCTCAGTGCTCATCCAGGGCTCCGAGCTCAGCCGAAGTGGGCAGTGCACTCTGGGGTCTAAGGCGCTGGAATGTTCCGGGAGCCTTGGCCGCGTGGAACTTGTGTGGCCTGTTTCCCCAGCTGTTAAATGGGGTTTTTGGGGCCCCACGTCACAGAGGTGTGGGGAGACTGAGCCCAGCGGGCCCTCGTCCATCTCCCCACGACGGGCTGCCCCAGCCCTGTGCATGAGTGTGGGTGGGCCTGCCCTCTCCCCGAGGCGCACTCGGCGGGCCAGCACCCAGCCATGCCCCAGCTGCTTTTCCTCCTGGGTTTATTGGGGTTTAATCAGCATCACCCAGTTTACGTGGCCTCTGGGTCGCTTCAAGCCCTCCCTGGGCCCCCAGAGCTCCCGGAGGCCGAGGGGGCCCGGCTCAAACGCTTTAGCCTTGAGGGAGCCACAGGGAGTCAGGGAGCCACCTGTTAGGCTCACTGCTCTCAGGGCCTCAGGGGGGCAGCTGGGCCCGCACGGGGCTGTCGCTGGTCCAGCTGGCACCGCGTGGAGCTCGGGCCAGGCTCACAGGTCTGGGCAAGCATTCCCGTTCCAGGTCAGGGCACCAGTGTGGCCAGCGTGGCCGGCGTGGGGCTGGGCAGCTCAGGACCAGGGTGGCAGCGAGACCGGGGGACTTGGCCTTCCCGGGCTCCTACCTCCGTAAAAACCAGAAACAGGGAAGATGAGATTTTACGGCTGCATTGGTCTAAAGACAAATATATTAATATTATATGTGAAAGCATTTTCTTGTTCTAAATGTTTCGTTTTTCCCTCCTGATTTTATTTTAAAGATTTCTTTATTTTAGGGAGACAAAGAATGGGTGGAGGGGCAGGGGGAGAGAACCTTCAAGCAGACGCCCCACTGGGCGCGGAGTGACGAGGAGACGCTGGGACTGGGGCTCACCGTCCACGAGATGGCGACCTGAGCCGAAATCAAGCGTCAGACACAACCGACTGAGCCACCCGGGTGCCCCCACCTGATTTTATTGTTTATTTATTTATTTTTTAGATTTTACTTACTTATTTGACAGAGAAAGAGAGAGAGAGCGCGAGAGCACACAAGCAGGGGGAGAGGCAGAGGCAGAGGGAGAAGCAGGCTCCCCGCTGAGCAGGGAGCCCGATGCGGGGCTCGATCCCAGGACCCGGAGATCATGACCTGAGCCGCAGGGGACACTCCCTCCCCTCTCCTGATTACACTGAGCCCCTGAAAGTCTCTTGGGCCCTAGTCCTTGGGCCTGATGGAGGAGTCTGCCGCTGGGGACTTGGGGGCCCAGAGGAGGGGCCTGACCCGGGCTGCGGGTCAGGGAAGCAGCTGAGAAGATGTGACACCAGCGCCGAGACCCACACTGGAGAGGAGCCAGCCAGGGAGGGGGGAAGAGGAGAGGCAAGAGGGGCTCCTAGAGGTGGGCAGAGCCTGGGCGTCCAGGCAGCCTCGAGATAAGGAGGCTGAGGTGGGGCCTGTGAGGGTAGGGCCTCGGGGAGCCGCCCTCCGGGGCTGGGGTTGGGTGGGGGCTGTGGGATGAACACAGGGGATGCAGGGGGCTTAAGCAGGAGGCTGCTGGACAAGTGGGGGTGGGGGTGAGGTGAGGCTGGGAGGCTGGTCACAAACCTGACGTCGGGGTGTGGGAGATGCGGCAGGGGTCCCAGCAGGAAAGAGAGAGATCAGGAGGCTGGCTTCGCCCCAGGCCTCAGTTTCCCCACCTGCACAATGAAACATTGGGCTAGATGGGCTCCAGGGAGGTTTCTGATGGCCCACGGAAGGATCCGGGACCCTGGGGGAAAGGCGGGAGTTACTTAGCTTGAGGGGTCTTCGCCCAGCATTCCAGGAGGAAGATGGGGTGAGGGTGGGGGCGGGGAGGTTCCCTCCCCTCCCCCCCCCCGCACTGAGGCTTCCCAGCCACAGAGCTCTGCCCACCCTCCTGGGGCGGGCTGCCCCGGGACCAGCAGCCCACCTGATCCCCCCAGTGCAAGCGCCTCCCCTCCCCCTCTCCTGCTCCCTTGGCCAAACCGCCAACCATCAGGCTGGCAACACCTGCCGCTCTCCACGCTCCCACGTTCCGCTGCCTGCCCTGCCTCCCGCTGGACTCAGGGGACCACAGGCACCCAGCGGCCCCTCGAGGACCCCGAGGCAGGGCTGCCCAGGCCTGCAGGCCGTGGCTCTCTGTCCTGTTAACCCCAGGGAGATCCCCCAACCAGAATACTTCCCAGCAGGAGCCTGGCCCTGCACAGCCTGAGCTGGAATTGCCATCCCGTTTCACAGATGAGAAAACTAGGGCACTCCCAGGCTCCCCTCCCCTCAGCTTTGCACCTGCAGGGGAGAGGAACACAGGTACGAGAGGGCCGGAGACCCCGGATAGACGGGGGCACTGTGGGTTCACTGACAGGGGCTGGGGAGCCGGACAGGCCGGGAGGGTCTGTGCCTGGTTCAAGGCTGTCTGTTGCGGGGTTCCCTGTGTCCTGCTGGGGGGACGCTGGGGGCTAGCCCAGGCACTGCCCTAACCAGCTTCCTACTCTGTACCTCGGTTTTCCGGGCAG
Organism: Eumetopias jubatus; assembly: GCF_037043125.1. Classification (NCBI taxonomy): domain Eukaryota; kingdom Metazoa; phylum Chordata; class Mammalia; order Carnivora; family Otariidae; genus Eumetopias; species Eumetopias jubatus. The sequence continues at coordinate 94,021,401 of NW_028274821.1, forward strand.
CACCAAGACCTGTGGCATCCCTGACCCTAAGCACAGACTGGACGACCAGGAGACCGGCCCCTGGGACGAGACCTCGGAAGCTTTCCAGCAGCTTCTTTCTGGGCGAACAAAGGCCCTGCTGGCCATATGCCGCTGCTCTGATTTGTTTGGGCTGGGACAGCCGTGACGGGCGTAGCCCACCCCGCCCACCGTCGCTCAACACAAGCACTCCTGAGCCTGTGGGGGCCTCCCTACTCAGGGCTCCCACACCCCCAAACTCCCCCCACCCGGCCAGGCTCCCTCCCAGGCTGCCTGTGGGTGGGAATCCACACCGGGGCCGGGGTGGGGGCGGGGGGGGGGGGCGTCTCAGCTCAGCGGCCAGGGCGAGAAGTCCAGCGGATCCACCGCCCTGCTCCAGCCCTGGAGAGGGGAGGGCAGGTGTTGGCTCCCTGAGGCGTGGCCTCCTCCCCAGGGCCCCCACCCCACATCCCTCCCCCAGGGACAAAGCCGCCCATAGCAGAGTGGGGCTCCCACCTGCTCTGCCCTCCCCTCCTGAGCCCTAAGCCCCGGACTCCTCCCTGTTCCCCTGCCCTGCTCTTCCCTGGCTGGACGGGGTCCTACTGCTCCCCTACCCCAGCCCGGAGGAGGGGAAGGTCCCATGCCCTGTCCCCCATTGCGGGACCACTCGGTGGTGTCTGAGCCTCTCACCTGGCAGGTGCACCCTCAGTCTTTGTCACCAGGCCCCGCCCCTCCCAGCCTCCCCCCAGCCCCCCGCCTCGCCCCAGGGTGATTAATAAAAGACTATGGGACGTGAAACAGCTCAGTGAGGCCTGGAAGTGCCCCGACACTTCAGACCAGCTCTTAAGGCTCAGCCCCCCGTCCAGAGGAACCAGTCCCCAGTCTCTTCCTTCCCCTAACCCCCCCCTGCACCTGCCCTCAGGATCTGTTCCCCAAGCTCCTGACGCCACCTACCGGGCCAAGTAGATGCTGCTGGGGCTCCACCTGCTCAACCACTGATGCCCCAGTGGGGGCTCCGGAGCGGGGCGGTGGGGGGGGCTCTGGACAGGAGGGGCTTGGGGGGGCTCCGGAGGGGAGGGGTTCAGGAGGGGATGGGCCTAAATGGGATGGATCAGAGAAGTCCTGTGAGAGCTTTGGGTACGTGTACACACACACACACTTGCACACACACACAGCTATTCCTGGGCCAGAGCTGCCCACCCATCCCCTACTCCCCCACCACCAACCCCCTGACTCCTGAGGGCGGGCAGCTCAGATTCAGCTGCCCAATCCCAGAGGGCCTGCAAGGATTGCCCTGGGGGTGGAATCCACGTGGCGTATGGAGACCCCAAGGTCTGGATGAGGGCAGAGCCTGGAGAGACAGGGACCCCCTGCTCTGGCAGTCTGAGGGGGGACCGGGAACCCTGGATTCCACATCTGGCTCCCCCCCCGCCCACCGTGCAAGGGGAAGGGAACCTGAGACCCCTCTCCAGAGGAAGCCTGGTCCAGAGTCAGGACTGGGGCAAAGCGCAGACCTTCCCCCGCTGGGGACCCAGGCTGTGGGGCGGGGGGGGGGGGGTGGGCAGACCGTGCTGAGGACTGCGGAAGAAGAAATTCAACCCCAGAGAAGACGACGGAGGAGCAAGGATGACAGCAGGTACGGCTGAAATACAAAATGCACAAGCAGGAGAGAAAGTGAGTGAAACCAAAAGCTGGTTACTTGAAAAGATCAGTAAAGCTGATGAATTTTCAGTTGGGCTGATCAAGGGGGACACAAGTGGCCAATATCAGGAGTGAAGGAGGGGCATTACCTCACATCCTACAGACATTACAGGAATAATTCCCAACATTACTAGTAACCCGACAACCAGAAATCTGGCATCTGATTCCTGCAGAGCCCTCCCCATCCCACCTCTGCACCTGCCCACAGGATCCGTTCCCCAAGCTCCTGACGCTCCCTTCTCAGAAAGGGAAAAACTCCTGGAAAGATGCAAATGATGAGAACAGGCACAGAAGGCACACATAAGCAGAACAGTGCTATGTCCACTACAGAGATTCCATGTATAAAGTCTTGCCACAAAGAAAATTCCTGGCCCAGAGGCTTCACTGGTGAATGCAACCAAACACTCATGGGAGAAATATCAACTCTACACAGACTCTAAAAGAAAATATAATGAGGCCATGATATCCCAAGACGAAAATCAGACAAGATATTACAAGAAGAGAAAATTATGGACCAATATCCCTCATATACATGAACAGAGAAATCTTTTAACAAAATAGTAAATTTAATCAAACAAGCTATAGAAAGGGTTCTACACCTTGACCAGGGGAGTTTATCCCAGGAATGCAAGGTTGGTTCAACGTCCTAAAACCAATCCATGTAACCCACCATATTTATGGCTTCACCAAGAAAATCCATAGGATGTTCTCAACGGGTGAGTGAAAGCATTTGACAAAATTCAACACCATGCATGGTAAGAACTCTTAGCAAACTAGGAAGGGAAGGGAACTTACTCAGTTTGATAAGAGCATCTATACAAAACTGATAGTTAGAGTCTTGATTCTCGGTGAGAAGCTGATGCTGACCTCAAGGCCAGGAGCAAGGCGGGGAGTCCGCTCTCACCGCCTCTGTTTGACCTAGTACGGGAGGTCTTAGCCATGGCGAGGAGGCAAGAACAGGAGATGGAAGACATGATCCTATAGGTAGATCCTTCTAAAATCACAAAAGCAGCTGATAGAATAAGACAAACTAGCAAGATGGGGGGGCAAAGGGTCAATTTAGAAAAATGAATTACATTTCTATTGGCTAATAATGAAGCACTGGAAAGTGACATTTTAAAAAACTTACAATAACATCAAGACATCAAATACATAGGAACTAAAATAATGAGAGAAAAAAAAAACAAACCGGAAGAATTCAAATAGGAAACTTTGCTGAGAGAAACTATGGAAGGCCTGAGATCTCAGAGAGATTAGAAAACTTGGTATGTCTTTTTTTTTTTTAAAGATTTTATTTCTTTGACAGAGAGACACAGCGAGAGCAGGAACACAAGCAGGGGGAGTGGGAGAGGGAGAAGCAGGCTTCCCGCCGAGCAGGGAGCCCGATGAGGGGCTCGATCCCAGGACCCTGGGACCGTGACCTGAGCCGAAGGCAGACGCTTAACGACTGAGCCACCCAGGCGCCCAGAAAACTTGGTATTTCTAAGAGACTGATTCTCTCTGAAATACTGTGTAGACTCACTGCAAATTCTATCAAAATCTCATCAGGCTTTTAAAAAGTCTTCAAAGAGGGGCACCTGGGTGGCTCAGTCGGTTGAGCATCTGACTCTTGGTTTCGGCTCCAGTCGTGACCTTGAGGTTGTGACCTTGGGCCCCATGTCAGACTCCACGCTCCATAGGGAGTCAGCTTGGGATTCTCTGTCTCCCTCTGTCCCTCCCCCAACTCACGCTTTCTCTCTCTAAAATAAATAAATTAATTTTAGAAAATGTTTGATGAGATGATTCTAATTTGAATTGGAATTGCAGAAAATTTGGAACAGCTGAGAGAATTTTGAAAAAGTAGACAAAGTTGAAGGAGCTACATCATAAAGACCACCAAGCAATGGTTGTCAAGATAGCATGGTACTGGTGGAAGGGCAGATGAATGGGTTCGTGGAAAACAGAGTGAGGACTCCAGACACAGACTGGCAAACACATGGTCAACTGATTTTCAAGATGCCAAGTCACCCCAGTGGGGAAAGAAAATCTTTCAAACAAACGGTGCTGGAACCACTGGATATCCACACAGAAAAAAATTGGGCCTCATCTTCCATTCCCCTCTTTGCCCCAAAATGAAATTGAAGTGGATCATAAGCCTGAACATAAAACCCAGAACCTTCTAGAAAAAAAAAATAAGAAAAAATCTTCTCAAGCTTAGGGTAGGCAAAGATTTCTTTCAGGTCACAAAAGCACCAGCCATACAAGAAAAGAAATCAATAAATTGGTTCTCATCAAAGCAAAAATTTTCTACTCATCAAAAGATACCACTAGCAAAATGAATAGGAAATCAGAAAACTGGGGGAATGTTCCCAGCACAATCTTTGACAAAGGATTTGTGTTTGGAACATGTAAAGAGCACCGACAAACAAAGTACAGACAACCCAATTTTTTTAAGTGGGCAAAAATGTTTTTTTTTTTTATGATTTTGTTTATTTGACAGAGAGAGAGTGGCAGCAGAGGGAGAGGGAGAAGTGGACTCCCTGCTAAGCAGGGCTCCCATGGACCCTGGGATCATGACTTGAGCCGAAGGCAGATGCTTAACGGACTCAGCCACCCAGGTGCCCTAAGTGGGCAAAAATATTTGAATCAGCATTTCACAGGAAGAGATGTACAAATGGCCAGTAACTCATGGAAAGGTGCCCAGCATCTATAGACGTCCAGGTAATGCACATGAAAATCACAGTGAGACACTAGTACATACCCACTGGAACAGCTGAAGTCCAGACTAACAGCACCAACTAGTGGTAAGGACCTGCAGCATTGGCAGCGCACGGATTTTGCCAGTGGGAGGGTGAGATGATCCAACCACTCAGAGATTCTTTGGGAGATTCTTCCTGAGTTAAGTGTGCATCTGCCCTAAAGCCTCGCAATTCAACCATCAGGTATGCATCCCGAAGTGAAAACACGTGGCTCTATCGGTTATCTGTTGCCGTGTAACGAATTGCCACAAGCTTGGCACTTTAGAGCAATCCCACCAGTCAGCTCGGAGTTCTGTGGGTCAGAAGTTCTGTGTGGTGTGGGTCTCACAAGACTGAAATCAAAGGCTGGGTTGGGGCTCAGCAGAGGCTCAGGGAAGAATCGGCTTCCACGCTCATTCAGGTTGTTGACCAAATCCAGGTTTTGCTTTGTAGGAGCCAGGCCCCCACTTCCTTGCTGGTTGTCTCTCCGCTCCTAGGGCTACCCTCAGTCCTTGGCAGATGCACCCCTGTACTTAAAGCTGGCAATAGAGTCCCTCTCTACCTCCACCGGAGAAAACCCTCTGTTTTTAACAAAATCGTGTGATTAGATTATTCTCACCCGGACAATCTCCTCTGGCCCCATGATGCAACCTGATGACAGAAGTAATATTTGGTGGCACTCACGAGTCCCACCATGCCCGAGATGGAGGGGACACCAAGGCCAGATCATCAGGCCAGTCCTAGAATCTGTCTACCACAGTCACCAAAAACCTTGTACGAGAATGTTTCAGGAAGCCTCATTCAGAAGAGCCAGAACATGGAAGCCCATCGAGCATCCGTGGGCAGGTGGGCAGCTCGGCATAAGTGCTGTCTCAGTTCAAGGGATGCACTGAGCACTAGGAAGGACCTGTGGACGTGCCAAGAAGAGTGCAGGGTTCCCACGGGAACACAGCAGCAGTTCTGAACTCAGGATGCAGCGTTCGAGAGCTGGTGGGTGGACGAGGAGCCGGGCTGGTCTCTGTTGGAGCAGGACTTAGGGAGCAGCAGGGGGAGGTGCCGGCATGCCCCACATGCTGAAGGGTTGTCACAGTGCACTCATGTTAGGCTCCTGTGAATACAGGGGTCCCTGTGGAAACAAGCGTCCACACACAGGTCCCTGTGCGCACACTCACCTCCCTGCTCACCAGCTGAGAGGGCCTGGAAGCTGTGACTCCCCAAGGGCAGTGAGCGCACCCGCATCCAGACCTGGGTGTCCAACGCCATGCCCCATGGGGAGGGACCAGTGCTCCTTGCAGAAACGCTGACCCTGCAATGGGGGGCGGGAGGTATGCACAAGGAGCCTGGAACAGCTCACGCCGTGCCAGAAAGTAAGGATGTGCTCGCCCGCAAATAAACCCACAGTGATGGGGTGTGTTTCCAAGGGGTGGGTCCGCGGTGGGGCCCTGGGACAGAAGAAAATCTGAACGAACTGTGCACTTACAGTGAATGATAATATATCCATATTCAGTGATGAGCTGTACCCACGCACCAAACCAGTGGAAGTCAATAACAGGGAAGTGGGGAGGTGGCATGTGGGACCTCTGTACTATCTCTGCTGCTTCTAAACCTACCCTAAAATAAAATGTTCACTTAAAATCCCCACAACTAGGCTGCAGTCACATGCAGTCACACGGGGCGGGGTGGGCGGAGAAGGGGGCAGATTCTTAAAATCCAAGCTCCACTCCCGGCAGCTCAAAGCTTCTGCTTATGGGACAAAAATGTGAAAAGGAAACCACACTGTGGGTTCCAAGGCCTCGCCTTGCCTGCTAAAAACGCTCAGGACAGGGTTCGGGTCTGTTTTTATTTTATTTGTTTATTTTAAAGGTTCTATTTATTTGTTTGTTTGAGAGAGAGCACCCAAGCAGGAGGGGCAGAGGGAGAGAATCTCCAGCGGACTCACGGACTTGGGGCTCCATCCCAGGACCCCGCAATCATGACCTGAGCGGTAATCAAGATTCGGATGCTCAACGGACTGAGTCGACCAGGCGCCCCTCGGGTCTGCTTTTAAAACTGTCCTCTTGGGTCGCACTGAGAGCGTCCTCAGTCCACTTGGTCTCTGCGCAGGACGGGGAGTTACGTGTGCCCACGTGGTCATCCTCGTAGTGGGGGCTCAGCTCCTCCCTGGGGTAATGCCTTCCCTGTCTCTACTTAACTTTTTTTAAAAATTATTGTTTTTAATTGTGGTAAAATACACGTAACAAAATTTACCGTCTTCACCTCTTTTAAGGGCACAGTCGGGGGATGTCCGTGCGTTCACACCGCTGTGCAGCCGTCCCTCTGTCCAACCCCTCCGCCCGTCCCCAGAACGCGGTCATCTTCCCAGACTGGACTCTGTCCCGTTACACAAGGACCCCCGTCCCCCAGCCCCTGCCCCAACCTGTGCCCCCCCACCCCTGCCCCCTGCCCCCTCCCCTCCCCCAGCCCCTGCCCCAACCTGTGCCCCCTGCCCTCTCCCCCTTTCCCCCTTCCCTCCTGCCCCCGCCCCTCCCCCAGTCCGCAGCACCCCCCCCTTGAATTTTTTTCTCCCCCTCCCTTTATTGTGGTAAACAACACACAACATCGCCGCCGTCTGTGATCTCGACCCTTTTGAAGTTTTGCGGTTCAGTGCTGCTAAGTGGTCGGCCACCATCCGTCTCCGGGACTTGTCCTCCGGCGAAGAAGAAACTGGTCCCCGCAAGACAGCAGCTCCCTTCCCTGTGTCTGTGGGTCCCATTGCCCCAGGGCGTCACGGGAGCAGACCCTGCCGCATTTGTCCTTCTGCGTCCGGCTGTTCTCACGGAGCACGGTGTCCTCCCTCACGGAGCACCGGGTCGGGGATTCCTGCCTTCTAAGGCTGAGCCACGCTCCACACTGTGGACGGACCACGTTTGCTTGCCCATTTAACCACTGATAGACATCTGGGCCGCCGCTACGCCTTGGCTGTTGTGAATAGTGCTGCTGTGGGTGTGGGGTTCCAATGTCTCTTCCGGACCTTGCTTTGAAGTCTTTTGTGTGTACACCAAGAGAAGAATCGCTGGGTCATATGGTAACTCTGATTTTTATTTTCTGAGGTCACTGCACGCTCTGTCCTCAGCCACCGCAGGCGGTCCTGCCCGTTCCTGCCAGCCGTGCCCGGGGCTCCCACTCGCCATGCTCGCCAACGCAGTCTCTGAGTTTTGATAGCATCCTCATGGGTGGGAAGGAGTGTCTCACTGTGGTTCTACTTAACTTAGAGCGTCTGGAATCCAGCTCTCATAACTGTCCCAACGGCCTTCGGTGCTGACTCCCTGGGACCTGGGCTGCTTTGGGGTGGCTGGTTCTTCTCATCATGCGTCACCTTCTCCTGCTTCTGTGTATGTCTGCTCCTTTGGCTTGGATGCCAGACATTGAGTTTTGCCTTGTCGGATGCTGGGTGTTTTGCATTTCTGTCAATCTTGAGCTTGGTTCTGGGGATGCAGGTGCGTTCCTGGGAACAGTGTGTTCCTTCCGACGCTCGCTTTTCTAGTTGGGTAGGGGGCCCAGTCTGGGGTAGTAACTCCGCACCACAGAGGCAAGCCCTTCCTAAGAGCTCAACCTAAACCCTGCAAACTAAGAGTCTCTGGTCTGGTCGCCGGGAGCCAACTGTGGGTTGGGGAGTGGTTCCCTCTAAGGCAGATGCTTCCTCATCTGCCCCGGGCATGCCCTCCCAGCCAGCGCTGGCCAGTCCTCCACTGAGTGCTGTGGACGGCCAGCGCTCTTTGTGGCTCTCCCCTCTCTCACACTCCCTCATATGAACTCTAGCCCCCTGGCCCCCAGACTCTCACCCAGGCATCCGTCCCAGGCCATGGAAACCCCCTTGAGACAGTGAGCTGGACAGGTGTCGGGTGCACCCCATTTCCCCCATCTCTCAGGGGTCACTGTCCCATGTCACCTAGCATCCAGCCTTACAAGCTGTTGTTTCATGCTTTTTGTTTGTCTGGTTTTGTTTTGGGTTTTGGTTGTTCAGGTGGAAGGGTAAATTCTCCATCTCAGCTGGAAGGGGCAGTTTCCTAGAGTAATGGAGATGTCCCACGTCTGGTGCTGCATGTGACCACACATGGTACTCAATGGACAAAACTCTGAACTCGCACGACCCAGCAACCCCACCTCTGAGTAAACACCAAGCAGCATCAGAAACAGGATCACAGAGGCCTCCAGCTCCACGTGGCAGCGTCACTCACGGCAGCCACCACGTGGAAGCAACCCAAGGGGCCATCGATGGAGGAACAGCTACCTGAGACAACGAGAACAATAACAATAGTGTAACGGTAACAATGACAAAATATAACAGTAACAATAACAATAATGGTAATATAATATAACAGTAACAATAATATAATCATAATGACAATATCATCCAGGCTTAAAAAGGAAGGGAATTATGACTCCTGCCACCTTGTGGATGAACCTTGAGGACACCGCCCAGTGCATATGCCACAAAAGGGCAAATCCTGTAGGGTTCCACTCACACTTAGTGTGACAGTTAACTTGGGTGTCACCGTGACTGGGCCACGGGGTGCCCAATATTTGGCGACAGTGTTCTGGCTGTTTCTGCCAGAGGATTTTTTGGCTGAGATTAACATTTCAATCAGTAGACGGAGTAAAGTAGATGTGGGGAGGCTTCGTCCAGACGACCTGAACAGAACAAAAAGGCTGACCCTCCCTGAGCGACAGAGAGTTCCTCCTTCCTGCCGGCCCTGGACTGGGACACCGACTTTTTCCTGCCTTCCGACTCCGCGTGAAACCCTGGTTCCTCTCGCGCCTTGTTCCTGCCCACGCACGCACCCTGCAGATCCGGGCACTGGTCCGCCCTCATCCTTGCAGGCGTCAGCTGCTTTAAAAAGTGTATCATCGGGCGCCTGGGTGGCTCAGATGGTTAAGCGTCTGCCTTCGGCTCAGGTCATGATCCCAGGGTCCTGGGATCGAGTCCCACATCGGGCTCCCTGCTCCTTGGGAGCCTGCTTCTCCCTCTGCTTCTCTCTCTCTCTCTCTCCCTCTCTCTCTCCTCCTCTGTCTCTCATGAATAAATAAATAAAATCTTTAAAAAAAAAAAAAGTGTATCATCTACCTACCTCCGATTGGTTCTAATTCTCTGCAGAAACTGACCGACACAGTGAGGGCCCCAGAGTGGGAGACCCCCAGACGAAGGGGGCGGGGCGGGGCGGGGCGGGGCTAGGAGGGGCGGGGCTAGGGGGCGGGGCGGGGGCTAGGGGGCGGGGCGGGGCTAGGAGGGGCGGGGGCTAGGGGGCGGGGCGGGGCTAGGAGGGGCGGGGGCTAGGGGGCGGGGCGGGGCTAGGAGGGGCGGGGGCTAGGGGGCGGGGCTGGGCTAGGAGGGGCGGGGGCTAGGGGGCGGGGCTGGAGGAGGGGACAGGCCCGGGTGTAACCTGACAAGAGTCCGGTGCGGGAAGATGACCACGTGCCGGGGACCGACGGAGGGGACGGAGCACAGCAGTGTGAACGCACGCACGCCCCCGGACTGTGCACTTAAAAGCAGTGAAGACGGTAAATGCTGTGTCCTGTGTATCTTGCCACAAGCATTGCGCTGAACACCTCGGCTCTGCGGGGAGAGGCCACAGCGCGCCGCAGCCACGGGCCACGGGCCGGGGCCAGAAGTCACTGCTGCTGTGGCCACAAGTGCCTGTCGGCCGTGGGACGCTGCTGCAGAGGTTGATGGCCTCTGTGACCGTGACCTTGCTTGCCAGCTGCAACAGCCTCAGATTCCCAGCAAGACTGGCGGCTCTGCACCCCCAACCCCTCCCCCCCCCCCCCCGGGAGCTGTAAGGCTTCTTTCGTAGCTCATTGCTCAAAGCCATTTTGTTCCCAAAAGGCTGCCTCCTGGAGCCCTTTGTCTCCCTGTCCCCTCCGCACGGGACACTCTTCAAGCCTGCGGCTCACCTGTGCCCCCAGTACTGCTTTTCTCCATCACTGTGGGAAGGCCCCTGTGGGTCTCCACCTGAGAGTTCCAGAGATCTAGAGCCAGTCCCGCCAGAGGGTGCATGATCTACTGTCCGTGTGGAGTCTCCCTGCCAGCAGCAAAGCCGGGAGGCAAACTGCGTCCCGGGGAAGCATTCAGCAAGCCTGGGCTCGAGTATCCAACACCACCAGGCACCTGCGGGGAGTGCCGGGGCCAGCCTCCTGCCCTTGCTGCTCCCGCCGTGTCCCCCTGGCACGGTCAGCAGACAGTGAGTGCTATCACAGAGTGAGCGGACAGAGGAGAGCAACTACAAGGGCCAGCGCCAGAGGGCCGGGGCCCTGGGCTTCCGCCTGAGGCCTGACACTGAATCGCTTCCAGGGATTTTGAGACCCAGCCAGCCGGCCGCTTGCAGGTGGTGGGGCCTCAGGCAGAGACCCTGAGCTCAGGCAGTGGTCTGGCAAGGATCGAGGGTGGAGCCTCTCAGGTGAACTCCCTGGGAAGGTGCCCTGGCCCTTTGCGGTGGAGAGGGGGTGGTCCATGTGCAAAGGGCAGGTTCTCACAAGCAGAAGGAACTGGCCTTGGCTTTCTGGACGCCCCCCATCCCCCTAACTCCCCCCCCAGCCCCGCACATCTTAAACACCTTTGGCAAGAAACGACACAGAGCGCTGCCCTGTACAGTTGCACAGGTTGTTAGGGGGATGTGTCTGGTCATACGTGTCCCACACTCGGGGCCCCAGGGCTGCCCAAAGCCTTGTCTAGGGTTGGAGTGGCCCTGGCTCTGCCCACCAGCGCTTGGACATTTCCAGGGCCTGGGGCCTGGCCCACGTGGTGGAGCACCGCCACCCAGTGGAAAGTAGGTGAACTGCATGGGGCTGGGCCCGCCTGCTCATTGCAGATTGCCTGGGAGGGGGAGCAGGGTCTGTGGCAACTACCAGGCTGAGACCCCTCCGCCTAGGTGTCCAGAAGGGGGTCCCTCAGAGGCTCTGCTCGGGGCCTTCCCTGCCCCACCCTCTTCCTCCGGGCCTGAAGGGACAGGAATGGACAAGCCTCCCTGTCTTGACCCTCAAGGCAGGAAGGCCTTGGTGCCCCTGAGCGCCAGGCCCCATATCTGGGGTGTGGGCAAAGACATGACCGTGTGCTGAAGGCCTTGCTCCCAGGGAGCCCCCTAGCATGGAGATGGGAGCCAAACGGCCTGTAAGCCCCTAACCCTTCTCCAGGGGCCTGGTCCCAGAGGTCAGCAGACGGCAGGGGTGGGCACAGGGCTTCTTGGGATAGCCCGGGTGCCCCTGCAAGCAGCCCAGATGGCTAGGGTCAGCAAGGGAGGCTAGAGACCATCAGGGACTTCCTCTGTCCCCTCGGGTCAACAGCAGCAGGGCCTCCAGCCAGACTGGGTCCCAAGTGCGGACGTGCTCTGGCCCTCTGTGGCCCCCGTGTGCACCACGTCCGCCGGCGCAGCACGTGGCTCGGGCCAGCGCGGTTCGAGCTGCAGCCCTGGCCCCACTGGACGGGGAGTCAGGCCCAGCTGCGCCCAGCAATGGTGAGGGGCCTTGCTGGAGGCAGCCCGCGCCTGGGCTGGGCCGCCTCTGCTCCGTGGCCACAGGCCCCCGCCAGCACCAACAGGAGGGACTCTCACAGCCAGACACTGGCCGAGCGCTGCCCACAGAGGGGGCGCAGCTGTCACCTGATCCTAGGTGACGTCCCATAGCAGAGCCAGGACGTGCGCCCCAGGACCCCGCTCCCCTTGTTCTCCATGATTCAGATGATCGGCCAGCCCCTCTGCACACCCCTGCCCCAACCATCCAGAAGGAGAAGAACCTGTGGCTCCCTGACAAGGGCTCTGGGTGCCTTCTTGCAGCACGTGTCACTGGGACAGGAGCCTGCATGAGCACAGTGCCCGGGGGGTGTGGCCGCCAAGACCCTGCTGCCCGAGGCTCTGCGCTATTCTTTGTCAGGTTCCCCCCAAGGCCCGTCGTCCATTCCCACCGAGACAGGGACCCCCTGCCCTGGCCCCCCACACTGGCACCCTCCAGGAGCTTCCAAAGTCCCCACCGCCCAGCCCCTGACCCTAGGGTCAGCTTCCCCAGGTACCAGGACTGAGAAACTTCTCTGTAGGTTGGTGGGTTTGTTCGGGAAATGGGAATAATTAGCCCCCTGCCTTTACACAGTTAAAGTGCGCAGGAGCTTGAGAGCCTTTCAGACAAGTCCTCAGCCAGCCACAGGGGCGCTCAGGAGACACCCCTGCCCCATTCACAGAAGGGAAGCCTGAGGCCCCAGACAGACCTGTCCAAAGCCTGCTGCTGATGGGGCGGAGCCCCCGCCTGCAGCCCTTGACCTGGGCCGCCGGGTGTGTGGGGGAGGGGCAGAGCAACATCACTCCCAACCCAGGGCTAAGTGCTGGGGGATAGTCACACCCAACTTTGGGTTTACTATGCTGGGGAGATGGGGGACAGCTGTGTCCTTACTCCCAGCAAGCCCCAGAGGACCAGCTGTGTCCCCTCCAAAGTCCCCGCTTGCTCCTGTGCCCTCCCAGGCAGTGGCGGGGAGGGAGAGGGTCTTGGGCGGTTTTGCCTGAGGTGGGAAAAAATGGGGGTTCTGCCGCAGCCTGGGTGTGGCTCTGCTGACGGGGCTGAGGTTGGGCCTGGCCACCCCTCCTCAGGCTGGGCAGTCCTCCGGCAGATTTCATGCCACACTCCGTGGGCAGAAGGTCCCAGGAGACTTGGCTGCTCTGGGTCACCCCCCTCACCAGCCCCAAATCCTGCAAGTCTGCGCTTAGGAGGGAGTGGGGGGTTTGTGGATGAGGCCCACCACCGCCGCCACCTCATCCTGACCCAGTGCACTCTGCGTCCACCAGAGGGCAGCTGGGGCCTGGGGTGGGGTCTCTGGGCAGGGGCAGGATGCTGGCTCGGCTGGGACCTCTCAGGTTCCTCCTCAGGGTGATGTGAAGGGTCCCCTGTCCCCCCACCCCCATGGCTGACCCTGTATCCTTGTGGGGAAACCTGCCAAGGCCCCCATACCACCCCCCCAGGTAGTGGTACCTGCAGCCACCTCCTCAAATGTGTTATAATCAAGACAAACTTTTTTTTTTTAAGATTTTATTTATTTATTTGACAGAGAGAGACAGCAAGAGAGGGAACACCAGCAGGGGGAGTGGCAGAGGGAGAAGCAGACCGAGCAGGGAGCCCGACGCGGGGCTCGATCCCAGGACCCTGAGATCATGACCCGAACCGAAGGCAGACGCTTCACGACTGAGCCACCCAGGCGCCCCTAATCAAGACAAAGAAGTGCTGATCCCGAGCGTACAGGGGTGGGTTGTAGAGGCGAGCTCCCCCAGGGAAGCCCCTGTCTGTGACCCTCTCCACCCTTGCTGCATATTCCCAGAGGGGCCCGAGCGCGAGCCAGGACCTCGTCAGCAACAATTGCGGGATTGCTGATCCTTTAGGCACAAGCGCCTGCCCCTCCCGGTCCCTGTTGCTCTGGGCCTCGGTTTCCTAATCTGACAGATGGGGGGCGGGGCGGGGAGAACGTTAGCTCTCACGCGGCAGGCAGAGCTCCCTCGAATCACAGTCCAGAACCCCCGGGGCCAGGTGGCCTGCACCACTGCCCCCACCGCGTCACCCCTACCAGCCTCCCCTCGCCCCTGCACAGTGCCTGGAGGGGCGGCTGGGCGCAGGCAGGAAGGCGGGCAGAGGGGAGCGTTTCCGCAGAGACCCTGCAGCCCGGCGGGTGCAGGCCTGATAAGGGCCCACATGGCCAGCTGCACGTCCGCCTTTTGTCCCCAGCCCCGGTCAGCCTTTCCTGCTGGGGCGGGAGGACCAGCGCCCGGCGGCGGCCCTCCTCCCCCTCCCCCTCCTCTCCGCCCCTGTGCTCAGGGGCCTGGGGGAGTTTGAGGCCCCGGGCGGCAAGGGCTCCAGGACCAGCCAGGCCTGGGCCCAGGCACCTGGACCAAGCTGCCCACAGCCGCCGAGGCTTCCTTCCTGCCCAGCTCCCCGCCTCGACCAGGGCTCTCTCTCAGCTCTCGGGAAGTGGGGAAGTGGGTTCCCAGCCCTCCCAGCGCCTCTGAGCTCAGCGCTCCGGTGGCTCAGGCCTATCTCAGGCGCCCTCAGGTACAGATGCTGCCCATGTCCCCACTTGGGGTCCCCCTGTGTGCTGCCCCCTGGGGACCCACCCCCCAGGCTACTCTACCCGTCATCTGTCCTGAGATGACCTGGTCATCACGAGTCTGACAATGGGCAGAGGGAGGACCTTCAGCCATACCCCCACTGCCCACAGCGACCAAGACTCTTGGCCACACAGCAAGCCTGGTGAACTGGGCTGAGGGAGAGTTCCTCCAGCCCCAGAAGGGGTCTCTCCCACCCCCATGGACTCCAGGAGTTGCCCTTGGCTGAGGAAGGGGTGGGCGGTGGGCCACACGGGCGCTGCAGAAGGAGCCCGGGAGGCCTGGGGCCACACCATGCCCCCGATGTCTATTTCTGGAGCCCAGGAGGAGGGCTTGAGCCCAGAAGATGCGCCCTCCTGTGCTGGGGTCCCCCCGAACGTGGCCCCACATCTCATGGGGTTAGTAAGAGCCAATCCCCAGACGCCTTCCAGGCCATCAGCAGGGCCCAGTGGGCAGCCGCTCGCGGAGGCTCAGGCAGCACCACCGTGCTCCCCGCGGGGCCTTTTTTTTTTTTTTTTTTTTGAGACAGAGAGAATGAGAGAGAGAGAGAGAGAGAGAGAGAGCACATGAGGGGGGGAGGGTCAGAGGGAGAAGCAGACTCTCTGCTGAGCAGGGAGCCCGATGCGGGACTCGATCCAGGGACTCCTGGATCATGACCTGAGCCGAAGGCAGTCGCTTAACCAACTGAGCCACCCAGGCGCCCGTCGCGGGGCATTTCTTCTTTCACCATCCTTAAGTGCTCAGGTCAGGGGTTCACCGCATTCACATTGCCGTACCACCACCGCCGGCATCCAGTCCCAGAACGCTCATCTCCCCAGCCCCAAACCCCAGCCGCCCGGCTCCCGCCCCCCACCCGCACGAACGCACTTCCTGTCTCTGCGGACTTGCCTACACACCACAGCTCCTGTAAGGGGAGCCAGACGGCATCTGTCCTTCTGTGTCTGGTTCTCTCACTCCACACATCCCTGAGCAGCGCCCCCCCCACCCGGGTTGTGGCAGGTGTCTGTACGTCTTGCCTTTTTATGGCTGAATAACATTCCATGGTGTGGAAACGCCCAGTCCCACTCCGCGGACGGACATTTGGTTGTGGCGAACCCCGCGGCAGCAGGTGTCCCACACATCTGTCCAGTGCCCACTTCCAGCACCCTTCTGTGCACACCCAGGAGTGAGATGACCGTATGAGACAGTAACTCAACGTTTGCTCTTTGAGAAACCATAGGTGAGCCACTACTTTTCGAATGCATTTGTTAGAAACTGTGGTCCACCCCCCGGCCACGGCAGGAACCTGTCCCGGACCCACGCACGGCACGGAGCGTCTCAAAGGCACCGAGCTGAGCGTGGGGCTCTGCCGGGGGTTCGGGCAGAGTGAGTCTGGGGGAGTGTGGGGTGCTTCCGGGTGGGATGGAAATGTCTTGTAGGCCGACCGGGGTGGGGTTTACCTGGGGGAACACATTGACCAGAGTCAGGGAACCATGCACTCGGAGTGTGTGCATCTCGGGATGTGCAGGGCGGTGAGCACACTGTGTCTGAGGCCAGGCGACAGGTCTGGGCCACCACACATCTGTCCCAACCCACAGATGGACACCCTGGAGCGGCCCTCATGCACACTCTGGACTCTGGGCGATGACCATGCTTCCGTCCGGGTTTGAGTAACAGTGCAGCGTCGGGCGGGGCGTCGATGGGGGGGGAGCTAGTGTGGGAAGGCAGGGTGTCTGCGGGCACTCTCTGCGCTTTCCTCTCAATATTGCTATGAACCCAAAACAGCTGTAAAAAGTAAAATCTACTGGAAAATGCACATGTTTTGTTGTAAGTGTGAACATGACTTGGAGCCCAGGGCACTTGACCTCAAGGACGCAGCGGCTCTCGTCTGCCACCGGCCTGGCGGGAGCCGCTCTGCGCACCATGTGCCCTCACCCCTGGGCCCGGCTGGGTGCTGGGACACGCACGAGCCCTGTAAATGCCCCGCAGCGGGACACGAGGCACAGGGGTTTCTCTCACGTGCTTCCGCGCTTCAAATCCACCGGCTCTTTCAAAAGCAGCACATATTAATTCCACAGCCTGGACAATACACCAAAAAAATCTCTTTTCATTTTGGAATGGCAAAACACAATCTAAGTCAGTGATCCCCAGCCCAGAGAGGCCTTCCTGTCCGACCCCAGCCATAGGCCGGCTGGCTTCTCGGACCCTGGAGGACTCACGTCCTCACGACTCCTGGGGCCGAAGCCTGGTCCCCAGCCTGCACCCCCTGGCCTCCAGGAATCAGCCCAGGGAGGGAGGTGCATCTCTTCCTTCTCCACATGGCTCCTTTAAAGTGGGGGAGCTGAAAGGGGTGAGGGTCGGGGCACTCCTGGGCCTCCTGAGTCAGACCCTATAAAACCTCCCCAACGTGGTCACAGATGCCAGCACCGAGCCCTCTGTGCCTTGCCCCATGGAGACTCCTGGCTAGGGCCTGGTGGATGTGGGGCTTCCCTCCCTGACCGCAGAGCGAGGGTGGGCCTTGGTGGGCCTGCTTCCTGATCACCCCGCCAGCCCGGTCTTCCGTGCGGAGGTGTCCATGGCCCATCCAGAGACAGCAGGCCGGCGGGGCTCTCAGGGCCACCAGGAGGGCTGGCGCTCACGCAAAGCAGCCTTCCCGCCTCTCCCAGGGCCCCACGTGGCTGCATGGACCCCTGCCTGAGCAAGGCGTTTCCGGCCATTGTGCAGAGCTGGGCTGGCTCAGGAAGCTGTGATCCCCAGGCAGGGCCTGGCGGGGCTGCCGTGGGCTCCGGGGCATCCTGGCTGAGAGGCTAGCCGGCGTCATCTGGGCCAGGATGGCAGCCTGTGGCACCGACACCAATACCCCAGACTTGGGGTGACCCCCTCTCCTGGTGCCTGCGCAGAATTGCTGGACTGGGCAGAGGCCCTGCCCCGGGAAGGGCACAGGGACACCTTCACATGGTCACACTCGGGTGCAAGTGGGGAACGCCGAGCATCCCCAGAACAGGGATGGGGTGTTGATGGGGAATGCACAGAGGGTCAAGGACACCCAGCTCGGCTCACCAGGGACTGCTCTAATCCTAGAACAGGGTGGGGAGACAGTGAGCAGGGGCCAGCTGTGTGGATGGCTCAGGGTGGCCTGGATTCTAATCCCAGCTCCGCCGTGCGTCAGAGGACCTGGAGGGGCACTTGCCTCTCTGAACCCCAGTCCACTCCTGGCACAGTGGGGGCCGAGGAGGTACCCTAAGATTTACCACAGGGCAGCCGATCGTTATCATTATGGACGAAGGACACCGGGCCTGGAGAGGGTGGGGGTTTGCCCAGGATTGCCCTGGACCCAAGGATCCTCAACACGCAGCCACAGACCAGACCCCAGCTGCCCCCAAGCTGGTGGAGGGGTCCTGCCTTCCTGGTCCTGGCCTCAGCTCCTGCACCGAGGGCCAGGCTGGGGACCGAGGCCGGAGACACTTCTCAGGCTCTTAGGTGGGACAGTGAGACGTTCTGCAGGGCAGGACGTCCAGGGGAGGGACAGGCTCCCGTGGGGTCCAGATTTGACCTCTGGCTCCAAGTCTGCAGAGAGGGGACAGCCCACAGGCTGCGTGACATCCCCAGAGAGCCTCCTGGGGCCTCAGTTCAGCTCTGAGCCAGCCGAGAGGAGACCACAAGGTCCACATCCGCCCATGCCATTCCTATTCCATCTCAGGGTCCCGGCAGGACCGGAGTGGCCCCTCCAGCCTTCCTGGGGCTGGGCAGGGGTGGCGTGATCAGAAACCACTGGCTTGGGAGGTAGTTTGGGGCAGCTTCTCAAACAGTCAGCACAGAGCTGCCACCCCACCCGGTAACCCCACTGCCAGGTATATCCCTGAGGGAGACGAACACACGAGGCTACATGGAAATCTGCACAAGTGTTCACGGAAGCCGGGTTCACAACAGCCACAGGGTAGAAACCACCCAAATGCCCCTCAGCTGGGGACCCCATACACAGGATGAGGCAGACGCACACGGACACACGTGGACGTGCACACGCACGCTCGCGGACACGCGTGGACATCGACACGCACGGACACGCGCTGCGGCGTGCACGAGCCTCCGAGACAGCAGGCTGAGTGAGAGGAGCCAGACGCCAAGGGGGCCACACACAGCATAGGATTCCACTCGTGCGACCTCCCAGAACGGGCGCAGCCAGAGATAGACAGCACAAGGGCGGTGGCCTCGGGCTGGGGGTGGGGACGGGACCCGAGGGGTCGGGGGGTGACCGCTAAGAGGGTGGAGGTGCTTTCGAGGCAATGGAAATGCTCTGAAATTGGCTGGGACAGTGGGCGCTGGGCTGAGACTGGACTAAGAGCCACTGCCTTGCACGGTTGAAACGGGCGCATGGGGCGCTGGGCAAGCTCCCACGCCATGAAGCTGCCGGTGCTGGAAAGGAGAAGCCAGCAGTCACCTCTGCGGAGTCACGGTCCCGCTGGAGCCCCGCCCGAGGTCATGCCGCTGTGGGGCCGAGCCAGGCCGGGCACAGTGCCCACTTGCTTTTGCCCTCCTGCCTCTGGGAGCCCTGCTTTCGCTTAACGGGGAGGCGCGGGGCGGTGCGCTGGGGTAGGGTGCCCAGCAGGCAAAGGGGTGCGGGGGAAGGCATGCCTGCTGGCATCCCGGCCTGGTGGGGGTCTCTGTCCCCCGCACAGGTGGGCCTCGCTGGAGAGCATCTGCGGCCCTAACCAGGCAGGCAAGGGTGCTCCTTCCCCACACCACATGGTCGCCGGGCCAGGCTCCTGCCCTCTGGACCTCCGTGTACCCACAAGGGAGGCCCCATGGACCCTGAGACCCCGGGAGCCCTGCCACCCAGGGACCAAGGTGGGCCTTGTGCCCCCTTCCCCCAGCAATGGGACATGTGAGTGTTTCACCAGGAAAGACCCAGACTAAATTTATGCCTGGGCCCGAGCACAGCCGGGGAGAGGTCAGGCCCGGCCCCCACCCTGGCCTCCTGACGCAGTTCCCCTTCCTGGAGCGGGGGGGGGTTCCATTGTTCTGGGGACCTGGCTCCCAATCTGCCCGCACACTCACTTCCTGTTTCCTGGCTGAGAGGAAGCAGAGATTTCTGGCCCCTTTCCTTTCTCTCTTTACATTTTTAAGGATATTGAAAAATAATGATACTAACAGGCAACAACTTTCGAGCTGAGGTCGTGGACTGGGGGTGCCGGAGGCACCTGGGGCCCCCTTCCCTGGGCTCTGCGCTTGGGGTCACAGGCCCCTTGGGCATCTGGTGGAGGCTCAGACCCTGCCTCCCCACACCCCAGGAAAGGCCCAGCACAAACTGCCCAACGTGGTAGGGTTCAGAGGCCTCCAGACCCACCCCAGGGCTCCCAGACCCTCCATGCCCTGATCTGACACATAGGGAAACTGAGGCCAGGAAGCCTTTGGGCTCCTAATGCCCCTGACTTCACCGGTGCCCACAACAACCCTGAGGGTGTCACTTGGTCCCCCTGGGGAGGGGAACTCCCATGCCCCTGTCAGTGGTCCCAGACTCCACTGACCCCTGGGATGATGGGCAGTCACAGATGGGGTGCCAGCAGACAGCCTGGGGGGCTGGCCCCCACGGTCGGCCTGCCCCTGCCCACGCCCCTCGCAGAGACTGGGAGTGTTTCGGCTCTGGGTTAGAGGTCAGGTTCTGCCAGTGACAGTCTCCGCGGCCCTGCGAGGTCATTCCTCCTCCATGAACGGGGTCCGATCCTGGCCCCAGGCTCGCTCACAGGGGAAGCAGAAGCACGCAGCACAGTGCCGAGGGGGCCCCAGTGGTCTCTTGTTAGCTTCAGAACACCTGGCTCCCCACTCTCCCTAAGAGGGCAGGGCGGCGGGACAGGGTGGCCCCCTCAGGCAGGGCTGGACCCTCGCCCATTCTGTCAAACTGCCCCCTTCTCAGGAGCTTCCCTTTCCGTCCCGGGAGATAAAGTGTTTTTTCCCCTCCGCATTGATGGCCGCCCCATCTGCCAGGCTTGGCAAATTGCAGCCCAACTCTGAGTGGGGCTTCCGTCCAGGGAGTCGGGGGGGCAAGTCCCCCTTCCTCAGCCCCCACAAAGGAGGGAGCCCCAAGCGGGTGGGGGCGGCCTCCATGGCCTGGAGGAGCCTGGGTTCCAGGCGAAGCTGGCACTGGGACAAACCAGGGCTTTGGGGCTAGGGACCCCAAAGGTGACCCTCCAGGGCCCGGCCACAGCGCTGGGCAGGTCGGTGGTGGGGGGGGGGGTGCCGGGGTTGGCCTGACCACAAATGCCCACTCTGGGAGCTTCCAAGCAGGATCCAGTGCCCACCTTGACCCCAACCTGGCCAACAGCCCCAGCACAGAGGAGGTGAATGCTTCATGGAGGCTCCTGGTAGCTGGGACACACTGCACACTCATAGCAGAAGTGACCCAGGGGTCCCCCTAAGCTGACTCCCCAGTGGGTGGCCCCTTCTCTCTCCACTGCCCAGACTCAGTGCCCTGGGACGTTCACCGTGCCTGCAGCTAGCAGGCTGCTCAGCCAAGCCGAAGCCCGGAGCTTGGCGCCCTTGGGACCCCCACGTGCCCCGTGACTGGCTCTCACCCCACCCAGCTGTCTCGTCTATAAAATGAGTCTTTCTCCCTCCATTAAAGAAAGAACAATACAGCAATACCCCTGAAAGTCATCAGAATGGCCAAAATCAGACCCTAGGCAAGTAGCAAGTGCCAACAAGGGGGCGAGGCACCCAGAACCCCCCAGCACTCGGGGGGTGACCCCGGTGTCATGAGTCTCCTGGGACCAGCAATTCTCCCAGAGGCAGGCCCAGATATAGGCCCCCAGGAGAAATGCCAAAAGGCCGGCACAAGAATGTTCACAGCAACATGGCTGGTAACAGCCAAAGCCAGCAGTGTGCGCGCGGCTCTGCTCTCCCCGTGAACACAGGCTGCCCAGGGGACGAGCAGGCGGCCACCACCAACCACACAGCAGCACCGAGCGTCCACAGACACGCCATGGAGTGGGAGAGGCCAGACACACGGGGGCACCGTGCAACACCATGTACTGAGAACTGTGGGAGTGGAGGCCAGGGCGCCTGGGCTGGGACGGGGGCATCTCCTGCAGGGCGCCAGTTTCCCATGCACGCTCACCCCCACGCACATCTCCACGGCAGTGCACACAGGCAAGCCGCCTCTGGGCGGGCGCCCGTCTGGGCAGGGTGGTGGCGGGCCTGTCCCAGCCCTTGGCACCCCTGCTAGGGCCCAGCTCTGTCCCCGTGTGAGTGAGGCAAATGCGGTCCGTCTGGGCTGCATGGAGCTGGTGCTCAGGGAGGGGGGTCGGGCCACAAGTGTGAGGGGTCAGACTTGGTCCCCAGTGCCGTGGGAAGCCCTCAGTTGTGTTTAGGGAGGGAAGTCACACGACCCAAAGTCGCCCTTCACAAAGAACTGGGGTGCGGTCAGGGGTGCCCCGCAGGCTGAGGAGGAGGCCCCTGGGTCAGGAAGCATGGTGGCCCGGACCGGAATGGCACAGCAGCAGGAGGGACCCTGTTCTGGAGGCCAAGCCCATGGGGACCCAAAGACGGGGCAAAGGTGGTGTCCTGGGCCTCCGGCCTGAGCAGCGGCGGACCTGCAGCAGGAAGGTTGTCACGACTGCATGGACAGTCCCCAGCCAGTGGGGCACGGGAGGCAGCCAGGAGAAGGGACCAGGCATCCCCCAAGGCTCTCCCGCTGCTCGGGCCCCCCTGGGCTCCCCATCCAGGGCTCCCATTTCCCACTGGCTGACCCTGGACGAGCACGTTCCCCTGTGGGTCTCAGTTGCATTATCTGAAGGTAATTTCGTGAGTGCCGTGCACAGCGACTGGCACGGGGCGCTTCCAGGAGGCACGCCGAGCAGGGGGCAGCCAGCAGTGAAGACCCCAGGCTCCCTATAAAACCTCTGGCTCCCTTTGGGACCCCCCCCGACTCAGGTGTAGACAGCTGACCCGGCCCAGGGGTACGCAGCCCCCACTGGGGACAGGTCACTGGGCCAGGCACATCCCTTGATGAAGGCTCAGCACATCTGGCGAGAAGCCGGACCCAGCCGTGGCCGACAGAGCCACCCTATCCTGAGGCCTGCGGCTGCTCTGGGGTAAACAGGAAGCCCCATCTCTCCCCTGCTCATTGCTCTTCTCTCTCCTTCCTGCAGCCCAGCTCACGGGCCTCCTCGCCCGGTGCCCTCTGCCTCAAGCCGCCTGACATGCCTACGCTGGCCTCTGCTGGGGGTCCGGTCTACCCTCTCCTGGGGCTGCAGAGACCCAAAGGTCAGTGGTGAGGGGTCCCGAGAGGGTCCCAGGAGGACCACAGAGGCCCTGGCGGAGTTCTGCCGCACCCCACTGCCTGACCAGCACGCTCAGGGAAGGTAAGGCAGCGAGACCGTTTTCCAATCAACTTCAGAATGTTCACGGACAGGCCGGGAGGCAGCTGCAACCATCCAGCCCTACTGACCATGGGGTGGATGGGGAAACTGAGGCCCAGAGCTTCCAGCAACAGAAAGCAAAGCTGGGACCAGTTTCCCCCAGCCTGGGACGCCATGCCGGAAGCCGGCCAGGTGCTAGGCCCAGGTCTCTGAGCGGCCCAGGTGTGGACAGCGGACTGCCGGGCCCACCCTGCCCTCAGGGGGTGCAGGCCCAGGTCAGAGGCAGCACTGACTCCTTCCGAAGATGACTCCCCGCGGGCAGGCCCTGTGTTCCAGGACCCTAAACAGGGGCCATCGGGGGTGGGAGGAGGCGTTGCCTCTCGTGGGAGGGAGGGTGGTCCCGGCCTGCCCCAGGTGGAGCCCCCTTCCACCCATCCAGCACCCCAGGGTGGGCCCGTGGGGCAGAAAGCGTGCCTCACCCCTCTCAAGGCCCCCAGGACCTCCTGGAGTCCAAGAAGGTGTCAGCTTCCATCTCTGTCCTCTACCTGTACCCCGCCCCCAGGCAGACCCTGAGGAGCTGAGCCCCCATTTAGGGCAGGACCCTAGCCCTCCTCCCGCACCTGCCCTGAGGCTCCAGGGGTCTGAGAGTGGAGAGCCCCGCGGGGTGTAAGTGACAAGTCAGGCGAAGCTGCTCGCCTGGCGCCCCGAGCCAAAGCCCGCTTTCTGTGGATTGGTTCTCTGATCTCAGTTCGGGGAGGGGCTGGAGGCAGGGCAGATCCGTGGGGGACCCACAGGGCTGGGCTGCAGGCGGAACCGGCGCCCCACCCTGGCTGGCACCCAGGGACCGGGGAGACCGGCTTTCTTCCTTCTCGCCTCTGTGCTCTGGGGCATCTTTCCAGAAAGTTCCCTAACATGCGCAAGCTTTAAAGGGGGCGCTGAGCCATTCACCGTGCACATATTTGGCTCATTAGCTACTCCCATGTCAGCCCACTCCCTGGCAGGGAAGGTAGGCATTCTCTGAGAAAAGAAAGCAGCTGTCTTGGTCCTGACCCCTTCCAGCCCTGCTCTGCCTCGTTGCTCACCTGGGGCAAGTCTCTTCCCTCTCCTGGGCCTCAGTTTCCCCATCCGTACACAAAAGAGGCTAGCTGCAGCTGGCCCCGATGTCTGCAGGGGCTTGGAGCCCATCTCTGGGTGTGGGTCTGGGTGGGGTGGGCAGAGGGGGCAGAGCTCCTGTGCCCGAGGCCCCCCAGCCCTGTGCCCGCGGCAGACCCCCCCCCCAAGCCGTGGGGGTGGGGAGGAGGCTGGTCCTTCTTGCTCTCAGCATTCCCGTGGGGGATTTTCCAAGCTGCTCCCCCTTCCACCCTCTTGGCCAGGACACTGAGCTGGGTGGGGCCGGAGGGAGGTAAGGGCAAGCAGAGGGTGTTCCCAGCTGTGGGTGGGCAGGGGCTGACCCCAGAGCAGGGCGCGAACCCCCAGGACGACCAGCAATGGTTTAGCGTGGCCCTGCCTGACCAGGGACCCTTGGCCAGCTGTGTGGTCCGGCTGCATCCCCAGCAGCTGCCCGGCTCCCCTTGGGTCCCCACCTACCCACGATCACAGCTACTGATGCCCAGCCTGAGGGTCCCCGGCACTGCCTAAATGAGGAAACCGGGAGTCAGTCCAGGGGCTGGGGGTGAACCACGGGGCCAAATGAAGGAAGCACCCCCTGTGGCCACCCAAAGGTCCCTGCACTCCCCCCAACTCCCACCCCAGCCCTGGCACCCCTCAGCCTGCTGGTGGCTGAGGGAGGAGAGAGGGCCTGAGGACGCGCTCTGCCTGCCCCCCAGGAGAGAAGCCCTGCGGGCGCACCTCCGGGAACAGGGGGCTCAACGCCCCCCTGGGGTAGCCCCTTCGTGGAGAAGGCCTTAGTCTCTGGGCTGACAACCGCCCCTCCCTGTCACCCCTTCCTCCCGAGCCACTCTGGGCCCCAGGGACACGTGCGGCAGGCTGTGCTCTGACCACCAGCCTATCTTGCCCATCCCCAGGTCTCTTCTGGCTGGGTGCCCCCTCCCAGGGCGGGGGTCCCTCCAGATTCCCACGCTGGGCATATACATCTGGGGGTGCAGGTGCCGGCCATGGGGGAGAGTCTAGGGTCACAGAACAAACAGTCCCTCCTGTGGAGCTCCAGTAACATGGCCAAGGGGCCCAGCAGGTGGCTTCCCAGGGTGCCACGTCCTCCGTCACACGCTGAGACCAGTAGGTCCCAGGGTCGCCAGCCGGGCCTGTGCCTGGTCTCTGGCTGCTTTGGAGTTAGACTCTGAAATCCCAGGGCACCGCTCCCCCACCCCTGCCCACAGCTCGGCCAGGCCACCCCCCTGATGGCCCCCACCCGTCCCTGGGCCTCCTGTTTGTTCGCTGACAGCTCCCTGTTATCAGCGAGGAACACACACAGGAAGTCCGGCCGGGAAGGGCCCATCCCAATCCTGATTTACACGGGATGGAGCATAAAAAGCCGCCCTTCCTCGCCCCGGGAGGAGCCTCCCTGCCCTGAGCCGGCTGTCCCACACAGCCCAGCTGGAAGCTCCAGTGGTCAGGCGAGGCAGGCGGCCTCCGGAGGCGCCTTGGGGTGGCCGGAGACGGGGAGGATCCACCTCTGGGCTGAGCAGGCCACGATGGGGGCCGTGGCCAAGCCCGGGCCCGGGCCGTATCAGGTATGGCAGGGGTGGCCTTGGGGGTCAGGGAGCGGGCCGAGCAGGGCGGGCACCCCCTTGGCTCCCACCGACCCTCGACCGCAGCACGTGTCCCCTGGGTGCGCCCGCTCTGCACCCTGCTCTCTGGGCACCACCTCGTTCTTCTCCCTAATGGTGCCATTCCCACTGCATGGAGGACACTCGGGCCCCTTGGCCAAGGGCACCCGTTGCGGATGGCCCAGTCTAGACCGACTCTGGCCTGCCCGACGGGGACACTCAGCCCTGGGTGGCCCCGCAGCTGCTGTGACCCCTGGGAGGAGAAGCCGGATGCAGCCTGTGGCCTTCCTCTCCACACAACCTCCTGGCCGACTCTGCCGTCCTGGAGGGGCCCCTAAGGTTGGCCGGGCTCTCCGCTCAGAGCCGGGGGTCCCAGGCCATCCCCCAAGGGTGGGCAAGCACTCCAACGTGGGTCTGGGAGGGGAGGCAGAGGGGGCTTCACGCAGAGGAAGCCCAAAGCCAACTCTGCAGCCAGGATGAGCCGTGCTCCTTGGGCGCACAGCACACGGGACCAGGGGAGCCCCCCACTTCCTGCTGGGCTGGCTTCGGGGGCATGAGTGGGGTCCTCAGGCAGAGGGACAGCCCACCTCAGACCCTGGGAGAGCCCCTGCTCCCCCTCTCCCCCCCCGCCCAGAGTGCTTGAGTCCCCCCCCCAAAGGCCCCCCAGCCCAAGTGGAGGCCTCTTCGGCTTCTGCCGCCCCTGTGGTCCCACGGCCACCGCAGCGGTCTGTCTGGGGAAGCCCCGTGGCTCCGATGGAGAAGCAGAGCATGAGGCCTCAGCCCGGGGTTAGCAGCAGAGTGAGGACCAGAGACCCAGCCAGGCTGCAGGGCGCAGAGGGTCAGGGACAGGATGGGGGCAGGGGTCTGAGTGGGGAAGGTCTCCCCTAGGACTGGCTCTTGACTTTCACTGCGTGAGTCTGAGTGAGGGCTGCCCCGCTCGGGTTTGGGGGCCAGGGGACCCGAAGTCCTTCAGTGGCAGGGCCCTGCTCTCACGACTGCAGGTGTCCCAGCCACAGCCACCCCAGCTGCCCTCAGACCATCCGCGGGGGACTTCCAGGGCCCTCTCATTCTGGGGGCTTCTGTCCAGCCATCTGGGTCCCCTCCCTTCCTTTAGCTCCCACGCCCCAAAGTGGGCCCTAGCCTGACAGCCCACAGCTACTGGCTCTGCAAGAAGCCTTCCCCTTCCCCCAAAAAGGACCCTTACCCAGCACCCTGGGCTTTGCAGACTTTCAGCATCATGCCCAGCAGCCTGTCCATCCCCATCTCCTGGGACCCAAGCAGGTGTGTCTCTCCCTCAAGGCTGAGGGTGTGAGCCACAGGCAGAATACGGAAAGACCCATTTGGCTTCGGCCATCATGGGGCTGGAGGCCTGTTACGCCACGCGCAGGCTGAGGCCCCCACAGGGGCATGGAGCCTGGCCCCCTTCCCAGCCCCTGGACATCAGGGTGACCAAGGCAGCAAGCTAACCCACACTACGTCTCTGACCTGCAGACTCCAGCACAAGAGAAGTGCAGGGAGCCCCCGCCAGCCAGAAGAGCAGCGGCCACCGCTGTCCAGGGGATGACAGAGCCCCCTTCTCCAGGTGAGTCCCACAGCAAGCTTCAGATGCTCGGCACGAGCAGGGGGTCTGCCTGGGCCTGGAAATGTCCTACACACACATGCACTTAGGTGACCGGGGACCAGGCTCCACTGAGGGGGGCAGGCCCCGCACCTCGCACATGATGAGGGCCGTGATAATCATGGTGTGGATGTGACCGAAATAATACTAGAGGCCCCGGGTGGGGCGTGCCTGCACCTGGTTCCCACCACCCCCCTTGGTGGGCACTGCTGTCACGAGGGGCTGCTTTAGCCCGGGTGACAAATGCAGAAATGGAGCCCAGGAGTCCCCGGTGGTGACCACAGGGCTAGAGGGACTCCCCGGGGGCCTAAGGGACACCCAGGGGTGGTCCTGACTGTCCTGAACGAAGGGGGGTGCCCCGTGGGAGTCCCGCAGAGTCCCTGAGCGGGCATACTGGTTGGGAGGTCCCACCTAGGATCCAGCCAGGCTCTGCCATGTCACAGCTCTGTGTGATCTCGTGTAAATACGGGGTGCCCGAGCCTTGGGGGTCATGATGTTCACCCTACGGTGACCGCAAGGTAGTGGTCAGCTAGAGCCCCTGGTGCCCAGTGAGCTGGCCACCCCGTGGTGATGGCCATCCGCAGGGTTTGGTGCTCAGCCTGGGAGGTCGAGGACCCGCCCCCCTTCCCCCGGCGAGAGCGGGCTCCCCACGCGGCCTCCGGGCACCTGACCCGCGTCCCAGTCCTGCGGCATCCTGCTGCGGGGCCTCGGAGAGGGCTCAGGAGGGGCGGCGCGCTCAGGCGGGCGCGCGTCTGGAGTCCTGGGCTCGGGCTGACTGACTGCCCTGCCCACGGGGCGCCGTCCGCCGCGGGCCTCAGTGTCCCCATCTGCGCAATGGGGGCGGGCGGGGGGGGTGCTCAGAGCCCACCCGGGGCGGGCCGGGCCGGGGGCGGGGTCGGGGCGGGGCGGCGGGCGGGGCCGGGGCCCCTCGGCGTGGTGGCGGCGGCGGCGGCGGCGCGTGCGCGCCCGGCTCGGGCGGTGAGTGCGGAGGGAGCGAGCGAGCGCCGGGCCGGGGGGCGCGGGGAGCGCCGAGGGCGGGGTCTGCTCGCCGCGCGCGGGGGGCGGGGGTGGTCGGGGGCCTGGGCGCGCGCGGAGCTGGGGGGCGACGCAGAGCGACCGCGGGGAGCCGAGAGGTGAGCGGGCCGGGGGCGCCGGATTTGCCGCGTGGGGACACGACCCCCAGCCCTGCCCGGATCCTGCGCCGGGTCCGGAGAATGGGCCCAGCGGCCTTCGGAAAGGGCGCCCCCTGCCGGTAACAGGCGACGAGCCAGGCCGCGCGGGGGGTCGGGGCCGGGGGCGCCGCAGCCCCTCACCCGCTCCGGGCCCTGAGCGTTCCCCAGGGCCTGGCTGAGGGCCTCGCAGGCCCCAGACCCCGTGTCTCTCTCCATCCTCACCCCCACCCCCCACAGATCCGGCGTGCAGGGGGAGGGGAGGCTTGGGGCCGGCGGCGGAGAGGACGCTTCCCCAATGTCCTGTCACCCCGCCTTTCCGCCCTCCCAGGGTCCTAACGTCCAGAGCACCCCTCCCGGTGGAAGGGGGGGAGCCCCCGGCCGCCGCTTTGCGGCGAGTCAGGCCCCTCCTTCTGCGGACCCAGCCCTCCGGGACGGGCGCTGCGGGGATGCAGCGCGGGCAGGTGGGAGGGGAGGTGGTGGGCTGGGCCCCTGCTGACCCCTCGGGGAGGGTGGGACATCACCGCTCATCGACCTGCGGCGCGGCGGCCACCCCCGCCCCAGCTGGGCTGCAAAGGGAAATGAGACTCTCTGCCAGCCCTGCACAGGCTGGGCAGCGCCATGGGCCTCCGCTGGCCCAGGAGAAAGCCTGACTTCAATCCTGAGTCTCTCCTCTCTTAAAGCATTATCCCGCTTGAAGCCTCTGTCAATGAGTAGGGGAGGTGCTGGGGTGGATATCTGGGGGGGGGGGGACAGTTACATCTGCAAGAGATGAGCCTCCCCCACAGGGCACCAAGTGCAAGCACGTGTGCTCCTGCCCAGCCCCCCGGGCCCTGGGGCCACCTCTGCCTTCCCGGGGTCTGCTCCCCAGTGTCACCTGTTCCCATCCCTTCAGTTCTTGCCTAGATCCCCAGGAGTGCCCCCTAATAGTGTGCACCCCCCCGGGTCCACTCCCAGAGGTCCTCTTCCCAAGCTGGCTCGCAGGACATGACCCTTCCCCCAAACTAAGTCCCAACACCTTGGCTTCCCTTCTTGGGCCACCACAGTGAACAGGGGGTGCAGGAAGGACTCTCCTCCAGCTGCCTTCCACCTCACCTGGGGCCGTGGGCCAGAGCAAGGACCCCACTCCCAGCTGACTGTGCACACCCATCATGGTATCACTCCCCTTGGGGTTGGGCTTGGCAGGCCTGAGGGCTCAGCAACTGCTCGCGGGGGTCACTCTTGATGCGACCAGCTGTCAGCTGGAGGAGGGGCCTCTGAGACCGTACTGGTGTCTTTGAGGAAACCGAGTCCCAGAGAAGGGGGCGACCCTACCCTGATTCTACCTCCTGCGACATGGAAGTCCAACCGTCTTCCATGTCCTTCCTGCTGGATGCCCTGCAGGGCCAGGGCCTGCCCACCTGGGCGGAACCCCGCCCCCTGGGGGCCCCGGGTGCGGTGCCTGGAGCGCCCCGTCTCCCCAGATGCTTGGCCGCGCATGTGGACACCTCCCCCTCCCCCCACCGCACGGGCCCCATCGGCGCGTTGCAGACCATTAATTCTGGGCTGGGTTTTCCCACATCCCAGGAATGCTCTCCCGGGTCCCTGGCGTCCATCCCCAGACGAGCAGGATGGCATTTGGCTCCACTGGCATGTGGGGAGGGCTGCTCCAGGCCCCTGCCCCCAGCCCAGTCCCGGGAGCCCTGGAGCAGACCAGTCAGACCCCAGGGTAGGAGGGACCCCCTGCCACGCAGGCTCTGCCCCACTCTGAGAAGGACCACATGGCCCCTCGTGCTGAGCACCTGCACCCCCTCATAGACTCCCATGCCACCCCCGTGGCCGGCTCCCCATTTGGCAGATGAGGACACTGAAGGCCAGAAGGACCGAGCCAGCTGGGCCAGGTTCCAGCTCTGCCCACTACCACCCGGTCGGCAGACTGGGCTGGGGACCACCCTGCCACGACACGAGGGCACTAAATCCAGCCAGAGGAGGGAGAACTGGTCCAGAGGCTCCCCCTGGGCCCCCACCTGCCCAAGTGAACGTTGCTGGAGCTGCGGCTGCCTTCAGGCTCACCCAGACCAAGCTGCTGCATCCTCGCCCTTCTGGGGTGTTCCAGGCTGTTTGTGCGGGGCAGAGGGCTGGCCTCCCTTGCTGGGGCGGTGGGAGGAGGGGGTGGCTGCCACGGCCCTTGGGGGCTCCTGCGGGCACGAGGCTGCAGTGGGGGGCCCTAGCAAAGCGGCTGAGCTGGGCAGGTGTCCCAGAGCCAGGGACCGGGCTCCCCCAGAGGCATGGGCTCAAGGAGGGATCTGCAGAGGGGCTTATGGGGGTGCCTTGTGCTTCAGGCCCCCCTGAGGAGAAGGCCATCCCCCCTGCAGACACGGGCCATGTTCACCTCCAGGGAGCTGCTGCTGGTGTGGTTCCTGGTGCTGGCAGTGGGTGGCACTGAGCACGTCTTCCGGCCTGGGTGAGTCAGAGCGTGGGGGGCTTGGGCCTCTGGGTGCTGCAGCGGTGGGGGTGGGCAGCCAGGAGCCCTCAGGGCAACCCCCAGGACTGGGGGTGGGGGGGCATGGCTCTTCCTTGCGGTTCTTGCTGAGGGTCCTTCCTGTGGTGACGCTGGGAAGCCCCTTCCCCAGATTCTTGGCTGCCTCGGCTCCAGGGCTGGAAGGGTCTGGGCTCTGGGCTGGGAGCTGTGGGACTGACCTGCCGGTGCCCCCACCTCTGTAGCCGCAGGGTGTGTGCCATCGGGGCTCCCAGGGGCCCCGAGTCAGAGTCTTTCGTGCAGCGAGTGTACCAGCCCTTCCTCACCACCTGTGATGGGCACCGAGCCTGCAGCACCTACCGGTGAGCACCCCCTGCCCCCTGCAGCACCCCCACCTGCCACACATCAGCCCTGAGCCCCAGGAGGGCTGTGCACCCCAAGGTGGGAAGCCCGGGCCCACGTCCAAGCGGATGGCAGAGGCTGATGCCTGTTTTGACTCGGGCAGTCTTGGTCCCAGGGTGTCGCTGTAGTAACTCAGACATCATCCCGTCCTGCTCTCATCTTTGGGGGGGCTCGCCCATCCTGTCTGCTGCCCTCTGCTTTCGGGGTGCTGGCTACAAGTTCTTATCCATTTGAGATGATCCCTGCCTCGCCCAAACCTGCCTCTGAACTCCGGGGGGGGCACCCCCTCCCCATGACAGCCCCCGAGGGTCACCGGTGGAGACTGTACTCCCAGGCCACCCTGGCGCCCAGCTGACCGCCAGCAGGAGCGCGCGGGTCTCCTCCGGTGGTCAGCTGTGGAAATGTGGCTGAAAGAGATTTTGTTGTCTGTGGGGTTTTCAAAGACCTTCCTGTGGGATGTGCCCCTGCTGGCCAAGAAGGTGGGGGCGGTGGGGGCGGGGCCCATCAAGGGGCGGGGCCCATCAAGGGGCGGGGCCCATCAAGGGGCGGGGCCCTGGTCCCTGCCCCTTTCACTAAGCCGGCAGGGCAGGAAGGGGTGGGTAAAGCCCCATTAGTGAGCGCCCCCTTCCCCACCTGCCCAGGGGAGGGGCCGGGCGTCCAGAACTCAGAGGCTGCCCATGGCTTGAGCAGTGCTGGGAGGGAGCACCCTCGGCGTCCAGGGGCCCAGTGCCCAGGGAGGGAAGGTGGGGTGAGGAACTGGGGAGCCCGGCCAATACTGCTGATGACTCCCTGCCCCTACCCACCCCACAGGACCATCTACAGGACTGCCTACCGCCGCAGCCCTGGGCCGGCCGTCCCCAGGCCTCGCTACGCCTGCTGCCCCGGCTGGAAGAGGACCGGCGGGCTCCCCAGGGCCTGTGGAGCAGGTGAGAGGTGCAGGGCCTTCCCCGGGGCCCCGCAGACCCGGGCAGAGCCCCTGCGGCTTTCGCCTGAGTGGAGTGCCTCCTTGCCGTATGGCACCCCTTCCCCGGCTGCCCGCTGCGGGGCCCTGGGGACCCCCCTCCGTTTGTGACAGGCCTCCCCCTCAACAGCAATATGCCAGCCACCGTGCCAGAACGGAGGGAGCTGTGTCCAGCCAGGCCGCTGTCACTGCCCTGCAGGATGGCAGGGCGACACCTGCCAGACAGGTGAGGCTGCCTCCTGTCCTCCCGGAGGGGAAGGGTCCTCTGGACCCCTCGCTGGGCGTCGGGGGTGGTCCACCAACAGGCGGGTGTTGAGGGGGCTCAGTGTGGGTGCCACTCCCTAGCTGACACCGCTTTTTCTGCAGATGTGGATGAGTGCAGGGCTGGAGGGGGCACCTGTCCCCAGCACTGCGTCAACACTGCGGGTAGTTACTGGTGCCAGTGTTGGGAAGGGCACAGCCCATCTGCAGATGGTGTGCTCTGCCTGCCCAAGACAGGGGCCCCCAGGGTAGCCCCGAACCCCACAACAGGTAAACTTCCCACATGCCCCCCCCATCCTTGCTGCTGTGCCTGGGAGGAGGGCCAGGGAGGGCCTGGGGAGGGGGTGGGCATCAGCCTGCACATCTGTGCTGGGCGCAGTGGGGGCTGCCGGGGGCCTCCCGCCCTGGGCTGCAGGCCATCTCCCTAACCTGGGCGTAAGTGGTGATCTTCCCCAGGGGAGAGATGGGCGCTGCTTTCTTGGGGGCATTGTGGGGGGGTTGCCGAGAGGGGGCTCACCTCAGCCGGGAGAGTGGAAGACGCGCCCCGGGGTCCTCTCCGTGTCCCTGCCCCCACAGCCAGGAGACGCCACACCTCCGCTGACGACGGGACATTATTACTTTTGGTACGCGCTGTGACACTTCAAACTCGTACCGTGAGTAATAATGCGCTGTCGGCAGCCTGGCACCAAGAGCACGACGTGGACCTCGGCTTGGACGGCTCAGCACCGCGGGGACCCTGGCGCTGAGGGGTGGGGCGGGGCGCACCTGCCGGGTCAGGGCATGCTGACGTGGCCAGGCCGCCTGCCAGACCTCAGGCCAGCCTCGCTGCCTAGAATGGGGGTGGGGCTTGAGCCCCGTGTCCAGGGCTGTGCCCGGCCCTTGGCCGAGGCCGAGAGGCCTCTGCGTGGGGAGAAGCCGGCCTGGGGTGTGGGGTGTGGAGCAGGGCCTGCCTGATCAGGGCTGGGATCTCCCCAGGCGTGGACAGCGCAGTCGAGGAGGAAGTGCAGAGACTTCGGTCAAGGGTGGACATGCTCGAGCAGGTGAGGCCGGCCCCCTCCATCGTCTCCTGTGGTGTAGCTCAGACCCTCAGGGTGGTTGTGGGGTTCTGTGGGGGTGGCCCCGGGCAGGAGGCCTCCTGGGTACTGACAGCCCAGGCCAGGCAGGGCTAGCAGGCCCAGGGGCCTCAGGACAGGAGGGCCAAGCTTGGCCGTGCCCCCCCACAGGCAGCAGAGTGCCTGAGGCCAGGTCCAGCCCACCTCTACCTTTGTCCCTGTGGCCTTTCTGTGGGGCCGTTGGCCTGAGGACCCCTTGGAAGCTCTGGTTCCCCCCCCCAGCTCCTGTGACCCGGGACCCCAGGCTTTGGGGACCACTGCCGGGCCGGTCACGGGTGTCCATCTGCCCATGCATCCCGCTCTCCTGGCACAGACGCTCCCTCTGGTGGACATCCAGGGCCCTGCAGAGCCCTTACAGGCCACAGGGTTCCCTAAAAGCCTTGTGGAACAGAGAGGGTCCCTTCTGCCCACAGAAGCTGCAGCTGGTACTCGCCCCGCTGCATAGCCTGGCCTCGAGGGCCCTGGAGCACGGGCTCCCGGACCCCAGCAGCCTCCTGGCGCACTCCCTCCAGCAGCTGGACCGCATCGACTCTCTGAGTGAGCAGATCTCCCTCCTGGAGGAGCAGCTGGGGTCCTGTGAGTGCCACCCACCCCCACAGAGCTCCCCGGGAGCCTGGGACCTGGGGGGAAGGAAGGTGGTGGGGAGCAGCGGCCTCTGACCTCAGCCCTTTGTCCGTCCGCAGGTTCCTGCGAAAAGGAGCTGTAACAGGCGGCCCGGGCCCCTGGCCCTGGGTCCTGGGAGCCTTGCCCACCGCGCTAGGTTGGGCCAGAGGGGGACTTCGCGCCAAGGCGGGGCGGGAGGAGGGGTCCCCCTAGGTGTGATCCAGCCCCAGCGCGGCCAGCACCAGTGAGGGGGGCCGTGGCTCAGGGGAGGTACGAGGGTCTTGCTCGTTGGGGGCACCTCTGCTCCGTGTCAGAATAAAATGAAGGTTCAGGCGCTGCTGTGTCCTTGCTGGATTCTGGGGGGCATCCTGAGGCTGATGGGGGGCCACCTGCTGGCTGGCAGGAGGGCAGAGGGGCAGCCGTGGGGCACAGAGGGGGGCTCCAGCCACACTGGGCCCTCCTCCTACACGGGGTCTTGGTCCCCCCTCTCCACAAGGGGCTAGAGCTGGTGGTTTCTGTGACGGCGAGCCTGGCCTCTCGGTGATAAGCTCCAGCCAGCGGCCAGAGAGCAAATCTGACCCCCAGCGTGCCCGCCGCCCGGTTCGGGGGACATCCCCACCCCTGGAAAAACAGTTCCGCAGGATGATTGCGGGCCTGGCCCCGTAGCGGGGCACTGCGGGGGGCAGGGAGCGCCCCTGGAGGCGGCGAGGCCAGCCCTGAGCACTGTACCGCCCTGCCCACCCCGAGTGACCACAACTCACCGGGTGCTTCCAAGGGTTTGTTTATTATAAAACACGGACGGTGTGCAGTGCCTGTTTGGGTGGCTTGCTTCCAAGGCCAGCAGAGCAAGGACCTCTGCTGTGTGCTCTCCCTGAGGCCCCAGGTTGCACAAGACCGGGTGTCCAGCCGCCCCCCCACCCCCGCAGAGTCCCGTTTCTGCCAGAGGACCGGCCGCCCAGCCGGCCTCCACGCCCCACGGGCCGCGGCAGGAGGGTAGAGCGTCTCAGCCCTGGCCATTCGTCCCGAGGCCGTGCAGCTCAGCCCTGCCTGTCGGCCCAGCTGGTGCTTCGCCTGCTCCCGAGTCTGAGAGGCACAAGTGTGGGCTTCTTGGGAAGGTTCCAGCTGACTCTCCTTTTGGGGGGACATCCGAGGCCAGTGACAGGAGGCAGCCT
Organism: Eumetopias jubatus; assembly: GCF_037043125.1. NCBI lineage: Eukaryota > Metazoa > Chordata > Mammalia > Carnivora > Otariidae > Eumetopias > Eumetopias jubatus. The sequence goes on from NW_028274821.1 coordinate 94,056,737, forward strand.
CCCGCATCCAGGGCCCGGATGAACGGGGGAACCTCGGGAGGAGGGCACAGCGGAACTAAGCAGCCAGGGCAGGGGGAGGGGTCCCTCTGTCCCCTCTCCATCCAGGCCTTGTCCCTGGGTCCTGCCCCACCCCAGGCCTCGGCTACTGCGCTGGCTGGCAACCAGGTCCTGCAGCCGCCCTGTTCTCCTGGGGTGTCTTGGATATGCGGAAGAAGGTGGTCCTCATGGCCTGGTAGCAGGTATCCATCAGCTTGGGGACATCAGCAACAGTGAGACCACTGGTGGGGATGGCATCCAGCACCTCCACCTTGATAGTTCCTGTTGGGGGTGGAGCATCAGCCGCCTGGGGCCCCCACCCGTGCCCGCTGTCCTGGCGCCCAAGCTGCAGCCTGTCCTTGCTCCGGCACCAGCTGAACCCCCCTCTCCTCCTTCCCCTCCTCGGCCACCTACCGGCCTTCCCTGGACACCCTGGTCTCAGGTGGTTGGTTTTTAACTGAGAAGAGTCAGTACAACCAAACCCTTAGCTCCTGAGTCCGAGCTTGGTAGGTTCTGACAACTGTGTATTTCCCTGCGAGCCCCACCCAATCCTCCCCGAGAAGGGGCCCGCCTGCCTCCTCCCAGGCACCCACACCCACCATTCTACTTCCATCCTCCACCGTGGTCTAGGGGGGGCCACGAGTCCCAGATATGGGGGCGTGGGGGGACACAACTTGGCTCCTCCCCCCCGCCCCGCTGCCCTTCAACCTTTGACCCCACCTTCCTACCTAGGCACCAGGTGCCCACATTCGGGATCTGGAAGGAAGGGTAGTGGCCCCAAGTGTCACGGCTGGTGGGCATGGGGGTACCTGGGAGGCTGCTGCCCAGCTTGGGCCTCTGTGTGTGAACTCAGGCACCTAACCCTCCCCGTGCTGGGATTCCAGATTCCTTCCTTCCTTCACTCACCAGATGATCCCTGGCCTACAGGAACCACCCGGAAAGGGGAACTACCCTACCAGGGGCCTGGGTGTCCCCGTGACAGAACGAGGCACGCCCGCGGGTGTGCACAGGTGGTGGGGTGCTACCTGAGCTGAAGAGCTTTGTCTTGGGGTTGTAGAAGGAGGAGAAGCTGGAGTATATCACAGGGATGACAGGCACCTGTGGATAGAAGCCATGGCGCCTGAGGACACACGGAAGCCCACCCCCAGCCCAGCCTGAGCCCCAAGGATGAGCTGGCGCGGGGAGCCCTGCCTTCCCACTTGCCTGCCTTCTGCCTAAGGAGGTCCCGGGAGTGCCCACAGCTACAGGCCAGGCAGGGTGACCTGCCTCAGGCCCCTTCCACGCATGACCCCGGGGCCCGGGACACCTTTCATGCCCTGGGTTAATGATCACCCCCAGGGGCCGTTTCTGACCCTGGTGTCTTCCAGGAAAACGAGCAGGCCCTGCCCCCTCCCCGGTTACAGCTGTCCCCAGCATTCCATAAACTCATCCTGCACAGCATCACTCAAGCATCCCCTTCACCAGGAAGCCTTCCCGGGCCGGCGCACGTCCCTGTGACTCACATCTGTGCCCCCACTGGGTCCTAGTTTGCCCAGGGAGGGCAGGGCCCTGTAGAGTTTAGCTGGAGGTCACTGAGGTCCTTCTGCCCACCCCTCCCCCATCCTGGGGAGGCAGGGGGCAGCTGTAGCCCGGGAGGGGACAGGGTCTGCTGGTATTCCTGCAAGACACCAGGGTCAGAAACGGCCCCTGGGGGTGATCATTAACCCTGGCGGTCAGGGAGCCTCTCCCCGGTACCAGCAGGGGTGCAGGCTTGGAACACAGGGAGGCGACAGGCTGGGAGGCCCCGGGGAGACAGGGACGAGGGCAGCGGAGAGGGCAGGGAATGCCGTCCGATCTCCTGGCTGAGGCTGCACTACGCCAGCCCCCCCAGAGCCTCTGCAGCGCCCTGTCCTCTCTCCTCTCCCACGAGCCCCTGGTCCCATCCCACCAGCAAAAGGAAAGGACATCAGCCCCAGGTATGCGGAGGGGTGCCCTCCACCTCCCAGCCGGAGGGGCCGCAGGCCCAGGGGGTGAGAGCTCAAAGCCCAGGCTCCTCCACCCCATTCACCGGCTGCTTCCACACCCCCACAGCTGAGAGCCCCCGGAAGGAGGGCTCGCCCGGCCTTGCTCAGGGCCAGACAGCAGGGGGCGCGAGAGGCCACCTGAGCCAGGTGGAGGGCCCAGAGCAGACCCCTGCCCAGGCGCCACCCAGACCCTAACTGGGCAGGACGAAAGGCCCTCCCCCTGACTGCAGATGAAGACTTTTCCCTGCACGAACTCCCCCAACACAGAACCAGGAGTGGGACAGGGCACCCTTTAGCCACCAGGAGACACTGCCCCGGGGGATGGATGGACCCGCAGTTCTACGGGCCTCACCCCCAAGCACCTCCCGGGACAAATGGCACCTTGGAGCTCAAGGACCAGGAAAGTAGAGGGGCCCACCGCAGAGTTCCAGCTCACTCTGTACGGGCCGCCCCCCAGGCCCAGCTCATCTGGCCCCAGCCCATGGTTCTGCAGGACTGAGCAAGCACTCGGCCTTCCCCAGAGAGCCCAGCAAGTAGGCCTGCCACCGCTGCCTCCCCTGGGGACCCCTGCTGGCCAGCTACCAAGGGGGCTGCCGAAGCTGGGTGCGGGATCCGATCAGCAGCACCAGCCTTGGTGCTCAGAGTGGGCAAAGGGGCCCAAAGAACGGCCCTCCCAGCAGGTCAGAAACCAGGTGTTGGAGAGGTGAGGAGGCCCTGTGCCCGCCCAGTGGGAGGTGGTCCCCGACCCCCAGTGGCCCCAACCTGGCCATCACCTTCGGCTTTAAGCCAACCTGGACCCACTTCCCTGCCCCGCTAGGAGGGCAGTGCCCTGGCGCACCTGGGTCTGGATCGCCAGGTAGAAGGCGCCTTTCTTGAAAGGTAGCAGGTCTCCATTGTCGTTCCGTGTGCCCTCAGGGTAGATCCACACTTTGAGCTGTTGGGGGGGAAAGGAGGCAGCTGTAGCCGGGCCATCCCTCGGGGCCCTGGGCCGCCCCCTCCTAAGGAGCCTCCCTTGTCAGCTGAGGCCACCACCGCAAATGCGCAGATGCGGAGGCTCGGCTCGCGACATTTCCACGTGCAGGGGGCTGAGGTGCTGTTGGGCACCTCCCGCCGAGGGGGAGCGTTTGCACCGCCAAGCAGGCCCCCAGCCCCACACTCACGTTCTCCTTGACCATGCGCTCGCCCACATCGGCCATCACGGTCATGGCGGTCCTGGAGTGCTGCCGGTTGATGAAGAAGATGCCCCCAAGGTACATGATCAGGCCCACGGGTCCCAAGAAGATCAGCTCCCGCTTGGCAATCTGCACGCAGCGCTCAGGTAGGGCCTCCATCAGGCCTGCAGGTGGCCACGGGCACCAGGCAGGAAGGGGTCGGGCTCAGAGCCAGGCAGCCACCTCCCCAAGGAGGAGAGAGCCAGCCCTGTGCCTGGACCACCAACAGGCCCGGGGCCGGGTCATGCCTTCCCACTGGCTACCCGGCCAAGTCATGTGGCCTCTCGGCCTGTTTCCCGCCTGTAGAGAGCAGTGAAGCCAAGCTCCCAGCCACCGGGGTGAGGGTGGCAGAGACCCGTACCCAGCGTCGGGCACACACAGCTTTGTCATGTGGCTGGAGGGAGGCACGGGTCCACCTGGCCTGGGCTGGCCCCCCTTTCCCACCAGGTCATCTGGGCCCAGGCTCCAGCTCTCTGAAGCACCCCTCCCCCTCCCCTCAAGAGACCAGGGCAGCGTCCCAGGCCGAGCCTCCGGCCAGGAAGGACCAGCTCTCCCACCAGCCCCTCTGCACCCTGGCTTACCCATCATGTCCAGGATGCTCTGGTGGTTAGAAATGATGACACAGGGGTGGTCCACCTCCAGCTTCTGGAGACCCTTTGTCTCAAAACGAAGGCCGAATATGTACTTAAACTTTGAGACAAACCATTTGATGATCCTGAGAAGAGAGAATGTCAGTGAGCAGGGCTCCCCTGCGCTGCACCCCGTCTTGGGCTCTGGCCTGGAACAGACCCAGCAGACGGAGCCTTGGCTGGCCCTCTTCGCGGGCAGCTGGCGGGACCCTGAGTTCACCTTCCCCTCCAGGAGCCGTCAGGTCCTGTCCCTCAAGGGGTCAGCGAGTGTGGCCGGGTCTCCTGCCACCCTGGCGGGAGCAGGGAAGATCAAGAACAGAAAGGAGCGAAGCCTCCACGGGTGGACGCCTGGCCAAGGGGAGGCCGTCCTCTTCTGCATCTGCTTTGCGGGGACCTGCCGTGCGGCCCTGCCCTCACCCCACACCCCTGCTTGCTCATCCAGGGGCAGCTGCAAGGGCACTGGAGGCTGAGAGCCCCCGGAGGGCTGGGCTGGGTCTGGTTCTCGGCTGTGTCAGCAATGAAAAACCCTACATGGAGGGGCGCCCGGCTGGCTCGGTCGGGGGAGCGTGCAACTCCTGATCTCGGGGTTATAGGTTCGAGCCTCACGTTGGGTGGCGAGATGACTTATAAAATCTTTAAAAAATAATAAAATAAAACCCAACAGAGAGAGAGGGATCCCTGCACCCCTGCAGAGGCGGCGGGCCCCCGCCCACAGGCTCTGGGGAAGGAGACCCTGGGGGGCAGTGCCACACCGGGAAGAAGGCATCCACAGCAAGTGGAGACCTTTCCGGGGGCTGACTGCTCAGGAACAGGCGGCAGTGCTGCCTGTGATGAGACGAGCGCGGCCAGGCTGGGCTTGCACCCCTCACCCCTGTCCTACCGAGCAATCCCACCGTCCCCTTCTCCCGGGCCTACAGAGCGCAAATGACCTGCCCCAGGGGAAGGCAGAGGAGGGGAGCGGGGTGTGAGGGGCCTGGGCCTCCCCCGCTTGGAGGTCCAAGCCCTTCCAGCCCCGGCGACCTTCGGGGGCTGCCTCCAAGCAGCACAGGGGGGCCTGAGTGGCTCTGGGCGCAGGGACGTGTCTACAGGCGCTGCTGGCCTCGGAGGACGCGGCGGGGCCGAGGGCTCTACCTGGGACGGGCTCCAGTAGGGGCCAGCCTGCGGGGGTGAGGCTCAGAGCTCTCTAACGCCCCGCAGGGCCCCGGTCCGCCCCATCCCCTGTGGGTGGCTGGCCCACCAGTGACCCAGAACTGTTCCACTTCCCACAGGTTCGGGCAGCACCCTCAGCCCCCCAGGTATCTGCGTTCATGGCAAGGGAGGGATTTCCCATTTTATACACAAGGGTGAGTAACTGCCCAAGGCCCGGAGACAGCCCTTAAGACAGCAGACTCAGTACTGGCTCAAAGCCAGACTCTGTTTTTCTTTTAAATTGTCCTAAAATGCACATGACCCAAAACGTACCCTCCTAACTGCTGTTCGGTGCACAGCTCAGGGGCGTCAGTGCATGCGCACTGAGCCGTCCCTCCATCCGTCTCCAGAACATGCTCCTCTTCCCAGACTGGACTCTGTTCCGTTACACACGGTCCCCTCTCCCCCAGCCCCTGCCCCCTGCGTCTGTGGATCCGACTCCCCTCGGGCCTCCTGGGAGTGGATCCCTCGGGATCTGTCTTTCTGGGTCTGAAAGCCAGCCTCTCACTCCGCTGCCCCTTTCACAGAACAGAAACCCCGTGGAAGGGCAGCTCTCCCATCATCCCATGATGCAGATGGGGACACTGAGGCTCAGGGAGGCGTGGCCGCACGATTAGACCGGCCATCCTTCCCTGGACCTGCCAGCCTCGGCCGACTCAGGCCAGACCTGCCCATTTTTCCCTTCCCGCTCTGGGATCTGTGTCCCAGCAGGCCCTGCACACAGGGGGAGCGAGCTGACCAGCTGCTTCACCTCTGCGGGGCCCCGTTTCTCATCTACAAAGACAGCTTCTCAGTCACTGTGAGGCTTGAAGGGACAAGGAGAGAGCACGGCAGGCACTTTATAAAGGGGAGAGATGGAAATGTCCAATAAACATGGAAAATCTTCACTCTCACTAGAAATCAAAGCAACACACATTGAAACAAGAGCCCTGTTTTCAGCCTTTGAGTTGGTTCGGTCCAAAAGAAAAGACCGGTAACACGAGGGGTTGGCCCAGATGTCAGGAACAGCCGCCGGGGGACGGCGGGTTGACAGCACCTGGGCAAAGCCGTGCAGAAATCCAGTCCCGGGGCAGATGGGCAGAGCAGCCGGCTGAGCGTCCACTCTTGGTTTTGGCTTAGGTCGTGATCTCAGGGTCATGGGATCGAGCCCCACGTCAGGCTCCAGGTTCCGAGCTCAGTGGGAAGTCCGCTTCCCCTCTCCCTCTGCCGCTCCCCCGGCCTGCGCTCTCTCTCTCTCTCAAATAAATAAATAAACCTTAAAAAGAAGGAAGGAAGGAAGGACAGATGGAAGGAAGAAAGAAAAAGAAAGAAATCTGGTCCCTCTTCCAGGATCTGATCCTAAGGCAGTTATGAGAGGCAGGCCTGCAATCCTCAAGTGTGGTCTGAATTAGAAAAATCTGAAGGGCGCCCGGCTGGCTCCTACCGTAGAGCCTGCGACTCTTGATCACAGGGTTGTGAGTTCGAGCCCCACATGAGGGACAGGGATTACTTAAAAATAAAATCTTAAAAAAAAGAAAAGAAAAATCTGAAACCGAACCGTCTGAAGGTCCCCGGCTAGGGAGAGGTGAAGTAGCGGTCGGATCTGCAGCCTGCTGGGGCGGAGACCTGGACACCCCATGCTGCACTAGCCAGTCCACGAGCGCCCCCCACCCACCGCGGAGGACCCCCGGCCACATCTGGAGGCGGACCGCCTTCTCTCTGCTGGAGGTGTCTACTGGCTTCTCTTTCCCTCTTTCAAAATTGTGGCAAAATATGTGTCACATAAAATTTATCTTTTTAATCATCTTTTAATGATTTGATTTATTTGACAAAGAGAGAGAGAGAGAGAGCGCGTGAACAGTCCCAGCCAAGCAGGGAGTCCGCCGTGGGACCCGATCCCAGGACCCTGGGATCACAACCTGAGCGGAAGGCAGACGCTTCACCAACTGAGCCCCCCAGGCGCCCCATCATTTTAATCACTTTTAAATGTCCGGTTCAGTGGCATGAAATCCACCCACACTGCTGTGCGACCGACCCCACCATCCATCTCCAGGACGCTTCTCTCTTTCCTGTTTGGATTTCTTTGTGTATCTGACACAATGGATTGACCACAGACTGGTTTTTCTGGAACTGTGGGAGATACTGTGCACAGACCCCCGGCAGCGGGCAGCGTGAGGGAGGCCGGCCCGGAGGGAGCAGCGTGCTCCGCACAGTCGCACGAGGAACGCGTCCACGCGGACTAGAACACGCACCAGCTGCGGTGGTTACGGCAGGCTGCCAGTGGTCGTCCTCAAGGGGACAAAGCAGTCTCTGCAGGCCACACACACGCAGATGCCCGTCCACCTGTCCTTTTCCCGATGTCACACAGTTTCAAGGTTTTTTGTAAAAGTGGTAAGAAAGTCCATCATTTTCACAGTTTCCTCAATATGGAAGGAAGCAAACCAAGCTTTGCAGCGGCTCCTGCAGACCGTGGGCCGCCAGGGCCAGAAAGCCAGGGGTCCTTGCCCAGGAGAGCAGAGTGTACTCCCCACGGGGGTGGGGATGGGGGCAGGTGGGAACACCTCCAACCCTCACGCCTGCGCAGCACCTGCGATGTGCCAAGGGCGGGACAGGAAGCCTCACTTTTTGTCGAGAGAGGGGACACTCCAATGAGGGGGCTTAGGCGAAGCGGTTAAGTGACTTGCCCAAGGTCATGCAGCAGAGAAGCCAAGGTGGGCTGGAACCCACCTCCTTACCTGGTTTTTGGAAAACAAGTGAAAAATGCCAGGGAAGGGGCATACTGGAGGTGGGGTGGGGTGGGGTGAAGACCCAGGACTGCAAGATGGCATTCCAGAATTGCAGAAGCAAATCCTTCCCCCTTCCCTGAGGCTCTGCAGACCCTGCCCAGTGCCCCGCAGGACTGGAGGTGGCTGGCCCTGCCCTCAGCCAGCCCACAGCAGCCGCCACCATCCTGAGCACCTGCCCACAGCCCACCTTACCTGAGTGCCCCTCCACCAGGCGCAGGTGAAGTTCAGGGGGGCTGCCCCCTCAGGAGCCAGGGCCCCAAAACTTGGAGCAGGTGTCCCTGGTGCTGGCCCCGGGACATGGGCACACAACTCTGGCTGCTGCCCTACCCCCTCTAGCCCCCAAACCCCCAGGGAAGCTACTGGAGTGCAGCCTCGGTTACCTGAAGCCCAACCAACCTGCGGGTGCATTGAGTGCCTGGCACAGCATTCCAGAAGCACCCACCAGCGGCCAGGTGGGTGACTGGTACCACCTTTTTCCACCTCAAGCCCCCAGAGCAGGACCGTTCCTCAAGCAGATGAGATGTGCTGGCCCTGCCTGGATCTTTCTCAGGAGCCCTCTACTTAACCCCAGTCATGAACTGCTGAGACCGCCTGAGCGCTATAAACACCACGGATCCCTCCAGCGCCCACGGGAGCCCAGGCTCACTCCGGCCAGCCAGCTTCCTTGGATCTTCCGTGTTCAGCCTGAGGACCCCCGGGCCCTTCCCAAGCTCTGGGTGAGCTCACTCGCCATGACCTGGGGCATTGCCCTCGACCTCGCCCCCTCTAAGCTTCCATTCCTACCTGTAAAAGGGGAAGGGTGTGGAGATTGAGCCTTTGAGGCTGGGACCCTGGGAGCAAACAAAGTGATGATGTCACAAGCAGATAAGAAGAATCCAAAGTAGGTAGCACAAGTGCCCCAGGCCACCTACCTCTCCCCCAGCCAGCAGGTGCTCCAGGCGGCTAGAAGGAAGTTCAAGGCCAGGCCCTGGCCACCTGCTGACCTTTGCCCTCAGCCGCTGGACTGGAGCTAGGTTGCTTCCAGATCTGGGCGGCTGTTTCAGCTTAGGCACGCCAGTCCTCAGCCAGACCCCTCGGGGTGTGCCCCAGAGAGCAGGGGTCCTGGGTGGGGTCCACCTGGGGGCAGCCCCGGGTGAAAGCTGGGGGCCGGAAGGGGGAGGGGCCGGCAAGCCCTTAGGCCTGACCCGGGACCTCCAGGGCTCCGGGGAGCTCTGGTTTCTGGGCCTGCAGCAGCACATCCAGGGGCGGGCGTCTGCCCCTGGCCATCCGACTCCAAGAAAAACAAAGGCAGACTTTCCTGCAAAACCAGGATCCCCTGCCAGCCCCCACGAGCCACGGGGCTCCCTGAAAGCACCCCATCCCCATCTGTGCACACCCCAGGAACACACAGCGGCTGGCAGCACTGGCTAAGAGGCTGAGTTGTCCTGGGTTCAAGTCCTGCGCAGCATCGATAAGCCCCCTGGTCTCTGGCCTAAACAATGCCCATTCTTCCCTCTTTGAGGTTCCGCAGGAGCCGCACAAATGGAGTGCCTCGCTACCCCACCTCCCTTGAAGCCAAGAGCCGTGCCACCCAGGGCCTGGCCATTCCGATGGATTCATGCAGTCCAGCCCCCAGAAGCCCTGCCACGGTAGTGTATGCATACCGGCCCCTGAGCGTGGTGGAGCCACAGGATGGAGAAGCTGGAACCTTCTGCAGGACCTGGGCCTCCCAGCTCCAGTCTCCTTCAATGCACAAGAAAGTCAAGTCTCGTGGAGAAGCCGCTGTCACTAGGGGTCCCGATCCTGCAGCCGAACCTAATCCTCACACACACAGCTGGGCTTCACCCTTGTCTCTGTCAAATGGCTGTCCTAAGGGCATCTGCCTCGTGGGGCGAGGAAACAGGGCCTAATACTCCACCGTAGCCCAGCACGGAGAGCACAACCAGCCCCCGGGGGGATCCTTGGTCTCGGCCCCCAGCGGGTGTGAGGGTCAGCTCTTCTGTTCCCATCAGTTCCCTGCACACTCAGAACTGGAGTCCAGCAGGCAAAGGCCTCCTTGGGCCACTGCCCAGAGCCCCGTGGGGAGGGGCCCCTGCTGTTCCGGGGGAAGGCAACAAAGCAGGGGAGGGGGCAGAGCAGGGCTGCCCCCCGGCAGAGCTCCCGGCACCGCAAGCCCGGGGCTCCAGTCCTTGTCGGCGCCGCTGCCCCTAGTGCTGGCGGGCACAGAGGGAACGTACGAAGCACGCACTCTGGAGGCCCTCCCAGTGGGTCTGCACCCCAGCTCCGCCACGTCTTAGCTCTGGGACCCCAGGCAACCGCCTCCTCCCCGCTTCCCTGCCTCTCTTCCCCCCCTCCCCCCCCCCCCCCCCCCGCCGGGAAGCCTTGGCTTCAGGCGGCACCTCTGACTCCTCATCAGAGGAATGAGGCACACATTATGCCCATCCCCACAGTGAGGACAGTGGGCGTAGACACCGTGGCATCGAGCGAGGTGGGCCACCTTCCAGAAGTCAGGGCGGGGCTGGCGAGAAGAGCAGCCAGGGTGCTCAGGGGTGCGGGAAAGACTGCTGAGTGAGGCCACGGCGTGTCCCAGCCCCTCTGCGGAGGGGCCCGCAGGGAGGGGGTAGAGAGCACGTCCGCTAAGCCCTCCGGCACCTCCACCCATCCTCCTGGGTCCTGTCCTGGAGCAACGCAGCAGCTCCAGGCTCTGCCTCCCTGGGACGCACCCCTTGGGGGACTCCTGTTCACACCATGCCCCACCCGTACCCCCACTTCAGCTATGGCTAGGGGGTCTTCAGAGTCATCACCGTGACCCACCCCTGGGGGGCTGGGGGTACAGGGGAAGGAGGCTGTGGCCTCTCCCTGGGGTGCAGGGAGCACCTGCTGTTACCCATCAGCGTCCTGGGGTGGGCCCTTCACAGAGCCTGAGTCTGGGGGCTGCCCTAGGGAGGGGAGAGCCGCAGGAAGCTCCCACCCAGTACTGTCAGAGCCTCTAGGATCCCGAGGGGTTCAGCCTAGTTGGCCAGAATCTCAGGTGAGACTGGGACTAAGGGCCAACAAACCCCCGGGGGGGGGAGGGGGGCGGGCAGGGCCAAGGGAAGGCCAAATGTAGCCGGCCTGCCAGATCCAGCCATCAAATCAGAAAGGGCCTGGTGACTTCTGATTTGACCCCTGGGAAGCACCTTTGAAGTCGGAGTCAGTCCTTTTAAAGGACAAGGAAGTTGCTTGTAAAGAGTCCACCCGATGACACAGTTGGGGGAAGAGGAGAGTCACCTCCTGGTTCTGTCACCTCTGCTAAAAACCTGCTCTGGGGGCCAGCTCTCCCCCTGCCTCCCACTCCTGACACCTCAGAACCACACACGCTGTCCCCTGGCCTGGCTCTAGGAGGGCAGTACCACCTCCGAGAAGCCCATTGGCCTGTGGGTCCCGGAACCCACACCCCTCCTCCGGCTGGAGGCCAGCCCCCAGCAAGTGCTGAGCCGAGGCTCCTGCTGCCCACTGGGGACTCCAGGACCCCAACTCGGGCCCTGCCTTCGGAGACGTGCACGGCCTCAGGCATCCCTGCCCTGGAGTGGTGGGGGCCCAGCTTTGAGGAACCCCCTGCAAACAGGTCCTCCCCTCCCCAGGAGCACTCCACGCGGGAAGATAGCCAGTAGGGCCACACACCTGGACTGTCCCTGGGGCCTGCACTCCCTGGGACGTTGGCCTGGGCCATGCTGGTGGTGGGCAGGGGACACCACAGACCCACGGAACACGCTCCACTCTGAGTCCTCACCTACTCTGGGTAGAAAAGCCACAAACCCCTAAAGACAGGGCTTGGAGGGCCCACGCAGTGTGGGCCAGTCCCAGCAGCATCGGCTGGTGTGGATGGGCAAGGACAGAGGGGGCGGGAAGTCAGCAACTCTCACCCACTGCCCTGTAACCACGCAGGGGGCAGGGACTTCAGGGACCACAGTATCCTCACGGCAGGCCACAGCCAAGAAGCTGTTGCAAAAGCCACAGAGATAAAGGTTAGCAACAGCCGCCCTGGGATCAGACACAGGGAGACAGGGCAGGAAGAAGACCCCGCCCCTTAGCCTCTGACCCAAAGAGACCCCCCCCCCCACTCTTCAGCCAGGCCTGACCTCCCTACCCCACACCCACCAGCCCAGCTCTCGGAGGTGTCTACAGAAAAATTCCAGCCACCCCTCCCTTCCTTCCACTCTGAGGCTGGACCTCAGGGGCCAAATCCACCCTTCCCATTCAGGAGCCTCCTACCTTCTTAGCAGGACCCGCAGGGAAGGAAAGGAAGTCAGCCCCAGGGGCGATCACAGGTGCGGGTAGGCGGGAGGGGGCGCAGAGAAGGCAGGGGCCCCTGGGGCTCTAAAGCGCCTCTTCCAGACCAGGGCGGTGCTCCAGCAAAGCCCCCCCTGCGGCAAGCCCCGCAGTCCGACCCGCTCTCTCCCCGCGGGTGGAGCAGGGCTGCGCCACTCCCCGGCCGGCGCCCCGAACGCCCTTTGCTTCCCGCGGGGCCCCTGGCGGGGCGGAAGGACGCGGCGGCGCTGGAGACCGAGACCTTTTGAAGTCCCTCGGTGTCTGCGCCCGGGCGGGCCCGGGCACGGAGACATTGTGACGTGAGGTCCCGCGGACCCGTGCCCGCCGCCGGCCGCTCTCCCCGCGCGCGCCGCCCGAGAGCCCCGAGAGCCACAGGCGGGGCAGGAAGGAGGGACAGGAGAGAAGAAAGTTAGGAAAGCGGAAGCGGGCGGCGGCCCGCGCTCCGCCCCGCCCCGGCGCTGTCCTCGCGCCCCCCCCTTCGCGCTCCCCGCGCCCCCCCCGTGTCCTGCCCCGCCGCTGTCCTCCCGGAGCCCCCCCCGTGTCCTGCCCCGCCGCTGTCCCCCCGGCCGGCGCAGTCCCCGCGCGCCCCCGCCCCGCGTCCTGCCCCGGCGCAGTCCCCGCGCGCCCCCCCCCCGCGTCCTGCCCCGCCGCTGTCCCCCCGGCGCCCCCCCCCCGTGTCCTGCCCCGCCGCTGTCCCCCCGGCCGGCGCAGTCCCCGCGCCCCGCCCCGCCCCCTGCCGCTCCCCTCCGGACCCCAGGTCCCCTTGCCTCATGTTCTCCACTGTCGGGCCGTGGTGGCGCAGCAGGCAGATGACCGCGGCCACCGTGGAGGCCGAGAGGCAGAGCGCGCAGTACAGCGTGATCTTGGCGCAGAACCTGGCGGAGCGGCTGAGCTGCACGAGCAGCAGGAGCAGCAGCAGCGCGGCGGTCAGCCACGGCCAGAGCTCCATGGCCCCGCCACGCCCGGACCGCGCCCCCGCGGCGGCGTCCCCGGAACCCCGACGGCGCTGGCCTTGGCTCCGTCTCTGGGCTCTGGCCTGCGGGCGCGAGGACGACCTGTGGGCTGACGACTGCGAGCCTCCTCCCGCCCGCCCGCGCCCCTTATTGCGACGGCGGAGGGGCGGGGCGCCCCGGGGCGGAGAGGGGAGCGAGCGCGCCCAGGAAGCTGCTAGGTGAGGCGCGCCCCGCCCCGCCCCGCGACACTCCCCCTGCCCCCGCCGCCCGGTCACCTAGCTCCTGGCCGGGCTATCCGCGTCCCGGCCCCGCAGCCGCGCGGCGGGTAAACTTGGGCTCCGGCACCGCCCCCCCGCCGCCGTATGGGCCTCCCCGCCCCGCCCCGCCCCGCCCCGTGTTCCCCACACCCCCGCTGCCCCCAAACCCAGAAGCGTAGCTCCAAAGGCTACCCAAGGACGCAACCTCTCTGGCAGCCCTGTCGTCACACAAAGGAGCCCCTGAACTGCGCCCGCGTGACTGCCGCCTGGGCCACCTGCTCCTTCGGGCCCCTGGGGCAATTGCAGGGAGACCCTGCTGGTCCGGCCGGGGGGCGACCTCGCTCTGCGGGCCTGGGGGGCACACACAGATTCCGGGTGGAGGCAGTAGGAATGGGGCGGCCTTCTGGGCGCGGCTGGGGCTGTCCGCTTTGGGTGCCAGGAACAGTGCGTCACCATGGCCGGGAGCAGATACAGGGCGATTGTGCTCACATCAACTCAGCCTTCGGCCAGCCTGGCGGCATCAGTCACTTAGAGCTTGGCTTGGGGTGGAAGGAGGGCCCTGGCTGGATGTCCAGGTCACGGCTGCAGGGGCAGCCCACCGGTCCCAGAGAGCAGACTGAGCTTGCCCTTGTCCTCTTGGCTGCCTGGGGTCCTGTGTCTGCTGCAATTTCCAAAAGCCCATGGACACCTGGCACTCCTAAGGGCATCAGGAACTACCTTATGGGTCTCCTGGGTTTTTCAGATGCTGAGGCAATCTGTTACTGAAATACTCTCCTGACAGCCCCCAAAACTGATCTGTTCTCTCTTTCTCTCTCTCTTTTTTTTTTTCCGTGCAAATGGTGGTTTCATTAAAGCACAGGGACAAGACCCATGGGCAGAAAGAGCTGCAGCCTCAAAACTGATCCGTGTTCACTGCAAATACAAAAGCTTCGCTCTTGAGCTAAACGGGGACCCCTCGCTCTAGGGAAGGTGGGGCTCCCTGCAAGGGCGTAGTAGCCCATTCACAGATGTTCCTAGCATTTCCCTGTGGGGAGGATTGCTTCAGCTGAGTTCCACGCGTGGTGTTTCTCAGTGGGACCAATAAGAGCATCTCGACTCAGTCCTGGTCCGTCTGTGGGGATGCGGCTTTGTGTCCCTGTCAATACACGAGCTGGTCTCTTTCCACTCTTGCAACAGGCTCCTGCTGCACCGGCCACAGGCTGTAGGATTTATGGGCCCCTGGGCAGGCGGCAGCAAAGCCGGAGAGCATGTGGGTCAGTGGGAGTGGGTGGCCTGCGTCCAGGGGTGCAGCTGCAGCCGGGAGGAGCCTGGGTCACAGCGGGCTTCTCTGTGGCTGCTAGCCATGCCTGCAGCCGCAGGTCCTCAGGGGGTCCAGACGGGATGAATGGAACCCAGGCCTCACAAGCCGTGCAGGGCAGAAAGGGCCGCTTTGCCCAAGGGGACTTCCTTCTGGTCCCTGAGCAGCACGCTTTCCATGGGACCCCTCCACCTCTAGCTCACCCACCTGGTCCCTGCCTCACCCTGACCCTATTCCCAGCACTTCCGACGACTTTGTGACATGTTTGCAGGTTTGTGTACTTGCTGAGCTTCCCTGACTTGGTCAGATGGCCCCTTCTTGCTCGCGGGTGCATGCCCAGCGCTGAGATCCATGCCGGGCTCAGGAGGTACTTACTCCCCAGCAAGTGCACCCCATTTGGAAAGTGCACCCCAGATGGAAAATGGCCTCCTAGAGGCGAGAGTCGCCCTGCTGGAGTGACAGGGGAGGAGCCTAACCCTGGTCACTGTGTCCCACACCTGCTGCCGGGAGGCTGCCCGGCTGCTGGGGGTCTGCCCTGTCCTCCAGCTCCTGGGGGCAGCGGTCTGGGCACACCGCTGTGTCCTCATACAGACAGAGAGTCTGTTATGTAATCTCACCTTCCCCAGTTTCCTCCTGGGCAAATATTGAAAAGAAAAGAAAGCACTTTTCCCCTGATGGGGCAGGGAAGAGGGTTTGGGGGCTGGGGGGGCGCCTGTGGCGTGGGGCGTCAGACTCCTCCGGTGTGGGTCTGAAAGAAATACTCAATATCATAAAGTCCTATTTGGAAAGCTAACAAAACCTCTTTTGTTTCTAGAAAGTGAAGCCCTGAAGAATCTTCTGGGTTGGTGGAGAAAAGAGATTTTCTCTTAAATCAGTGATTCTCAACTAAGCAGGGACAGATACGGCCCCACTCAGGTTCTGCCCCAGAGCACGGCCAGAGCAGGGAAGCCTGGTCTGATGGGCAGGGATGTGCCGGTGTCCTGATTGACCCCGTCAGGGGACCCGGGGTCCCCACGATGACCTGGGGGAGTTCATGACTGAGTTGGTCCCTGTCCCCTCCTGGGCATTTCTGGGGCTCATCCAGACAGCACATGACACCAGGAGCCACGATTGGGGCTGAGTTGTCACACCTCCCGAGGCCCACAGGAGCTTACAGTCAAGGACTGGTGCGATCACCGGGTGCCAGGTGCCGGGTGCTGGGCGACGGGAGACTGGCGGCCAGGGGGCATGCTGGCTTCCACACGCAGACCTGCCAGAGGCTGACCAGCCCACCTGCCTACCCACCCAGGGCCTCCTTCTGCCAGGTCCGGGTGGGGCCCCGTGGTCTCCAGGTTTCTCTCGGGTTGGGTGGCATGTCTGGAGGGAAGGGCCAGGGCTCTCCATGCCTGAAGCCGAGATAAAAAGTGAGCACTGTGGGACCCCACCTCGCCACGTGGCATCTGGGGCAGGGGTGGGGCACCCAGCCTCTGAAGTCCCAAGATGTGGCTTCATAGTCCATATTACCCAAAGCACCAGAGCCTCGGTTTCCTAGTCTATACAATGGGGACAGTAGGCTCACTAGTGGCTGGGAGGAACTGTGTCCATGGCCCAGGCTGGCCCAGCAAGGGCCACTCCTGACTTTGCCTCCTGCGTGTGGAGGTAGGTTCCTGCCTGGGAGGAAGTATGACCGGGATCAGGATGACAGCTCCGGAAGGGGTGTCCCAGCAATCTTGCAAGATCAGGGATGCGGGCTGGGGGCAGCTGATTGTATAGCTGGGCCGGGGCGTGGTGTGGGGGCGGAGCTCCCTATGACCCCTGCTCCCTCTGGCGGGGGGGGGGGGGGCATCTCCAGGAGGTGAAGAAGGCCCTTGGAAGGCAGGCATCAGGCTAGATGGGAGGAAGGGAGGAACCCCGGAGAGCCTGGCAGGTGTGGGTTGGGGGGCAAGGGCGCGCAGGTGAGAACCCGGCTGGACTGCCCTGGGGCACTCAGGCAGAGTTCCCCTAGGCCTGCAGGTTTTCAGACCTCTTGGTGGCCAAGGCCACCCCCCACCTGTAAATAAAGCAGCCTGTGAATCTTTCATGGGCTTGTGCTTAAAAATAGATGAGGTGAAGCCTCTGGGCCGGATTCCCAGGTCTCTGCGCTGGCCACAACCTCCCCAGGGAGGCAGGGAGGGAGCTGGCCAGGGCGCCCGGAGCCGGAGCCGGAGCCGGAGCCGGGACAGACGGCCACCGGGCACAGGGGCCAATGAGAAGTGTCTTCTGGAGGTGGTGTCTGGGCTCCCAGGTCCCAGGCTAGGGGGCGGGCCTGGCGGGGCCGGAGCAGCAGCTTGAGTGATCCTTCGCCCTAGAGGGCTTTTGGGCTGGGAGATGGAGGGGAGCGGACAGAACGTCGGAGAGGTAGGACCACCCGGAGAGACGAAGCCCCAAGAGGAATGGAGCTGGAGGTCCCGGTCCTGGTGCTGAGGCCCTTTCAGCCTACACAAGGGCTGCCCCCCACATGGCAGCCCCCCACGCAGCCCTCCCACCCATGGCACGAGCCTGCCTTCCACGCTTGGATCAGCACATTCACTTGAGGCTCTAACAGCAACCGGAGCCCCAGGTCCCAGATGGGCCCTCGGAGGTGGCCTCGCCCAGCCCCCACCAGACAGACGGGAGCACAAGGCCCCGGGTGGGACCCCCCCTCCCGGGGACTCGGGCCGGCAAGATGAAGCAGGAGCCCTGGGTGACCGGCAAGCAGCCCCTCCTGCCAGGGCCTCAGCTTCCTTCTCCATGCTGAGCGGCCAGGGATGGGCCCCTAGGGGCCTGTGAGGGTAACAGGCCGAGTGGAAGATGCCAGGCCAGCAGCACCTTCTTGGACAGGCTGCCCTCCAATCACCTCACCCCTGGCCCAGCTGGCGTCTGGACTGGATCAGCTGCCCAGCACTCCCCAGGCCAAGGCACTGACTAGATAGGACTGAGGGCCAAGCGGGCTGCCCTGGGCCTTGCCCCATCCACTCCCGGCTTTGGCTGCTGGCTCAGGGGCTGCCTCTCTGGGTCAAGGGGCCCTGGAGGCGCCCTGGCCCCTTCTGTCCTGCCTCTCACTGCAGGGGACAGAGGAGGCCACAAGCACTAGAGAAGGGGCCAGGGGCTGGGGGGGGCCCCTCCATTATGAAGGCCAGTATCCTGCCTCTGGCACTGGGGGTGGGGGCAGGGAGGCAGGTTGGGAGGAGCCTGGAAGGAGGAGGGCGCTGTGGCCTCCCTGCCAGGCCTCCTTCACCCTTCCCATGACTATGCTGAATTCCCACAGCCCTGGAGGGCTCACAGGGTCAGCTCCCATCCTCCTGACTGCGGCCGGGCAGACGTCCATCCCATGAGCCACACCCGTGACGTGGTTGGTCGGGGGGTGGGGTGGGCACCTCGGCAAACCCTATCTGGATGCTCAGACTCACCAATGTAGAGAGCAAATTTTCACCTTTCTCAGGGTTGTCCCTCAAGTGAGGCAGGGAGTGGGCGGGAGGGAGCCCAGCTCTGCAGGCACCTGGGCCTGAGTTCTGCCCGCCGTCACTGGCAGGTGACTCTCACCCTCTGTGGGCCCCTGTCCCGGCTGGTCAAATGGGAGCAATGAGGGACTCGGGAGACGAGGCTCTCACCATGGGACTAAGAGTCCCACCTCTGAGTCCCAGAGCCACGCTCCTGGGGGGGACCCAGGCTTCCCGGGTGCCCCCGACCTCTGAGCCAGGCCCTCAGAGCCTCAGCCTGTCTGCACAGCTCCCTGCTCCATCCCCAGGGCCTTGGGGCGTCAGGCCCAGGACAGGCTCCCATAAGTCTCTGGTGAACAAATGAATGGAAGAGAAGGTGTCCCAAAGAAGAGCATGCATGCCGCGTGGAGCCTCAGCTCACAGAACACCCGATGGGGACCGCCGGACGCCTGAGCTGCGGAGTGGGCACGCTGCCCTCGGAAAAGGACAAGGAGTCTGGAGGTCGGGGCCACCGGCAGGAGCGGTGGGTGGGTACGCAGAGTGGCCGGGGCAGCGGCGGCCCTCCAGATGGCCCAAGAACCCAGCCGTCGTGGGATCGGGCCCAGCTAACCTGCACACAGGCCTCAGCTACCTCCGTCTGCCCCTTCCCTCCACTCTCTCCAGGGGGACCCCGCCCCAGGGTGGGGGGTGGGCTGTCTGAGCTCTGTCTCTGCCCCTCTGTGCGCAAGCACAAGGACACCTGCTCAAACAAGAGGCTGGGGTTTGGGGCCAATAGCGCGGGGGCAGGAGCAACCCCGAGGGGTGGAAAGGGAGTCAGGGCCCTAACTCCATTCACGAACCCAGGTAAAATCCAGGGGAATTCATGACCAGGGAAACTACTGCAGGAGCACAGAGGCCTTGGTGGGGACAGAAGCCTGGCAGATGGAGATGGGAATCTGGGTGAAGAGAGAAGCAGAGACACGGCTCAGGACCGCTGCGCACAGTTAGGCAGGTTGTGCACTGCCCAAGTCAGTTGCCACTGGTGTCAGCAACAGTTAAGTACAACTGGAGCTGTTCTTTCCAGAGCAAGCTGACCTGGTTCTTCTGGCCTTTGACGGTCACCACACACTTTCCCACCCAGAGGCCTGGACAGATGAGTCCCGAGTCTAGGAGACTGGGCCTGGCTGCCTCTGCATGAGGTCAGAAGCAAGGTTCCCTGGCTCAGCCTGAGCCACCCCACCCCACCCCACCCTGCCTCTGCCTGGATGTCTGCCAGCAGGACGGCCAACATCCACCTGCCTCACCTGTGACCCATCAGACACAGGTCACGGAGCTAATGAGCTTGGGACCAGAGTTGGGCCCCACCCCGTCTCCTGCCACTTCCCTGCAGCTGTCTGCACTGTCCCCAGGGGGGCGCCAGATCTAGCACGTAGAAATACAGGACACCCTAAGCCTTGAATTTCAGATAAAGAAGGAATACTTTTTTAGCATAAGTACGTCCCATGTGATAGTTGGGACATATTTATACTAAAAGATGTGGCTTGTTGTCTATCTGAAATTCAAATCTAACCGGGCGTCCCGTGTTGTATCTGGTGACCCCTCCCCAGACTAGGGCCAAATCCCCAGTGCCCACCCCTGGGTTCTCCTAGCGCTTGTCCCGGCTCCCCCCACCCCAGCCAGCCTGGCCTCTGCCAAACGCCGGGCAGCACTGCCCTCTAGGGGACAGACCGCCGCAGGGTAGCCCAGGCGGCAGGGCAGGGACGGGGGGAGGAGCTCCAGGATCTCTTGACTCGCCCCTCCCAGGCAGGGAGCAAACCCCCGGTGATTAAGCAGAGCCCCGCACCCGCCCAGGGCCGGCTGCCCAGTGCCATCACCCCGGACTGCAAGCAGGGTAGGCCTGCCCGGAGGCCCCCAGATGGTGCTCGGTGCATGGACTGGACCAGACTGCCAAAGTGCCTCCAAGTGCCGGGGCGGGTAAGGTATTTGGGGGAGGGGCCTTTGGCAGGAGCTTGCCCCCTTTGAGCTTCACTGCCTCCCTCTGACCCCCCCCAGCCCCATGGCCCCTCCGCACAGACATCTTTCCCTGGCTCCTCAGCTCCCCCAGCTGGCCCGGGCTGCCCAGCCCCAGGCAGGCCCGTGGATGCAGGGGCAGCAGAGCCCCCAGCCAGCCCCCCGAGGCCGACGGCTCGCAGCAGGCTCCCTGTCTGCCCCTCGTGTTCGGCGCGGGGGGAGGCTGTGGTCATTCCTTTCCCCCCCTCCCTCCTTCCTTCTGGCTCCCTGGCGCCCGCCCTGTCTCCTCTCTTCTCCCCTCCTTTCTGTCCCAGCTCCGCACAGACACCTGTCCCCAGCACAGCGGCGCTTGCGGACGTGTCCTCTGGGGCCTCCTTCCTCCATAAAGACATACTGAAGAGTGTCCGCCATGACTGCGTTGGTCCAAAGATGGATGTAATATTCAACCACAAAAGTTCGTTTTTCTCTTCTGAAAGGCAAGGAGAACACGTCTTTGGTCCCCTAAACGTCTGTGGCCCCGGGTCCTGAGCCATGGGCCTCGTGGAGCTGGGCGTTGCATGGGCACTGTTTGGTAAGGGGCTTGTGGGTCCCACCAGTGAGGCTGCTGCCGACCGGGCACCGGCCCAGGGGCGCTCTAGCTGGCAGAGGGACTCTCCCTATGTACCCCGGGGGGCCTGATCCACAGGAGCCCCCGAGCCTCATCACTGGGTTTCATGAGTTCACACCAGGGCAGGATCCATGAGCCCTCCCCCCACACAGATGGGCGTCCCTGGAAACTAGGGGCTCCAACCAGATGTGCTCACCTCTGCCTGCCCCAGTCCTGCGTCCAGGTTGTGGGGGGCTCCAGGTGTTTTGCTGGGGGGTCACGACCCTGCCATCTAAACAGAATGAGCTCTCAGTGCACCTGCCACAGGCAGGCAGGTGGGAGGGGGCCTGTGCCAGGGCTGCCTCCCTGTCAGGACCTCTCAGGGCACATGCTGAGTCTTCCCGGCCCGCTGCAGTACCCAGACACAGCAGAGCCTGGTCACCAGGGCAAGACCCAAGCTCTGGGCTGTGTCTTCTCCCCGCGCGTTCGGAGAGCCCTGTCCTTGCCGGGCTGCAGGTGGTGGCACTATGGGTGGGTCTATTTCTTTCTAAATTTTATTCAAATTCAATTAATTAACATAGAGTGTATCATTAGCTTCCAAGGTAAGAGTTCAGGGGTTCATCGGATGCAGAGAACGCCCAGGGCTCGGTAATCCCATGCTGTCCTTCTGTCTTTACACCTGAGAAGAGGGTGTTACAGTGAGCGGACAGAAGACCAGGCTGGCCTGGGAAACGGAGCGGCCAGCCAAAGCGTCAAGACGCCTGGCGGTGTCACAGGAGACCATCTGGCAGGCCACAGGGGTCCTGGAGGGGTGTGCAGCCCCCGTGGCCTTCTGGGGAAAACTGGCCTCCAGACTGGAGCCCCGAAGAACGGCCTGGAGTGGAGGCCCCGCGAGCCTGGCGTGGGCATGCGTGTTCTAATCTGTCCAGGGGCGCACAACAGAAGAAACCTGGGCCAATGCCTTCAGATCAAGTTTTCCCTTTCCCCTTCCCCCTCCGCCCGTCCCCAGGACACCGCCAGGGTGCTCCCCGCCTTCCGTGGGTGCTGACGACCCCCCCACTCCCACACGCGCACGCTGGGCCCCTGACGCCCGTTCTCCTGCAGCTCCAGGGCTCCCCGCGTCGGGCCAGCCAATGGGACGCCGAGCCTGCCCCCGGTTCCCACGGCAAATGAGAGTGTGGGAGACGTCCTCAGGGGGCATCCCGGCCACGCTGAGAGCGTCCCTCCGCGTCAGACCCCGGGGCAGCTCTGCTGGGCGTGTGCAGGCTGGGATGGTTCATGGGAGGTGGCTTCCCCACGGGAAGGAGGGAACTCGCGCTTACACGCCCGCCTGCCTCTGTTGTTCACGGCAGAGTCAGCCATCGCAGCCCAGAGCAGGGGGATGGGAGAGGTCAGCCGGGCGCAGAGGGGCCAGTCCTGAGGAATCTGCTCCCAGGGGTCGCCAGAGGAGTCGGACCCAAGGGCGGACAGACGCGGGGAGCGGGAGGGGAGGAGTCCATGTTCAGCGGGGGGCCAAGGCTCAGTCTGGGAAGGTGCAGCGTCCTGGGGACGGAGGGAGGGGTGAGTGTGTCCGACGCCCCCGAGCTGTGCCCTAAAAAAGCAGTTAGGATGGCAAGTTCTAGGTTATGTGTCTCTTGCCACAATACAGGGAATAATTAGAAAGGCAGCGGGTTTTACCCCCCGGCAGCAGGGGGTGCGGCCTCCCCTGCCCCCACCCCATCCCCGGCCATCCACACCTGCCAGTCTTTGGGCTTGGACATGGTTTTGGAAGTCTACGGATTCTGCGGTCGTTGGCGTGGGACTTGGGGGCAGGGGATTTAAGTGACACAGGTGGACGATTACACTGTCCTCTTCAAGAAATGCCCGTGCCAAGTGTGTGCCCTGGAACAGGTGGTAACATGGACCCTGTTCCTCATCTGACAGACTCACGTGTTCATTTCACATCGGCGTGAGCCGTGACGCTACCTTTCTTGAATGTTAACATTGAACAGAGCACAGCCCCACGAGGCAGCCAGGGGCAGCCCTGGGGATGGACTGGATGGGAGGCCAGAGGGCAGGACCCGGGGGTGGGGGGCACCTCTGGGGAAAGGAGACAGAGACAGACAGACAGAGACAAGGTGTCCTGGCCAGGTCTCTTCGCTGGCCCCTCTCCTGACTGACGCCTCCCCTCCTCGGTTCCCTTAGATCTCATCTGGGACTCAGCTCTGGAGCTCCCTCCTCCAGGAGGCCCCCCTGGGCTTCCCAGCTCAGGGGAGCCTCTCTTCTGCATACTCGTCTCTCTGCCTTAGCCACCGGCCAGGTAACCTGTGGTTGCATGCATCTCGGTACGTGCAGGGCGAGGCAGAATTCACCCTCGCATCCCGGGCCCTTGTCAACGCCTTCCTGGGGACTAACTGCCCTGAGTTCCAAGAGCCACAAGAAATCACCGAGATTCCACTAGGGCTTTGGAGCAAGAGGTGAGGTGGGAGCAGCTCATCCTAGCTCATCATGTGCTGAGTGCACCTGTGGCCAGTGGGGCAATGGGTGCTGGGACTCAGGGTCCTGGAGCCGTCTGTCCTGAGGGGCATGGACAGCCAGCTAGCAGCAGCTGCGTGTCCCCCACGTCCCAGAAGCCCTGGCAGGGGTGGGAGGGAGCAGGGCTGGCCACCTCCTCCATGGACATCCCCTCACCGCTGCTTCCTCTCCTCGAGGATGGAACCTGGACCTCTAGGCTTCCCTCTGCAGTCTGGGCTCTGCACACCACCAAGTCACCTTGTCACCTGCCTAGAGCTGCCCCTGCCCGTGGGTCCTTCCTTGCCCCGAAGAACCCTAGCCATCGGCGAGGCCCAGGATACCGTCCCTGCCTGGCTGGGACCCTCCCCGGGACTCACACTTTCTCGTGGCTCCACGGCACAGCTAAGCTAACATGAGTCTGTCTCTGCTACTTTGTGAGGTTTTGGTTTTGGGGGCAGAGGTTTTGCTTACTTTCCATTCCCAGGTCCTGAGTGATGGTGGAGTTCTCAGTAAATATTGAATGAACGAATAAATAATGAACATCCAAGTGCGGATCCTTCCCAGGGGCTGAAGCTTCCCAGAGCTGGAGCGTCAGTCCAGTCTATTGAACACGTGCCCTCCCGCACCCACGTCACTAACCACCCACACTGCTCGGCTCCTCCGGGAGGAGGCCTCCGAACCCTGTGAGCGCTGCCCGCCAGGGAGGCCCGGACCACCACTACAGCCAGGACGGGAGGAGGTGGATCTTCTGAGCTCCTTGGTGCTGCTCTGCCACCCTGTGATCCCTCCTTTCCTCGAGGTGCTTCCCCTGGGCTGTCCTGCGTCCAACGAGTCCTGGGGCTGAGGTTCTCGGGGGCCTACGTCTGATGTCAGTTTTCCTGTGTTCTCTCCCTCGTGGTGGGTCACTGCCCACTGGCTTGTGCACCTTTGGATACATGTTCTCTTGACCTTAATCTGTGGGAATTCTGCTGATCTGAATCAGGGGTGCTGGGAAAGATTGCAGCTGTGCGGGTGGGGAGCTGGGGAGCCCCACAGAGCTGGGGCATCCACCCTCGGGGGCCGGGGCCTTCTGCCTGCCCAACGCACCTGCTCCAACAGACATCAGTTGGCTCCCTCATTGGTGGAGAAGGTCTTGGGAGTCCCGGGGCTCCAGGCCCCAGAGTTCAGTTGTTTGGCAGTGGGAGGGGCTCCTGGGTGTCTAGTGCACCTAGAGTGGGCTGGACGGTGTCCACATCCTTACCCCGGTGCCTGGGAACGCGACCTTATTTGGAAAAAAGGTCTTTGCAGATGCATTGAACTAAGGATCTTGAGATGAGTGGGTCATCCTGGATTATTTGGGTGGGCCCTAAGTCCAATGACCAGTGTCCCTATAGGGGATGCAAAAGAGACAGACAGACACAGGGAGAGGCCACAGCCCAGGAGCACCTGGAGACAGCGGGAGCCCAAAGAGGCGGGAAGCACCCTCCCGAGAACCTCCTGAGGGAGCACAGCCCTGCCCACACCTGGATTTTGGACTTCCGGCCACAGAACGTCGAGAATACAGTTCTGCTGTTGTAAGCAACCCTTTCTGGTCATCTGTTACAGAGGCCCCAGAAAATTCACTCGTGGCACTCCATGCTGGTTCCAGAAGCTGGAGCATAAGGCGCCAGAAGCTCACTGTTCTTGGGCCTAAGAGGGAAGCCGACTGTGTGTGCAGGTGCAGGGGCCCGGCCAGCAGCTGGCTCTGCCGGGGGCTGGGGGGCAGTGAGGGCGGCGGGGCTGCAATCCAGGCTGGCTACCTGCAGGAGGTGAGGTCTCACCCATGGCCTGACAGATTAACACCAGGGCAAGAAGTGGGAGAAGAGAACTTTTAGGCCAGAAAAGAGAGAGTGGGAGGCTCTCAAGGTCCAAGAAGTCCTGTGTGTGTCTGGCATGGGACACGCAGCAGGGGCCCGGGGGAGAGGGGGTGGGAGCTGGTGGGGCTGAGCCTGAGAGGCTTCCAGCTCCTGCCAAGGAGCGTGCGCTGACCTGATTCTCCAGGTGCTCAGGAGTTCTCTCCAAAATGCCTTTTGGGGGGGGGGGGGCGCCTGGGTGGCTCAGTGGGTTAAGCGTCTGACTCCTTTTTTTTTTTTTTTTTTGAGATCTTATTTATTTATTTGAGAGAGGGGGTGGAGAGAGCGCAAGCAGGGGGAGCAGCTTAACCCCCCGCCCCCGAGCAGGGAGCCCGATGCGGGGCTCGATCCCAGACCCCGGGGTCATGACCTGAGCTGAAGGCAGACGCTTCACCGACTGAGCCGCCCAGGCGCCCCAAGCAGCCGACTCTTGATTTCAGCTCAGGTCATGATCTCAGGGTCGTAAGATCGAGCCCTGTGATGGGGTCAGCGCTCCGTGCAGAGTCTGCTTCTCTCTCTCTCCCCCTGCCCCTCACCCCTCTCTCTCTAAAAACAAATAGATTAAATAAAATGCCTTTTGGACTCCTTGCCCTTGCTCTTCTCTCTCTCAGGATAGTCTCCCCACAGACGATGCTTTTCCATGCATCCAATTCTAAAAGCCTCCTGTATTCTTTATCCATTACTGGGTGACCCTAAGGTGGAGACGCTTAAAACCTTGCATGGCTCTACGGTCTGGAATTCAGGAGCAGCTCGGTGATGCGGTTTTGACTCAGGGTCACTCTGACCTTGTGTCCAAGTGTCAGCCAGGCTTGCGACCCTCTGAAGACTTAACTGGGGCCCCTCCCCTGCCCTGCCTTCCCCTCCTTCTCCAGCCCCACCAGAAGGCCCTGCTGGTCTTGCAGGAGCTTCTCCCGGGTCCCAGTCTTGGACCTGAGCTCCCAAGGGGAGGTCTGGGACAGAGGCAGACCCAGCCCTGGGTGCAGGGAGCTCGGACACGGGTGGGGCTGGGGTCTGCGGGGAGCCCCAGCATCCAGGGGGCCCGGTGACCTGTCAGACCCGGAGGGCCTCCCTCAGCTGGGGGTGTGGAAGTCCTGGCAGAGGGAACAACATTCACCAAAGCTCAGAAGCAGGCAAGAGCAGATGCATTCTGGGACTGAGAGAATGGGGTGGGGGTGAGGGGCGGGAGGGAAGCAAGCAGCTGAGCACCCCCAGGGCGAGCCAGGGGCCCCAGTGGGGCAGGTGGGTGGGGCTCTGCAGAGTGTTTATCACTGAAAACGAGGGCCATAAAGCCTTTGACCCAGCATGTCCCCTGCAGGATCCTGTCCTGAAGTTAGTATTTAAGGAATGGGTACGGATTCAGCCCGAAGGCCACTCACCCAGCCTCGTTCAGGAAGGAGAAAGTTCATCCTAAATACCCGTCAAGAGGCAACCGGTTACATAAATTAGGGTCCATCAGGCAACAGAACATGGTGCGGCCCATAGAATGGCGCTATGGCCCTGGGCGCTCAGACCAACTGCGGCCCCTTCTAGAGGAGAAACCCGTGCTCCAGGGCCCTGCGGGTCTGCCCCAGGACCCACCCCCACCCCGTCCCCCCGGGGCCACAGCCCAGCACGGTACCCTTCAAGAAGCCCAAGATGCTAGGGAAAAACTAGTCTGAGGCCAGAGGGAAGCTTATTTTTATTACGACGGTTGGATGATTTCTTTTATGTATCATCAAGGCGAAAACACCTTTAAGACTTCACTCAGACCAGCCCCCAAGAATGGGGCTGAAGACCCCGATTCTGTTGAGAGGGGCCGGTGCGCACCGCTGGGCGGTGCTGGGCCACGCAGAGCAGTGCAGCCTCGCGGCTCAGGCCTCAGGCACTTAGTTCTCAGGGTTCTGGAGGCAGGATGTGGGGTCAGGGTGGCTCCCGGGGAGAACTCCCCTGGCCTGCAGCTGGCTGCCTTCTCGTTGTGCCCTCGCACGTGGGGACAGGTGGGGAGACAGAGACAGAGGGAGGGGGAGAACTCTGGTCTCTGCTCACAAGGGCACTAACCCCATACCCCCATGTACCCCCTCCTAACTGCATCACATGGGGGCGGTGAGAGCTTCAACCTGTGAATTTGGGTCCGGACAGGATTCAGCCCACAGTAACAAAAAGTAAGAACAGCTGCAATCAGCTAAAAATGATGACAGGGTTTACACAGGGAGGAGGGTTTACCCACACACGCCCCTAAAAAAAAATCCCATGGAATCCACATGGAAGTTTGCCAAACTATCCCCATGTGACACCAAAGTCATCACTGTGGAAATAGTCAGTCATGCTTATTCTCGGCCAACCTGTCTCAGTGACATGGTTTTCTCCCCTGTCACTGGTCACCAAACGCCCTCTCCGCCCCCATGAGGTCTGGAAGGCGCACCTGCCTCCGGACAGAGCAGGACCCAAGCCCCGCCCTGCCCTGCCCGCCACGCACTGAGCTGCGAGACCCTCAGCTGAGCTGGGGGCTGGCCCTTCCTCCCTCCCTCGTGCCCCCTTCTGAAGTATACAAGCGAGGTTTGACCATTTAAAAATACGGAAATACGGGTATATATTATTACAAACTGGACAGGAGCCCTCTGCTTTCCCCAAAGCAGCGACTGCTAACCAGGCTCTTTCGAAACAGAACAGAGACGTGTAGGTCTACTCCAGTCTGTGCATGCTCACACACGCACACACACACTTACTAACAACACACACGTTCGTAACAAAAACCATCTCATTCTACACACACTGCTTTGTAACTTGCTTTTGTCATTGTGGTGGGTTGAACGATGCCCTCACGTGGCCATTGTGTCCACGGTCCACCTGGAACCTCTGAGTGTGGCCTTACCTGGGACCTTTGCAGAGATGATCAAGGGCTCGAGGTGAGGTCACCCGGGACTGCCTGGGTGGGCCCTACACCCCAGCCGGCGCCCTTATGAGAGGAGAGGACACAGTGAGGAGCAGGCTGGGACCGCTGTCGCGAGGGCCCCTTAACTCCTGCCCCTGGCTGTCCAGAGACGGCCCCAAGCCTGGGGAGGTGGCCCTGAGCTCTTGACAGTGTCCAGCCCGTCCTTCCCCGATTCCTGCACACCATCCCCTGACCTGAAGGGCTGGCCCTAGGGCCCTGAGAGCTTCCAAGCTTCCTCTCCTCTCCAGAAGCCCCCACACGGAAATAGCGGCCCTCCTCCCCTGCATGCCTGGACCGCCCAGCCTGCCGGGGAGGTGGCCCTGGGCCCCCAGCAGCCCGCAGGCAAACCCCTTTGCTCCAGCCTCCATTTCCCAGCCAGAGTGAACCCGCTGAGCCACTGGCCATTGGTCTGGGCAGCTGTCCATGGGATCCTGGGCCCTCTGGGCTGAAGTTCTGGGTCCAGACTCCCCACTGAGGCCCCTCAGGACCCTGCTGCCTAGCTCAGACCTCCCACCGCACACCCTGCTAGAATGCATACAGTTCCTATCTGGTCCAGTCTGCTGCCCCTGGGCCTCTGCGCACTCTGTTCCTCGGCCTGGAACCCCACTCCTCCCTGGCCGCACCCCCACCCCCGTCCCTCATCTTCTAGGTCTTCATGCAGACGTCACCTTCCCCAGGCCTGATGGCATCCCCACCATGTGCTGGGCTCCCCATTCTCCACCCCTCCCAAAACACCTGTCTGAAGGGGACGATGTGACCCCTGACCTCAGTCCAAGGCGGGCAGTGGGATGGGCTATATCTGGAAGGGCAATGTGTCCAGGCCTAAGTCATTTCTCCATTTTTCCTGTGACTTGTGCCCAAGACTACAGGGTCCCAGCACCCTGGAGTTTTAGAGGGACATGTGGCTCTCCAGAGGAAGACTACATTTCCAGACTTTTCTGCAGCAAGGGTGGTCATGTGACTAAGCTTGCAGGGACTGGGACAGAAGTGGTACGTATTTCCAGGTCCTTAAAGGGAGACATAGGCTTTTCACTTCTTTGCTCTTCCTCCTTGCTGGAGCGCGGAGGTGACCGCTGGAGCGCGGAGGTGACGCTGGAGCGCGGAGGTGACGGCTGGAGCGTGGAGGTGACGGCTGGAGCGTGGAGGTGACGCTGGAGCGTGGAGGTGACGGCTGGAGCGCGGAGGTGACGCTGGAGCGCGGAGGTGACGCTGGAGCGCGGAGGTGACGCTGGAGCGCGGAGGTGACCGCTGGAGCGCGGAGGTGACGGCTGGAGCGCGGAGGTGACGCTGGAGCGCGGAGGTGACGCTGGAGCGCGGAGGTGACGCTGGAGCGCGGAGGTGACGGCTGGAGCGCGGAGGTGACGCTGGAGCGCGGAGGTGACGGCTGGAGCGTGGAGGTGACGCTGGAGCGTGGCGGTGACGGCTGGAGCGTGGAGGTGACCGCTGGAGCGTGGAGGTGACCGCTGGAGCGTGGAGGTGACGGCTGGAGCGCGGAGGTGACGCTGGAGCGCGGAGGTGACCGCTGGAGCGCGGAGGTGACGGCTGGAGCGCGGAGGTGACGGCTGGAGCGCGGAGGTGACGGCTGGAGCGCGGAGGTGACGCTGGAGCGCGGAGGTGACGGCTGGAGCGCGGAGGTGACGCTGGAGCGCGGAGGTGACGGCTGGAGCGTGGAGGTGACGCTGGAGCGTGGCGGTGACGGCTGGAGCGTGGAGGTGACGGCTGGAGCGTGGAGGTGACGCTGGAGCGTGGAGGTGACCGCTGGAGCGTGGAGGTGACGGCTGGAGCGTGGAGGTGACGCTGGAGCGTGGAGGTGACGCTGGAACGGGGAGCAGCCATTTTCGACTCCAAGACAGAAACCATGTCTTGAGGACACCAGCACAAAAAGGGCAGAAGGAGTTTAAGTTCCTGGACAGCGTGGGCTTTTAGAGTGCTACGTGAAAGATAAATATACTTTTCTCCTGACTAAGCCACTTTTATTTTGGGGTCCCTCTATTTTCATTAACTCTTGGGCTGTTTGGTCTGTGTATTGAGTTGGAGGGTGTCCCCGCCCTCCCAGATTTATATCCACCTGGAAGCTCAGAGTGTGGTCTCTTTGGAGATAGGCTCTTTGAAGGCCATGTGGACATGAAGACGGGGGGGGACGCACAGGGGCACAGCCAGCCTATGACAGTGTAAGCAGAGACTGTGGGGACGCAGCCACGAGCCAAGGGACAGCAAAGATGGCCCGCAACACCAGGAGCTGGGAGAGGCAGGGACTGTCCCCTGGAGCCTGCGGAGGGACTCCTTGCCTGCAGATTCTGCTCCCCAGACTGTGAGAATCAGTTCCTTTTGTCTTCAGCCCTTCAGTCTGCGGTGTTCGGTTACAGCAGCCCTAGGAAACCAGTCCAGTTTGCCACTTGCAAAATCGCAGATTAAAGACTCCCCTTTTCGGTGCTGTGTGCTGTGGGAGTGACAGCCATTGGCCGACTCTGGGTCACTCGTGGGCGCTCAGGGCGGTGGGTGCCCGCTCTCTAACCGCACCGCCCAGTCGGCCACTGTCGCCCCAGGATCGCTCATGGCCCCATGCCCGGCGACAGCCCGCATCCCAGATGAGGTGCGACACCCCGGACTTTGTACTCCTGATGCAGAGGTGGCCACTGCACACCGGATGGGACTCCTGCCCAGGGTGGGGTCACCTGTCTCACAGTCCCCAGGCAGTGAGCTCCAGCTCCGGGCAAGCCGACTCTGTCAGACTCGGACCCGTCTCAGGGCTGTGAGCGATGCCTCCTTCCTTGCCAAGCCGAGCCGCTGGCTGGCCACACCCTTGCGGCCTCTGTGTTTCTGGTCTCTCCTGTAATCTGACAGCTGTGCTCCTTGTATCACAAAGGACACCCACTGTGGGCTGGTCCCCACGTCCTGCCACCCTGGTGCCTGCCGTTGCTGAGCCTCGGAACAGCCTTCTCCAAAGCTCACTGACGGAGATTTCTGGCTCCATTGCTGTGCCCTCTCCCTGGCAGGGGCATCACGGCCACCCCCAGAGAGGCGCACCACGGTTGAACCACCTCCTCGGTAATGACCAGGACGACAGTGTGGGGGTGGGGCCGTCTAGATCCCTTCTGGATAATCAGGATTCTATCCTGACCCTCCTGAGCAGGAGGCTTCTTTCCTCTAAGGACATGCTTTGGGGCCTACGGGACCTAAACTTCATTCTGGTCC
Source organism: Eumetopias jubatus (assembly GCF_037043125.1). Classification (NCBI taxonomy): domain Eukaryota; kingdom Metazoa; phylum Chordata; class Mammalia; order Carnivora; family Otariidae; genus Eumetopias; species Eumetopias jubatus. Next base: position 94,087,848 of record NW_028274821.1, read on the forward strand.
AACTACCTGGACTCTCGAGGCTGCTGTCATGGCCCCAAGTTCAAGGGTAATGACCATCTGGTTGAGGACACTGGGTGCCTGAGGGTGAGCCACGTGGTCCGAAGTGTGGGGTGCAGCGGGTCTTGGTGAGTTTTATAAAGATGCTTGTGTCCTCTTTTGCACCTGACCTGTGTCAGCCGGGGTCCCATCAGGTGACAGAAGCCACGTGGCGAGGTACACAGGGAAAGTTTGCTACAGAGGTGTGGCCTGAAGAGCAGACATGGGGAGATCCGCCAGGGCTGAGCTGGGGCCCCCCAGCCCCAGGCTGAGACCCTGGCAGGAGGACGCAGCTGTGGGTCCCCGGATGGCAGAGAAGTCACCGTGGTGCCTGCAGCATCGCTGGGAATCTGGCCTTGGAACTTGCTGAAAACCCGCCTCCAGGGTCCGGGTGGTGGGGGGTGGTGGGGGGAAGCTGCTCACAGGGCAGCGTCCCACATGGCACTCTGCCACAAAATCACACAGGAGTTCATCTTTCAACAAACTTGCTAGAACAGCTAGACACCCATGTGCAAAAAAGCCCAACAAAGAAACACCCCAAAACACAAAACCAAAATACGAAATACTATCTTGCCCTATATCCTGCACCTTATGCAAAAGTCAGCTTCAAAACGAATTATCGACCTACGTGCAAAACCCAATACAGTAGCCCCCGGCCCCTTATCCACAGGGGATACGTTCCCAGACCCCAGTGGCCGCCTGAAACCACGATAGCGCGGATGCCTACACGGACTACGTTCTCTCCTACACGTACATACCTGTGGTGGAGCTCAGCCGCAAACTAGGCACAGGAAGGGAGTAAGAACGTGGCTAATAAGAAAGCAGAACGACAGTAACAGTACGCCGTGGTAAAGTTACGTGGCTGTGGTCTCGCTCTCTGAATGTCACGTGGCCCTGTGCTCACCCTTCCTGGACGCCGTCAGAGGATGAGATGCCCACGTGGCGGGAGGACGCAGGTGAGGGGCGCAGGGTCGTGGTGCAGCGGGAGGCAGCTGCGGGCCTGAGCCTCCGTCCGAAGGAGGGTCATCTGCTTCCGGGCCGTGGCCAGCGCGGGAACTGAGACGGCGGGTAAGGGGGGACATTGCTGTACCAAAAACCCTAGAAAAAAACACAGCAGATGTTTGCGCTGCTGGGTTAGGCAGATTTCTGAGATAGGACAGACAAGAAACGCACAAACTGTACAAGGAAGAAATGGGTACTTGGGCTTCATCAACGTTAGGAAAGACAAGCCACAGACTGGGAGAAAAGTCTTTGCAGATCACCTGTCTGATAATGTAGTGGTATCCGGAAGTTAGGAGGAACTCCCCAAACCGAATCACGAGGAAACAAACACTACACTCAAAAGAACACAGGGGAAAAAATTAAATGTACGTTTTGGCAAAGAAGATCTACAGGTGGTTTGACGTGGTCAGTCCATAGCGAATGCAGACGACCGCACAGAGGACCCACTGCCCACGCGCCTCACACGGCGGGCGCCCCACGCTCACAGGTCAGCAATCCTCTCCCCGCGCTTGTCCGCCCGACGGGAACACCCACCTTCACACAAAACCCAGTGCAAGTGTTCAGGGCAAATGCGCCCCTGGCCACCCCACGTCCGCCGGCGGACGCTGACCAAGCCCGGGCCGGCGCGCGGCTCCGCACGGACCAGGGCACTGAATTTCTGGCTTCTGCCGGTGACTGGCCAGACCCCAAGGCTGTCCCTGCTGCACCCCGTTTCTAGGACGCGGGGCGACGATCAGGGCTGGGGCTGCGGGGGCTCAAAGAGAGAGGGCCCGGACGTGGCGGCGGCTGCGGGGCTGCAGGTCAACGCGGGCGCAACCGCACAGTAAGAAAGGTGAGTTCAGGGAATTCCCTGAACAAATGGAAGAAACCCGCACGCGCTCACACTGCGTCCACCGCTCCTCCAGGCCCGGCGGGTGGCTGCGCGGGATCCCCCACTCCGGGCCTTGCCCCTCCGCGCCCCCACGCGCCCGACCCTCCCGCACCATGGGGCTCTGCAGGCGGCCGGCCTGTCCCTCCGCCCGCGCGTCCACGACGGTCCGCGGTGACAACCCCGCGGCCCAAGCCCGGGGTGCGGGCGAGGGCGCGAGGGGCGGGGCCGCGGGCGCCCCCCTCCCCCTCCCCCCAACGCCCCCCGCCGCGCGCCCCCCGCCACGCTTCCTCCGCCCTCCCCTCCTCCTCCCGGGCGCCCCCGCCCCTCCCCTTTCCCGCGTCCCTCCCCTCCTCCTCCCCCGCCCCACCCCCTCTCCCCGGCGCCCCCGCCCCTCCCCTCTCCCGCGTCCCTCCCCTCCTCCTCTCGCGCCCCTCCTCTCCCTCCGCCCCTGCCCCTCTCCCGCGCCCGCGCCCTCGCCCGCGCCCGCGCCCGCGCCCGCGCCCGCGCCCGCGCCCGCGCCCGCGCCCGCGCCCCCGCCCGGGCCGGCCGGCAGAGTGCGCCCTCGCGTGGACGTGGACGTGGTCGTGGACGCGGGCGCGGGCGCGGGCGCGCGGGAAGGCGGCGGCAGAGGGCGGCCGTTGCGGGCCGGCCCGCGGGGCTGAGGCCGAGCCGAGCCGGGCCCGCGCACGCCGGGGGCCCACCATGCGGCGGCTGCGGCGCCTGGCGCACCTGGTGCTCTTCTGCCCCTTCTCCAAGGGCCTGCAGGTAGGCGCCCGCCCGCCGGGACTCGGTGCGGGCCGCGGCGGCCAGCCAGGGGGCCGGCTGCGGGACGCGGGGTTCCTGCGCGCCGCGCTGCGTGGCTTTGGGGCGGCTGCGGGGTTGGGAGGGGCTGGGGAGGGGGCGTTGATGGGGCGTTGATGGGGCGGGCAGAGGGGCGGTGGATGCTGCGGGGTGGCAGCCCTGACCCCGGGGCTGAAGAAGCCCCTCCCCCACGGGCTGGACCCCCACCGCCCCACCCCTCCCGGAGGCCCAGAAAGCACGCCAGGTCCGTGCCTGTTTTTTCACTTAAAAGCGGTAAGGTTTGTTTTTCTGTTATGGAAAACTTGGGACACATAGAAGCGCTCTCAGAAGGACAGAACCTGTCCCTGGGTCATCTCCCAGCCAGCCCGAGCTTAGGGGTGTGCCTGACCCCCACCATGACCTTGGACAAGTCACCGTCCCTGCCGGTGGCCCGCTCTCTACTGGGGAAGCCCAGGCTGCCTTGGGAACCCCGCTGCGAAGCCTGTCACTTCTGGTTTAGGTGGTCTGAGCCAGGCCCACCCCATGACCGGGCTGGCCTGGGGTGCAGTCCTGTCCCAAGCAGCCCACACCTCCCTGGCCTCCCCAGGCTGTCCTGGGCCAGGGCAAGAGGGTTCCCCGCCGGGGGTGGGGCGGTGGCGGGGGGAGCCTCAGAGCCAGGAAACGTGTCGGTTTTGTGTCAGTGTGGGACACCCTTCCTGCCCACCTGGGGCCTCAGGGTGCATCCTGGTCTTGGCCCAGCTCTAGGCCGGGTGGGAGCTGAGGGGTCTGATGGCCCACCCCTAGGCCAGGAAGTGGGCTGTGCACTGCCCCCTCCCCTGTCCCCTGAGGGAGGGACCTTGACCAGGTTGCTGCAGGGGAGGCCCAGAGCTTGACCTAGGACCCAGGACAGACTGGTTCCCAGGGGTTTGAGCCAGCCCTGCCCACGTGCTGTTGTCAGGTCACATTCAGAGCCTCAGGTAACGTGGCTGTTACTGACCCCTGAGTCCGTGGCTCCACCAGGAATCAGGGCCAGGTGGGCTTGGGGAGCAGTTGCCTGGGACGCACTGAAGAGTAAGACCTGCCCTGTCCTGGGGGCTCACTCCCTGGCGGGAGGTAGGACCCATGGAGGTCAGGGACTGCTCCTAGAGGAGGTGCCCCTCTAAGATCAGGGTGTCAGCTTGGTCAGAGCTGGCCAGGTGGGGACAGTGTCCTGGGAGAGCCTGGGGTGGGGGATGGGGTCTGGCTGGGGTGTGGCTCGTGTCTGTGGTGGGCCCTGTGGTCCCTCGGCGAGCCTGAGTCCACTCTGGGGTCAGCCCCAGGTCCAGTGCTGCTCCAGCCTGCCCTCCCCCTGGCTGCTAGCCCCCCCCAGGCCACACACTCACCCCAACCTTACAGCATTGTTCTCTGCCAGCCGGAAGTCTTCTGACCCTGTCCTGCCAAAACACCCCCCCACACACTGTTTCTCTGTTTTCCTGTTTTTCCTTTTGAACAAATCTGACGGAAGCAGATGTGGTGCAGGACAAGTGGGCCTGAGGCCCAGCCCTCTGGTTGTGCCCAGCGCACCCCAGTCCTTGCTGCTCTCAGGGTTCCTCCTGCTACAGCCCCTCCCGGGGGGGCCTGCTTTGTGAACTGGTGCCCGGGAAGCAGGAAGGGAGGCCCCTGCCTCTCCTGGAGGAGCCATAAAGATGACCACAGCAGAGGCCCCTACCCTGTCTTCACTGAAGAGCCAGCCCCAGCCTTTGGCTAAGCAGGCCCCGGGGCTAACGGGACTGGAGCCGCCGCCCAGTGGGGCGCGGAGCACCTCCTGGCCCTGGGTTCCAGCCCTTTTCTCTGGGGCCCGGCCCCCCCGACTGGAACATTGGGAACCCCATCCCCTCATCTGGCTGCTCCTGGACAGTAGTCCAGGTGGCCTGGGATTCGCCAGGGCAGGGGCAGCCGGATGGGAGGCCGTGCCCTCGCCCACTGCCGCAGGTGGGTCTGGGTCTGGGCCCCCCGCACCTGTGATTCTGCGCGTCAGCTGGGGAGCCTTGGCAGAGGGGCTGAGCCCCCAAGACGCTGTTCCCGGCCCCCACACACACATGGGGGCAGCGCCTCTGGCCGTAGGGCCGTGGGATGTCTGTCTGATTTATTCTTTATCGTGGGAACATACACGTGACTTAAACTTTATCCTCTTACGCGCTTTTAAGTGCACAGCTCAGGGGTGTCCGTGCGTTCCCGGTGTTGTGCACCGTCTCCTCTGTCCCCAGAACGTAGTCATCTTCCCAGACTGGATTCTGTCCCGTTACACACTGACCGCCACCCCTGACCCCGTGTCTGTGGGTCTGACTCCTCTGGGGCCTCCTGGGAGTGGACCCTTCGGGATCGGTCCCTCCGTGCTGGGCTGATCTCACTCGGCACCGTGTCCTCCACGTTCATCCGCGTTGTGGCGGGAGCTGGGATTCCTTCCTCTTAGAGTGAATGATTTTCCACGATGTGGACGGACCCTGTTTTGCATAGCTCTTCACCTGTCGGTGCACCCTTGGTTCTGGGGACGATGCCGCCTGCTCGCAGTGTCCGAGGTGCTGTCTCTTTAAGGCTCCCAGGGTGCCTGGGCTGCTGAGGCCTGCCCTGTGCACCTGCAGCCTCCATACCTGTTCCTGGGCCTGGCCTGCTTCAGCTGGAACTGCCCACCAGTCAGAGGATGGAGGGTGGCGGGGGGGGGGGGGGCGGCGGATTTTCCAGCCTGACCTTGTGCAGAGGTTAAAGGTCAGCAAGGCAGGAGGGAAATTTGTAAAATGTATCTTTTTTCATCAAAATAGATCAACATAGAGTCGTCTACCATGTGTCTCCGTGCATTTTGAAATTTATTCCTGCCTGCTCGTGAGATGTAAAAGTCTGAGAGCGCTAGGCACCTGACCCCGCCCCAGAGTGGGCATGCCGAGGCCCAGGAACGCCCCGTCCGTGCCGGGCAGCTTTGGAAGCTGGAGCAGGGCAGGGTGCTGGCCCCAGGGAGGGGTCCGCTGGGAAGGCTGGGGCTGGTGGAGAGGGCACATGCACCCCGAATGTGGCGCTTCCTCACAGGCCTCTCTCCCAGCAGGGCCGGCTCCCGGGCCTCAGGGTCAAGTACGTCTTCTTGGTCTGGCTGGGCGTCTCTGTGGGCAGCTGGATGGTGTACGTGCACTACTCGTCCCACGCGGAGCTCTGCCGTGGGCACGTCTGCCAGGTGGTTATCGTAAGTGTCACCTTGGGCTGGCCTTGTGGGAGGGCTCCTCCCTGCCCGGTGCTGGCCCACGCGCACGGGTCACATGCAGTTGGCCCTGGATCCTCAGAGGCGCTGGCGCGGTGGACTTTGAGATGGACCTGCCTGCGCTGGGTGCAGCAGGGACGAAGGGAGGGACGGCGGGGGAGGGCGCTGCTGCAGGTGCGTGGGAGAGCAGAGCTGGGGGCTGGGGTGTTGAGATGTTTGCGGGGGGGACTTTTAGCAGGGAGACTGGGGTGGACAGATACTGGTGGCCTTGAGCGCCCCCCCCCCGGGGGCCAGGGGTTCACCAAAGGAGGCCGTAGGTAGGGTCCTTGGGGACAAGGGGTGGCGGGCTGGGCCTAAGTGGCAGCCTGTGGCCTAGAGTGAGTGTGAGGTGTGCGTGCACGTCTACACGTGTGGGCCGCTCAGGAGTGGGCATGTGTCCGTGGGTGTGCACGTGAGGTGGCGGGCTCAGGAGCCCGCGCGTGCCCATACACAGGAAGGCACATGGACCCACGGGTGCACACCTAGTGGACACCCCAGGACTCGGGCTGGAGGGACCGACCACACCAGCCCCAGGGGCCCTGGCAAGCCCCAGACTCTTCTGACCCTGTCCCGTACCCTGCCTGGCCTTCCCAGGCAGTTTGGAGCCCCCAGCGAGCTGCTGGCCAGGGTTGTGATGCCACTGGCCGGGCCTGGAGCTGCTCCTCCCCGCTGTAAGATGAAGGGGCCTCCTCTCCTGGGGGGCTGTGTGGGACTGATGCTGGCCCCGGAAGGGCGCAGGCATGCCTGCTCTGGCCAGGGTGCCACAGGGGCCAAATGTGGGGAAGTCCAGAGGTGGGAGAACCCCTGTGACAGGATTTGCAAGAGGCCGGGTGGCGTCCAGTCCCCCCAACTGCTGGCTAAGTACCTCCCCAAAGGGCCAGGCCAGCATGGGGCACCGAGGACGCAGTTCCCACGCTTGGGGGAAAAGGCCTTCCTGTCTCCTGCCTGTTCTTGGCGCACTTCAGAAAGGCTCACCGGTGGCCTCCAGGGGCCAGGCCTGAGCTGGGCACCGGACACATGGCTCTGCCCTCACAGTCCAGGCCAGACGTGGGGCCTCTGGGTAGGGGGGTGGGGAGAAGCCCTGCTGTTGGACAGCTCAGGGTGAGGGTGGGGCTGGGGAGGGCCAGGATGGCGGGGGGCAGCCAGGATGGTGCGGCGGGCAGTGGCCATGGGCCCCGCGCGGCAGGTGAGGGCTGGAGTGAGCTATGGGGGTGGGAGGGACGCACCGCTGGAGTGAGGGCAGTGGGCGGGGGGGGTTCTGGCCCAGGGGTGCAGGGACCAGCTGCCTGGAGGGTCAGCAGGCGTTTGAGCCCGAGGAAACTGTGTGCCCAGGGGTGTCTCCCTAGGGTGTCCCCCCTGGGCTGTGGGGATGCCCCCTCCTTTCCAGAGGAGACCTGCCTGCTTTGTGGGGGTTCCACAGTGTGTCTAAGGGTGCGACCAGGGGTCACAGGTCAAGTTCTTACAGGCTCTGGGTGTTTGGCAGGTACTCGGCCCCCTGCAGGGGGAAACAGGCTGGGAAGTAGGGCAGCTTGCCCCAAGCCTGATGGGCTGGAGGCACCCCGAGACCATGGGGCACACTGCCCCTCTCAGCCCCTGGGGAGCCCCTCCCCAGCCCAGGGGGGCAGTGTGGCCAGCAGGCTCCTTCCCTGGCACGGGTGGGGCGGCGTGGTGCCAGGCAGAAGCGTGTCCCTGGCCGGCCCCCTCGAAGGCCCTGCAGTTCTGGGGCTCAGAGCCGACCCTTTGGGGTGGAGGCACTCCCTACAAGGTGGTGGAATGGGTTTTCCTCAGGCTCTCTTTCCCATCTCGATGAGCGGCCGCTGCTTTCCTGATGCCCCCTTCGCGGGGCCTCTGGTTCCCTCCCTGCCCTGCGTCCTCCCCACACTTGGGTGGCGCCCTGCTCTCCACACTCTGCACACTCACTTCCCTCTCCTTCCTCCCAGCCTGGCTCCCGCAAGGGCCCGGGCTCCATGGCAACGGTGATGCACTTCCAGGGAGGCACCCCCAGCTCCAGAGCTGCAGAGCTGCAGAGCTGCAGAGCTGCAGAGCTCCAGATGGCCGCACCTCCCTGCCCCGGGGGGAAGAGCCGACTCCATCACCTCTGGCTTCCCCACCATCCTAATTGGGTCAGCCAGGACCTGCAGGGTTCAGGGGGCTGCAGGGGAAGGGGCAGGGGGGCGGCCGCGGCTCGGGAGCCCAGCCTGGTTCTTGCTGCCAGTGGTTCCCGGGGCCTCTGGCTAATGAGGCGGCCTGGCAGGGCCCCTTCATGTCTCAGGCTCTGCTGCTCCTGCTTCCTGGCACTGGGGAGAGCCCATGCCAGGGAGACCCAGACTTAACGCACCTCGCAGGAGGTGGGGGGGCGCCGCGGACTCTGCGAGGGGCCGCAGTGAGCAGAGGCTCTTGCCAGCGCCGTGGGTGCCCTGGCCCTCCGCGTGGTCAGGTATGGCTGGAGCCTGTCGGTTCCCAGCTGCTGTGGTCTGGGGGCCCCTCTGAGACGTGGAGGGGCTTAAGAACCAGGCGGCAAACGGCAGATGCAATGGGACACCAACCTGCCACAAGTGGATGGTGGGGGGAGGGCCCCACCTCCTTAGGCCACTTCCTGGTGTCTTCCTCCTGTCCCCAGTGTGACCAGTACCGCAAGGGCATCATCTCCGGCTCCATCTGCCAGGACCTGTGCAACCTGCACAAGGTAGAGTGGAGGACGTGCCTGTCCTCTGTCCCAGGCCAGCAGGTAAGCCCAGGAGGGTCTGACTGGGGTCAGCCCTGGGCCCCTTGCCCTGGGGGCCCGGGGCTCGAGTGCAAGGTGCAGCAGGAGGGGGCGTTTGCTCGAGGACCCCTGTGGCCCCATGCAGGTGTACAGTGGGCTGTGGCAGGGCAAGGAGGTGACCATTAAATGTGGCATCGAGGAGGGCCTGGACCCCAAGGCCAGGTCGGACCCGGCCCCCCGGCAGGAGCTGGTGCTGTTCGACAAGCCCACTCGGGGCACCTCAATTAAGGAGTTCCGAGAGATGACCCTCAGCTTTCTCAAGGTCAGTTGGCTCCTGGGGGCCGTGTGGAGTTCAGGGCAGGAGACGGGGGCGGGGGTGGGAGCCACAGCCCCCAGCCAGGCATCTGGCTGGACCTCAGCTCCAAGCAGACCTCCGCTCAGGGGAGCACCTACTGGGTGCAGAGGACCCTGCGCATGGGAAGTGGGGTGAGAGCAGATCCAAGTGCCTGCTCCCCAGCTCCCAGAGCACCGGTGGAGATGCAGGGACATGAGGGCCCCAGGAGCAGCTCCTGGAGAAAGGACGGTGCACCAGTGGTCAGCAAGGGGGGCTCTGCACAGCCCTGGGTTGTCCCCTCCGTGTGCTTGGAGGCCGGGCTCTCCCAAGCTGGCAGATGTACCCAGCAGACGACCAGGGGTCCGAGCCGACTAGGTCAAGGTGGGCACCCTGCCAACGTAGAAACCCACCACCAGGTCAGGCTCACTGGCCCTGAAATGACGTGGTCTCCCTTTCTCTGGGTCTCCCATGTCAGGCGAACCTGGGAGACCTGCCCTCCCTGCCCGCGCTGGTTGGGCAGGTCCTGCTCATGGCCGACTTCAACAAGGACAGCAGGGTGTCCCTGGCCGAGGCCAAGTCGGTGTGGGCCCTGCTCCAGCGGAATGAGTTCCTGCTGCTGCTGTCCCTCCAGGAGGAGCACGCGTCCCGGCTGCTGGGCTCCTGCGGGGACCTCTATGTCACTGAGGGGGTCCCACACGGTTCCTGGCACGGGGCCGCTCTCCCGCCCCTCCTGCGCCCACTGCTGCCCCCCGCCCTGCACACAGCCCTGCAGCGGTGGCTGGGGCCTGCGTGGCCCTGGAGGGCCAAGATCGCCATCGGCCTGCTGGAGTTTGTGGAGGAGCTCTTCCACGGCGCCTACGGGACCTTCTACATGTGCGAGACCACGCTGGCCAACGTGGGCTACACCGCCAAGTATGACTTCAAGATGGCCGACCTGCAGCAGGTGGCGCCCGAGGCCACGGTGCGCCGCTTCCTGCAGGGCCGCCACTGCGAGCGCAGCTCGGACTGCACCTACGGCCGGGACTGCAGGGCCCCCTGTGACAAGCTCATGAGACAGTGCAAGGGCGACCTCATCCAGCCCAACCTGGCCAAGGTGTGCGAGCTGCTACGGGACTACCTGCTGCCCGGCGCCCCTGCCGACCTGCGCGAGGAGCTAGGCAAGCAGCTGCGCACCTGCACGACGCTGAGCGGGCTGGCCAGCCAGGTGGAGGCCCACCACTCGCTGGTGCTGAGCCACCTCAAGACCCTGCTCTGGAAGAAGATCTCCAACACCAAGTACTCGTGATGGCTGGTTCCCAGCTCCCCACCCTGTCCCCACTCCCAGGGAGCTGCCTGGGGCCCCAGAGAGCCACTCCCGCCCTTGGGTCTCCCTCCCTCTTCACCCTACCACCCCGCAAAGGACAGGACCCAGGAGCTGGAGGCCTGGCCTGCATCCACCCGCAACAAGCCAGGGAAAGGGGTCCTTGCCTCTGCCCCAGATGCCAACAACCCAGACGGGGGAGCCGCATAGCTGGAAGGGGGGGGGCAGGAAGGAGCACCTGGAGCCTGACCACAAGGGCTGGCTGAAGGACTCACCCGGGACTTTGTTACTTTGAAGAACGTGTGATGTAAATAAACAGCTTTTCTGTGAGTGTCCCTGGGTTCCCTCACGCCATGCTGGACCCCTGCCTCCCAGACCCGCCACCGGCCTTCTGAGCTCAGAGGTGGGGGCTGCTCTTGCCCAGGTTGGACGGAATGCAGCATGGTCCTCCGGGTCCCCATCCGCTGGGGAGGCCTCAGCGGGCATCACAGGTACGGTCTCTCCTAGAGCCACACTGGCGGGGTGGGCAGGAGGGGTGTGGTGATAGGATGCCGGATGCTGCTGCACTGTGCTACGGTTCCCAAGGAAGGTACCAATGGAGAGCCGGGTGTCCTGGTAACAAGCTGCAAGCCGGGCTCCTCCCGTCCCAGACCCTCTCCTACAGTCCAGCCGCGCAGAACTTCCAACACATATCCATAAACCACTAGGTGAAAAATCCATCATCTAGGAAAGAGCGAAGCATTCTCCCTGCCTCTCCCCAAGGGGAAACTGCAGGAGCCAGACACCCTTTTCCCATGGAGGCCCCACTGCTGAGCCCAGGCTGGTGCGCTGAATGGAGAATATGCAGGGCTGTGACCTGCCCCATGGAGGCGATCAGCAGGTGGCTCCCTCCCTCCGCTTCCATTCTGGGAAGTGAAAACTCCCAGCATTGTTTTGACGAAAGGCAAGGTTTCAAAACCTCCACACAAGTAGTCACAAGGTTTATTAAGAGATCCCAGGCACCAGGAGGCTCAGGGAGCTGGGGGAAGGGCTGCGTCCCCGTCCCGGGCTGCGGTGCGCAGAGCCTACTCCCAAAGTCCTCGGGGGCCACTGACCTTTGCAGGCTCAACTCCAAGTGGTTACGATGCCTGGGAAAGGCTATGCAGGAACCCCTGAACGTCACACAGCCAAATAAGCAGGCGGCAGCTCAGGAAAGCCAGCTGCCCCCCTCCTCCCTGCACCCACTGGCGTGGGCGTGCATGTGCACACACGTACCCACCAGCCTCCTGCTCCGGCCTCAGCTAATCACACTGTGAGGAAAAACCAAGTGAAGACGGTGTATTCAACACCAATCTCAAGTTTTGCCAACACACACTTTTATTGAAAAATGTATTCCAAAATTTCAACTGTGATACCTGTATTTTTAGTATTGATTCCTAAAACTCATCCTTACCTACATTAAAAAAGTAACTTTCTTTCCCATCTAGATTCTTCTCCCTCGTGGGGTGGGTAATCCAAATACAGCACAAAACAGTTTAGAATTGGGGCACTGGGGTGACTCTGTCAGTTGAGCACCCCACTCTAGCTTTCAGCTCAGGCCACGATCTCGGGGTCGTGGGATCGAGCCCCACGTCAGGCTCCAGGCTGAGTGTGGACTCTGCTTCAGATTCTCTCTCCCTGTCCACCCTCACCCCCAGCTTATGCTCCAGAATAAATCTTAATGAAAAAAAAATTAGAATCATGGGCTCTGGGCAGTTGGAAAACGCTGCAAGGATTTTACTTCCCCCTAGAACACAACGGCTGGAGGATTAAGAAGCAGGACACAAGGGTGCCAGGGGCAGAGCCTGCTCATCCTTCACCTGCTACATGAGGCGCACACACAGGGCCACCCCTACAGGCCTGGGGCCTCCAAGCTGGGGCACGCCCTGTCCCTGAAGTGGCTCCCCGCCTGAGAGCAGAGCCCAGGCCACAGCGGCGTCTGGTTGTGCCTCTGCAAACGGCCACTAGCTTGTTTATTCCGACCCCTCCTCTCTGCCTTAGCCCGCCCGGACCTTCTGGAATCCCGAACAGTGTCTGCCAACACTTGACAGTTCCTGCTGCCTTGGCCCAGCAGATCTCCCCGGTGCAAGCCTCATGAGCTGAGCACACGTGACTGCTTTCCAACACACCAACGTTCTGCACAAATGCTTCAGAAAATAAATGCAAAACATCTTACTCTTTTTAACCTTAAATTGGTGAGTCTGTCACCCCGAGCAGCCAGCCCGGGTCTCGCCTGCTTGTACCAGTGTTGAGCTCTCCACCTGCAAGAAGGCAGGAAAGCCTCAGTCACACCTGTCACTCCACTGGGGTTACCGAGGCCACCCCCCTCCTCTCACCAGAGCCCTGGTTTACAGGGTTCCACACGGGCCGACCTGTCTCCTTGGCAGGACAAAGCCAGGTGCAGCCCTCTGGGGTCCCTCCCCCTCCCCAGCCTGACCAGATGGCCTCCTGTGCCGCTAGTCTCAAGGGTCCTTAAAACAGGGGTGTATGTGGGCACGGCTCGGTAGCCCCCGCAGGGAGCGGCAACACACCCCAGGCCACTCATAGCAGATCTCAGCCAGACACACATGACACGCTTGGCAAGGACTTCCAAAAAGCCCTCCAAACACACCTACAGAATGACCATTTCCAGGAAGGAGACCCTCTCCTGGTCAATCCCATTGTGCCCAAAACTGGCCACCTGCTCATACACATGCATGGCTCACTCGAACCTCCTGAGTGTCATCTTATAGACGAATCAGAAAACCAAAGCATCTGGTGACATGCTCGGCGTTCCTAGCTAGAAGCCCGAAGGTAGGTGTGCCCGCCAAGCAGCAATCCACAGCTGCTAAGGCATGTTCGGCTACAAACCATTCTTAGTGCTCACTGTTCTGAGCACTGAGCGTAGAAATAGCCACTTCCTATTTGCCCTGACGTCCGAGGTACAGCAAAGCAGCTGGATCTGGGGTGCCGGCAGGTCCAGCACCGGCAGGGCAGCTGTTCCCTCCCACCCAGCCGGGAGGCCAGCTTCGTCTCTCCTCTTACCTCGGTCTGGATGGTGGCGGAAGTTGTTCTGGGTCCCTCCGGGGCAACAGCCGTTGCCCTCGTTCCTGTATTAAGTAACAAAAATACTCAGCCCGAAATCAGAGTATAATAAAAGTCGGCTGTCATCGTTACCGTTCACCGGACCAGGTTCCAGCAAACCTTCCCTGCTTCTGCAGGATTCTGAAAAACCTACCCTGCTGGCCAGGCAGGAAGCAGGAAGGAACTACTGAGGGGCGTCCTTTGTTCTGCCTACCTGAAATCGAGCGGCCCACTACCTAGGGCCACATGCCCATCTGAGACCATCCCAGAACTAGGAGACAGTGGGAGGGTTTTCACAGGGTGGCCTCAGGCAAGGCCCAAAGCGCTTGGTCGGGTGTCAGACTATTAATCATCCAGACGTTCACCAGCTGAACACTGGGCGTAGATAAGCCTCTCTTCTTTCTGCCACCGAATGACACAAGTGTGACACAAACAGCCACACCTGCAACGCCTCTGGGGGCAGGTTGTTGGCAGATTCCCCGACCGCGTGCATTAAGGACCAAGTACCCCCGACACAGGGGACTGCACACAAGGGGCTGAATTTGCACAACAGTCGTACTTCGGGGCGAACTCATTCCAGCACCAACGTGTCAGCTCACCCGGGACGCCCTCCCAAGCGCGCGGTTTCCAGCAGGCAAACTCCGTGGGGAAGAAACCTCGCCTTTAGAGAAGCCTGACCGCCCGCGCACGGCTCCGCTGCTCCCCGGAGCCCCGGCCCCCGGAGCCCCAGGCTGGCTCGAGCGTGTGCAACGCCGGCGTCACGGCGCGGCGGGCCCGCCCGCAGCGCCCGCCCTGGGGCCCGTCGCACACGCCGGCGGGCAGGCACCCGCGCGGCCAGCGCACGCAGCTCTGCAGCAGGCCGCCCGGCCAGCAGGGGCGCCGGCACCGCGCACGCGCACACGGCCGGACGCTTGGCCACAGCGCGCGAGCGACGGTCAGGCCGCCTCTCAAACAAAAGCGCGGCCACACACGGGCGGGGGCGGGCGGCGGCTTCCCCCGGGTCCCCACCGGCGAGCGGGGGCGGCAGGTGCTAGCGCGGCCCCGCAGCACCTGCGCGGGCTTCTGGAAGGCCGGGACCCCCCGCCCCCACCAAACCCCCGCTACCTGGCCGCCGCCTGCTCCCGGGAAGGCCCGCCGCTCGTCCCCCACCACCCACCACGCTCCGCCCGCCGCCGCCGCCGCCGCCGCCGCCGCCGCCGCCGCCGGGAAAGAACGCACACGCGCGCGCCGCGCCCTTTATACCGCCTACGGCGGCCTGCGAGGGTCGAACCGCACCGCCCCGAGCCCACCGCCGCAGCGCCCTCTAGCGGCCCCTTGCGGTCTTGCGGGCGCCAGGACTTGCGGGTCGCGTCGAGGGCGGGGGGGTGCGAGTTGGGGGGATGGGGGCGCTCCCCCGAGACAGCCAGGCCCGGCAGGCAGGACTTCCCACTCTCCTGCCCGCGCCTGCAGCTCGGTCCGGGGCGGGCGGCAGCCCCGGGTCCTCCTCCGGGAGAATGGGACCCTGCAAAATGGAGATCCCCGTGACCTACGTCCCGCGGGTGGCAGGACTGCGTGAGTCAGTCTATGCAAAGCACACGGAACAGCGCCAGGCACGTTAGCACTCGATAACGTCTTCCGAAGTTCCTGTCCCGCACCCCGTGAGCGTCCCCGGAGCTGAAGCCCCCTCTCTGGTCCCGGCAGAAGGCCGCCCGGCTCTCCGGGAGCCTCGGTTGAGCGGCTGCTCCCGGGCGCACCTCCCCGCGAGCCCCTCGGGAAGATCCCCTGCAGGGACCGCTGCCTCCACGCGCTCAGGGCGGGTCTCTCACTGACAGCGAGGGGCAGCTGGGGCCCCGGCCGGCGACACGCCGCGTCCTCCTTCCCGAGGAAGCTGCGGGGTAGGGCCTGGAAGGACCCGCCCTGGACTCATTGGCCCCTGGTGCTTCTCACAAGCGAACTAGTTACTGCTCCCCGGGGCAGGTGGGGAGGGACCTGATGCAGCCGCCGACCTCCGTGTAAGCTAGCGCGAAGTCCTCAGGCGCTTCGTCCGTGAAGAACCCTACGGCATTCTCTGCGATCGGCATGTCCGGCCCTGGGGGCGGAGCGCGGCCTCCCCGGGCGCACCCAGACCTGCCTCCCTCCCTCCCAGGTCTGGCCATTTGGGCTGAAGGCTCTGTGGGCTGTGAGCATTCCCTGCAGTCCTGGGCAGGTGGGGTGCTGTCCCCTTGCAAGTGCAGTGCCCACAGAAGGAGCAAAAGGGGCCGGGCTTCCTGGGGACAGGCTGGGGTGGTTCTGGGAAGGAAGCACACCCACCCGCATTTACCCAGCAGCCTGGAGGAACAGCTAGAGCGCTGGAGACTTAACTCCGAGTGAAAGAGGAGTTGCCTAACTCTGGAGAGGGACTCCCTGGCCCTCCCATGGCCTATCTCGGCCACCTGGATCCAGTGCTCCACCACCCTGGCCCTGGGCCCGACAGCCACACCCATCCTCGAAGCAGCAGGCCACGCGGTTGAACTGGGTGACAGTGGCACGGACGGTGGGAGCCAGGTGCTCCCTGCCCTTCTTGTCCCGCTGGGACCAGATGCAGCCCAGGCAGTGGTCAGGCACCACCTTCTCCAACAGGTCCTGGGGGTCGGGGGAGTGTCACCAGCTCTGCCACACCCCAGAGCTCAGCACCCACGGTCCCCTAGTCCCAGGCAGGGTCCCTGGTCAGAGCTGAGCTCTGGAAGCTGAGGCTGTGGCCCGAGCTTATGGGGACCCCGGAGTGTGTTCCTGCCTGCTGAGAGCACCCAGCACGGACGACCAGAACCCCACAGTGGAGGAAGCAGAAGTAGCATCTCAGTCCCTCCAAGAGGGCAGCTCACACCTGCCCCCTGGAGGAGGCATCTTCCAGCCACCTTCCCCAGCCCTCTGCTCCATGCCCCCGCTCAGGGCACACGTCCTGTGGCCACACACCAGGAGCTCTGTTTTTCTCTCCCGTGGAGCTGGGTACTGCAGAGCCCCTTGGGCAGATGGGGGAGGTGACCCTTGGAGCCCCCTCCCTCACCAATGGGCCGGGCTCCACCCAGCTTTATATCTGCTCTGCCTCCTGGAATGTGCACAGCCACTGGGTGGATGCCTGGGGAGTGTCCGCTCTCCACAGTCCCCAGGGTAACTGAAGCCCCAGCATAAAGAACCTTGCCCAGGCCGCTTGGTCTGTAACGGTGGAGCTGGGATTTGGGCCGGGGACTGGCAGGGCTGGGCAGAAGATGTCAGCTCAGGGCGCCCCTGCCGTGCCAAGCCAAGCCGAGCTACTCACTGCATCCAGGGGCCAACAGCTGTGCCGCAGGCTGGGAGGGAACCCCAGGCAGTGCGACTTCTCCTCATTCACTCTCTCTGCAGCCACAGGCAAAAGCCAGGCTGCTGTTAGGGCTGGTTGCAGAACGTATGTGCCAGCTGCTGGATGCACACAGTGCGTCCCTAGTCTTACATAGGATGGCCCCAGGGTCTGCCTCTTGGCACACAGAGACCCCGCACCCACATTACTGCCCCACAGCCTTCTCTCCACCCTGGGCACCAGGACCCTGGATGCCATCCTGCATGGGCATTTGTGTTCCATTCCCTGCCCTCTCCACCACCGCTGTGCTGAACACTCCTGAAGATACACCTGTGAAAAACCGAACCAGAGTTTCCGGGGGTGAGTCTGAGGCCAAGCACTGCCAGGTGATGGCTGCACCTGCGGTCTGGGATGGGTGCTGCTCACTGTTCTCCCAGACAGGGGTGCCCGACACCCTTCTTTCCAGGGGACCTGCAGGGGACCCCCATGTCCTCAGGCACCTGAGGGCCACCCGGCCCAGAAATTCACCTTCTCTAACAGAGGACAGATGGGACATTTTTCTTTGGCCAGGAGTGTGAACCCTGATCCTGGGAAAGGAGAGCTCTCCCGGACTCCTCGCCCAGCCAGGCAGCTGTGGCCATGATGTATGTGATGGAGCCAGAGGGCCTGAGCCTCGGAGGGAATGAGGACCTTAAACCAGCCTTGTGCGGGGCATGCGGGAGCAACGGCCCCTGCTTCCTGGGGAGCAGTGATGTGTGCGGAAGGAGGCTGGGGTGGAGCCTTCCAAGCCACACCACAGTCTCGCCTTGGTCCTGAAACCAGCAGGAAGGGAGCTCCGAGGGTGGAGATGAGACTCCAGGAGGATTCCCATCCAGGGAAAGGGGGTCCGCTGGAGGGCAGTGAAGCAGCCAGCCCCACCGACCTGCAGGCCATTTGCGCAGGATCACCTCCTGTGCTTCCCTAGCACGTTGTCCATCTTCGTGTGTGGACAGTGACTGCCTGGTGCACTTCCAGAGGCAGGCCAGAAACCTTCCAATGTTTGCTCGTGGGTCAGAGCACCACCACCCAGAGAAGCAGAGGATGTCCCTCTTCCTCCGGAGCTGGCAAGGCAGCCACTGTCCTGGGGTAGGACCAGGTCCTGGCGTGTGTTCTTTCTGAAGCCCCTGCCTTCCGTGGGTGTTGCTATGCCTGAGAAAGGCCCACTCAGCCCCAGAGTCAAGAGCAGTGAGGGGCTGTCTCCAACCCTGGCCCAGGACCACAACCCGAAACCATCCTGTCTTTGGGAGGACAGGTCTCCTGCAGGAGCCAGGGAGGGGACTGGCCCCTCTCCCCTCCCCGGCTCCAGGATGCCCGGGACCTGCAAGAGCTCTTCATCTGAGGAGGAGTCATGGAGAGCAAGTGTGTCTCGTCAGCCCAGCAAGTGAAAGAACCAAACCCCAACGCTCAGGTTCTAACAGAAGCAGAATTTCAATGTACTGTTTGGGGGCAGACTCTTCCCCTCTTACGTGGCCTTGGGGGACCCCGAGGAAAGTCTTCTTTGTTCTCCTTCCCTCAGAGAGAGGAGCTGGCCCCATGTGCCGGGGTCCCCACCGTGTCCCAGTGCTGAGGAAGAGCCACACGCAGGGGCCTGGTGTCAGGAGTGTGGTCGGCCACTGCTCCTGGGCTCCCAGCCAGGGGCCCGGGAGGTAAATGGCTCCAGTCCCAGGGCTGGTCAGCAGAGGAACTGGAAGGCCAGCCCTCCAGAGCCCCTGCTAGCCCAGCCAGAGACTCCCTAAGTTGAAAGTGAGCCATCCCCTGCCTGAGCAGCCACGCACCTGCCCCTGACCTTCATGATGGCCTGTTCTTGACCTTGAAGGTGAGCTGGCCGACTAGGAGGGGGAGTTCAGCTGGTGGGACAGGCTGTAGCTACAGGACAGAGTGACACATCTGAGCTAGCAGGAGCCACACTCTGGTCTCCCTCCCGGAGCCTGCCTGGGAGCTGGAATCTGGGTGCCCTAGGGGCCAGCACACAACAGGGTCTGCACTGACCAGGGAGCCATGGCCCCCAGGGAGAGTCCACTCTGCCCTCTCCCCGCTCCTGCCTGGCCTCAGCTCTCCTCACTGTGGGGCTGCAGGACCCGGAACCAGGCCCCATAGGGACGGCTCGGTTCCAGCTTGTAATGATTTCGCAGCCCCCGGAGCCCCTGGGGCCGGAGGGAGGACTGGCTGTGGACCAGGACTGGGCTGGGGAGGATGCAGGGACTTGTGGAGAGTGAAGGATGGGGCAGGGGCCGAGTCCTGGGGCCACTGCGCATGTCCACAAAGGGCTGAAATCCCTGAATGCCCACGGGGCCCCTCATTACAGTAATGACCCCCTTCCCACTCGGGCATCCTGCTGGTGGGCCCCTCCTCCCCGGCCTCCTTCCCGCCCCTCTGACTCCAGCCGGGGCTGCCGCCAGGGACAGGCTGGACCTCTGTCCCGGCTCCTGCCAGGAAGACAAGGCAGAAGGAGGAGAGGAGAAGGGGAAGGGGCAGACTGATCTTCTCCCTGTCCTGAGTCGGCCTCCACTGATGCCTCCAGGTCCTCTGGCCCAGCCCTGCACTTAGCTGGACCCTGAGAGGGAGTCTGCATTCCAGGCCAGCTGGGTGGGGGGTATTCAATGACCTGTGCGTCCCCAGATGTCCTACCCACCTGGCCTTGCACCCTAAGGCCTGCCGCCCAGGGTGGGTGTGATTGCGGGGCACAGTGGACTTTGGGGCCACAGAGCAGTTGGCTGTGGTGAGGGGATGTGGGGGACGGGTCAGGTGCAGAGCCATGGGGCTCATGTACATCCGCTGCAGGGCTGGTTCACCATACAGGTGCTGCGTGCAGGTCTCCTTTGCACACCTGGCCATGACACACCTGGCTGGCCCTCTCGGTGGGGAGGCCTGGGTGCCTGGTGCACCTGTCCCCCACCTACCCCTGGAGGAGCGGCCACGTTCAAGCGTTTCCATGTCCAACCCTCAGGGACAGTTGGGAACCTGGGTCGAGAGAGGCAGGCACTGGCCCAAGACAAATGAGGGGTGCAGAGCCCAAGGAGCAGGGCTGCCCTCCAGTCCTAGGCCAGCCCTAACCCTCCCATGAGGGTCGCTTTGGGGGTGAGACCCCCTCAGATCCTCGGGGAGAGCTACCCACCATGTCCCATGTGGGGACATGACCTTGGCATCCCCAGGCATGTAGAGGCATGTGCACCTGCACACCCACCCAGACAAACACACCACTCTGACTGCCCAGCTGGGGGTCAGAAGGGGAGGACACCCCGGGAGCGAGGTGGGGGACAAGGGGGAAAGAAGAAAGAGGTTGGAGACAGCTGGGCCATGGGGCAGGGCATCAGGACTCCCGGCAAGGACCCAGATCCAGAGCATGGGGAGGGGAGACAGGCCAGGCTAATGGTCAGGGGTCCCCAAGAAGCCCGGGGGGTTGCCAGGGCACTGGGAAAAGACAGGGTCTGGGTTCCAGTGTCCACCACCACCCTGGGCACTTGGGAGTAGGAAGAGATACCCACCCCCAAGTCCAGAGGGCTACAGCCCAAAAGGCCTCAGCTTCCTCTGCTGTCACTTGGGCTGCAGAGATGCAGTGTCCCAAGGGTCCCACGGGCTTGTAGAAGAGCCTGTTGGCCTTGGATCGCCATCCCCGACCCCCTGTGATCCCAGTCTTGGGAAAATGCTTTCTACCCCCTCGAGGTCCTTCTCAGCAGAGGACAGACTCGGGGCTTGGGAGGCTGAGGACCTGGCTACGCAGAACGGGGCAGAGCACAGGGCCACCAGTCTGGAGACCAAGGTCAGGGCCTTCCTTGTTGCAGCCTCACGGTCCCCATGTGGAAGAGGATCCAGAATCACTGCTCCGGTCAGGGTGAGGAGGCCTTAGGAAGGACTAGAGCACCGGGACCGGAGAGGGAAACAGCGACAAGGGAGGCTTCTGAGGTTTCTCACATCGCCCATGGATCCCACAGATCCTGCTCCTGGGAGAGACACAGACACGGAGACAGAGAAGGAGACAGAGAATGAACACAGGACAGAGGGAACCAGGAGAAGTCACGCTTTCCTCCATCAGCTTGGAAATGACCTCCCAGTGTTTTGCCCCATTCTCTCCCTGAGAGCGCGGTCACACAGGCCATCCACCCTGGAGGGGAGGGGATTCCACAGGGATGTGTGAGCAGGATTCGGGAATGCCCGGGAACCACTGTGGGGATTGCCCAGCACGTGGGCGCAGACGAGGCCCTGGAGCCTGAGCCTAACCCTGATGGGAGCCCCTGGAAGTCTGCGTCACCAGGGGACAAGGTCGGAATCCGTTCATTGCAACCTTCCCTCAGGGGCTGGGACACAGGCAGGAGGGGAGTGGCTTTGCCTGGACCCCAGAGCGGACCAGGCCCCTCTGAGCTGTGCTCCATGTCCGGCCCAGCCCCTGGCTGCTCCTTACATTGTCGAGTGTGCACCAGCCTCCTGTGATGGCAGGTACGGAACGTGTAGAGGTCCTGCCCCTGATGGCGTCCCTAGAAGTAGAAGCCAGAACACCCCACTGTGCAGATGGGGAGGCTGGGGAGGCCCTGAGAGGCACGGGGTCTGTCCAGGGTCACAGCCCTGGGCACGCGCAGGAGCCCGGTCTGAACCCAGCTCTGTGTCCTCCCACAAGGGCTGCACCCAGGCCTTGCGGGGGCTGTGGGTGGGCTGTGAGGGTGTCACTGTATGGATGGGGCATGGGGGGAGGGTGAGCACTGAACAGCTGGGGGAGGGGCCCTCGGGGGTGGGGCTCTTGTGTGAGGAGGAAGTTGGGCAAGGGGACCCCGACCGTGGTGACCTCACATCCCTGACAACAGAGCCCTTCAGGATTTGGAACCCAGGTAACCAGGAACCCACATTCCAGAGACAGCCCCCGGCCCAGGTCATTTCGTTCGAGATCCTCAAACGAAGATGTTCACATGCTGCCTTCCGAGGTCCAGAGGAGGCAGGCGGAAGAATGCGCGCCCTCAGGACGCTGTCTCCACACGATGTCGTGTCAGGGCTCCCCACCGCCTCTGGCCGTTTGGTCGGAAAGACCACAAGGTGACACCAGGAGGCCCAGAGCCGGCCACCCAGCCCCACAGGGTCTAATCCACCTGTGCAGCCCCAGGGCCCCACCCGTGTGTGTGTGTGTGTGTGTGTGTGTGTGTGTGTGTGTGTGTGTGTGTGTGAAGAGGGGTCATGTAGGGTGGGCCAACCCCATTTAGGAGCAGGGTGATGAGGGGTCAGATGCCCAGTGGGCAGGTCATGTTCAAGGTCAAGGCTGGCTGGGTGGGACAGGGTGTGGGGGGCTGCAAGCTTCTGCCCAGGTTTATCCCGATTGCCCTGAAGGGGGGGTCACTGTCCCGCGTGACGGCTGGGCACACACAGGTGTGTGTCTGATCTGGGAGCAGCAGGGGGACGGGGCAGGGGGACAGGGAGGCTGGCCGGGCAGGGCTGTGATGCCTCCGGGCCGGCTACCCGTCCCTGTCTTTGCAGACCATGGATGAAATCGGGAGGAGGCTGGCGGACAGCCGTCACATTTCCGGGACCTGGGGTGTGACCCCACACGGGTCCTCAGGAGCAGGTGCTGGGGATTGCGGGGGAAGGCCTCCGACACCACCCAGACCACTGTCCCTGGTGGTCATTGACTGGATTGTGCTCCAGGAACGGAGCCCACGGAGACAGAGCTCGAGGCTGAGAAGCCTGGGGCTGGGTGCCTGTGGGTGTGTGGGGACGGGTCGGGGCTGACCCACAGGGAGGAGCCCCCAGAGGCTGGTGTGGGGCCAGGAGCAAAGACTAGAAAAAGAGCAACCAGCAGGTGGACTGCAGTCGGGGAGACGTCCCGGGGAGGGCTCCTTCCTGGCTGTGGCTTCTCTGGGAGGCCCTGGGCTGGGCTCTGTCTTGCAAAGGCCCAAGGAGAGAGGCACGGGGGTGAGCTTTTCTCCTCTCACAGATGTTCCACGACCTAAGGAGCTAGAGCCGGCTCCAACTCCATCAGCAGCTCTGCAGGGAAGGGTGGTGCCTGCAGTGACTTCAGCAGGAGACCAGGAGCCGGCAGGTGACCCGGCACCTGCCCACGGAGAGCCTGACGCCGACCAGGAAGGGCCTGCTGGAGAGCCTGTGCCCGGAGAGCCTGCCCCTGTTCCTGCCAGTGTTCCTGCCAGAGCCAGTGCCCCTGCGCCTGCCCCGAACTGTGGCCCTGCTCCTTCCCCAGACCCCGCTCCTGCCCTGGATCCTGACCCGTCCCTACCCCTGCCAGTGCCCCTGTCCCTGCCCCTGACCCAGATACTGCCTTGGTTCCTGTATGTGCCATTGCTGCAGACCCTGTCCCTCCCCTTGCACCTGCCCCTTCCCCTTCCCCTGCTTGTGCTCCTGTTCTGGCCCCTGACCCAGCTCCTGCCCTGGATCCTGCCCCATCTCTTGCCCCTGCCTGTGTTCCTGTTCTTGCCCCTGTCCCGGCTTCTGCCCCTGCAACTCTCCATTCCCCTGCCCCTCCCTGTGCTCCGGTGCTTGCCTCTGACCCAGCTCCTTCCCCTTTCCCTCCCCGTTTCCCTGCCCCTGCATGTGCACCCATTCCTGCCCATGACCCACCTCCTGCCCCTGCACCTGTCCGTTCCTCTACCTGTGTCCCTGTCCCTGTCCCTGCCAGAGCCGATGCCCCTTCCCCTGCCTGGGTCCCTGCTCCTGCCCCTGCCCCTGCCAGAGCCGATGCCCCTTCCCCTGCCTGGGTCCCTGTCCCTGCCCCTGCCCCTGCCAGAGCCGATGCCCCTTCCCCTGCTTTCCAGGGCCGCGGCCCCTTCCCTTGGCCCTGCCTGTGCTCCTGTACTTGCCCATGACCCAGCTCCTACCGTGGATCCAGCCCCTGTCCCTGCTCTTGCATCTGGCCCTGCCCCTCCTCCTGCTCCTGCAGGGCTCCCAGAACCACAGCCAGAGCCCACATCCTCGCGGGGAGAGACCCTTGTACAATTCCCCTTAGTTCCAGCACCCGACCCTGATGCCCCGCCTGATTGTTTCATCCGCACCCCCTGTGTTCTTTCTCTCTGGTACATATTAACTGTTATATTATCTTTCCTTATCCTATATGCTGTTTATTATTTATTTTAAATAAAATTCATTGTTTTCCCGTGAACAAGTCCGGAGCATTAAAACAGTCCCAACGCTGGGCCACCACACTACAGAACACTGCTGCAGAATATCTGCTTCTCCAAAGGACACCCTGAACCAGAAGGCCTCCCTGCCCATTTCTCCCCCAGCCCAGCCCCTGGCGACCCCTAAGCTGCTTTCTCCTCTGTTCCTTTCCTGGGTGTTTCCTGTACGTGGAATCCCACAATAGGGGCCTTTGTGTCTGCCCCCGTTTTTCAAAGGGGACTCGTGTTCTTCTGTGTTTATTGGACACAGAATTTCCCTTATTGGATATTGAAATGCCCAGGGATTACAGATCAGATGTAATCAGAGAGGCCACTTTAGGAATTATGGGCACAATCTCAGGGCCGAGACCCCTGTTCCTGCTGGGACACCTCAGCCTGACCCCAGACAGGACAGGGCTGGTTCCTCCTGTGGCCCACACAAAAACAGGGACAGAGACCACACGCATGCAAGTCCAGGGGGGACAGGCACGGGGGGAGTCAGAGATGCTCCCGGGGAAGGACTCTGGCAAAGGAAGCTCTATGGAGGCAGCGCTGGTCACCCTCAGACCGGCAGGTGTCTGGTCTGGGGACCAGCAGCCCTGGGGAGAACGTGAGGAAGCGGAGGTCCCCTGGAGGGAAGGGTGACAGCACCCCTGTCTGGGAGAACAGTGCGCAGCACCCATCCCAGGCTGCAGGTGCACCCATCACCTAGTGTGGGCAGCTCACGCCCACATTGTTGAAGGGAACACCCGTGTCCATAAACTTCTATTTGCAACAGAATCCATAAAGTATAGTTTCTGGGCAACACCTATACAGTGTTTAAGGTACAAGCCTCGACTTCCAACATCCAAGGTCTGCTTTCCACCTTGAACCTTGTTTGGGAAGCAGGGATGGGGACCCCTGGGGCTGTGACCTGTGGGAGGGGTGGGGAGGGCAAGCTCTGAGTGGAGTGACCAATTGCACCCAGGGTGACCTGCCCAGCACAGACCCTCTCGTTCCCCAGCCCCTCTCCTGACCTCGTGCACGATGGCGAGGGTGTGATGATGAAGGTGCTGGCCCTTGGCTGGCGAGTTCCGAAGCTGGTTCAGGAGCTGCTCAGGCTCCACACCGGGCTCTGATCCCAGAGCTGGCGCGAGAGCTGAAGCTGCAGCTGCCCCAGTCTCGGGAGCTGCGGCTCGCATCGCTGTTGGACCTGGCTCGAGCTCTGGGGCAGGTGTAGAGCTGAATGCCCCTCCAGCGATGATCTAGATCCGCTTCCGCAGTTGGATAAGGCTCTTGAACCCACGAAAGGCTTTCCTGCCCTGCCCATTTCATGGATGACAAAACTCGGGGTGGTGACGGGACCGGCTCCATGGGGGTAATGGCTACGGGGGGATTCAGCCCAAGGATCCTGCATGCCCTTCACCACGCGCCCCACGTGAGACGGTCCTGAGCTGCCCGACAGGGGCAAGGGCCTGACCGGCTGCTCCCGGCACCTGATCCCAGCTGAGCAGAGACACTCCCCTGGGACGTGAAGTCCTCGTTTGACCTCTGCTCCGGCCAGCCCCACGCGAGCAGGGACCGTGCTTCCTCACCGCTGGGTCCCCAACCCCCAAACAGTGCCCGGTAGTGGTATCAGTTCACATTGTAGTGAATCACAGGGATCCCCCAGCAGCCCCGTGATGCGGGGGATGTTGCTTACAGAAGAGAGATCTGGGCCACAGGCTTGTGTTCACTCTTTCATGCACTCGTGCAGCATCCCCACCTGTGTCTGTTCGCTGGAATGCAGAGGGGACCCCCAGACACCCTCCCTGCCCTCGGAGCTCCCAGCCTAACCTGTGGGTCAGCATCTCACCCACAGTCAGCAAGGGGGCGATACAGAGCTAGAGCATCTCTAGCACCAGACCTTGCAGGAGCCTGGGGCAGAGCCAGCCCTGGCGGCAGCTAAGATCTAGAACCATCGGACGCACTAGAACGTGCCCCCGCGCTGACTCGAGCCAGCCACGGAAGGAGCTCGAGAGCCTGAGCCAGTGCCCCCACAGACCAGAGCCCCTCCAGCTCCGACCCGCGGACCCCCACCAGAGGTAAAACCAGCTCCAGCACGAGTTCCAGGGTAAAGCCGTCTGCACACCAGTTCTCCCACCCGATCCGGCACCATCGCCAGAGTGAGAGCCTGCCCGAGATCGGGAGGCACTTCTCGAGGCAGCTCAGCGCTGCTGTGGGAGGCGGCTGTGCGGGGTATCCTCCGAGAAGGCACAGGGACAGGCTGTGGGGATCAGCACAGGGTGATCACCCTGGCAGGGTGGTGATCTTCTCTCCTCCTGCTGCTTCGGTACCATCTCCAGATGGAGGACTGGCCACTGCAGCGGGGCTGGTCACCACTGTAGAGTCGACGCGGCTGCAGAAGCAGCTACAGACCCAAAGCCCGCTCCAGAGCTCGAGGCATTTCCACTTTCTGCTGCGGTGCCTTTGGCGGGAGCTCAGGAGCTGGAGCCAAGTGCGCCCCAGTGTGAGTAAGGCCCCTGCCCCTGCAGCCAGCTCCTGCCCCCGCTGCACAGACACAGGGGAGCTTACCATCTGGGAAGCTAGAGCAGACGCTTGGACCCTCGGCAGAGCGAGAATTACCCGCACCCACAAAGCCAGAGCTGCGCATGCACAGCACCCCGCCCCCCGCACCAACTACGGACGCCGGCCCCCTCAGTGGCAGCTCCCGGGCTAGAGGCCCCTCCACCTGCTCGCCTGGACCAGCTCCAGCGCAGTGGTCCTCTCTGACGCCGGTTCCTGCACCTATTTTGGCAACAATGCCAGCCTGAGAGTTCGCTGAGCCCTGGAGTCTGTTTCAGAACCAACTCGAGCCCGACCACCGGGGACGGAGCCAGCTCCAGCTGCAGCTCCAGCTCAGGTCCTGGGCTGGTTCCACGGCAGGAGCCGGGGACATCCCCGTCATCGGCCGCAGCTCCGGCCCAGGGCTCGAGCCGCTCTGCCCAGGGCCACCCGTCACCCATCTTTTTATTTTTTTAAAGAGAAACTTTTTTTTTAAGATTTTGTGAGAGAGAGGGAGAGAGCACACAAACTGGGGGAGCAGGAGAGGGAGAGGAAGAAAGACACCCCCCAGCTGAGCAGGGAACACGAACCAGGACTCGATCCCACGACCCTGAGATCCTGACCTGAGCTGAAGGCAGATGCTTTAACCGACTCAGCCACCGAGGCGTCCCCACCCTTCACCCTTTTCTGTTACGTGTTTTATAATTTTTTTTAATTTTTTTATTGTTATGTTAATCACCATATATTACATCATTAGTTTTTGGTGCAGTGTTCCATGATTACATGTTTTATAATTTTTACATTTAACAGTTAATATATAGATTCAGTAAAAGTTAAGCTTCCGTCACTTTAAGCTGTACCATTCCAAGCTACTTCCTCGGGCTCCTGCATGAGCTCAGGCTCGGGTCAGATTGACCTGGGTTCAAACCCACAGCGGGGCCATGTCACAGCCCTGTGACAGGCAAGCTCCTACGGGAACTCTTGGAACATGCCCGGGGCCATGGCGTGGCAAGGGGTAACATGCCAGGCTGAAGGCCAGGGGTCCCCACGATGCCCAAAGGGCTGCCACAGGCACCCACATTCCAGAGACAGCCCCTTGCCCACCTCATTTCGTTGGAGATCCTCGAAAGAACATGTTTCCCTGTTGCATCCCAAAGTCTGAAGGCTGCAGGCTGAGGAAGTGAATTCTGAAAACACTTTCCCTCACTGGGGATGTCGTGTCAGGGCTCCCCAACGTCTCTGGCCGTGTGGCCACAAAGACCGGAAATGACACCAGGAGGCCCAGAACCAGCCACGCAGCCCCACAGGGCCTAATGCACCTGTGCAGCCCCAGGGCCCCACCCGTGTGTGTGTGTGTGTGTGTGAGTGTGTGTGTGTGTGTGTGTGTGTGAAGAGGGGTCATGTAGGGTGGGCCAACCCCATTCAAGAGCAGGCTGATGAGGGGTCAGATGCCCAGTGGGCAGGTCATGTTCAAGGTCAAGGCTGGCTGGGTGGGACGTGGTGTGGGGGGCTGCGAGCCTCTGCCCAGGTTTATCCCGATCGCCCTGCGGGGATGGGTCACTGTCCCGCGTGCAGGGCTGTGCACGCACAGGTGTGTGTGTCTGATCTACAAGCAGCAGGGGGACGGGGCAGGGGGACAGGGAGGCTGGCCGAGCAGGGCTGTGATGCCTCCGGGCCGGCTACCCGTCCCTGTCTTTGCAGACCACGGATGAAATGGGGAGGAGGCTGGCGGACACCCGTTCCATCTCCGGGACCTGGGGCGTGACCCGACAGGGGTCCCCAGGAGCAGGTGCTGGGGATTGCGGGGGAAGGCCTCCGACACCACCCAGACCACTGTCCCTGGTG
This sequence comes from Eumetopias jubatus, assembly GCF_037043125.1. NCBI lineage: Eukaryota > Metazoa > Chordata > Mammalia > Carnivora > Otariidae > Eumetopias > Eumetopias jubatus. The sequence goes on from NW_028274821.1 coordinate 94,116,008, forward strand.
GTCATTGACTGGATTGCGCTCCAGGAGCCGGAGCCCAAGGAGGCCGAGCCCAAGGCCGAGAAGCCTGGGGCTGGGAGCCTGTGGGTGTGTGGGGACGGGTCGGGGCTGACCCACAGGGAGGAGCCCCCAGAGGCTGGTGTGGGACCAGGAACAAAGACTAGAAAAAGAGCAACCAGCAGGTGGACTGCATTCGGGGCGATGACCCAGGGAGGGCTCCTTCCTGGCTGCGGCTTCTCTGGGAGGCCCTGGGCTGGGCTCTGTCTTGCAAAGGCCCATGGAGAGCAGGCACGGGGGTGAGCTTTTCTCCTCCTCTCTCAGCTGCTCCACCATCTCAGGAGCTAGAGCCGGGCTCCACCTGTGTCTCTAGCTCGGGTGAGGAGCCAGGCGCAGGGGCAGAGGCCAGGCCAGCTTCCATGGGGCTCTGCAAACACAGGAACTGTCACTCAGCTCAGAGGCATCACAGCCCTGCCCGGACGTCCTCACTGCCCCCTGCCCAGCCCCCCTGCTGCTCCCAGATCAGACACACACCTGTGCGTGCACAGCCCAGAGTCTCCCAGAGATGCCCCAGGTAGGAAGGAGCCCTCCCCGGGACGTCTCCCTGACTGCAGTCCACCCGCTGGGCGCTCGGAGCCCAGTCTTTGCTCCAGGCCCCACACCAGCCTCCGGGGCTCCTCCCTGTGGGACCAGCCCCGACCCTTCCCCCCACACCCACAGGCACCCAGCCCCGGTCTTCTCACCCTCGCGCTCGGCCTCTGTGGGCTCTGCGTGCTCCAGCCGGGTCAGCAGAAGGTGGGCACGGCGCTCCAGGTCGGAACTGGGCATGTGGAGCTGCACATAGGCCACCAGCTGCTTGAGGCAGGGAACGTCTGGGGCTGACAGAAGTCCTCCGAGTCTGGTCCAGCCAGGTGCCCAGAACGGAGGCGATGGCCCTGGAGGTAGGCGGGCAGGAAGCCAAGTCAGTGGCCTGGGCAGCCCTTCCACACAGCCCCCTGGGGCAGCCCTGGGGATGCTCCATCCAGAGGCCAGGCCCCCCGCCAGCCCACCCACACTGGCCATCCAGGCAGGGGCAGGTGTGGCCAGCAGGTGCGGGGGGCCGGCAGTCTCCACGGGAGGGAGCTCTCCATCATGGGTGTGAGCACCCCTGCCTTCCTCAGGGGAGCCTGCCCCATGCCTCTGTCTGTCTGGGGTCCCTCCTGCTGCACCGGAAACTCCAGGAGCGTGGGGAGGCGGTGCAGTGTCTGCTCTGTCCCAGCCCTGGGGCACCACAGAGGAACTGCAGAAGTCCGTGGGGGAGGAGGGAACGGGCAGTGTCCCTCGGCCCAGCCCGCCTGGGCTCTCACGGCCCCTCGGCCCCCAGCCCCTGCTCCGACGGCTGCCTGACCCCCTGCTGTCACGTGGGGTCTCCTCACCGACACTATTCTTAGGGACGGCTGCCCGGCCTGTCCAGGCCCCACATGCAGGCCCCCACGTGGGGGACCCAGTGTGAGGCCCCTATGTGCGCGGGTGGCCCTGGATCGGGTCAGGGCAGGTGGGGCCCCCAGCCTCCCCTCCGCTCCCTAGGCCCCGGGCCCACAGCCTCAGCTGCCTCACTCCTGTCCTGCAGGAGAGGCCCCCACACCGCCGCCCTCCAGCAGCCATGACAGACGCGGGGCAGCCAGAGCTCTGCCCAGCCCACCTTGGAGACAGGGGCTCTTCTTCATCCTAAGGCCCGTCATCCTTCGGACAATGAGAGCAGAGGGATCCACATCTAGAGGAGGCCGGCAGGGCGTCCCACACAAGGTCCTGTGCCCATCTCTGCTTTGCCGTCTAGGGTTCCCGGAGGGCCCCCACCTAGAACAGAGGCCTGCGGGGCAGGGAGATTTGTCTGCCCTGTTCCCTGAATAATGCAAAATGTCGAGAAGGGGCTTCCTGTCCATGTGTGGAGTCAATGAAGCCCAACCAGCACCTTTCAGATGTCTGAGTGGGTCTGGGGCCCCTCTGCCAGCCCCCAGGGATCCCTGCTCTGGCTCCCCCCAGGATGGGACCCCCAGATGGAATCTGAAACCTCGTCACAGCCGGGAATGCGGCTCTGCCCAGACACAGGACACCGAGGCTTGGGGCAGAGAGCTCCTTCGCGGTGGAGAGGAACCGCCTCAGCCCCAGGCCACCCTGTCCGTGGGCCGGCCACAGGGTCGGGGACCGGTCCCGACAGTCACCCCGTGTGTGGGGTCGGGCCTCGTGGCACGCAGGGTCCCCAGGAGACACCTGAGGTTCGGAGAGGGGCCGTGCCACACCTGAGACACACAGCCCGCAGGGGAGGGGGAGCCGCTGGGCGGGACGGGGAGCCTGCTCACCTCTTGTGAGCTGCAGGTGTGGGAAGGGCTGGGGGGCGTTCCTTGGGAGGTGCTCCGGGAGAGGGGCCATGGGAGAGGGCCTGCCCCGGCTCCACCAGCTTGCTCAGGCTGTCAGCACGGACCGCCCACAGCCTCGGGCTCTCACCCAGTGGCAGGGTGGACTTCTGTTCACAATGGGGCTAATCTTTGGATAAAGGGGGATAATTCACAAAAGAGAAACTGCAAAAATATTCCTGTCCATGTCCCGAAGTGCAAAAGAATATCAACAATTGGTTTGGATCATCTTACACGTGTGTGAAGGGTGATTTTGTACCTGACCAAGGCTGGGGCTGGGCCGGGTGTGTGTGTGTGTGAAGGGAGCAGCCCAGACTCCTGGGGTTGACATTATGGCCAGGTAAGGGGCACAGCCGTCGTGGCAGCCCGGGGGGTCAGTGACCTGGATGGCTCTGGGGCAGGAGACCCTCCTGGCCCTCCCCGAGCCCGGGCCTGGAGAGCCGTCGTCCCCACACTCCCCCTGAGCCTGCACCAGCCCTTACTGGCTGCCTGCTGCACGGGCCCCACGCTGGGCAGCCGTAGAGGGAGGTTCCTGTTGACCAGCTTCTCCCCAATTTCTTCCATGGGGCTCTGCAAAGACAGTGAGCTGGGGTGCACAGTTGGATCACGGCGGTGTCTGGCTGGCCTGGCTGGCTCTGGGCCTCCCTGTGTTACCTTTGGGTCCCTCCAGGCAAATGGCCAGAGGGGTCTGGGTGAGACCTGACCCCAGGTCTGCAGTGAAGGAAATGGCTCTCACTGTCGGCTGTCCTGAGACCACGTCCTCGGGACATCGGGATACAGCAGGATCGGAGCATCTCCAACCAAGTGACTGTTTGGAAGGGGGCTGTCTCTAGAGTGCGGGTGCCAGTGACAGTCCTTGGGCATCTTGGGGACGCCCTGCCATCAGCCTGCCATGTCTCCGCCATCCCCCATGCTATGGCCCCAGGCAGGTTCCCAGGAGACAATGTCCACACCCCAGGACCCCGCTGCCTCCAACCTCTTCCTTCTTCCCCCCTTGTCACCTCCAGGGTCCACGCCCCCTTTGACCCCCCTGGGGAGTTAGATTGTGTGTTTGTGTATGTGTGTGTGTGTGTGTGTGAGTGTGCGCACAGAGCCTTGTGTGTATGTGTGTCCATGCGAGGATGACCGGAGGAAAGGGCCCCACATGGGAGTGTGGGCAGCGGTGCTCCAGGATCTTAGGGACCCTCATTCAGAAAGGAAACCCCATGGGAGGTGAAGCTTGGCCTCGGAAGCTGGAACCCTCCCCGTTCCTCTAGCCTCTGCTCACCTGGTGCGTCCCAGGCCAGTCCCTCCGTCTCCTGCCCTCAGTTTGCCGACTGTCCCACGAGGGGTTGGAGGAGGAACTCCATTAGCGTGGTTCTGGGTGGCCGGTCGGCTCCCACCTTTTGGGTGGACGTGGCGCAGGTGCACTCTGGGTGGGCGGGGTCCTCCCGCCAACGGTCGTCGGAGGCCGGTGGATCCTGCGCAGGTGCGCACACGGCCCAGCAGACGGCGCATGCGCGGGACCCCACCTCCCAGCAGGCATGCGCAACACCAAGGGGCTCGCGGTGGGGTCGGTCCCACGGGTCCCGATCTCCACTGCCTGCTCAGTGACCCCATGTCCCCTTAGGCCGGGGGGCAACCCCACTCCCGCCAGGCAGGGCCGCTGGACTGAGTGGACATGGAGACCTGGGGACCAGAGAGAAATGAAACATACCCCCCACCTTGCCGTCCTGGCCGCCACGTTCCACTCCAGTGTTCGTCCCGGTGCATGGCTGGGTCAGGGGAGGGGGAATGGGGACACGTCTGGGCAGGGAGGAGTTCAGGCCGCGTTTCTCTCCTCTACATCCCCTCCCCTGTCTTCCTGGCAGCACCCCGTCTCCCCAAGGTCCGGCACTCACACACTCTCATCTCCCTGCTTTAATCCCCAACACATCCTGCTGGGGTGGGAGTCACTGACCCCATCTTCAAAGTAGAAAACGGAGGTCCCAAGAGTTCCCATAGGAGCTTGCCAGTCACAGGGCTGGGACAGGGCCCTGCTGTGGGTTTGAACCCAGATCAACCTGACCCAAAGCCTGAGCTTCCAGAGGAGCCCGAGGAAGTAGCCTTTGAGCCCAGGCTTGGAGGTGAGTCCATCCTGGATGGGGGTGTTCTGAGGGGCAACATCTTGACGGGCTCCCTGGGAGATGAAGGCCCTACAGAGGAGAGACTGGGGTGAGGGGTGCACCCTGGGGAGCATGTCTAGACCAGATCACGCAGGGCTCTCTGGATGTTGGGCAAGGAGTCAGGGGACACTGCGGGTTGTGGGTTCAGGGGACACAATCCAGGCAGTCTTATCAGAGCCACAGCATCCTAGACTTAGAAGGAGCTTGGTGGGCATGTTATTGCCCCCACTCAAGCGTGGATCCCCAAGGACCAGCCAGAGGTGAGGAGGCTGATGCAGTTTCCTCCTGTGTAGAGTGGGGGCCGTGGTGGGCGTCTGCGTCCTTCCAGGCCTGGGCATGCTGCCTGGAAGGTCCAGAGATGGCTTCTCGTCAGAGTAGCTAGCTGTTCCAGTGAGGTCAGTACCCAGAGAGGTCTGAGTGAGGAGACCAAAGGGATGCCCCACATGCGCAGTTCAGCAGGATGCTCTTGTACATGGTGCCGATCTTCGTGTCCAGGCTGATGGGGATGAGGCAGCAGCGCCCACCTGCTGCGTGGAGAGCGGCAGCGAGGAGCTGTGGTTGCAGACCCTGAGAGGCGGAGCTCGTGTGAGTCCGAGGCTGCCACAGATCTGATATGGAGGCTGAGGACGGGGAGGTGCTGACAGGAAGCTGAGATGATGCCTGAGGTCTCCAGCGATGACTGGGAGGTCAACTCCGGAACCTGAGGAACGGCAAGGCCAGCAGAAACACCAGACTGTGCAAGGCACACCCTGTCAGCATCTAGCCCGGAAGCTTCTAGAGACTGAGTCTCCTTGGCCCCTTTGTGGCTGTGGAGTGGAGACCCAGGCTCCAGGAACGGATGTCTGTCAGGGAAAAGGGTGGGACAGTCACCTTTTCCTGGCCATCAGGGACCCTGACACAAAACCCACGCTGATCTCCTCCACATCCACATCGGGCTGGAGGAGCATGCAGAGCAGGTGGGCGATGTCCCTGCTGCGCAGGTAGGGGCTGCATCTGAGCTGGTCCCAGGACTTGGAGTGAGGGCTCCTTTTGGTCTTGGGTGTTGTGTTGCGGGTGTGGTGGCAGAATTGAAGGGCTGCGAAGGGCTACGTGCACCCCAATGTTTATAGCAGCAATGTCCACAATAGCCAAACTGTGGAAAGAGCCAAGATGTCCATCGACAGATGAATGGATAAAGAAGAAGTGGTATATCTACACAATGGAATATTATGCAGCCATCAAAAGGAATGAGATCTTGCCATTTGCAACGACGTGGATGGAACTGGAGGGTGTTATGCTTAGTGAAACAAGTCAATCGGAGAAAGACATGTATCATATGACCTCACTGATATGAGGAATTCTTAATCTCAGGAAACAAACTGAGTGTTACTGGAGTGGTTGGGGGTGGGAGGGATGGGGTGGCTGGGTGATAGACATTGGGGAGGGTATGTGCTACGGTGAGCGCTGTGAATTGTGCAAGACTGTTAAATCACAGATCTGTACTTCTGAGACAAATAACGCAACATATTTTAAGAAAAAAGAAAAAGAAGAAGATAGCAGGAGAGGAAGAATGAAGGGGAGTAAGTCAGAGGGGGAGACGAACCATGAGAGATGATGGACTCTGAAAAGCAAACTGAGGGTTCTAGAGGGGAGGAGGGTAGGGGGATGGGTTAGCCTGGTGATGGGTATTAAAGAGGGCACGTTCTGCATGGAGCACTGGGTGTTATGAACAAACAATGAATCATGGAACACTACATCAAAAACTAATGATGTAATATATGGTGATTAACATAACAATAAAAAAATTAAAAAAAAAAGAATTGAAGGGCTGACTGTGCATTGATCAGACACCCTGGGTGAATGGGTGCTCTTGGGTGTCCATGGGCACAGGTGGCTGTGACCCATGCATGGGAAGGTGTGAATGAAGTGCACAGAAGACAGTGCCCTGGGCTATGCAGGGTTTTCTGCTCATGGGCAGTGCTCCTTGGCAAAATTCAGCTAGTCTTCTTGTTCCTTCAGCACAGAAGACACCTAACGTCATGAGTGGTTCATGGGAAGCCAGGTCAGTGTGTTGCTGGGCATCATGCCTGGCAGGAGGAGAGGTTCAGCCTGAAATAACAGTCTGGGGGTGACCTGGAATGCCAGGTGAGGTGGAAATTGCCCAGGTAGCCTGATCCACTCCACTCGGTATTGCTTCTGGACCCAACATCGCAGACCTGGATGACGGCCCTCTGGCTGGCTGGCATCTGGAATTGTTAGAATGTTCCTCTGGCTCAGTCAAAGGAGAAGATCCAAGTTAGTAGAGCAAAAGGAACTATGAAGATTAGGGCAGAGATAAACGGAAGAGAAGAGCACGTGAGAAAATTCAGTGAAAAGAACAGTTCTTTCTTTTGCAGATTTACCAAAATTGACAAGGAGACAAAAATGGAACCACGTTATAGCAACAAATTGGCTCCCTGAGATGAAGCACATAATTCTGAGAAGCACACGAACTGCCAAAGTGACTCCAGAAGAAATGGAAACCCTGAGCAGACTTGTAATAAGTAAATAGACTGAAGCAGTAATGAGAACTTCCCAAGAATGAAAAGTCCAGAACCCGACGCTTTCCCTGGTGATTTGTCCCACACGTTTAAAGAAGACATAATACCAATCCTTCTGAAAGTCTGAAAAAAGTACAAGAGGAGGGAACACTTCCCACATCACCCTAGAATGCCAGCATCGTCCCGACTCCAAAGACTGACAAAGACCTTACAAGAGAAGACAATGGCAGGCCAAAATGCATTATGAAGAGCGAGGCACGGATCCTCAACAGAATTCTAGCAGACCGAATCTAGCAGCACACTGACAGGACTATACACCATGACCAAGTGTGATTTACACCAGGAATGCAAAGGCTGTTCAACGTAGCTAAGCAGGGTCATGGACCACATCCATAAGAAACGTGATCCATCTCAACTGATATAGGATCAGCTTTGACAAAATCCAAGCCTTTTCGTAACAAGTACTCTCAATAAAATAGAAATAGGAAATTAAATTGTGATAAAGGAGAGGTGCCTGGGTGGCTCAGTGGGTTGAGTGTCCGACTCTAGGTTTGGGCTCAGGTCATGATCTCAAGAATCTTGAAATTGAGCTCCAGGGAGGGCTCTGCACTCAGTAGGGAGTCTGTTTGGAGATTCTCTCCCTCTGCCCCTCCCCACTCTTGGGTTTGCATGCTCTCTCTCTCAAATAAATAAATAAGTCTTTAAAAATTATGATAAAGGATATTTATGAAAAAAAAAACTCCTATGTATATAATTCTCTGTGGTGAAGGACTGAGAGTTTTCTCCTTAAAATCCCAAATAATTCAAGGATGCCCATATCCACCACTTCATTTCAATATTGTCATAGAAGTTTGGTCAGAGAAATTATACAAGATTGGTCACTAAAAGCTCCCAAGTGGAAAGGAAGAAGAAAAAGGTTATTTATATATGACATGATCTTATATGCAAATAATCCTAAGAATTTGAAAAACTCTGTATGAGATTATAATATTTCCTGAAAGGTATGAGCAGAGAAGACCAACACCTATGGATCAATGGAATACCGCTGAGAACCAAGCAATACATACATGTACCGTCAGTTGTGTCTGAACACGGATACCGAGATCATTCGATGCGGCAAAAACAGTGTCTCTAACAAACGGTGTTGAGAAACTGGATATCCACATACGAAAGAGTGAAGTCAGAGCACTGCCTTCCACCATATAGAAAATGAACCCCAAATGGATCAAAGCATGAACTTTAAGGGTGAAAATGCTGAACACTCAGAAGGAAACTAAGAGCACATAGGGGCAGATCTTCATTCCTTGGATTTGGCAATGGTGTCTCTTGAATGGCACCCGAAGCACAAGCAACAACAGAGAAAACAGAGAGACTGCACTTCAACATTGCTAAAAACTTTTGTGAATGAAAGGATAATCTCAAGAGAATGTAATGAAACCCAAAGAATGGTAGGAAATATTTGCAAATCTCCTAAGAGTCTTGCATCTAGAATGCATAAAAAACTCCTACAACTTAAGAACATAAACAACCCCACTGAAAATAAGAGACATTTCTCCAAAGAAGATAGTCCGACGGCCCAGTGAGCACATGGGATGATTTTCATCATGAGAGAGTAGGGGAATGCAAGCCAACACCACAGTGACGTACCTTCCCGCACCCAGGAGGGGGGCTCTAGTGAATCAGCAGAAATAACAAGTGTTGGAGAGGATCTGGGGAAAGAGAAGCCTCCTCCATTGCTGGGGGAGATATAACATGGAGGAGCCACTGTGGCAAAGGGTGTGGCACGTCATCCAAACGTTGAGCATGCTGTTACCCTTTGGCCCAATTCCACTCATCATCTAAACAAAGAATGGAATACAGGCACTCTAACAAGAGCCTGCTCATAAGTATGCGCAGCAGCACTCTTGGCAATAACCGAAAGGTGAAGACAACCCACAGGTGCATCCACAGGCGAATGGATAAACACAGCGTGGTGTGTTCATACAATGGAATTCATTCAGCCATGACAGGAATGAAGTACTGATACATGCTACCATGTGGGTGAACTTCGAAAACATTATACTCGGGGGAAGACACTAGACCCCAAATACCACATACGGTATGATCCCACGTGTATGAGAGATTCATCGCAGGTAAATGACAGGTGCCAGATTGGTGGTTGCCAGGGAGCAGGGGGAGTGGGGAATGGCCAGGGCCTGCCTGCTCAGTGGGGGCGGGGTTTTCCTCCAGGGCATTAAATGTTCTGGGACGAGGTAGTGGTGATGGTGACCAGTGCAGGAAATGAAGTTAATAACAGTGGATTGCACACTGTGAAATGTTTAAAAAGATAACGTTTATTTTATATTAAATTAGAAACATAGCATACCTGGAATCATGAAAAGAAAAAAAAGCCAAAAGAGAAGAAAGGAATGCCTTCGCTGGTGAGGACAGGCCGACTCTGGTGCTGGAACTGGCCCTGGTGGTAGCTCATCAGCTGGTCCGGGAGCTGGGGCCGGAGCCGGCTCTAGCCCTGGAGCTGGTGCTGGGTTGGGGCTTGCTGCGCAGAGCCCACTGGCTCTAGCTCTGCAGGGGGAGCCAGCGCTGGCTCCATGTCCCAGGAGCTCCCGGAGCTGACTGGGGAGCTGGGCCAGCTCGGAGTCTTGCGTTGGCTCTAGCTCTGGAGTTGGTGATGGAGCCGTAGGTCCAGGGGGCTTACTCACACTGGGGCGCACTTGGCTTCAGCTCCCGAGCTCCCGGCGAAGTCACCACAGCAGAAGATGGAAATGCCTCGAGCTCTGGAGCGGGCTTTGGGTCTGTAGCTGCTTCTGCAGCCGCGTCGACTCTACAGTGGTGACCAGCCCCGCTGCAGTGGCCAGTCCTCCATCTGGACATGGTACCGAAGCAGCAGGAGGAGAGAAGATCACCACCCTGCCCGGGTGATCACCCTGTGCTGATCCCCACAGCCTGTCCCTGTGCCTTCTCGGAGGATACCCCGCACAGCCTCCCACAGCAGCGCTGAGCTGCCTCGAGAAGTGCCTCCCGATCTCGGGCAGGCTCTCACTCTGGCGATGGTGCCGGATCGGGTGGGAGAACTGGTGTGCAGACGGCTTTACCCTGGAACTCGTGCTGGAGCTGGTTTTACCTCTGGTGGGGGTCCGCGGGTCGGAGCTGGAGGGGCTCGGGTCTGTGGGGGCACTGGCTCAGGCTCTCGAGCTCCTTCCGTGGCTGGCTCGAGTCAGCGCGGGGGCACGTTCTAGCGCGTCCGATGGTTCTAGATCTTAGCTGCCGCCAGGGCTGGCTCTGCCCCAGGCTCCTTCAAGGTCTGGTGCTAGAGATGCTCTAGCTCTGTATCGCCCCCTTGCTGACTGTGGGTGAGATGCTGACCCACAGGTTAGGCTGGGAGCTCCGAGGGCAGGGAGGGTGTCTGGGGGTCCCCTCTGCATTCCAGCGAACAGACACAGGTGGGGATGCTGCACGAGTGCATGAAAGAGTGAACACAAGCCTGTGGCCCAGATCTCTCTTCTGTAAGCAACGTCCCCCGCATCACGGGGCTGCTGGGGGATCCCTGTGATTCACTACAATGTGAACTGATACCACTACCGGGCACTGTTTGGGGGTTGGGGACCCAGCGGTGAGGAAGCACGGTCCCTGCTCGCGTGGGGCTGGCCGGAGCAGAGGTCAAACGAGGACTTCAGGTCCCCGGCACGTGTCTCTGCTCAGCTGGGATCAGTTCCCTGGAGCAGCCGGTCAGGCCCTTGCCCCTGTCGGGCAGCTCAGGACCGACTCACGTGGGGCGCGTGGTGAAGGGCATGCAGGATCCTTGGGCTGAATCCCCCCGTAGCCATTACCCCCATGGAGCCGGTCCCGTCACCACCCCGAGTTTTGTCATCCATGAAATGGGCAGGGCAGGAAAGCCTTTCGTGGGTTCAAGAGCATTATCCAACTGCGGAAATGGATCTAGATCATCGCTGGAGGGGCATTCAGCTCTAGCGCCTGCCCCAGAGCTCGAGCCAGGTCCAACAGCGATGCGAGCCGCAGCTCCCGAGACTGGGGCAGCTGCAGCTTCAGCTCTCGCGCCAGCTCTGGGATCAGAGCCCGGTGTGGAGCCTGAGCAGCTCCTGAACCAGCTTCGGAACTCGCCAGCCAAGGGCCAACACCTTCATCATCACACCTTCGCCATCGTGCACGAGGTCAGGAGAGGGCCGAGGGGCGAGAGGGTCCCTGCTGGGCAGGTCACCCCGGGTGCCTTGGTCACTCCATTGAGAGCTCCCCCTCCCCACCCCTCCCACAGGTCACAGCCCCGGGCGTCCCCACCCCTGCCTCACAATCAAGGCTCAATTTGGAAAGCAGACCTTGGATGATGGAAGTCGAGGCTTGTAGCTTAAACACTGTATACGTGTTGACCCACAAACTGTACTTTATGGATTCTGTTGCAATTAGAGGTTTATGGACACGGGTGTTCCCATCAGCAAGGTGAGAGTGAGCTGCCCACTCTAGGTGATGGGTGCACCTGCAGCCTGGGATGGGTGCTGCGCACTGTTCTCCCAAACAGGGGTGCCGTCACCCTTCCCTCCAGGGGACCTCCACTTCCTCACGTTCTCCCCAGGGCTGCTGGTCCCCAGACCAGACACCTGCCGGTCTGAGGGTGACCAGCGCTGCCTCCATAGGGTTTCCTTTGCCAGAGTCCTTCCCCGGGAGCATCTCTGACTCCCCCCGTGCCTGTCCCCCCCTGGACTTGCATGCGTGTGGTCTCTGTCCCTGTTTTTGTGTGGGCCACAGGAGGAACCAGCTCTGTCCTGTCTGGGGTCAGGCTGAGGTGTCCCAGCAGGAACAGGGGTCTCGGCCCCGAGATTGTGCCCATAATTCCTAAAGTGGCCTCTCTGATTACATCTGATCTGTAATCCCTGGGCATTTCAATATCCAATAAGGGAAATTCTGTGTCCAATAAACACAGAAGAACACAAGTCCCCTTTGAAAAACGGGGGCAGACACAAAGGCCCCTATTGTGGGATTCCACGTACAGGAAACACCCAGGAAAGGAACAGAGGAGAAAGCAGCTTAGGGGTCGCCAGGGGCTGGGCTGGGGGAGAAATGGGCAGGGAGGCCTTCTGGTTCAGGGTGTCCTTTGGAGAAGCAGATATTCTGCAGCAGTGTTCTGTAGTGTGGTGGTGCAGCGTTGGGACTGTTTTAATGCTCCGGACTTGTTCACGGGAAAACAATGAATTTTATTTAAAATAAATAATAAACAGCATATAGGATAAGGAAAGATAATATAACAGTTAATATGTACCAGGGAGAGAGAATACAGGGGGTGCGGATGAAACAATCAGGCGGGGCATCAGGGTCGGGTGCTGGAACTAAGGGGAATTGTACAAGGGTCTCTCCCCGCGAGGATGTGGGCTCTGGTTGTGGTTCTGGGAGCCCTGCAGGAGCAGGAGGAGGGGCAGGGCCAGATGCAAGAGCAGGGACAGGGGCCGGATCCACGGTAGGAGCTGGGTCATGGGCAAGTACAGGAGCACAGGCAGGGCCAAGGGAAGGGACAGCGGCCCTGGAAAGCAGGGGAAGGGGCATCGGCTCTGGCAGGGGCACGGACAGGGACACAGGTAGAGGAACGGACAGGTGCAGGGGCAGGAAGTGGGTCATGGGCAGGAATGGGTGCACATGCAGGGGCAGGGAAACGGGGAGGGAAAGGGGAAGGAGCTGGGTCAGAGGCAAGCACCGGAGCACAGGGAGGGGCAGGGGAATGGAGAGTTGCAGGGGCAGAAGCCGGGACAGGGGCAAGAACAGGAACACAGGCAGGGGCAAGAGACGGGGCAGGATCCAGGGCAGGATCTGGGTCAGGGGCCAGAACAGGTGCCCACGTAGGGGAAGGGGCAGGTGCAGGGCAAGGAGGTGGGTCAGGGACAGGAGCAGGAACACAGACAGGGGCAGGGGCAGGGGCAGGGGCAGAACCTGGGTCAGGGACAAGAATCGGAGCACAGGCAGGGGCAAGGGAAGGGGCAGGATCCAGGCCAGGAGCTGGGTCAGGATCCGGAGCAGGGGCAAGAACAGGTGCACAGGCAGGTGCTGGGGGAGGGGCAGCTGCAGAGGCACGGGCAGGGGCAGGGACATGAGTGGGGGCAAGAGCTGGGTCAGGGGCAAGAACAGGGACACAGGCATGGGCAGGGGAAGGGGCAGGCCTTGGGTCAGGGGCCAGAACAGGAGCACAAGCAGGGGAAGGGGAAGGGGCAGGTGCAAGGGGAGGGACAGGGTCTGCAGCAATGGCACATACAGGAACCAAGGCAGTATCTGGGTCAGGGGCAGGGACAGGGGCACTGGCAGGGGTAGGGACGGGTCAGGATCCAGGGCAGGAGCGGGGTCTGGGGAAGGAGCAAGGCCACAGTTCAGGGCAGGCGCAGGGTCACCAGCTCTGGCAGGAACAGTGGCAGGAACAGGGGCAGGCTCTCCGGGCACAGGCTCTCCAGCAGGCCCTTGCTGGTCGGCGTCAGGCTCTCCGTGGGCAGGTGCCGGGTCACCTGCCGGCTCCTGGTCTCCTGCTGAAGTCACTGCAGGCACCACCCTTCCCTGCAGAGCTGCTGATGGAGTTGGAGCCGGCTCTAGCTCCTTAGGTCGTGGAACATCTGTGAGAGGAGAAAAGCTCACCCCCGTGCATGCTCTCCGTGGGCCTTTGCAAGACAGAGCCCAGCCCAGGGCCTCCCAGAGAAGCCACAGCCAGGAAGGAGCCCTCCCCGGGACGTCTCCCCGACTGCAGTCCACCCGCTGGGTGCTCTGCACCCAGTCTTTGCTCCTGGCCCCACACCAGCCTCTGGGGGCTCCTCCCTGTGGGTCAGCCCCGACCCGTCCCCACACACCCACAGGCACCCAGCCCCAGGCTTCTCAGCCTCGAGCTCGGTCTCCGTGGGCTCCGTTCCTGGAGCACAATCCAGTCAATGACCACCAGGGACAGTGGTCTGGGTGGTGTCGGAGGCCTTCCCCCGCAATCCCCAGCACCTGCTCCTGGGGACCCCTGTGGGGTCACGCCCCAGGTCCCGGAGATGGAACGGGTGTCCGCCAGCCTCCTTCCCATTTCATCCGTGGTCTGCAAAGACAGGGACGGGTAGCCGGCCCGGAGGCATCACAGCCCTGCCCAGCCAGCCTCCCTGTCCCCCTGCCCCGTCCCCCTGCTGCTTGCAGATCAGACACACACACCTGTGCGTGCACAGCCCTGCACGCGGGACAGTGACCCCCCCTGTAGGGCAATTGGAATAAACCCAGGGCAGAAGCTCGCAGCCCCCCACACCCTGTCCCACCCAGCCAGCCTTGACCTTGAACATGACCTGCCCACTGGGCATCTGACCCCTCATCAGCCTGCTCCTGAATGGGGTTGGCCCACCCTACATGACCCCTCTTCACACACACACACACACACACAGACACACACACACACACACACACAGACACACACACGAGTGGGGCCCTGGGGCTGCACAGGTGGATTAGACCCTGTGGGGCTGGGTGGCCGGCTCTGGGCCTCCTGGTGTCACCTTGTGGTCTTTCCGACCAAACGGCCAGAGGCGGTGGGGAGCCCTGACACGACATCGTGTGGAGACAGCGTCCTGAGGGCGCGCATTCTTCCGCCTGCCTCCTCTGGACCTCGGAAGGCAGCATGTGAACATCTTCGTTTGAGGATCTCAAACGAAATGACCTGGGCCGGGGGCTGTCTCTGGAATGTGGGTTCCTGGTTACCTGGGTTCCAAATCCTGAAGGGCTCTGTTGTCAGGGATGTGAGGTCACCACGGTCGGGGTCCCCTTGCCCAACTTCCTCCTCACACAAGAGCCCCACCCCCGAGGGCCCCTCCCCCAGCTGTTCAGTGCTCACCCTCCCCCCATGCCCCATCCATACAGTGACACCCTCACAGCCCACCCACAGCCCCCGCAAGGCCTGGGTGCAGCCCTTGTGGGAGGACACAGAGCTGGGTTCAGACCGGGCTCCTGCGCGTGCCCAGGGCTGTGACCCTGGACAGACCCCGTGCCTCTCAGGGCCTCCCCAGCCTCCCCATCTGCACAGTGGGGTGTTCTGGCTTCTACTTCTAGGGACGCCATCAGGGGCAGGACCTCTACACGTTCCGTACCTGCCATCACAGGAGGCTGGTGCACACTCGACAATGTAAGGAGCAGCCAGGGGCTGGGCCGGACATGGAGCACAGCTCAGAGGGGCCTGGTCCGCTCTGGGGTCCAGGCAAAGCCACTCCCCTCCTGCCTGTGTCCCAGCCCCTGAGGGAAGGTTGCAATGAACGGATTCCGTCCTTGTCCCCTGGTGACGCAGACTTCCAGGGGCTCCCATCAGGGTTAGGCTCAGGCCCCAGGGCCTCGTCTGCGCCCACGTGCTGGGCAATCCCCACAGTGGTTCCCGGGCATTCCCGAATCCTGCTCACACATCGCTGTGGAATCCCCTCCCCTCCAGGGTGGATGGCCTGTGTGACCGCGCTCTCAGGGAGAGAATGGGGCAAAACACTTTTGGGAGGTCATTTCCAAGCTGATGGAGGAAAGCGTGACTTCTCCTGGTTCCCTCTGTCCTGTGTTCATTCTCTGTCTCTGTGTCTGTGTCTCTGTCTGTCTGTGTGTCTCTCTTTGATTCTGTGCTTTGGAGAAGCAAGACCAGATAGTATGAGCTGCCCTGGGAGACCCCAGTCCTAAGAACGCACAGAGGGTCCAGGCTGACAGAAAAGTCCTGAGCCCCCCTTCTGAACCGAATCCTGCCGATACCAGGTGAGCGCTCTTGGCGACAGAGCCTGCCCCGGTCGAGCCTGAGCAGAGGCTGCACCCCCGGGTTCCTGGGGAACCTGGAGGCAGAGGCTCCCCCTGAGCTGAGCTGGGATTCTGGTACAGGAACTGTGAGATACGGAAGGTCTATTCTTGCAAGCTGACTTTGGATCGTGTCTTTGTCAGGACTCTGGGAGAATTTTGGTGTGCACGCTCAGGTCTTAAGCTGTGCAGAGGGCATCTAGGGTGTGGGGACCCTGTCCCTCAGGGATGTGGTATCCTCCACGTTCTAATAAGGAACTATCTAGAAAGAGGCCGTGGCCTCAGGAACTATGGGTGAGGTTTCTGGCAGCTGGAACGAAAGAGGCTTGCCTACACAGAAACCCACAAGTTTTTGGAGAGCGGAGCTCCGAAGGGCCTCCGGGGCGTGCTCTGTGCAGACAGGCCTGGCCCCCAGCGCCTTCCGCATAAGCGTGGAGAGTAAGGGGGGTCTCAGCGGGCAGAGCCAGGGAACAATGGGGGGAGCCACTCACGTCCTGGAGGAACGAGGTCCCCGTGCCGCCTCGGCCAGACCCTGAGCTGCGGTGGGTGTGGCCACTCCGGGCCAGCTCCACGACTGGTGCTCACTGGGGCCTCGCTATCTCTTCCCCCACGGATGCTGAGCACGTGGGGATCCACTGAGGCCTCATGCCGTGTGGTCTCGAGGGGCCTCTGTGGTCACAAGACCCCGGATTCGATCCTACTGCCCCCCACCAGAGGGGACGTGGGGCTCCGGGGTGGGGCACAGGGTAGGACACCTGGCCTGACTCCCGGGGCAGAGGGCGATGCCGCTGCAGACAGGGCTCGGGGACCGGACGGGCCATGTCTTCCTGCGCCTGCACCCTTGGCCGGGCACGTGCGGTTTCTCCCGCCAAGGAAGCCACGTGCCTCCCGCAGGCCCTTCTGCACTTGGGGTTTGGCCCCTCGACATGCTTCACTTAGCCGCTGAGGCAGAAATGCAGTCCTGTGCTGAGCCGTTCCTCCCAGCCTGCTGTGGCCTCACCTGCTGCGGCCTCGGCGTGGCCGTGAGACGAGCGGGACGTGGCCGCCCTCGGTGGGAGGGGGACAATGGCAGCAGAGCCGGCGCGAACCAGTCACAGCCAGCCACCCCCCAAGGCGGGCGCAAGCTGCGGAGACCCCACCGCCCAGCAGGGCCGGCCTGCACCACCTGACCCCACGCTGCCCAGACGGGAAAGCTAAGTACATTCGTGTCGGTTCATAGCACAGAGATCCTGTGGGTGGTCCTTACGTGGCAGTAGCTACTGATGCCATTCTACTGTGTTCTCCTTGGGTGGCCCTAACCGCACCAGCGAATTGCATCGCCAGCTACATACTGGTGACTCCACATGTCCGGCTCCCACGTCTCTCTGTCCTCTGAACTCCAGCCCCCCACGTGGCATCTCCGTTTGGGGGTCCTGGGCTCCAAGCTCGGCCCCCGAGCCTCCCCGGGGCTCCCTCTCCTCGGACTGAACCTCCCTCCACGGCCTGTGCTCTCCCCTCCTCACCCTTCCCTCTGCTTCTACCACTCTGCCCTCCTACCCCCTTCCTACCCCCATCTCTCCAAGATCATAAAGGATCCCGCTTGGGCTACTGCCATGGTCCTGGACTGCACCCCATCAGTGGCCTGGGGTATTCCAACACGTCCCAATAGGCCACTGGATGTGCAGACCTGCCGTCTTGAGCGATGTTCCCGGGGCCAAGGGGGACCGCGGGTGGAGCCCCGAGGGGACGGGTGGGTGGACGCGGGCTTTCAGGGCAGGATGGTGTGGGCACACGAGGCTGCAGGAGTGAGAGAGGCACTGAGCTCTACGGGATGGATGGGGGCCGGGCGTGCTGTTGGCCTGCACGGGAGGGCCCATGGCCGTCTGTTACCATCTTTGGGAGAACAGTCACGCTGTTTGCGAGCTCCAAAATCTCACGTATGTCTACGAATTTTTTCATGCTCGGGAAGCTGGACGTGCTCTGTCTGCCTGCAGTTGAAAGCAGAGTCACAGGGGCTGAGTCCCCAGCTCTGGCCCTCTGGGGCCGTCCCCGAGCCCGTGGCCACCGCAGCGCCCTCTGAGCTGGCAGGACAGAGAAGCCAGGGTGCTGCCAAGGGAGGGGGCAGCAGGCGGGTGATGGGGAGTGTGCCTCTGCCCCCTCTGTGCTCCGAGGCAGGGGGGTGTCCCCGGTGTGGCCCCGAGGTTGGCACCACACAGGGCCACTTGGGGAGCCCTCTCAGCTCACAGGACCCCTGGGCCGGAGCCTGATGCCACTCCCGCTGCGCTCCTGGCCACACCCTCCTCCACGGAGAGTGCACGGGACCCCTCCGACCTCTCCGATGGCTGTCCTGCAGGCCTCGGTGCCCCGAAGTGGGTTTGTGCCCCCTTCCCCCCACCCCTCCCTGGACAGCAGCTCCCCGCCCGCCCTCCCTTCACCACCTCCCCCTGCTCCCCCCATCCTGCCCTCAGCCTGGGGGGTCCCCTGCCTCCATGCAGAGGGTCAGTCCCCCTCCGGGCCTGTTGCCCTCTGGGCTCCGCCCGTGCACTGGCCGCCCCCGCTCAGCCCCGTGGCAGCCACACCAGAGACCCGCCCACATGGTCCCCCCGTCCGGGCACCGCGCTCCGCCCGCCCACCTGGCCACCCGTTTGCTGTGTGTGTCCCGGCCCTGACCTCCTACCTCCCACTTCCTGCCAGCCCGCAGCGCAAGGGCCGTGACAGGAACGGATGTGTGTTCGTGTCCCCCCAAATTCATCCATGAGAGCCCCAGAGGGATGGTGTGACGTCCTGGGGCCTTGGGAGGTGTGTGGGGTTAGCTGGGTGCTCATGATGGGGTCAGTGCCCGTATAAGAAGAGGAAGACACCGGAGCCCTCTCCCCGACACTTGACATAGTGAAGAGGCGGCCATCTGCAAACCAGGAATGGGGGCCTCCCCGGAACCCGCCAGGTCGGCGCGCTGAGCCGTGAGAATCAATGTCCATCGCGGGCGCCCGTGCGGTGCGGTCTGTGGTGCTCTGTCAGGGAGCCCGAGCTCAGGCAGCGGCCTCCATACCTTCCCCTCTGAGCTTGTCGCCCCTCCGTCCCCCACCTGACCTGCACCCCGCACGCCCCCTCCCCAGATGTTGCCGCTGGACTCACTGAGGAGCAGCAGGGTCTTAGAGGTCCGGCCGGCCCGGCCCAGGCGCAAGTAGACCACGCCGTAGCTGTAGTCGGTGGACAGCACGTGGAAGCCCTCGACCCCCTTCACTGGACCGGAAGAGAAGCGTGGGGCCGCCCGATCAGGCCTGCACAGCAGGGGCAAGTGGGAAGGGTCAGGAGTCCCTCCCACACACCCAACCACCTTCCAGGCCTAGGCTGCGGGCACTTGCATGCTTGTGCGCTCTGGGACCGTGGCCTGCCTGCCCGCCCCGTGGGCCGCTGTCCATCCCATCCACCCAGCCCTGGGATACAGGAGCGGCCTCTCCCGGGCCTGTGGCCGTGAAGCCGGGGACACGCCTACCCCCAGGTCTTTCTCTCCAGGCCCCGGGCCTTCATACGCACAAGTATTCCTGAATATCGCCTTTTTCCTACCTTTCCACAGAATTAACGTGTGTGACTGGCACCCCTGTGACCTGGGGAGGGGGCAAGGCGGGAGCCCTTTGTTGGGTCTGGTTTCCTGGAATTTTCCAGTTTGGAGCAGGGCCAGTCCCACAGCTTAAGGGAAACCCTCGGAACACCCACTCTTTGCCGAGTGCTCCCGTGTACGTGGTGGCCTCTCCCAAAACCAGGCCTTGAATTTTAGGGGCAGGAAGGGTTTCGGGGCTGCAGAGATGGTCTGTTAGATGTGCAGGTGATCGTGGGTTTGGCTCCCCCCGCCCCCGGCTCCCTTTCCCCTCTTGACAGGGAGATGTCTGGGCTGTTTGTGGTCAGGGCTCCGTGAAGAGTGCGCTGGGCCCCACCCCGGTCCACTCACCGGCTGAAGGCCAGGACCACCTTCAGCTGGCCCGCTTTGTGGACCTCCACTATCAGTGCCCCCAGCTTCCTCCTGTCTCTGCCTGGCAAGAATCTCTGGCCCTCAGAGGTGATAGCCAGAATGTAGCAGAACCCTGAAAACTGGGGAGAGCGAAGCTGCCCATGCCAGTCTCCCAGCCGGGCCCCCAGGAACCCACCGGACACTGACACTGGCCTGAGGCCCGGGCCGGGTCCAGCACCAACAGGCCAGCACAGCCCCTGCGCAGGGCCCCAGCTGACCGTCTGGGCCTTGGCGGGCAGGGGCCAGGCCGCCTGGGGCCCCGAGGGCTGGGCCGTGGTTACCGTGTGCTGGAATTCCCTTCCTGTGAAAGGCCTCCCCCTTCCTTCCAGCTCGGCCCTCGCCCCCATCCCTCTGACTTCCTGCCACAAACCCACATTCCCGGGCCGTCAGTGCCCACGGCCACCCCCGCTAGAACCTTCCACCTGCCAGCCATCTGGTTGTTCCAGAACACGCTCTGCTCGTTCGGTCTCTGCCCACCTAGCATCTCCGGTGCCCTGAGGCTGCACCTGCCTGGGGCCCTTGGCCCTCCCGCTTCCTGCGTGGCCACCAGCTCCTCAGAGAGAGGCCAGGGCCTGAAACTCCTTCTGCCCTCGCGGCACTGCCCCCTGTTCCAGGATGGCCCTTTGGAGATTTTCAGGGAGTGATCTTCCAGCCACCACACACACTGCATGCCTGGCCCCGGTCGGCCTGGCTGTCAGCCTTGGGGACCGCAGGTGTGTGGCTCACCTTGTTCCAGTTGAGGCTGTGGGACTCCCTGGGTAGCTGTTCCCGTGGCCGGGACCCCGTAGCAGGCATAAGCGCCAAGACCAGCACACACGTCAGCCTCCCTGGTCCCATTGTCACCCTCCTTCCTCGGCCACCGGGGCACTGAGTTTAAGTCTCCCCACCCACCTGACCCTGCCGTGGGCGTCCAGCCAACCCGGAGCCTTGAGCCAGCCTGGGGTGGGCCAATGGGGAGGGAGAGGGGCTTTGGGACACAGGCGGGCGGCCCAGGGGCTCGGCCTGGCGGGTGCTGCCTGAATTTGAAGGCCATCGAGTTCCCCTGTGAGACCCCTGGGCCTCCCATCCTAGCCCCCGCGGAAGAGAGGCAAGCAGCCGGGAGGCGTCCCTGTGAGTCACTTCATAGGGATACTTGCACGTGAGAAGCAGGACCACGGTGACGATGGGGCACAGACGGCACCAGCGTGACAGCAGGGCTCTCCGTCCCGAGCAGGTGCTGACGGACAGGGCTGCTGGATGTGTGTGAGCGTGCCCACCCCTAGCCTGCACGCACCGCCCCTCTCCGTGAGTGATGGGCAGCCCCCAGCCCAGCTTCCGCCACGACGTCAGGCACGGCCCCACCAGACCACAGGAGGAGCCACAGGCTCGGTCCCTCTGGAATCCTGCCCCCTGCCCTGGTCCCAAAGCCCCAGGCCTGGGAAAGCCACACTCTTGTGCCCTGGACACTGTGGCACCCCAGCCGCGCACCCTGGTGGGCACCCACGCCCACTGCGTCAGCCCGCACCTGTCCAGACCCCCGAGGGTCTGCTCTAACTCAGACAGACAGTCCTCCCTCCAGCCCAGGGACTGTGGTGACCTCTGCTTGCAGAGCAGCTGCCCCCAGCCCAGCCCCCACTCAGGAGCCAAGACCCACGTCCACGTGCCCCCCACCCAGAGCTGGTTCTGGGCTGTATGGCCCAGCCCTCGGTGAGCCCCACGCCCACCTCCTCCCCTGCACCGACCGGAGCCCCGAGAGGGCAGCGCCCCGTCTGACATTGCCGTCCGCCCTCGGCACACAGGTGAGAGGCATCTGTAGGGCCTTGTGGGATCGTTTTATTTGGAACTGCCATGAGTCCTGAGAGCAGCCCGCCCCACACCAAGCTCCCAGGCGGCTGAGCAAGGAGGCCAGCGCCTGGCCAGCCTCACAGGACTCGGCGGGCACAGTCCCACCTGGAGGTCGATGCATTCACTGAAACCCAAGAAGAGCGTTGCGGGACCCCAGATTCACCTCGAGGGGTGTCTGCCCCGTCCCGGTCCCCGGGCCTTCTCGGGGCAGAGCTCTGGGGTGTAGGATCTGGGGTGATGCTCAGGAGGACAGCTTACCTGGAAAGCCTTGTGCGCACAGGTGACTGGGGGGGAAAGAGGAGTCGTGAGCTAGGCACCCAGGACACACCGCAGCCACCCCGCTCTGCCCACGGCCTCGCCGAGACGGGGCCAGCCCTGCCGGCCTGGCTTTGGGCAGGAGCAGGTGACTCTGTATAGAGCTCCCCACCCCCACCCTGCCTGACTCCCTGAGGCTGGGAGGGACCCCGAGACCCACAGAAGTCAGCCAGGGGCCCGTGGGCATCGGGTGACACTCACGGTCCGGCAGCAGCGTGGCCTGCTGCTGAGACAGGAAGCCCAGGCCCTTGCTCCACCTAGCAAAGAGGCGCAGGGCCTCCTGGCTGGCCAGCTCCGTCCGGCCTGTGGGGCGGGAGGGGAGCCCTCACCACGTGTGCCCCGTGTCCCAGCCAGCCCTCCCGCAGGGGGCCAAAGGGACCAGACCCCTGCTGCTCTGGGACCCTGGGGGCACGGGGCTCAGCACACTCAGCGGGAGGTTGCCCAGCGTGGCCGCCCGTGTCAGGGAGTTCGTCGGGCCGGCCCGTGGTGTCCACCACTTACTGTACAGCTCCACGGTGTTGAACGCCTCGTCCTTGAACTCCAGCTGCGTGAACACAATGGCGTAGTCCCTGAAGTTGGTGCCCAGCACGCGGTAGTCCAACACTCCCAGGGCTAGGAAATACGTGCGCCCCCAGGGGGGAGCGTCAGACCTCACGAGAGGCCACCCCAGGAAGCTGAGCGCTCCTGGGCATTGTCCCCTGGTCCCCAGAGCCAGCACACAGAGGGCCTCAGGGACAGATGCCCGGCGAGTGCCTGTCCCAGCTCATGCCGGGGGGATACTACACCGATCATGTCCCCTCGGGGGCACCACCTCATCAGAGGCCCGGGGTCACCGCGGGACACGCCAGGGTGAGCCCTCTGTCTTCCAACCTCTGACAAAATACGTCCTTTCACTTTCTAGTGGAAGTCTTGGGGATGGGCCCGCTCCCCGAGCGGGGAGCCAGCCCAGGCTGCCGGTGGCGGAACCCACTGGGGAGGGCCCGGAAAGCCAGCCCATCCCCCACCGCCCCGCGCCCCGCATGAGACCGTGGAGGCCGTCGCCTTACAGGGGTTCTCAAACACCCATCCAGAGCTCTGTCTCAGCAGCTCCACCACGTTCACGTAACACCTCTCCAGCCTGGAAGAGAGACCGTCCATCCTCGGCTCAGGGTCTGGACACAGGCCCAGAAGAGACAAGGGTCCTACCAACTGCACCTGGCCAGCCCCCAGCGTGCCGCACAGGGGATCCTGGCTGCCGCTGATGGCCCCCGTTGCCCGGAAGCCTTGTTCTGCACCGAATCCAACCTGGCCTGGGAATGAGCAGACAGGAGAGCCCTGCAAAGTGCAAATCGACTTGCTTCCACCTCCCAAGAGGCCTCCCGTGCTGGAAGCCACGTGACGGGCACAAAAGGAACCTTGGACAAACACAGGGTCATCTGCAATTGTGGCTAAAGGCACTCAGCATCCAAAGGGGCTGACGTCCCCGAAGCGGTCAGTCCATAAAGTGAACCAACCACAGAAATGCAGCGGTCTTTGCTCACTAAGATGAGCTCATGGCTGGGAAGTTCCAGAAGGAAGAACAACAGGCAAGAGCCATCCAGTAAACTGACGCAGTGGGGTACAAAGCTGCAACAGGTGAAACAACGGGGTTTGGAAAATCAGAAGACTGATCAAAGGAATGAATGGGAAGTCCAGAAACAGGGGCGCCTGGGTGGCTCCGTCCATCAGGCGTCCAGCTCTTGGTTTCAGCTCAGGTGTGATCTCGTGGTCGTGAGACTGAGTCGGGCTCCGCGCTCAGCACAGACTCTCCTTGAGATTCTCGACCCCTCCCTCCGCCCCTCCAGCTCGTGCTCTCTCACTCTCTCGAGAATAAATAAATAAATCCTAAAAAAAAAAAAGTCCAAATATAAAGCAAAATGGGAGCATGAGAATTTAGCGCGTGACAAACTCAGCCAGAGTCTGTGGAGGACAGAGAGGCAATTCAATAAATGACGTTAGAAATTGGGTAGTAGTCTAGAAAAAACCAAGTTGTTCCTCCTTTCTTCCCAGGGTCAAATCCCAAATGCAGAGAAGATGCCAGAAGCACCAGGGAGTTGGAAGCCTTTTCCTCACTGACGGTGTCACAAAAGCCAGGAGCCCCGCAAAGAGAAAGTTGGTGTGCCTCTACAAAAAATGGAAAGAAATCCTTCATGTATGTAAAAAAAAAAAAAGTCCTCAATGTTAGAAGAAAAATGACAAACTGAGAAATATATTTGCAACTGGTTTCTGTCACAGACAAGTGCCTCATATTCCTAATCCTTAAGGGTTCTTACAAAGGAGGAAAAACACAGCTCAGAGAAAAACATGCCAAAGATGTGACCAGGCAGTGCGTCGGGCAGGGAGCACGTACACCGCGACGCTCCCGTCCTTAGAAGGGGCGCGTAGAAGCTGAAGGGGGCCATCTGTTGCCTATCAGATGTCGGAGAAGCAAGAGCACGGGAATGCCGGGGCGCTGGTTCGGGGGACCGGCCACGTGGGGACCCCTTGGAGGCGAGAGCACCAGGGCCCACGCCACAAAGGGTGTTTCCAGTTGCCAAAGATTGGAGAGCACCGTCTGTCGAGCAGCAGAGCCCGGCAGAAGGCCTGTGGCGTGTCACAGAGCGATCAAAAAGAGCAGAGCGCCCCGGGAAATGCGAAAGGGCATCACTGTACGGCCCAGCGATCCCCTGCAGGGCGCACACGCAGGAGAACTGAAGGGAGACTTGCACACCCATGTTTATGACAGTGCCATTGACGAAACCAGACGGTGGAAGAAACCATGTGCCTGTCCACACCATGGAACATAATTCAGCCTTAAAAAGGGAGGAAATCCCGACACCGGCTACAACGCGGATGAACGTGGAGGACACGGTGCCGAGTGAGATCAGCCCGGCGCCCGGCGCAGAGAGACCAATCCCCAAGGATCCACTCCCCGGAGGCCCCAGAGGAGTCGGACCCACAGAAATAGGGGTGGGGGAGGGGAGGGGTCCGTGTTCAACGGAGATGGAAGGAGGGGGTCGGCTGCACAACAGTGTGAATGTGCTTGACGCCCCTGAGCTGTGCGCTTAGAAGTAGTGAGGACAGTATATCTCTGCGCTGTGTTTATCTTCCTACCACTTTGAAAAATGTCATAAAGACAAAAGAGAACAAACTGAAATGTTTTAAAAGAGAGCAGAGCCTCTGTGGACTGATCGGAACAACCCCCGCGTGCGTGGGCAAATGACACACGGGTGCTGGTGTGTGCCTGCCCCCACATCCCTAACACGGGCTACCCTCAGGGAGGAGACGGGCTGGCTGAGGCAGCTGGGGAAGGACCCCCACGGTACACCCTGGGGAACCCTGATTTTTGAGCCATGCAAGTATCTTTGCTGTCCAAAGGCCAACAAATGAAATTTCATTACGCAACAACACGTGAGAGGCCCACTTGCCTCTCCTCCAAGCCCTGATCCGA
Source organism: Eumetopias jubatus (assembly GCF_037043125.1). NCBI lineage: Eukaryota > Metazoa > Chordata > Mammalia > Carnivora > Otariidae > Eumetopias > Eumetopias jubatus. The sequence continues at coordinate 94,141,396 of NW_028274821.1, forward strand.
ATGTGTGTCTGCAGGCGGGGCCTCAGCACAATCCACCTTTCCAAATCAGGGTCTGGCCAGGTCCCTGGACAGAGATGCGCCTTGACACTGGCATCAGGAGAGGCTGCTGACCAATCACTCCGATGAGCAGATGCAAATGGGGTCTGAGCCCTGTGGCATCCCCGTGGCTGCTATGGCGTCTGTGGCTTTGCATAGGGCCCAAGGCCCTCCAGAGGCCCAGCTTCTGTATTTGGATGTCTGATTCCACCAGCTTCACTGGGACGACCCAGCCACGTGGCTTTGGGGCCAACACCATGGCCCGTGGGACCAAGCTCACCCAACACCATGGAGCTGCCATCTTACCCCAGACCTCCCCTGCCCTTGCTTGTCCCAAGGCCAGGCCTGGCCCAGGTACAGCCGGGCCCCACATCTCCTGCAGGCAGATGCAGGAATGGGAGGGAGGGTACCTGGAGTCCCCCAAGAACCCGCGGCTCTTCAGCACAAGGCATGACCCACTTCAAGCACCAGCTCGAGTGGGGTTTGCCCAGGAGGTCTCTCCCACCCCGGCATGAGTCCCACCCAGACACGGGGCACACACCGCACTCACCTGTGCCTGGAGGACAACATTTTCAGGTTGTTTTCTGGAGTAAGGGTCACCATGACGCCCTCGATGTTCTTTGTGGCCTTCTCCAATGCAAAGCCCTTCTCACCTGAGGCCACGGCAAGAACATACCAGGACCCCAGAAGCTGGTGGAAGAGGAGCAGGTGAGGGGGGCCAGTCCCTCCAGCCCTTGGAGGCGTCCTCTCTCTATCTGGGAGCCCAGGGCCCCTTCCTCAGGCTAGCCCATCCCCCCATAGCCAGTGCTATGGTCTGGGTTGGCTCTGGGAGGGTAACCCAGAGGCTGTGTGGCCCCACGGGAGGGGCCTGGGCCCCTAGGACCAACAGGAGGGCTGTTACCGGCTTAGGGTCCAGCCTCCCCAGCCACACTGCCTGGGTCCTAGGCACTGAGACCAGAGCCAGCAGGACAGCCCGCAGGACAGCCCGCATCCTCCCAGAGATCTGCACACCAGCACACGTGCCTCGGGGCCAGTGGTGTGCAGTCCCTCCAGCCCCTGAAAAACCATTTATATGTCCCTGAATGGGTCACCGTGGGCGGCCACTACCCACCAGGACACCATCCTGGCCTCCCTTTTTGCAAGGTCGGAAATTATCAAGGGCGGGTGGCATTATTATTCAGTGGTGGCCTCTGTGCCCTGCCCAGATGTGCTAGAGAAGGGGGAGTGGGCCCCTGGCGAATGTGTGCCAAGCACACACAAAGCGTTCTTTGTCAACGCTGCCATGCCAATCCCTGGTTCTGTATGCTTCCTTCCACTGGAAGCTTCCAGAATGAGCATCCCAAACCCAGTCACAGCACCTCCCCCTTGGGATTCAACACTCTTGAGCCTTGCTCAGTCTGGGAAGGCCAGTAACCCTGGTCCTTAACCCTGGCTGGCAGTAGGCCAAGGCCAAGTCCCAGGGGAGGCACAGACAGTTCTTCCAGAAGCTGAAGTTTCGATCTTTTGTTTCAATCTTAAAAAAAAAAAAAAAAAAAAAAACAGAAACCAAAATTTTTTGAAAAAGCTCCCACCCCTTCCTGGCTTACCCATTATCCTGCTCTGTGGGTCTTGGCCTCCTGCCCCCACCCCCGGTCAGCACCCAGCCCGGAACGTCCCGTGTCTTCTGTCGCTCCACTCCACCCGTCTGAACTGGTCCACTCTCTGGCCCACCTTGGCCTTGCTGCCTCCCACCTCTGCACTCCATGACCCTGGCCAGACACCCCAGGAGCTGCACAGCCCCCAACGTCCCATCGGAGATCTGTATGGGCCTGGCTTCTGAGCCCTGGATCATCTGAGCCCCTAGCTGGGAGCAGAGGACAGAGGGCTTGGTAGGATCTGTCTGAGCCCCTGAAATCCAAGGGGAGGTGGCTGGGAAGATCCTTCCCTGGGAGGTTGGAGGGAGTGGTGGAATGTTCAGACTACATTTCCAGACCCCTTTGCTGGCTGGCTTCCAGGGGTTCTATCAACACAAAGACAAGGAAGATTTGGAGGGTGGAGGAAAGATGAAGCCATTTGTCTTGCCAGGCCTTTTTAAGGAGGGACCTCTGCTAGGCCACCACTCCAGCCCCTGCTTGGGAGATGAGTTTCCTGGTGAACAAAAGGAAACCAGCCCTTGTACAAATGTGCAGCTCAACTTTGCACCACCCCAGGACCTGGGGAGTCTCAGGCCTCGAACACGGATTAGGGTGTCCCGTGACTACCAGCTTCCCCAATGCCTGGCAGAAGAAGATGAAATACAAGGACAAAAATATCACCTTACTCTTCAAATTAATCCTGTTCATCATGTTTTTTCAAGTACAGTTTCCTGACGCAACATTTGAGGAGACAAAGATGAAAGAAGAGAATCACAGCAGAAGAGAGATAAGGGAAGCAGACCCACCAATGCTCCCTGCGTTGGAATTACAAGGCAGGCTCTCGTAGTCCACTTGGGCCAATATCACAAAAAAACACACACACTGGGTGGCTTATAAACAACAGGCATTTATTTCTCAGTTCTGGTAGCGAAAAGTTCTAGTCAGGGTGCTAGCAGGGTCAAGGAGGGCCTCTCGTGGGTCACAGACCTCTCACAGTGTCCTCATGGTGGAAGGGGTAGGGAAGTTCTGCTGTGGGGTCTCTTTCATAAGGGCATGGATTCCATTCAAGAGGCTCCACCGTCATGACCTAGTCCCCTTCCAAGGGCTCACTTCCCAGTGCGATCGTACTGGGGGCTAGGACGTCAACATGAGTATTGGGGGTAGACACACACATCAGGACCTCATAGATTGTGAAAACAGCTATGATCACCTTGCTTAACAAGATGGGAGCCACATTTGAAATTATATGGTATTTTCGCAATTCTCATAATACAGCTGGAAACCATAAAATGTGGTATAGATAAAAGACATCTGTGTAACCCAAAATAATCTTACAGATTGCAGATTTGGAGAAAAATATATACAGTAGGCTCTCATGAGCCAGAATGCACAGGTTGTACTACAAAGGAGACATCTTAAATCCTGGGAAAAAATAGATTTTTGGAAATAAATCAGGACAACTAGATATCCACTTAGAAGAAGATTAAAATGAAGCATATTCACCTCATGCATGAGAACAAACATCAAAAGGATCAGAGATCTAAATGCTAAACATGGAAATGGAACCATATGAGTAATAAAAGAAATCACTGGTGAGTTTCTGTATGATGTGGATGTAGGGAAATGCTTTCTAATTGTATCAGATTTCACTCCTGAAGGTGGAACCATCAGGAGGCATACAGATTCACAAATAAGGGGTTTGTGGCAGGAGGTTGACCTCACATCACTGTAGGAGCTCATTTCACAGGCCCCGTAAGGCTTTTGTCTTCTGGGGATTCTGGGCAATGTCATGCAGCCCAGGCAAATCAAGCCACTACAGACCCATAGGCCACACTAACTATGCATAAAATCCAGATGTAATAAAAGAAAGTACTGATAAATAACTTGACGATATTTTTAAAAAGTTTTTATAGCAAAAATAAAGGCATAAACAAAGTCAAAAGATGAGTGACAAGTCTGGAGAAAATATTTCCAACATAGATCACATGCAAGGGCTAATAGCCATATTCTATAAGACACTTTTAGATATTAAAGGAAAAAAGGGCTGAAAACCCATCAGAAAAAAATGGACAAATGACACAACCAGATAATTCACACGAAAAAGTTAAAATGACCCCTAAACATATGAAAAGATGATTGTTATGAATTGCATTCCAACCCCCCCCCACGAATTTCTATGCTAAAGTCCTGACCCCAGAACCTCAGATTATGACTCTCTTTGGACGTGGAGGCTTTAAAGAGTTAATTAAGTCAAAATGAGATTGTTCAGGTTAAACGTACCTGGGGTCCTTATCAGAAGAGATTAAGGTGTATACACACACACACACACACACACACACACACACACTCAACTGGGGCGACCATGTGGGGACATGGGGAAAAGATGGCTATGTACACACCAAGGAGACAGGCCTTGGGACGAACTGGCCCTGCCACACCTGGATCTGACTCCAGCCTCCAGAGCTGGGAGAGAATACACCTCTGATGGTTAAGTCTGTGGTGCTTGGCAATGGCAGCCCTGGTGAATGGATACAATGTTCATTTTCATTCACAGTAAGAAAATGCAAATTAAAACAATGTGGAGATGCCATTTATCACCTATCATCCTGCCAAAAATTGCAGAGCTTAGCCACAGCACCCACACTTTGGCTACACGAGCATGCCCATGCACTGCCTGTCAGACTGCAAATGGTACCATCACTACAAAGGGGAATGTGGCAACATCTAACAAAACTTAACTCCATGCCCGTTTGTCTTTTGTTCTAGAAACCCCACTCACAGGAATCTATCCTAAGGAAGTACCTGAGACAATACAAACTATATATACGCACAGTGGTTACTCAGTAAAGCATGTTTGTGATAGAAAACTGTTGGAAGTCGGCTAGGTGCCCACATCCAGGAGACTGTTTGAATCAAAGATGGTGTACCCACAAACAGTCCTATGCAGCTATAAAAGAATAACCTGAAGGTCTCTATGAACCAACATGGGGTGAGTGCTAGGACATGAAGGTGTATTGTAAAGTGGAAAAAGCCAAGTGCCAAAGGGCATGTGAAGCACACAGCCTTCTAGGTGAGACAGAAAGGATGATAAGGAAACATACGTTGTCTGCTTATTTCTGCAAGAAGAAACACAGGAAGGATAAATCGGAGTCTAAAGAGCTTCGTCACCCACAGGGGTAGGCCTGGGAGGAAGTTAGACCCCCTCCCCACAGCATACCTTCTTTTATGTTGTTGTTTTTTTCCAGATTCATTTATTTATTTTAGAAGAGGAGAGAGAGAGCAGGGGGAGGGGGAGAGGGACTGGGAGAGAGAATCTTCAAGCTGACTCCCTGATGAGCTTGGAGGAGCCCGGCGGGGGGCTCCATCCCACGACCCTGAGATCATGACCTGAGCCGAAATCAGGAGTCAGACGCTTAACTGACTGAGCCACCCAGGCGCCCCTGAGCATACCTTCCTTGTGTAGCTTTGACTTTGGGACCATGGTAATCTACTGCACTCAATAATAAATGAATGGAATACAACTGTATTATAAGCAAATGACATAACCACGGGAAGGGGGGCAACGGAATCAGCCCTGAGAAACTTTGGATAGAGTAGTTTTTCTATATATTCTCAGCCTAAAGAGGAAAGGAGCTCTAAACAAATGCTGAGTTCTGGTTTTTCGGAGGCTTGCTCTCTGCAGTGCTTTGGGTAAGCAACTCTAGAACAGCTTTCCGTGCGCTCAGGGGTGGGTCAGAGGAGAATGGTTTTCCCAGGCTTGGGAAGGCGTGGGGAAAGGGGGGACCTCTCCGCTGAGAAGGTTCAACACCGTCCTGTCCCAGTGAGAAGCAAAGCTGAGTGCACCTGGCCCCCAGACCTTGGTTCCTCAGTACTGTTCTCTACAGAAAGGAACAGGGCTCCTTGGAGAGACTCTTCCAAGGTTGAATCACAGGAAGCACAAGAGGAACTTGGGTTGATTCTGGTCCCGGAGAGTAAACATGTGTTTGAGGAATCAGGGAACGTGTCAAAAAGACTCGGGGGCCATCCTGAAGGAGCCCCCACTGGACAAATCTGCACAGGTTTGCGTATCAAGATAAAAGACCGCAATATGCGATAATTTATGGAAGGAAGGAGGGCTGCCCACGTCCGTACTGACAGACAAGACACACGTGGAGGAGAAGTGAAGACCCAAGGTCCCCGGACGACGCTGACCAGCTGCACTGAGCCACGCTCTCCCAGTTTCCCAGCCCTCCTGAGCTCCCTGCGGACCTGCGTGGGCATCACCCACGACGTCCCTCAGCCTGAGGACCATGCTAACATTTACTTCTTGTACTGCACATCTGCTAGGGACAAACTCTCTGCACTTCAATCTATGTAAATTTAGCTTCATTTCCTGCAATTCCGAGTTGTTTGGGAGATGTGCCTCCACGCCTGGCCTCCGCTGGTAAACTGCCCTTCTCTCCAACTCCGTTCACCTAGTCTGCAAACCGCTGCTGTGCCTCACACGGCGATGTCCCTGGGCGTGGTGCATCTGTCCTGCGTAGGCGTCCCTGAGCCTCAGGCATGTGTTTCATGGAGTTGGGCATGTTTTGGCCTCTATTTCTTCAAATATTTTTCTGCCCCATTTTCTCTGCCTTCTCTTGCTGGGGTGAGTCTACGTGCCTGACCTCCCCCCCACGCCAGTCATTCTCTGCTCTGCTCCTTGGCTCCGATGATCTGCGTTGATTTGTCCAGTTCCCGGCCACCTGCAGTCCGCTAAGCCCGTCCAGGAAAGCCCGGGGCCCGGCGACCCCGAGTGGCATCAGCATTCTGGCCTGGCTCTCCACGCAGTCTCCGGCTCCGAGGGCCCTATCTCTTCCCACGTTACTTCCCTGTGCATTAGCTGACTGTTTAATTCTGCCATTTCAGAACGAGCTAGCCCCCGAGCCTGCCTTCCTTTTGTCCTTGAGCTTACATATGAGGGCAGAGCTGGGCCGATGTGTTCGAACCCCGCCCGCGGCCCTTCTGGGGACCACCTCCTAGTCTCCCACGCCCCTCGTTTCCTCGCGCGTCCAGCGGCCTGTGTGCTCACACTGCCTTGCAGAGGCCCGGGATGCCCTTGTCGCCCAAATGGTGTGGGCTTTTGTCGGGGACGGAACTGCGTCCCCAGAAATGCCACTGTTGAAGCCGTAGTCACCACTGCGGCTGAGTCTGGAACTGGGGCCTCTCAGGCGGTGACGGTGACGGGGTGCGGGGGGCTCGTGCGGGTGGGGCTGCATCTGCTAGGGCTGGCGCCCTTCTAAGAGGCAGGGAGCCCCAGCGATGTCTCCTGGTGTGCGGAGTGGAGGCCACGGGCGGGCACCGCGGGAAGCCCACCAGCCCCAGGCCGGGAAGTGGGCTCTCACCAGAGACCAGCCCTGTCAGCGCCCTGACCTCGGGCGTCCAGCTTCAGAAGTGTGGGAAATAAACCCCCGATGTCCCGGGGCCACCCCTGGCCCGCTGTACTCTGTGACGGCTGCCCGAGCCGATGGAGATGACTCTGTCCCCTTGCAGGCATGTCACCTTGCACTCCTTGCAAGCTTTGGCTGGACAGATCCGTGGAAAATCCAAATTGTCCCCAAGCACCCGTAATCTGTCAGAATGCAGCTTCCAAACATCCCTCCTGTGGGTCTTTTGGGAACTTGGCTCAGGAATCGGTCCGGCAAGTCCCAGGCAGGCCCCACCCTCGGGGCAGGCCTCGCTCCTGGCTGGACGCCTGAGTCTCACTGGGCTTTCTCTGCTCTGGCGGGGCCGGTGCCCTCCAGTCCCCCAGCACTGCTGGACCTCGGGGACCCCTCTCCTGCCTCATCCATGAGGCAGCTGCTCCCCAGAAGCCTTGGTCGTCCCGGACTGTGCTCAGAACCATGGAGCTGACACCCGCCCCACTTTCCCTGCCCTGACCAGGCCACCCTGGATGCCCTCCGGTCTCAGCCCCAGGTGGTGGAAGAAAATGGGGTGATCACACAGTCAGTGCAGATCATGGGGTGACAGAGTTCAGGATGGGGACCCAGACACTGAAGACGTTGGACCAACCATGCAGGGTGGGGGGGGGCAGCAGGGAGACAGAACAGCCATGACTGGAGGGCCCTGGCCACGATGACCGTGGGATTTGACTTTGGGGCAGGAGGGAGCCATGGAAGAATGTCGGCAGAAATGCAGCATGGTCCCCTTTCATCTGAGAGATCTAACCTGCAGCTCTGCTCAAGGGCACCAGGCCTGGGGCCGCTCAGGCTCTCGGGGAGCAGGGCGGTAGCCTGAGGATGACTGTGGGGCCCACACACCTGGGCAGTCTGGCCTGTGGGCCCTGAGCAGGGCAGGGCTGGGCATGACCCTCGGGTGGGAAGGAGGGAGAGGGCCCTGCCATCCTGCATCTGAGCTGTGCGGTCCCCGGGCCCCACAGGGAAGGAAACACGGACCAGACCGGACGCCAGCCTGGCCAGTGGCGTCCCCCCAGCTCAGCCCTCTCTGGGCAGAGGTCCAGCCAGGGATGGGATCGGAATGGCTCCCGCTCACCAGCAATGCTCTCGGTAGGCACAGACCACCAGAGAGTTAGGTTTGCTGTCACTGTCAGGACAGTCCTGGAAAGCACACCCCACGGCCCCACCCATCACCCCTCAGGCCCCGCTCCCCCAAGAAGGACACTCGGGGCAGTGGATTTGTCAGTGGGGTTTATTTGGAGCAGGAACAAGCAGCGCCCTGGGGGCCAGGAGAGGCGGGCGGGGGGTGGGGCGCGGAGCTCGGAGCATCCCGGCCTGGGCACAGGGATCCTCTAGACCAGCTCCTGAGACACAGAAGGGCAGGGCCTCAGGGCACTGCCTGACCTCCAAAGGCCCCTCGGGGCAGTGGTTAGGGCCACGAGTGGGGGCCCGGGCCCTAGCTGCGTGACTGCAAGCAAAAAGCCTCCCGGGGCCTCAGTTTCTCTCCCTACAAGGCAGGGTCACAGTCCCCAGTTCTCGGGGCTGTGCTGAGACAGAGGGGATCGTGCAGGGGATGGGCTAGCACCGTGTGGGACACGGGGAACCCGAGACGGTGCCCACAGGGCTGGGTGCCCACCCAGGCAGGATGTGAGTGCCCTGAGGCCAGAAAGGCAGGCGAGGGCCCAGCCCCCTCCCGTCCCTCCCCCAGCCCTGTCCTCGAGCCCCCAGCCTCCGGGGCCCCCCTCTGGCAGCCTGGCATCCACACCCTGGAGGCCCAGGATACAGAGGGATTCAGGACCCCTGTCAGGTCGGAAGACTCAGCCTGGGGGGCTCAGCGCAGCCCAGGGCACGGCTCACCTCCTTCAGGAGCTTGGCGCATCTCCCTGTGGACAGGGGTGGCGTGAGGTGCCGCAGGACTGGGCCCTTCCCACCCTCAGGGCCCCCAGCCCGGTGCCCACCCAGAAGGTCTGGGGCTCACCATGCCGGGCCACCAGGTAAAGCCCCATGTCCGCTGTCATCTCCCGGAATTTCCAGAAGCCTGGCCCATACTCGTCCTCCAGGCTCCGAGCTGTGGGGGGCACAGGGGCACTGGGCTGTGCGGGGCTATCCCCAGGAGGGGAGCAGCAGGCCCCCCCCCCAGGGTGCACTTACTGAAATACTTGAGCACATGGTAGTCCTTGCCTTGCCAGTGGAGGGACAGCCTCAAAATGGCATACTGTTCATAGTCTGTGTCTATCACGTGGATCTCCCTGTGGCCTGGCAGCAGGTGGGAGGGGAGAGACTGCAGGCATGCCGACAGGTACCGCGCGGCTTGGGAGACCTCCGAGGTGGGGTGTGGGGTCTTACTCCATCCTCTCCCCACCCAGCGCCCGGACCTGCCCATCATGCTAGGCATGGGGGGAGGGGGACGTGTAGAGCAGCCCTTGAAGGATGACTTACTTGTGTTAAGAGAATGGGAGCATCTGGGGCATGAGGAGGAGTGCAGGGAACAGCATGGGGAACAGCATAGGAAAAATAGCAAGGCCAAGTGTAGCTGGTATGCAGGGCCAGGGGGTTGAAACCATAGCAACAGGCAAGGGTTCTTACCAGGAAAAACGAATGTCCCCGAAACATCTATTTCTGAGCTCACTATTTTTTCTGTCTCACAACTTCCTGAGCTGAAAGGCAGCAACGTGCTCATCAAGGAAATGCCAGCCTGCATTCTTTCTGCCGGGCACATCCCGGGGGGTGTAGAGAGGGGAATGTATCCTCAGAAAGGGCTCCAGCAGTGTGTCTGTCCCCAGGAGAGCCTGGGCCAGAATGAGGGTGGTGGAGGTGCAGAGCGGGGACCTCCAGAGAGCCCTGTGCCCACTTTTCTTTCTTATAACTTAATGGGACTTTATCAAAACTCTACGCTTATTTTTGGGAGAATTGAAGGTCTGGGGCAGATCTACATGTGGCAGCACCAGGAGCCTGGGGGGGGGGGGTTGGTGCTGGGAATGGGAGTCAAGGTCTTGGCTTTGGACACAGGGAGGACACCACAGCTGCAGGGGTGCAGCCGGACTGCTTCCAGGCACTCGGCCTCACATACCTGTTCCTACCAGGGCTCCCGGGGGAGGGACCCCTCACCTGTTATACGCAGCCTTCACAATCAGCTCATGTCCACTCAAGGTCAGGAACAAGGCTTCCAGCCTCTTTGGGGTCTTCAGTGCCAGGTTTTGGCTGGAGGCCACACCAACTTCCCGCCAGAATCCCACAATCTAGAGAGAGAAGCCAGAGCCCCGTCCGACATGGCAGACCCACCCAGGGCCCCCGAGCAGGGTGCCAGGGGTCCGTGAAATGTCAGCAAGTCTTTGTGGCAAAGCAGCGGTCACCATCCTTCTGAGGAGCCCCTCCAGCCCATCAGACAGCAGTGCACCGTCCCTGGGGCCAGGACGCGAGGGGCAGCAGTGGTTGGGGCCCGAGAGAGGAGGCAGCGGCCAGCAGCCCTTGTCACCCACGGAGGGTACAGCTTCGCCCCCACACTGGGACCTGGGGTAGAGAACTCCCACCTTCTGAAATCCACCCACAGCCCAGAACTTCCATCTGAAACCTGGAAACCGATTGTTTTGCAAGAGAAAAGAATACATGTCCCCAGTACGTGTCATCCCTGAGCCTTCTGACGTGCTCCCAGCTCGGCTGCCAGCGCAGACCTGTGAAGAAGGACCTGGGGCCCCAGACGAGCTCCCCGCACTGGGAAAGCATCCTCTGGTCGCCACACTGTGCGGCACCCTGGGAGCTGGTACAGCAGGGCTGCTCCCAGGCACTTGGCCTGTTCCTACCGGAGCTCCTGGGGGACGGACCCCAATGATCCAGGAGCAGGAGGTGGCCACACTGAGCCCCGGTCCCTGGAGATCCTGGAGGACCAGCCTGCCTGCCCAAGGGAGACCCTCAGGGAGGGCTCTGGCCCTGCAGGTCCCTGGGCACTTGCTCTCACACCCCCTCTCCAGGACAGGGGTGACCAGCCAGGCTGGGCTCAGAGCCTCAGCCACCTGCTCTGTCCAGGCTGACCTGGGTGGGTCCTGGGGCCCCTGATGTAGCTGCTGTGGCATCAGCTGGGGGTTGGAGGGACAGGGGGGCGGTGGCTGGAGTAGTTGGACACTCAGGCCCCTCCCTGTCCCGGCCTCCCCACGTAAGACAGAAAAGCCACCTTCTGCAGATCCAGGTCATGTATGGCTGTGGCCCCCTGCACCATGACGACACCCAGGATGGCACTCAGCAGCCCAGCCTCCATCGCTGCTCTCAGTGCCTCTGCTCCCCCAGCACCTGGGTTTATACCAGAGGAGTGTTGCGCAAGAATCTGAGAATGTCATCAGCACACGTGGCCGAGCCCGCTCAGCGAAACAGCTTTCTGCAGGGGCGCCATGCAGGCCCAGTGACACCCACAGCCGCTGGGGTGGGGTCAGCCTGCACGAACGCAGTGGCACCACCACCTTCCTGGCCTGGGACGACAGTGGACCCGGCAGTGGGGCGGCTGGGGACCACAGCTCCAGGCCTGTAGGAGATGACAGACGGATATGGCGCGCCCAGGGCCCCAGGCACAGAGCTCCTTCCTCACGGGGCATGGGCGGTTTTCAGGCTCTTTCTGATCAGTCTTGGGACAGGTGAAGAAAGGCTCCGAGGGTCTGGTATGGCTGGCTGAGGCAGCACTGAGCTGGGGGAGAATGAGGGGTCTCCTCTTCCTGGGGAGGTCCCCACAGGGAGGCGAAGCTTGGGAGCAGCATGGGAGAGGCACAGAGGCCCCTGGGAGACAGAGGTGGGGGCCACATCTCAGGGACCTCTGCGCACACTGGGGAGCCACCTTCCTGTGGCCCATGTCCCCGTCCACCGTGACCATACCCAGCCCCGCCCCCAGGCCAGGCCCCATGCCCGACCTCCCCTGGACTCACTCAGGCCTCCCACACACAGCCGGGTACGACCCACAGCCCAGAAGGCCGGCCTGAGAGGGACCCTGTCTTCCTGACCCACCGACCTGATGCACACAGCCAGGACATGAGCCAGGGTGGTGGGAGGCCAGAGCCGGCTCTTCCCCAGCTGGGCCCCCCCCCCGACAGATTTTATCCCGACAATAAGCACGGCAAGAGCAGGTGGGCTTCGGGGACAGCAGCCCTGGCCCGGCCAGCTGTGCAGCTCAGGGCAAGCTGTGAGCCTTGGTTTCCCATCTGTAATGGCCACAAAGCAGGGGGACAGGTGCCATGTGGCCAGGAGGGGTCTGAGGGTGCCCAGAGCAGCTCCTGCCCAGATCAGCATCCCTGGGTCTTGACCAGTAAGAGGCAACCTTCCCAGCTTCAGAGCCAGAAAAGTGCACCCTGCAACGGCTCCAGGCTTGGTCAGCTAAAGGGGAGCTCCCCCCACCAGGGGGACTGGCCACCTCGGATCCTGGGTGCTGCACTGCCCTCCCACAAAGGCTGTCAGTTTAGGGTCAGGCACGGGGGGAAAGGTCAGGCCAGGACAGGGAGGCCCAGAGCTGGCCAGCCCGTCAGAGGCCGAGGGGGCCACCACACAGCAAGAACAGCAGGGGCCCCCCAAGGAAGCTGAGGACTGGCTGGTCTGGGCCCCAGGCTGCTTGCAGCCTGGGCTGATGAGAGAGGCCCCCCCCCCCAGGGATGTGCTTAGCCAGGCAGCAGAGGGAGGACAGGAAGCATGGGGGACGATGTCTCTGGGTGACCAGGGCAAGGACAGACGCCCCTCATCTGATCTGGCTGATTGCCTCCGGCTCCAGCCCTGGGAAGGCTGCTGGACACCCATGAGCAATGAAGCAGGACCCCCACCACCTTCCTGCCCCACCCCACGCCCGGCCCTTTGAAGTGTGTGCCCTGGACATAACCTGGACATGCAGAGCTCCTACCAGGAGAAGAACGGCAGTGGCCAGAGGCCCCCAGGGAGGGCTCTCTTCCCCACCAACATCTCATAGAGGGTCCGCAGGGAGCCCAGGCCCTGGAGCCTGACCACTGGGCCTGAACCTCAGCCTGGCCCCTTGTGGGCAAGTCACCAACTTCTGTATGCCTCAGTTTCCCGAATAAAGAATGCAGCAAGCTCACTGTGTGTATCCAGGGGTCCACTGTGGAGCATATGACATGCCAAAGGTCAAGGTCACCCCAGCGGCAGGAGAGAACACCCCCATGACCCTGCTTCGAAGCCCCCATGTTGCTGTGCCCCGAGCTCCTGCAGCCAGGGGTCTGTGCATGCCCAGCGGAGCCCCAGCAGCAAGCCTGGTCTTCACAGGGCACCCTGGCTCCCTGAAGGTGCTGTGAACCCATGGGCGACAGGACAGTGGCATTAGACGCCGCCTATGGGTACAGCCCCTTAAGGGTGCCACACTGGACTGGAGCCTCCGGTGCCCAGTGGTCAGTGTCTCCTGCAGGCCCACTTCCCTGCCTCAGTTTCCCCAGGAGTCCTGGATCAAGACAGGGCTCACTGTGCCTTCCCCAAGGGCCTCTGCAAAGAAGTGAGGGGCCTCTAGACTGCAGAATATGTTTATTGAGTGGAAGAGGGAGGTCTGGGGATGAAGAAGAGGGGGTGACCCAGGAGGATGGTGGACAACTCGGGACGACAAGGTCTGCTGGTCCAGCTCACCCTGCCAGACAGGAAAGGCACGGTCACTCCATGCGCCCACTCTCAACAAACACTCCTCAGAGCCTCTAGCTGCCCCCATCCACAGCAGGGTGCCCCCCCAGGCACACCAGGGGCCACTACAGCACAGCAAAACCCCCAGACTCAGCACCTGAGAGGGGGTCAACTTGGGGCGCTTTACCCTGAAAGTTGGGGCAGAGCACACAGCAAGAAGCTGGTGCTCATACTCTCCAAAGGTAGAACCTTCCGGAGGGTGATCTGACACATCCCTGCCCCCTCTCCTCCCACCTAAGACAACTGCCTGTGTGGTGCAGACAGGGCCAGGAGGCTGGCAGCATCTTCTAGACCCATGAGAAGTCTAAACAGCCCAAACGCCCCACTGGGTGACTAGCCAGCACAGCCAGGGAGAGCAGGATGCCGGGCGGGGTGCCGGGCGGGGTGCCGGGAGGGGTGGCGGGTGTGATGCCGGGTGGGGTGCCGGGTGGGGTGCCAGGAGGGGTGCTGGGGAGGTGCCGGGAGGGGTGCCGGGAGGGGTGCTGGGGAGGTGCCGGGAGGGGTGCCGGGAGGGGTGCTGGGGAGGTGCCGGGAGGGGTGCCGGGCGTGATACCAGGAGGGGTGCCAGGCACACTCCCTGCAGGGTGAGGAAGGAGCCCCACCACACAAACACAGGCCTGCCAGGAGGGGCCACAGGGCTGCCTCTGACACTTCTGTTCTTTATTGTTTTATGTGGGTTCCCAAACTATTCACTGTGAACTCCATAAGGGGCTGGACAGTTTCCTGGCATGTACTTGGGAGAAGGTGTCCCCAAGAGCCCACCCGCTTCCATGTCCCAAGGGCTCACGGGGACCCAGCCCTGTGACAGCAGTGATCCACAAGGTGGCAGTTCCCACCTCATGGGACCCTCTGGGGGAGACCAAGTACTCAGTTCCAAGGCCCAGCACCCCAGGGGGGGAGTCAGGCTGTGGGACACACAGCACACACTGGATTGACAGCGTCCCCCAAAATTCATGTCCACCCAGGTCCTCAGAACGGGACCTTACTTGAAGACAGGGTCTTTGTGGACGTGACGAGTTAAGGATGGAGATGAGGGATGTAGGGTGGGCCCGGCCCCCGTGACTGGTGTCCTCGTAAGAAGAGAGACATTTGAACACACGCAGAGGGAGGACAGCCGTGTGACCATCGAGGCAGAGGGAGCGGGGTGGGTCCACAAGCCAAGGGACGCCAAGGGACGCCAGCACCCGCAGAAGCTGGGAGAGCCCGAGATTCTGCCCTCGAGCCTCCAGAAGGAAGCAGCCCGGCCCACTGCTTGACTTTGGGCCTCTGGCCGCCAGAACTGTGGGGAGTACACTTCTGTCATATGTGGTAATTTATTAAGGCAGCCCTAGGAAATCAGAGGAGGCTTCCTGGAAGAGGTAGCATGTAAGCTGAGGCCTGAATCGTGAAAGTGGACGGCCAGGCAGCTGGGTGGAGGGTGTGGGGAGTGGGATCGTGGGAGGCAGGGTGCACGGCAGACAGGGCAGGTGGCCAGGGGCTGCCCACACCAGCCCTGGGGACCAGGATGGGGGAGCCACCCTGCCTCCCTCCTACCTGGGAAGGGCCGAGGTGGGTCTCGGCAGGTGTCAGGGAGCCTCCTTGCCCCCAGAGGAGCACATATCTGTGGGAAGGAAGATAGTCCTTGCGAGAGGCTGAGCTGGCCGGGATGCCCACAGCTTCCTGCAGCCCGACCCCTGGGTGCCCTGGGCCCTCAAATAGCCCCACCCACTGAAAGACTCTCCCTTCCTGGTGGCCCAAAACCTCTTCCTTAGTGTGTCTTGGGGGAAAGAGGGGGTTGTGGGCAGCAGCGGCTGGAGGGCCTGCCAACCCACCCTTACAAGAGACGCCACCTCATCTGGCTCACTCCCAGGAGTCGGGAAGGGGCCTGTGTACCTGACTTGGGCACCATGACCATCACGTCGTCCAGGAGCCCTACGGTGGGGCAGAAGTCCCGGAAGATCTTCACAGCTTGGGGACTTGCTTCCTGGGTCCGGCCTGGGGCAGAGGAGGGCCCCTGTGAGCTCTGTGGCTCTCAGAGGAGAGGGGAGGGGGGCAGAGGTCTCCTGGGGCTCTCAAAGGGGAGGGGAGGGGGGCGGAGGTCTCCTGGGGCTCACAGAGGTGAGGGGAGGGGGCGGAGGTCTCCTGGGGCTCTCAGAGGGGAGGGGAGGGGGGCGGAGGTCTCCTGGGGCTCTCAGAGGGGAGGGGAGGGGGGCGGAGGTCTCCTGGGGCTCACAGAGGTGAGGGGAGGGGGGCGGAGGTCTCCTGGGGCTCTCAGAGGGGAGGGGAGGGGGGCGGAGGTCTCCTGGGGCTCACAGAGGTGAGGGGAGGGGGGCGGAGGTCTCCTGGGGCTCTCAGAGGGGAGGGGAGGGGGGCGGAGGTCTCCTGGGGCTCTCAGAGGGGAGGGGAGGGGGGCGGAGGTCTCCTGGGGCTCACAGAGGTGAGGGGAGGGGGGCGGAGGTCTCCTGGGGCTCACAGAGGTGAGGGGAGGGGGGCGGAGGTCTCCTGGGGCTCACAGAGGTGAGGGGAGGGGGGCGGAGGTCTCCTGGGGCTCACAGAGGTGAGGGGAGGGGGCGGAGGTCTCCTGGGGCTCTCAGAGGGGAGGGGAGGGGGGCGGAGGTCTCCTGGGGCTCTCAGAGGTGGAGGGGGGCGCAGAGCTCTCCTGGCCTCAGTGCTCTTCCTTGAGAGTTGACAGCAGGTCTACCACCCAAGATGGGACAGGTTGTGCACTGCACCAAAGTGCCTGCCTGGCTGGGGGATCAATGGGAACTGGAAGCCACCCAGAAGGGTGTCCTTTCCTAATTCACAGGGGGTATCTGGGAGATTGGGATGGCCTGGCTCTTCCCCAGGGCCATGTCCCCCTGGGCCCCCACCCCTCAGGCCAAAACCAGTGTCCAGCCCTCACCCCAACCTCCGTATCTTGAGGAGCCCCTGGCCCGCTCTGCCAAAGCCCTGGGAAATTAAAGCAAAATAGGACCTCAGCCCCCACTTAGGCTCTCAGGCAGTGGGTCCCCACCCTCAGGAGGCCTGAAAGCTGCATGGGCTTCAGCCCAAGTGCCTGGCCCTCAGAGGCCCCTCGAGCTGACTCCTACCCATCCGAAGAGCTGGGGGGTCCTGCCACCCCTGTCTGGTCCTTCTTGGCTTGAAGTTGGGGGTGATTGATGTGGGAAGGCAGATCCTGAGGGGTGGGGCTGGGGGGCGACAGAGAAGGTGGGGCAGGGCCCAGGTGGGGAGGAGAGGGCCAGGTGGGCGGTGACCAGTGGGGGCCCGAGTAGGGAGGGCGGGCAGCTGTGTGCCCTCACTGTGGAGCTGCACCATGGTGCTGAGCGCTCCCTCCAGCTCCTTGTAGATATAGACCGCGGCGAAGGAGCTATATAGTCTGTGTCCACGATGCGCACATCCAGGTAGCCCAGGGCTGCAGAGGAGGGGGCCAGCCAGCCATGGAGAAGTGTCCAGGGCCCAGACACTGACCCCACCCACACTTGTCCTCTGCTTCGGGGCTCAAGGGAAGGGCAAAAGGTGGAGGGAAGGAGGGGAGGGGCAGGAGATGGTGGATAGGGGGTGGTCCCAGGTAGAAGGACAGTCCATGTCATCCCATGGAGAAACTGTGTCAGGGGTCCCGGCAAGTAAAGCAGGACCTACCTGGGACTCTGAAGTGGCCCTCAGAGCCCACCCTCAGGTACTCAGCATCCACCTGGTGACAGCCATCAGCCCTGGGGGTGCACGGCCCGGGGCTCACTCTCAGCTGCTGGTCCAGCCTACCCCCACCCCCAGCCCACCACACTCACCGAGGGAACTCCATGTGGACACTGAGGTTGCCCCCCGCCATGGCCTTGATGGCCCTGGTGGACATCAGCAGGTGGTCCTTCTTGCCCAGGAAGACCTTGCAGTTGGAGACCATGGAGGCCACGTACCAGAGGCCTGAGAACTGCAAAGCAGCTCAGTGGCTGGCTTTGCCCTGGGACCAGGGCCACAAAGCCACATGGCCACACAGGCTTGTCTGGAACCACACAGCCGGGGGTTTCTGTGCCCATCTCTTGCCCTGAGCCCCTGTTCTGCGACCTACCTGGGTGGGTTGCATGACCTCGGTTCCCCCAACCGTAAAATGGGTTAGTAATTACCCCCACAAAGTTGTTTCAGGATTAAATGGAGAGAGGGTCCAAGGGTCCGAGGACAGCGCACTGTTACCCCATGGTGCTAGCATTTCCCGTGGGGCTCAGGCCCCACGCCCACCTGCAACACAGCACAGGGGCCTCTGTTACCTTCTTAGCATCAGAATCGGGCTGCACCAGGACCTCAGCCCAAGCCAGGGACACACCCAGAGCAGCACCAGTACCTGGCCCAGCAGGACACACTTCATCGCCATGCCTGCTCTCCAGCCCCTGGCACCTGAATCCGAAGCCCAGGAGGCCAGCCTTTATAGCCCAGCCCAGCCGCTGGGCTCCACCAAGGAGCAGTCGGGCAGCAGAAGGCACTTGGCTCTGGAAACTCAGCCCTCTTTGTCCATTGTCCCGCACAATCACCCAAGGTCCCCCACCAGCCCCAGGGGTCATTTCCTGGAGGGCTCCAGAGAGGCGGGCTCTCACCTCTCACCTCTCCCGATCCAGACCTGCCAGCCAGTCCCCAAGGACCAAGCAGAGACCTCACCTTGGCCTCCATCCACCTCCAGACTGCTGGGGCTGGCGGCCCAGGGCGCTTGGGGGTGCTATAGCCAGCAGGCCCCTACTCAGGGTCTGGGCCCCCAAAGCCTCACTCACTCCCCCCTGACAGGAGTGGAGTCACCACTGGCCAGCCCAGCCATGACAGAGGGGACATCAGAGGCCGGGGTGCCCCTCACTCTGGACCCCACCACCCCCTCCACAGCCACCAACTGAGCCTCCAGCGGGCCCGTCTGGAGGGCGGAGCTGAGCCGCCACTTAGGGTGGATTTTGGCATCACAACCACCTTATCAGCAGTTGCATAAGTGTGCAGCCCTGAGTGTCGCCAGGGAGGCGCCACGGGCTGGTGGGGGTCACTGGCAAGGCCTCCCGAGTGACCTCTCATGTGCACGCAGACAGAGCAAGAGAGACTCCCCTGGAGGACCTCCTGGTGGCCTCTGATCGGGGGGCGGGCATCCCAGGGAAGGCGTGCACTGTTGAGTACTCCAGATTGGAAGGGCCTACAGGGCCAGAGAAAGACCCACGTCCCCCAGCAGGGAAGGAGGGGAGAAGCAGAGGGCTTCTGAGTGCCTCCTGCTCTGGGTTTCAGGGGATCCCAGCTCTGGCCAGGTCCCAGAGTCACTGGGACTTGAAAATATTTACAGAACACGCATCTGATAAAGGACTTAAATCCTGAATCTATAAAGAACTCTCAAGATGCAATGATAAGAAAAACAAGCAACCCAAGTTAAAAAAAAAAAAAAAAAACAGGCAACAGATTGAAAAGCCACTTCACCCAAGACGACGTCCAGATGGAAAATAAACACGTGAACATGTGTCCGTGAGTCAGGGGACACGTAAGGCGAAGCCGCTTTGAGACACACCGCAGCTCTGGGAGCGGCCAGTCGCCATCCAGCAAGGACTCGCTGCCAGGTTGCCAGCGTGTGGCCGATTCTCAGAAAGGGACACACTCATTTCCTGGACAATATGACGATCGCACGCCTCGGTGTTCACACGACAGAAATGAAAACTTTGGCGAACCTTGCGAGTGGGTGTTTGGAGGGCTCTACGCACCACCACCAAAAAGCAGAAGCCACCAAGTGTCTCCCGTGGCTACCAGGATGACGGGCCCTCCGTGGCAGGAGGGCGTGGAAAGAACAAACCATCCACTCAGGTAACGCGCTTAGACAAATGCCGGATGCATTCCTGAGTGAGAGAGGGCTTTTCAGGAAGACTGCAGATGGGGATTCCTTTCTAGAACCTTCCAGAATAGGCCAGTCCCCAGGAACAGGAAACTGCCCGGCGGTGGCAGGGCCTGCATCTGTCTATAAACTCGCAGAGCTGACAGCAAAAAGTGAGTTCAGCTGTGTGCAAATTAGACCTCGCTGTTTAAAACGCATATGTACAAGCTACAAATACCTATGAAATCTTCCCCCAAACGCACCTCTTGGGTTGGGGACAGGAAGGCCAAAGGAGTGCCGAGTCCTCCCCACCCCACTCCAAGGCCAGAGCTCCAAGGAAAAGTGTGGGGGCAGGACAGACGCCCACACCAACCACAGGACCAAGGCTCAGCAAGGAGCAAGGGACAGACAACAACCTGCAGACCCCCCCCGAGGAGCCTCCCAGGTGCAGGGCAACCCCTCAACCCACGGAAGACACCCCCGCCACCAGCCCGTCCCTGACCGTCTTCAATGCAGCCCGGCCACCCGTTGGCTCCCTCTGCCTCGGCCACACAGTGGGCATAAATCTGATGCACCCCTGCTTAAAATTCCCCGGAGTCATCACAGCACGGAGGATAAAACCCAGCCCCCTGGCCCTGTGCCCTTCCGGCACCAGCCCGGAGCCTGCTGGTCCCTGGGCAGCTTGTGGCCTCTGCCTCCTCCAAGCAGACGTCCTCAAACCCCGGCCTATACCCCACCCCCGTCTCTTTCCTCCAGGCTTTGAGCTTAATCCGCATTTTCTCCTGGGTTTATTTGTCTCTGCTCCACACACTATGAATTCGGGGACAACAGGAGCTGTAACGTGGCCTGTTGGCTTCTGACTCCCCAGCTCCGGCTGCAGAAGGTGCTCCGTTCATAGCTGTGGATAAATGAGGGAGGAAAGCCGCTTTGGCCCGCAGGTCCCCTAAAACCCGGGGCCTCTGTACCATGCCACCACGTCTGCGGCCCAGGGCTTGTGTGGGTGGCATTGCCTGCCTCGCCCACGGCTGCAGCAGGCACTCAGGCCTGGAGCCTTGTCTGGCTTCCCTGCCTCACCCCCTCCCAGCATCACGCTGTGAAGGCCAAGGGGCACAGGTGTGGGGGGCTGCCCCCTTGCCCGGCAGCCCCCATGGCCTGCCCTGGGGTCTGAGCCTCGAGGAGGTGGCTAGGACTCAGGGGCTGGTTGGAGCTAGTACCCCAGCATGGCTCAGACCCAACACTTCCCCTTGGAGGTTCTTGTTCTGTTCCTGTTCACCAGACCCCCAGAGCTGCCCCCGTTCCCACTCTCTTGGTTCTCCAGCTTCCTGCAAGTCCAGGAGCCCCAGTACCCTTCCAGTAAACTCTCACCGGTTTAGGTTGGTCAGAGCTGCTGACCGTCTCCCCCAGGCCCCGTCTCTGGTCAGGTTCCTGCCTCCAGGGAGCTTCCTAACCCCAGACCCCTGTCCTCGGGGGAGGAGAAAGAATCTCCAGGTCTTCCGAGCCTCCACCCTGCTGACCACGGAGGGACCTCAAACTGCGTGGATGACGTCAAGGGCCCCCTAGCCCCCTGCCCAGTTGGGCTCCGCCCCAGGGGGGCCCAGCAGGAGCTGGGAGGGGAATCAAGGTTACTTTGTGCTGGCCAGGTCCCCCCCTCTAGTCCCTGGGGAGCCTCACCTACACAGTCACCCCTCTACATGCTAGAACAGGTCCTCCTCCCGACCCTCTGACCTGGGGTGCTCAGCTCTGCTGCTCTAAGCTCTAGGTTCCTGCCCCGGCCCTCAGGGTCCCCCGCATCCCACCCATGTCTGGGTAGCTGCTCTGCAAACACACTGTCCACTTTCTCCTAATTTGCATGTGCCCTCTGTGCCCTCCAGGAAATGGGCCAGGGCTGGGCACCTCTGCAGTGGGCTTCATGGGGGCTCCTACCCCTCAGTTAGCATCAGCACCCTGACCACGGGCTGCAGGCCACGGCGACCCTACCCCAGCTCCAGTGTGAAGGGCGGCCAGGACATGGGGTCCTGGGGTCGTGTGTCATGCGCCTAATGGCCGGCCCGAGAGCGCTCAGTCATGTGGGCACTTGCAGGGCTCAGGTGGTGGCCTCTAGGACCAAGGACCACACTTCCTGCCTCCAGTTGGCCTCTGGATGACTGGCAGCTGCCCTGCTTCAGGCTTTGGGGTTCTCCCGTGTGCTGGGCCTCCAGTTTTGTTGGGGCAGCCACACTAAGAATAAGGAAGAGGAAGGAGGGAGAAGAGGGAGGTGGGGCAGGGGAGGGGAGGGCTGGAGGGAGGGGAGGAAGGAGGAGAGGGGGAAGGAAGAGGGGAGGGGGAGAGAGCTGGGGAGGAGTGAGAGAGGGGAGGGGGGAGGGGGCAAGCAGGGAAGGAGGGGGTTGGGAGGGGTGGGGAAGGAAGGGAGGGGATGGTGTCCTCAGTCCTCAGCGCTTACCTGGGCCAGCAGGGCAGCCATGTATCCAACTGCCTGCGATGTGACTCTGATCTCAGAAGGACCCGGGGCGGGGTGGGGGGGTGCGGTGGGGAGGGGCGCCGTGTGTTGGAGAAGGGCGCTGGCACGCAGATTGGCCCAGATGGCCGAGGGGGAGGAAGTGGGGTGTCTGCACTTGCCGTGGGTCCCCTTCTCATGGAGAAAAACTGAGCTGTGAGGAATGGGTGCCCGCTCTCCTGGACAGGGCACAGCCAGGCAGGAGCGGGCTGACCCCAACTCATTAGCGAGCAGGCCGCTGTGAGGGACCCAGACCTGGCACTGGGGAGCAGCATGCATGGAGAAATGGGGTGGCCTGCTCTCCAGACCCTCGTGTCTCTCCTCTGCCTCTTCCCTCCTGGGCCCTGTCCAGGTAAGAGGGCTGGCTCAGATGCGTCAGGTCACGCACACGCACACCCTCTAGGCGTGCAGGAGGCAGGTGGTGGGAAAAGCAGAAGCAGCTCATCCTGGCAAATGGAGCGTGGACAGCACAGGATGGCCTCCTTGGGGTGCTGGGGAAGGACACTGGCCCGCAGCCCACTCTCCCCTGTGGTGTGCAGAAATGAAGACAGTGGGCCTGGGGGCTCAGGACAAGGCGACATCCTCCAAGTTTGCCCTGGCTCTCCTGGCCTTCGGGGGAGCCAGATCACGCAGCGTCAACGACAGGAGGAATCATCAGCCCCAGGCCCCACCAGGGAAAGATGTGCACTGTCCCTCCTACAAGAAATCGACCCCCTGCAGGTCATCACCCGGAACTCTTGCTTCTCTCCAACAGGCTTGGATTCAGAACAACCCCCCCTACTTCCTTCTTCTCCGTAATGTTTCTTCCCTTCGTTTGTTGGACTCGTCCGTGGTTTTGCTGTAGCTTGCATGTCCCGAATTGCAATTCTCTGCTATTCCCCAATAAACTCATAGTTCCTGGTAAAATAACTTTTATTTTTATTTTTTTAAAGATTTTATTTATTTATTTGACAGAGAGAGTGAGAGAGCACAAGCACAGGGAACAGTAGAGGGAGAGTGAGAATCGGGCTTCCCGCCGAGCAGGGAGGCCGACGCGGGGCTCGATCCCCATGACCTGAGCTGAAGGCAGACGCTTAACCATCTGAGCCACCCAGGCGCCCCAATAACTTTTATTTTTAAGGTCAATATCCTTTAGTGTAGGGCCAGAGCCTCAAAGGAGGGGTCTGGCCCCACCCAGAACGCTTAGCCTTGGCCTTTGGACAGGGGCTGCCCCCCACTCAGGAAAACTGCCCAGGCCTGGCCTCATCCCCAGGCCCGGAGGTAGCTGTGCCTCTCCCCTGTGGCTGGGGCATCCAGGTGAGCTAGAACCTCCCACAGGTCACACGACACAGTAGCCCATGGGATCTGTCTCTGAAGCCACGTCCACTCCGAGGCCCGTGCACCACCTAGGACGTCAGTGTTCTGACCAGCGACCTCAACTGATGCCCTCTCTCCCCCAGGAGACCTGGCCAGGCCCCAGGCTCATTCCCTTCCACTTCAGAGGCCACCTGAGTCCCGTATCCCAGACTCTCCACCATCACGCAGACCCTCGGCCTTCCCCACCCTCTCTCAGGCCCCCTGCCCCGCCTCGCCTCGCCCCTCCTGCCTGCTCGTCCCCGCTCCTCTGCCCCTCCTGCGCAGGCCCCGCCCCCTGCTCGCACCCGCCCCTCCTGCGCAGGCCCCGCCCCCTGCTCGCACCCGCCCCTCCTGCGCAGGCTCCGCTCCCTGCTCGCCCCCGCCCCTCCTGCGCAGGCTCCGCTCCCTGTTCGCCCCCGCCCCTCCGCACGTCCTGCGCAGGCTCCGCTCCCTGTTCGCCCCCGCCCCTCCGTACGTCCTGCGCAGGCTCCGCTCCCTGTTCGCCCCCGCCCCTCCGCACGTCCTGCGCAGGCTCCGCTCCCTGTTCGCACCGGGTGACCTGCTAGCCATGGTCAACCTGGGTCTGTCCCGGGTGGACGACACCGTGGCCGCCAAGCACCCGGTGAGAAGGCTGGCCTGGGACGCGGGCCCCGGGCCTCAGAAGCTGACCTGAGCGGGGCGGCTGCGGGCTCGGAGGGGGGTTACCCTTCTCAGGGAAGAGGGACCGAGAGAGGGGGGACCCTCCTGTTACGGGGATCGGTGCAACCTGGGTGGACATGGAGGCAGGTGCGATGTGTCCAAGCCCCCAGGGCCTCCCGATGAGTGGTCCCCTTCCTTACGGCCAGAGTGTGCCCGAAGGAGGGACAGGAGGGCCTGGGAAAGAAGCGGGAGGGGAACTGAGCCTTCACTCCTACCCCATCCCAGGGACTGGGGGAGTACGCCGCGTGCCAGTCGAAGGCCTTCGTGAAGGGCATCTTCACCTTTGTCACAGGTAGGCTGGGTCCAGAAGTCCTGGGGTCTGGAGAGACCTCACCCTCCTGTCTCACCCTGAGTCCCCAGCAGGTGGCGTCGGGCCGCCTGTTCTCAGATGCTGGGAGCCTCACCGGGGCTGCGGGCGCTCAGAGGGCGCCCAGGTGGGTCCCCCGCCAGCCTCGTGGACAGGCTGGCTGATGGGGACCTTGGCTCTTGGCAGGCACCGGTGCAACCTTCGGCCTGCAGATGTTCATTCGGAGGAAGTTTCCGTACCCCTTCCAGTGGAGCGTGCTGGTGGCCGTGGGTGGGTACCCAGGGCCTGTACCTACGGCCTTAACATGCACCTGAGTTGCCAGAGGTGATGCTGGCTCTTCAGCAGGGGCGGGTTCCCGCTAGGGGTGGGGAAGCTGTGGTCCCAGCATCCCTACCTCCTGGGATGGGGTCCTAGTTCTCCCTGGGAGTCCTGCCAAGCCCACCACCACCATCTGCCCAGAAGCAGCCTGGGCCCAGGCCCCCTTTCCCTGAGAAGTGCAGAGGCCCAGGCCCACAGCCCACTGGCCCCTGCACCCCACTCCCCAGTCACAGGCTCAGTGGCCAGCTACTGGGTGACCCGAGTGGAATCACACAGATGCAGCAACCTTTGGCTCTTCCTGGAGACGGGGCAGCTCCCCAAAGACAGGGGCACAGGTGAGAGTCCGGGGGCAGCGGGAAGCAGGGTCTGAGGCTCCAGGGCCAGAGGTTTAGGCAAGGAAGCCCAGGGCTCAAGGTGTAGGCTGGACAGGGCCTCTCCCCTGTGGCCTGTCCATCCTGGAGGGGCGGGAGTGGGTGGCATGCAACAGCCAGACCTTCCTGAGCCCCATGTGCAGGAGGGGTTGGGTGGCCCTGGGATGGGGGGGTGCAGAATCAGGAGTGTGGACCCCCCCAAGAAGAGTGGCCAGGCACCAAGCTGACTCACATCAGGCCTGCGTCCTTCTTAGTAGAGGCCTGGTGAGCAGCTTAGGCTGTGATTCCACTGTCTCCCTCTGCTTCCTACAGATCAGCTAGGAGAGCTCCAGCTGGGGCGCAGAAGACCTGGGGCCGGAAACTTCTAGAACATAGCCCTCAGGGCCTCCTCACCTCAGCCTCGCCCCCCCCACACACACACCCTAAGGTGACCCAACGGTGTCCCCTGCACACATGCATGGCCAGGTCTGCCAACCTTGTGCAAACCTTTCTCCTGCCCAGGTCAGGCCAGAGGGGCTGTCTCTGCAGTGGTTGGTCTCCCAGAGGGCAGTGAGAAACATGGTGGACACTGAGAGCTGGAAAGGATCAGAGAGGCCCTGGGCACTTGGTGGAAGGGACTTCTGCATGCCCTGGTGCTCTGACACTCCCTGTCTGACCCTGGCGTCCCCCGCATTCAGAGGGGACAGCTGCTGCTGGGGTTGCTGGATAAATAAATACCTTGCGTTTTCCCAACTGAGTTCGAAAACAACTGGGAAGCACATCAAAGCAGTAAGAAGATGAGAGACAAATGTCACCTTAGCACCATACACTGACACTGGGGCACCTGCTGGGGCAGCTCCTAACAGCCCCAGAATCAGACGGTTCCACAGGCCTTCCCACATGGGGTCTGCTTCCACACATCTAGCCACGGGGGAGCAAAGCCGAAGGTGTGCAGCCAGTTAGCACCTGGCCCCCAAGAGACAAGGCACAGGAAGTGGCCATGCCTACCCGCCTACCATTCCAAACACACCTATCAGGTTAAGTCACTTCGCACCAAGGAAGGAGGAGGTGAGGGTCGGTGGAGGGAGGCCAGAGCTAGTTTACTGGAGTTCTGTCCACAGGACTACACGCCCCAACTACCCGACCGAGGGAGAAGCAGGGATATGTTACATAACGGCTGGGTAAATCCATCATCCTGTACAGCTGCCCTCCCAGTCACACCGAAGGTACACAACACAGGGCCACGCTGCTCCAGCCCCAGCTAAACTCCTGCACCTCTTGGCCTAGCCAGTCATTCAGAAGAATATTGAGCACCTACTGTGCACCAGGGAATCGGTTAGTGGGAAGGCAAAATGACAGGAAGCCCAAGATAACCATGGCATGAGCGAGCTGGGGTTGGGGTTTACTTTCATGTAATAGTCCAAGTGGGTGATCCGGGGCTGACAGGTGGTCAAGGACCCAGGCTCCATTCAGTCTGCCCCTGTCGTCATGGCCTCTATTCCTGATGCACCTCATGGTTCCACGCAGCCGTGCCAGCTCCAGCCATCGCGTCTTCCTCCCAGTCACTAGGGAGGAAGACAGTTCACTCACCACTTGTGCTTACATTCCACTGGCCAAAACTCAGTCATGTGGTACACCCAGTGCCAAGGTGCCTAGGAAGACAGCCTTGTTCAGGGCAGCCGCGTGGCCCGCCAAAATTCAAGGGTTGTATATCTGAGGAAGAAGGGAGCACCCATACTGAGGGACAGTGAGCAGGCTTTGCCTGAGGCCCAGGGAGAACAGGGGAGGACCATGCCTGTGACTGGTCCTGCCAAACCCCTGAGGTCTCAGAGCGACGGCAGAAGGTGAACTTGGAGTTTTAAATGGGATTAGACTCACTTTTTAAAAAACTGGCAATGACCAGGAAAGCTAAAAGGTCTGTGTGAGGTCTTAGGCAGCATATGGGTGACAGCCATGGTTACGAACTGTGTGTCCCCAAATTTACATGTCACAGCCCTAACACCCAGGACCTTAGCATATGACTGTATTTGGAGACAAGGCCTTGAAAGAAATGATTACAGGAAAACGAGAGGGAGCCCTGATCCAGTCTGGCCCGTGTCCTTCTGAGAGGAGAACACAGACACGCACAGAGGGACGACCTTGCGGGGACACAGCAAGAAGACAGCCGTCTCCTAGCTCAGGAGGAGCCAGCCCTGCCTGGCTGATGGGGACCTTGGCTCTTGGCAGGCACCAGTGCAACTTACGGGGCAGGGCGAGGCGGGGCAGGGGGCCTGAGAGAGGGTGGGGAAGGCCGAGGGTCTGCGTGATGGTGGAGAGTCTGGGATACGGGACTCAGGTGGCCTCTGAAGTGGAAGGGAATGAGCCTGGGGCCTGGCCAGGTCTCCTGGGGGAGAGAGGGCATCAGTTGAGGTCGCTGGTCAGAACACTGACGTCCTAGGTGGTGCACGGGCCTCGGAGTGGACGTGGCTTCAGAGACAGATCCCATGGGCTACTGTGTCGTGTGACCTGTGGGAGGTTCTAGCTCACCTGGATGCCCCAGCCACAGGGGAGAGGCACAGCTACCTCCGGGCCTGGGGATGAGGCCAGGCCTGGGCAGTTTTCCTGAGTGGGGGGCAGCCCCTGTCCATTGGCCCCTGTCCAATGGCTGCACCTCGATCTCAGACTCCCACCCTCCAGGATACGAGACGATAAATTCCCACTGTTCCAGCCACGTGGGATGTGGCAGGCACTCTGTTATGGCAGCCCCAGCCAATTCAGGCAGCGTGGCCAGAAACAGTAACCTAGCTGGTATGCACCCTGGGATCCCAGGCTGTCGGGTTGGGGCACACAACTCCAAGGGCAGCGTGGGCCGGGGATGACCCCGCCTGGAGTAAGTGACACCTAAAACTAGACCCAGGAACTCCCCCAGGGAAGTGGAGGCGGAGCAGGACGGCTCCAGGCAGCAGGCGAAGGGCAGGGAGAGACGGGGCCTCACAAGCCAGGTCACCCAGGGTGCAGAGTCTGCGCTTGGGGTGGGGTGAGGGAATGGCGATCCCATAAGGCAGAGATTGGAAGTTTTAGGGGGCTCAGTGGAAGACAGCCTGGGGGTGTGGAGGGGATGGGGAGGGTACAGGGGGCTGGTGTGGGGTACACTGTCAAACCACCCCAAATCACCGTGGCCCTGTGGAGGGCGCCTCCACCCTGGCAGTGCTCCTGAGCACAGAGCAGCCTAAGACTCATGCATCCAGGGGACAACCCCAAGGCTGACTGGGGGCAGGGGGTGGGGGCAGGGCGGGCCAGGATCTCCAGGGTTCCCTCAACTGGACATCAAGAACCTCGGCCCTCATCACAATGGGCCAAGATTCCGGGGACAATCTGAAGTGCATGCAGTTCTGCTGAGCAGGCCCAGCACAGGGAGGGCGGGAATGCAGAGGGTCCCTGGAGGACCCTGAGGGCTACCATGAAGATGCGCAGTGAGGCAGATGTGGACGAGCAGATCCAGGAGCTGAAGACAATCACTCGGCTCCAAGGTGAGCCCACCCCCAGGTTCCAGCCCGCCTGGCCACTTTCTGGGCTCAGGGGATTTCAGATTTAACCACAGGGCCAGTCCAGGGCAAACAAGGACTAGTGGCCACCCCGCTCAACAGATCTAAGAGAAGGGACCAAAGGGGAGGCCGTGCAGGGGGCTTCAAGGAGATTTGCGAGCACAGTGAGCCCCAAAGCCAGAGGGGACAGGCAAGGACCCACCTGCTTCCCTGGCCAGTGGGTCTGGAAGGGATCCCAGGATGTGCCCAT
Source organism: Eumetopias jubatus (assembly GCF_037043125.1). Classification (NCBI taxonomy): domain Eukaryota; kingdom Metazoa; phylum Chordata; class Mammalia; order Carnivora; family Otariidae; genus Eumetopias; species Eumetopias jubatus. Next base: position 94,170,175 of record NW_028274821.1, read on the forward strand.
CTCTGGCTGCCACCTCACCCTCCCCACTGCCCAGCAGAGCCATCCACATCGGCACTGTTGAGCACTGAAGCCAGTGAGCCTTAGGAGGTGGGAGGAAGGACCATGGCTGTGGAGGCAGCATTCTCGTGCCCACCCCACCTTGGGCCTCCCTGGTGTGGAGCCTCCCCAGTTCAGGAATCCCGCCAGCCCTTGGCCCACATCCTGGCCTCCTGGCCCTCTGCCCCTCCGCTCCCCACCCCCCACCGCAGAGCAATGTCGGGCACTGCAAATCCAAGCGGTAAAGGAGAAGAGTGCCAAGAACAAAACCATGCTGGCTCTCCTGCGCAGCAACATCCGACGCGGAGCCCAAGATTGGGTTTTGGCCAACAAGGTGAGCAGTCCTGCCCCCTCCCTGCTGACCCCTGGCTGGGGATGGCGGGGGGGGGGGGGGCATGCACGTGCTGAAACAGTCCCACACACAGGTGGAAGGCAGGCACCTCCTCTTCTCCCCCCTCCCCCCGGAGCCAGGGGGCATCTTGGGGAGGGTCTTCCCAGGACCTATTCCCCTAGCTCCAGTCACTCGCGAAAGCCTGGCAGGCAGGGTGGGCCTGACTGGGGTCCTTTTCGGGGCTGCCCCCTACAGCACGGGCCCCTCTGGCTCTCTGGCCATGTAGGGGAGACTGGGCCCTCTCCTTCAGACTCCCATTGCATCTGAGCTGAGATGACCCGGATGGGGCCAGCACAGGGTGGAGGAGGCCGGGGGAGAATGCCTGGCGGGACTGGGGGCTGGGGGTACACAGAGAGACCAGGGCCCCAGCTCAGCCACCGCCGCTCTGCAGGATGACCAGCGGACCATTTCCAAGGCTTGCGGGAAGGACGTGTCCATGAGGCTGGCGCACTGCCGCTCCTCCATGGAGGTGAGGTGGCAGGAGGGGGTCCCTCAGCCTCTCCCAGCCAGGGCACCCCCCCACCACCACCACCACTAAACGACGCTGCGGAACAGGTGGCGGGCAGGGCGAGGGCCAGATCCCAGGGGTCCCGCCCCTCCAGCCCAGCTGCGCTCGGGTCCGCTGCCCCCTGCACACCCACGCGCGGGCCGTGCCCTCCCCGACACAGGTGGCGCGGGAGAAGCTGCGAAAGTACGTCTTCGACCGCGTGAACGTGCACAACGTGCTGATTCACCTGGTGCGGCGGCGGGGTCAGAAGCTGGAGAGCATGCAGCTGGAGCTGGCCAGCTTGAGGAGTCAGCCCGACGCCACCAAGGAGGAGCTGCGCATGCTGCAGGTGGCGGGCGGGGCGGGGCTTGGCTTCGTGGGATGGGCGGGGCCTCTGGGATGGGCGGGGCTCCGTTGCCTTAGATGAAAGGCACACACCGTCCCTCCTTCCCTGGAAGAAAGCGCATCCTCCAGGGTCAGACTCCAGGCGGGCATTCCGATGGTCTGTCCCCAAGCACTGTGTGCCCTCGGGCCACCCCCAGGTCATCCGCCAGCTTGAGAACAACATTGAAAAGACCATGGTCAAGATCACCACAAGTCAGAACATCCACCTGCTGTACGTGGACCTGCTGGATTATCTGAAGAAAGTGAGCCCCCTCACCCCACACCCCAGCCCAGGGAAGCCATCTGGCCGTGAGCGCAGGAGTCTCAGGCCCCAGCCTAGGTGCAGTGCATCTCAGTGGGGACAGGAGCCTCCGGGGCAGGGCTACGCTCCCCGCCCCCCGCAGGGAAGGGGCTGCAACTCTCCTTCAGGCCACTGTGCCCCAAGGACAGACCTCTGCTTTGGGCCCCACTGAGCAGGGGCACCATGTACCTGTATGTGGAAACTTGTTAGTTGCTTCTTCAAAAAGGCATATTATGGGATATATCAGAATTGTTTGGGTTTTTTGCATGTATTTGATGGTTCAGTGTTTTTATTTTGCCCTATCCTTTCTCATTTGCCTGGCCTCTGAGGACAAAAGGTGGGTCCTGAGCCCACAGAAAGTGCCCTAACATCATAGAGGGCAAGTCACCTCTGAGCAGGCCGGTCACCCCGTGCTTGCTGCCCACCTCTTCCAAGCCGCCCACCCTGCCCCCAGGAGATGAGGCCTGGAGGAGGACCCCGGTCCCGCTGGGAGGCAGGGTCTCTCCATGGGGAGGAGGACCAGAAGACAGGAGGGCTGCGGGGTGCTGCGAGGAGCACTGTGGCAGGCGGGGCAGGGAGAGTGAGGAAGTTCTCCTAACTCCCTCATCCTGAGGCTGGCACGGGGGCGCCCCGGAGGGCAGGTGACAGGTGCAAGTGTGGTTTGGGAGGAGGGTGGCACGGGTAGGCATTGCAGCTCCTCCTGGCTGGAGTCACAGCCCCCCAGGTTCAGCCCATAGCCCACAGAGCCAGGTACCATGGTCCTCCTGCCTGCCCCTCTTGCCACAGCACCCTGTCCCTAGAGACCCAGACGGAAGCCCTGCCACCTTGCCTCCCTGGACCCGCCTCCTCACACCCCTTCCCCCTCCAGCTGCACTCCTGGGACCAGCCCCCCTTCATTTGGGAGTATTATGTCCCTCCAGGGGCATGCTCTTTTCAGAACATACACATTGTTTTTCTTAATTAGGCTCCATGCCCATCATGGAGCCCAACACAGGGCTTGAACTCACGACCCTGAGATCAACACCTGAGCTGACATCAAGAGTGGGATGCTTAACCGACTGAGCCACCCAGGCGCCCCCAGAACATACGCATTTTTCAAAAATAACTCCCATGATCATCTATATTTTTTTAAAAAACTAGCAAAGATTCTACATTGTAGTTATTAACAGCAAAGTACTAAGAGTCAGATATATTGGATATTTATGAAGCTGGTTCTGAGCTTAATACCTCATTGTACCTTCTGAATAGATTCTGACAGCTGCCTTCTGAAAGAACCATTATCAACAGATGGGGACACTCAGAGAGGTTAAGTGGCTTTCCTAAGTTCCCACAGCCAGCTGGTCAGGGCAGCCTTGGCCTTGAGCCCTGAGTCTCTGACCCCACATCTGTGTTTTGAGCCTCCCTGCTTCACTTCAGACAGGAGCAAGCTCCCTGGGTGGCGGTCACCTCTCACACAGTGGGACACCCCATCACTGTCCTCAGGGCTCGCACAGTCCAGGGTAAGGAGTTGAGGGCAGGGATGGTCTACTCTGGAAGGGCAGCATCTGGTTGGCCCATAGCCCCTGGGCCATCAGTTTCTGCTCTTGCCCCTTCTTTTTTTAAGATTTATTTATTTTAGAGAAAGAGCATGCACGGGGGGTAGGAGGGGTGCAGAGGAAGAAGAGAGAGAATCTTAAGCAGGCTCCACGCCCAGCACGGAGCCCAACATGGGGCTCGATATCACGCCAGGACCCGAGCCAAAATCACAAGTCAGACGTTTACCCAAATGAGCCACCGGGCACCCCTGTTCTTGCCCCATTCAATGTAGGAGCTGGTAGGATACCCCACAGAGCTGGACAAGCTGCAGAATCTGGTGGGCGACTACTGCTCAGAACTATCAGACATGACAGTCATGTCCCAGGACGCCATGTTGATTACAGATGAGGTCAAGGTGAGTTCAAGCCCCAGGGCTGGGGGTCCCGCAGGGCTCCCTCTCAGACCTGTCTGGTCCAGGGTCCATAGGAACACCCCAAACCCACACTGCCTGCAATCACTAGCTGCCCCACGAGCCTGCTCTGCTCACACATGATGGCCCTGGACACAGAGGGTCCCACCAGACACGGAAGCCTGGAGGGAGACACAGGACGAAATGTGCCTGGCCCAGGCAGGGGCCATCCCTTCACCCAGTCTGTGCCTGCAAGTCAGGCATGTGTCATCCTCACGAGGGGGCAGTGTACGAAGCCATCCAGTAGTCCATGAAGAAATGTCACACATTCATTGGCCCGTGCTGCAGAGAGAGGAGTGGATGATGTGGGGCCCCCCTGGGGCACTTAGCTGCTCAGGGGGGCGATGCTTGAGTGGGGCTCTGGAGGTCGGAGGGGCCCGAACCCTGGAAGATGAAGGACAACAAAGGTCCTGGGGCATAACCAGGCCAAAGGAGGTGCAAGTGGCTGGAGCAGAGATGCAGAGGAGCCTGTTAGCCAGTGGAGGAAGCAGGGTGGTTGGAGCTTAGATCCTGGCCCCCCACCCAACCTGAAGCTCTAGGAGGAGACATAGGGGCAGTGGGATCAGATCTGCATTTCAAAAACAGGCGTGCTCTGGCTGCAGAGACCCAAGGGAACCAGAGTCCAGACACTGGTCACCTGGGACGGACCAGTGGTAGCACTGGGTACCTAAACATCAATGGGGTCCAGAAGTCTCTAAAGGTCACCCAAAGGGGTCTAGCGCCATGTCAGATGTGGACGGGGAGGGGGAGAGCAGCGTCCAGGAAGCATAGCCAGGCGCGGATGGATGATGGGTTTAGCCACCAAAACAGGACCCTGGGGAAGAGACCAGGTCTGGGGGAAGATGTCAGGTTCCTTTTTAGACACGTGGAATTGCTCCCCCTTGAGCAAGCCGAGGCAGCGGGGAGCCCAGGCTACAAAGAGACATGGGGTCCCCGAGCCCTGGCTGCAGCTGGGGCGGGCGACTCCAGCAGAGGAGGGGCAGAGGGGAAGGCGGCATCCCTCAGGGCGCCCCTCAGAGGCCCAGCATATGGGAGGAGGAGTCCAGAGAGGGGGGTGGAAGGCGGGAAGGGTGGTGAAAGCTGGCAGGCAGGCACAGTTTAGGAAGAAGGGCGCAGCCAAGAGCCTCCAATGCTATTCCCAAATCTAGAAGATGGGGACTGAAACTGAATGCTGGATTTAGCACCATGGGGGCCTCGGTGAGACATAACCGCGCCCCACCCCCCGTGTCCCCAGATGAACATGCGGCAAAGGGAGGCAACTTTCATCGAGGAACGCAGGGCTCGGGAGAACCGGCTCAATCAGCAGAAGAAGCTGATTGACAAGATCCACACGAAGGAAACCAGTGAGAAGTATCGCCGGGTAAGTCCCCGCGGGACCCCCACCGCTGCGCAAGGAACGTTGGGTGGCCCGCTCCCCAGCTGAGGGTGCTGCTCATTTTGTCCTCCCTTTCCTATCAGGGCCGGCGGGACTTGGACTTCCCCTCCAATCTGATGGGTACAGAAACTGTGAAAGGTGAGCACTCAGCTCTCTGCCACCCCCAGCCAGGGTCCCGGGAGGCCCGCACAGGCACAGGCCACCCAGTCAGGTCTCTGTGAGGCCAGGTGCAACCTGCAGTGGCCAGGGTGAGGGAGACACCTGCCCCTCCCTGGCTCTACCTGCAGAGGCTCAGTGCCAACAGCCACAGCCCACATCCTTGGGCTCACTGCCGAGTGTGGCCAAGCCCCCAGCTCCTCCGCTGTCCCCTGGCACCCCAGGGCTCGATCTCCCAGTGATTCCTCAGAAGAGATAAGTCCGGGCCCCTGGACCCTTGGGCTGCCTCTGAGAAGCGCCCCAAAGGCCCCATGCCGGGCTGCTTCTGGATGGAGCTGCCCTGGGGCATCCTGGACAGGCCAGGTAAAAGTGCAGGTAGCTCTGATGGGTACCTGCCCGGCTCTCTGGTAGTCTCCCCTGATGCCTGGGCATGCACAGAAGTGTCTGGTGGCCTTGAGCAGAGCTCCCACGCCATTCCTGCATGCTGGCCACCCTTCCCCTCTGCTCTGCCCAGTGAGGAAAAGAGAGACCTCCAAGGCGGACATCGAGTACCAGACAGACGTGACTGCTTTGGTGGAGAAAGTGAAGACGGCTGTGCGGTGCTCCCACCTCTGGGTACTGCTCCCTGGCTCTCCTGGGGGTGGGGGAAGGCAGGGAGCCCCTGCCCCAGCCCAAGGCCCGGCTGAGCCTACTGAATGAAGGGACACAGAGCTGCAGCCCCCACGGCTGAAAGTAGAGAGCACTCTAGCATATCCAAGTCACATTCCAGGGGCTGCACGAGCCTGCTGGGATTCGAGGACCCAAGTGCTGAGACCTCCACCTACAACCCTGTCCCTTCCCAAACCCCTAGGACCACAATGAGAGGCCGCCTCTGCCTGGCCCTTCTGTTTAATCCGATCTGGGTTTATTATTAGTAAGCCTTAGCGCCCATCCTCGGCCCTGACATAAGCTTGTCCATCCTCGGACAAGTGGCTCAAAGCGAGGCAGTCTTTCAGGGGTGGTCCCCTCGTTTCTGCCTTGGGCTGTCTGCTTGTTGTGTGGGTCACATGCCCTGACTCACCTAAAGTGCTTCGCCCAGTGCCTGGCCACAGTCAGCATCATTCCTGACCATGGGGAGGGACCCAGAAGAAACCAGTTCTGCTTCTCCCCACACTGGCCCCACCAGGACATCGCTGGCCGGTTCCTGGCTCAGAGGAACACTGAGGAGAACCTGAAGCTGCAGATGGAGGACTGTGAGGAGCGGTGGGCGAAGCTGGAGGCTTTGATGAAGAAGCTGGAGATGGAGGAGGCAATGCTCAAGTTCCGCAAGACGCCCAGCTCTGTCAGGTACCCTCCAGGCCTCTGCCTTCCACGGGGGCCCCCCCGACTGGTCCCCATGCACAGCCGTGTGGGCTGGGGCCCAGCTTGAGCTGAGAGTGTCCGCTGCCAACAAGCATGTGGGTACCTGGCAGGTGGGCTGGAGGGGCCTAGTCAAGGGGTGCCACGTGCCCACACCTGAGCTATCTGAACTCTGGAGCCCCTGAAGCTAGCACAGCACTCAGCTCAGGGCTCAGGCCGCCTTAGCCCGGAACCTGTGCCACCATCCTCCGCAACAGTTTCAAGTCCGTGGAGAAGAGAATGAACGACATGCTGAGAAAGGAGGAAGACAGACGGCAGCTGGCCTACTCCAGCATGACCAAGAGCCAGAAACTGCTGTTGACCGTCCAGACAGGCATTGACAACCTCTTCATCCGGCTGATTGGCATTGCCCTGCCCACAGCCCAGGTACCAGGTGCGGTGGGGGGGAGCCGCCTGCACAGAGTCCCTGGGAGAAGCCAGAGGAGAGACGGGACCCTTCTCCCGGCCTTCAGAAAGAAGTGGCGCTCTCTGACAGCCTCGACGTGTTCAGCAAGCTGGCGTACTGCGAAGCAAAGCTCCTGTACCTGGCTGACAGAGTGCGGATGCTGTCCAGCACCGAGGAGGTAGCCGGAGGCTGGGTGTGCCTACGCGTCCCACGTTCCCCTGGAGCTGACAGTCCCCTGTGCCCTGCAGGTGGACACAAAGGTGAGGGATGCCCTGGAGACCTCGACTCTGAAGGAGAAGCAGAACACCAGGATCAGCCTTGAGGACCTGGAGGAGGACATGATAGGTACAGGATCGGGGCTGGGGGCCAGGCCACACACAGCCACAGGGAGGGGAGGAGTGGCGGATGGCTCCGTCTGCCCGGGACAGCCTGGAGGCACAGGGGGCACTACAGGGACAGAGAGAGTGTGTCCTCTGTTCCCATGGGATTTCAATTCAGGGAAGTGACCTAGTGAGGACACGGAAAGGCTAATGCCATCTGAAGGAGAATCTGTTACATTTCCTGACATATGGGAGCATCCCCGCCTTCGAGGAGTGAGACAGGAGCGAGGGAATGGCCTAGACCTTTGTTGGGGTTTCTGCAGGAAAGCGGGGGTGGAGGACAGGGCAAACAGCTTCAGATGGGCTTTTTGAACAATTCTGGTGGACTTGGGGTGTAGGGCTGTTCCCAGTTGCCTGGTGCCTGGCCCTGGGTTGATTTAGGCGGGGGAATATTGGCTTGGTGTGAGGGTTTGATAAAGCAGGGGGTCGCGGGTGTGGGCTCTGGACGGGTTGGTGTGCAAGAGAGACGGCTCGCAGCGGCCAGCCTTCTGCCCTCTCTAAGAACTGGCCAGCCCTGCGAGTGGCAGCCTCTCCCCGAGCGTGTAAGACCCCAAATGCCAGGGCACCAGGAATAGAGAAAATAAGAGTAAGTAGCTAGTACCTGGCCCTGGGACGAATGCAGGCCAACAGAGCAGAGTGGAAGCAAGCTCGCTGGAGCAGAGGGGCTGCAGCGCGCGGCTCCCCTCCTCCTCGCCCTCCTTTCTAGAAACCTTCCAGTTCGCAGACGTGGACCACAGCTACGTCCCCTCGCGGGCCGAGATCAAGCGGCAGGCCCAGCGGCTGATCGAGGGGAGGCTCAAGGTGGCCAAGAAGAAGAGAAAGTAACCCCGAGGAGGAGGAGGAGCCCCTGCCCCGCGCCGCGGCCGGCGCTTTGTTAAACAAATAAACATTTTTCCAGGACTGCTGGGGCACCGGGGGGGGGGGGGGGGGGGACACAGGAGTCTCAGACACGAGCCCGGGGGGCCGCGGCAGTGGGGGGACCACGTGGGGAAGTCGGCGGGAAGGTGGGATACTGGGTGTGGGTCCGGGGTTGAGGGGTGGGTGGCGGGGTGGGCCCAGCGAGGAAGCGGAGGTGTCAGGCCCGCCCCGAAGGCCTCGGGACAGCCCCAAGCGCGGCGGCTGATGTGGCCCCGCGCCCGGCGCCGCCCGCGCCCGGCTCCGCCCGCGCCCTCCTGCGCATGCGCACGCCTCGGCGCCGCCGCCCGGCCAGGGCCCTCGCGGTGCCGCTTAGCGCCGAGTCCGCGTCCACGCGCGTCCCGCCGCGCATGCGCGCACCCCCTTGGCCCTCGCGGCAGCCCGTAGCCGTGCGCCTCGTCGAGCCGGCGCCAAGATGGCGGCTCTGACAGGCGGAGGGCGGCCGCGCCGGGGGCCGCGCGGGCCGGAGCGGAACCGCCGCGGCTGAGCCCCTGGGCCGCCCTCGAGGCAGGCACCCGGCCGCCGGGACCCAGGACATGGTGCGACCCGCGCCGGGCCGCCGCCGTCGCCGCCGCCGCTGAGCTCGCGGGCCGCGCCGGGCTCGACCGTGGGAGCGGGAAGATGTTTTCCGCGCTCAAGAAGCTGGTGGGGTCGGAGCAGGCTCCGGGCCGCGACAAGAATATCCCCGCCGGGCTGCAGTCCATGAACCAGGCGCTGCAGAGGCGCTTCGCTAAAGGCGTGCAGTACAACAGTGAGTGCAGGCCGGGCGCTCAGGGTTCCTCCGGGGGGACGTGGAAAGTGGGGTCCGAGGGCACGGGCGGAGGAGGGCGCTGCCCCGCGGGGTCCGCAGGCACGGGCCGCGGCGACTGGGACTTGGCAGAGAGCAGGTCGCGGCCCGGGCCCGGAAGCCCCGGCGCCCCGTCGCGCCCCCAGGGCCTTGCGGTTTGCGGGTGGATGTGGCAGGTCCTGTTCATCTCTGTTGAAGATATGCTGAGCCCCTACCTGTGGCAGGTACTCTAGGGACGTTCACTTGGGGTCGGGAGTTGATGCTGGCCCGGAGACGAGGTCCTGGAGGACCCCACGGCCGGAGGGTGGGCGACTCGGCCCATGGCGTTCCCCTCTGTCCGACGGGTCATTCGCGAGGCATACTGGCACGTGTAGAAATCTGTGCGCTTAGTTTGCACGGAAAATTAGCCCGGGCGTTTCCTGGTGCATCCTCCGGTGCCCTGGTCGGCCCGGATAACCGCGTCTAAGAGTGGTTCTTACATAACGTGGGGATCGCTCTGTGGTCTGTGACGCCTGGGGGTGGTGGGGCTCCCCGTCAACGAGCCACGTGACTGCCTGCCCCGGAGATCCCGCTGGCCCTGGTGCTTTGAGCCTTGGGATTTTTCTTTATAGACTTTTATTCAGTTCGAAGGGAATATCATCTACGCCACATATTCCTGCCCCACCCACTCCTTTTTTTAAGAAGCATTTGTAAGGGATATATTTGGAAAAAGCTCCAGAAGGCTCAAAGACTCTTACTTATTGTAGGAGACTTCTTTTCCCCTGAGGGAAGGAGGAGTTATTTTCAGATGCCCCGAGAGCCCAGGACGTTTCCAGGCCTGTTATAAATTATGTAAATTGTATAGTTCCTGAACACGAACCGTTCTCTTGACCTCTTTTAAGTTTTTCCATCTCGCTGTCCCTTTCCTAGCATTATTTAAAAGCTTTTTATGTTGTTTTCTGCTTTTAAATTGTTCCTTTTCAAGTATTTTCATATGTTGCTACAAGATTCTGGACTTCTCCCTACCCCTCCCTTTGCTACTTTAAGGGGAGCTTTCTGGTCTCTGTGGTGACCTATTTAGACAGTAATGCACAATACTAAGAAACTTGATTGGAAAGATCTCTGTGCAGGTTTAAAAGAGAGGTCGTTTTAGTTGTATTCAAGTCACAATTTTGTATCTGTTTCTCTCACATTCAGAGAAGAGAATGTTAAGTCACAATACTCATTTGCACAAACCTATAGGATCGACATTTGGATTCCCTCATTTGCTTTTATTACTTATGGTATTATTTTAAACTTAATCCTAGTCTTGTGGAAATCAGAGCTGGAAGCTGTAAATTTTTCACCTTCTGAAAAGAAATTCCTGAGAGGCACATTGCCTAGCCTTGGGTGGTTAAAGAAGGGCGGGGGGTGGCTCAGTAGAATTGTTCCAGAGAAATAAACCCACCCTCAGGTAGTTGGGGGACAAGTTATGATTCCCTAGGACTGCAGGAAAGGGGGTGAGATGGAGAGAAATTGCATTTAGAGGGACTTTGTCTCTGTAGTTGAACAATATGCAACTTTGAAACTTTCTGATTTCCTTTATTTTCCAAAATATCTTACATAGGGGAAACAAGCCAGCAATCTGATGACTATACACTCAGAATTTTTAATGGCAAGAGTTGATGATGTCCAAGTGTAGATGTTGTTTCTTACAGAACCTTGTCCTCTTGGGGCAGACAAGTCATTTCCTTTTAAGTTGCTCTGATAATGAGAAGTGGCTCAGGTCACATGCAAGAGCCCCAGTATACACATCAAATTTAGAATCAAAACCTGAATGAGACATTGGACCATAATTATAGTTTGAAAGTTATTTGCATTCAAAGTGGAAGAAAAAATGTTACTGGACTTGGTCTGTCCTTCCTACCATCACTGGACTCAATTTCTTAGCCCTGTTTGCTGAAGAAGCTTTCCCCACAGCTTTCCAGGTGGGGAAACACCAGTCCTAATGGAACTTGTCAGGAGTGCCCTTGCTCAGGTCTGCATTCCTCACAAAGAATGCTTCCAGACACTGGGACAGCCAGAGTCCTGGCCAGGTGGATCTCAGTGCTAGAATTTAAAAATGAACTTAAGCACTCCTTCACTAACAAACCTTTTGAAAGGTTAATTTCAGGGTAAGAGAGCTTTTCCAGGGCAAGAAGGAAATAGCTTTAAGATTATATCAAGATTCGGGTGCCTGGGTGGCTCAGTTGGTTAAACGACTGCCTTCGGCTCAGGTCATGATCCTGGAGTCCCGGGATCGAGTCCCGCATCGGGCTCCCCGCTCAGCGGGGAGTCTGCTTCTCCCTCTGACCCTCTTCCCTCTCCTGCTCTCTATCTCTCATTCTCTCTCTCTCAAATAAATAAATAAAATCTTAAAAAAAAAAGCTTATATCAAGATTCCGTGAACAGACAAGTCATGTTTGAAAAAGAACCAAAGCGAACCTCTAGGAATGAAGAACATGGTCGTGAAAATTAAAAAGTCAACAAACAGGTGAATCAGCATAATAACCAGACTAAAGAGAGAATTGGTGCTAGAAGAAAGATGTGCAGCCCAGAAATGAAGCAGATTCCAACACATGCCTGATAGGACTTTGAGACAGAACAGCGAGAACAGGGAAGAAGCAGTATTGGAGGGAATGAAGACTGAGGATTTTGCAGAATTCATAAAATACATGAAACTCCCAAGAAGTCCAAGTCCAGAGTTTTAAAAACATACATAGCCAGACACATCATTAGAAATTTTCAGAACATCAGGGCACCTGGGTGGCTCAGTCAGTTAAGCGTCTGACTCGTGATTTTGGCTCAGGTCTTGAGATTGAGCCCCATGCCGGGCTCCGTGGCTCAGCTTGAGATTCTCTTTCACCCTCCCTCTGCACTGCCCCCTCTCCCCCACCCCACTTGTGTGCGTGATCTGTCTAAAAGAAAGGAACGAAGGAACAAACAACCTACATTCAGAGAGCCAAGCATCACTCTGGCTGAGATGACATGGAAGGCGAGGGTACTCAGCTTGCTTCCTGCACTTGGTAAACTCTGGTGCCAGACAGAGGAAGACAACACAAGAAGCAGGGTAGCCATCCAGTCCTGTCCGTGAGCACAGATCTAATAACCCAGTGAGAGGTCAGGAAATGAGCACTAGAAAATCATCAGAATATTAATAACAAATCTTTGCATTGAGACCAAGTAAGACTACCCCAGGAATGCAAGGATTAACAGAAAATATATATTCTGTGCTCTACCGTGGATTAAAGGAGAAAAAGCATTATAATCTCAATAAGTGCAAGAAAAAGATCTGATAAAATTCAACACCTATTCATGATTTACAGAAAATAAAAAGAGAAAACCCACTTCTCTTTTTAAGATTTTATTTTTAAGTATCTCCACACCCAACATGGGGCTCGAACCCATGACTCTGAAATCAAGAGTCACACGCTCCACTGACAGAGCCCTCCAGGCGCCCAGAGGAAACCCACCTCTTAGTAAACTAGGAACAGAGGGAATCTCTTTTACCTTTTTCTACCAAAAGGAGGGTATCTACCAAAACCTGTGTCTGTATGTACTGAGACAGAGGAAGTGTTTCTTTTAAAATCTGGACCAAGGGAAAGACTCCCCACTTAAATTAAGCTTTTCCATTGGTTTATGGAATTACTCCCAGCGCAAGGAAAAATAAATTAGAAGTGGTGGGGGGGCAGATATATGCTCTTCTTCAGGGAAAAAATTAACATAAAAGATCAAAAATAAGAGTTTTCCCTTTGTCAGGACACTTTTAGCTGTAGGAAGCTGACTACTCACAGCGTCTTTACCATAGTGCCCAACCTCTGTTTCTAGCGGTGAGATAGAGCTCGTAACCTGAGCAGCCCTCCCCCTAAAAACCATTTTAAACATTTAGAAAAACATCAACACATCACTCAGTTCTTGAACTAAGATTGTACGGCTGTTCATTGCGCTTTTCTCAAAAGCAAAGCGAGTGGATATTGGGAGGGAAGCCAGCTCTGAAGCTGCCCTCTCCCTGAGGGCGTCTGCCTGACCCTAGCTATGTGGTAGTTGGGTTGGGGCAGGAAGAAAAACTGAACCCGTTCTAGGAGGGGCGTGGCCCAGGGGATCCCTGCACAAAGCCCAAGTGGGTGACCTCCAAGTGGGTTTTCCTTGAAAACATCAATGTGGTCTCAAAAATCTCAAATGGAGAATTTACATAAGGTCTTCCCAGGTTGTTAGTGCTCCAGACGACAGGCAGAAATATTACAGGGGCCTTCTGATGAATGTGGCTTCAACCCAGACCTTAAAGGAGCCCTGTGGATAAAGTTCCAAGAAACGATGAGCTGCTGGTGGAAGATCAGGAAACACTCAGTAAACGAAGCACCCAGAGCAGGATCCTGCAGCTACAGCAAACATCAGACCCTGGCCTCTGAAAGCGTCAGGTTTCACAGAACATAAAGTCGGTACACAGTCAATAACAACGTAACAACTTTGAGTGGTGGCAGATGGTAGTGACCCTTAGGGTGGTGAACATCCTACGATGTATATAAATGTCAAATTAGTGTGTTGTACGCCCGAAACTAACATATCATATGTCAGCTCTACTTCAATGAAAAATAAAGTCGGTATGTATAATATGTTCAAAGAAATAAAAGAGGTTTGTAAATATAAGTAGGAATTTGAAGACTATACAAAAAGGACAAGTAGATTTGAAAAGGAACCTGCTTCCGGAAAGCTAAGCTAAGCTAAGGTAAGAAACTGCAACCGTGAAATAGGAACATAACGCTTTAACAAGTAATACCCAGAGAGTAAAAAGATAGTGCAGTTCCTGACCTGTTCTCAGGGTGGCCTGGGGACTGGTGCTCTGGATTTGTCCTGCCCTCAGCCTGGCCAGGGGTCTTCTGGGGGTGGGAGCCTGCCACACCCTGGGGGTAGGCTGCACGTGGTCTGTCCTGCTGATCCTCACTGAACGAGGGACAGAGACCCAGGGTCGGGGGACTCCCCTAAACGGGCATGCTTCCTGCAGGATGCTCAGGTTCATGACAGGGACCCGGGACAGCCCCAGAGCCGAGCTGACAGCACAGACATGCCCTGACCTCTCTCCCAGGTTCTCCTAGGTGTTTGGCTTCTGGCTGGGATCGAGTCTAGATTGCCCAGACCTTGAGGGCAGTGGCTTGTTGTGTCCTGTCTGGTGACACGATAAAGCAGGTGATGTTTCGAGTGAGGAACAGCTGGCATGTCCCAGAGACTAAAGCTGGGACTGGGGGAGCGTGGGATGGATGAGGAGGTTGATGCGGTGACCTAGTGTCACAGGAGGGGTATGAGTGTTCAGGAAGAGGGCCTCTGGAGCACTTGGGGGTGCAAGGAGGGAAAAGCCGGATGGCCAGGGGGACCAGACCAGGGCTCTAGGGCAGCTCCTCGGTGTCCTCGCCCAGCCCCAGGGTGTGAAGCACCGTCCCGCATCCACAGGGCTACTCCAGGCACCTGCCCTGGGTCCAGGGGCGTGGCAGGTCCCTCCCACAGGCTGCCCATCCACATGTCGTCTCAAGCCGGAACCTCCCCAGGGGTCCAGTCCATCACCACGGCCGTCACCTTTGCTCCCATTCTCACCTCTGCCCCTCTGGCTCTGTGTGGCGTTCCTGACTGCTCTTCATCTTTCTAGAACAAACCAGACCATGGCACTCTTAAACTGAACGCGGCAGGAGCCCGTCTTCCTGCATGGTGCTCCGGGATTTGGCCCCTGCCTGCCCAGAGTCCACACACTCGGCTGCCTGTGGGCTTGGTCACCACCGCGTGTGCGCACCCAATTCACAGGCCGCTCCGTAAATACGTGTGCAGCAAGTAAAACAATCCTGGCTGTGTGCTTTCACCCCACCTGGGGGCCTTGAAAACGGTGGCACTCTGCAAAATTGTGTGCTAAAAATACCAGGGCTCTGAAAAAGTAGGTTAAGAGCAAGTTACAGAAATCTAGAGAGCTGCCTGAGGAGAACGTCAGCGGCCCCCCGACCCCTCCTGCAGCCTGACCCTGGCCCTGTGAGTCAGGGGTCCCCAGGACGTCCAGCTCCAGGGGAGACCACTTTCTTGCAGGTGCAAAGTCTGAGCAGGCTATGACTCCGTCAGCCTGGGGAGAAACGCCTTCAGGGCTCTCCTCTGTGGAACGGGGGAGAGCCGAGGGCCAGGCTGGGGCCGCGACCCCTCGGGGGTCTCCCAGCAGCCCACCCCCAGCACCCAGCTCTTCCCCGCTCACCAGCCAAACAGGCCGTGCTCTGTGTGGAAGCAAATGTGTGTGGCATGTGGACTCCATCGATGGAGTTCGAGTTTGCCGCTGGTTTGATTTGCTTCCCTGCTCTGTCCTTTTCCCCCCAGTGAAGATAGTGATCCGAGGAGACAGGAACACGGGCAAGACTGCGCTGTGGCACCGGCTCCAGGGCAAGAAGTTTGTGGAGGAGTACATCCCCACGCAGGAGATCCAGGTCACCAGCATCCACTGGAACTACAAAAGTGAGGGCAGGGTGCGGGCCAGGGGACGGGGCGGGCCAGAGGCGAGGTCAGAGCGCAGGCACGGTGCCCCTTGCGGGGTGGGGGCTTTGATGGATCCTCGCTAGGCCTGGTTCCCTAGAGACCCTTCACCGGCGTCCCCAGCCGTGGTGTCATCATGGAAACCCTGTAGATGTGAGGGGGCCTCCTTGAGCAGAGGCGCTGTCATGGGGGCACTCACTAGAGCTGCTCCTGGGTGGCCCTGAAACTCCCCTTGCCACGGGCACTGCTGCAGAGAAACAGACAAGGCAGTGGTGGGGGCTCCGCATAGGGAGCTGTGTCAAACACCCGCTCTCAATTCTAGAGACCCCCAAAGGGCAAAAAGTTTCAGGTTGAACACAGGAGACATCTGTGGGAGCCGGTAGCTGATGCTCCCCACTGCACCGGCACTGGGCACACATGTGTTCCACCAGCAGGAGGGACCCCTCAGTCTCTTTGAGCCCCAGTGCTTTCCCCTCTGCAAGATCGCCTGATGGACAGAACATGCCTCGCCTTGCAGCCCCACAGGCAGCAGACAGTTGCTTTGCATGTTTAGAAACCATGAAAGTAAAAGTCCTTTGAACCATTTCCAACATTCCTTTTTACTGACAAAAGTATAGTTGTGAACAGGACACGTGGGGCCTGTAGAAGTTGTGACTCCCACTGAGTGATGACCTAGCCACATCCCGGGACAGCTGCACGGCCCGGCGTCACCCGTGCTCACTTCCCGGTTCGGGTGAAGCTGGTAGTGGAAGCCTGCTCTTAGGCCCCTCAGCTTGAAGGCCGGTGCACGGCAGTGCCCCACCTGTCCCCTTCCCTTCGGAATCGTGGGGATGGAGGGGTGCGCCCACTATCCTTGCACTTGGGCCAACCACCAGGAGATATGGCACAGAACCTGGGCCCAGACGGGCCATTCACAGGGTCCGTTCCCCGGGTCCTGGCACCCATCCCCGGTGGAGAACTGCCAAAGAGGGGCTAAGAGTCTCCCCTCTGGAGAACAAGCAGAGCATGAAAGACGAGTAGTTCTGAGAAAGCCTGGTGGTGAGCCATCCCCATGGCCTGTGCAAGCGCCCACCTCCCAGCAGGGGCCTGTGCCAGGTCAGCTCCTCCAAAAGCTTCGGTAGAAGCTCAGTGTTGAGCAGCCGGCTGGAGAGGGCCAACATCCCATGGAACAAAGTTGAGGCTGGTCGCTGGATAAGAGTCAGGCCAGAGCATGGTCAGGCCCATTGAGGCCTGCCCCTGCACCCAGAGTTCTGCTCCCCAGCTGCCCCAGCACCCAGAGCCTGCTCTCCAGGTGCACCTGCACCCAGAGTCTGCTCTCCAGGTGCACCTGTACCCAGAGTCTGCTCCCCAGCTGCCCCTGCACCCAGAGTTCTGCTCCCCAGCTGCCCCAGCACCCAGAGCCTGCTCTCCAGGTGCACCTGCGCCCAGAGTCTGCTCCCCAGCTGCCCCTGCACCCAGAGTCTGCTCCCCAGGTGCACCTGCAGAGGGGACCCTAGCTATATGGACCTGGCAGGGGACAAGCCCGCCCCAGGGACATCTGCAGGAAATGGGGAGCATGTCAGCTGAGGACAAGCCGGGGTCGTTCAGTGCAGCCCGAGCAGAAGCCTAAAACAGCGAGGAGCCTTGCTGCCCTTCGGGGAAGGAGGCTGCAGCTGGTGCAGTGGCCGTGGGTGGGAGGGGGGTGTCCTTGGTGAAGGTGCTGAGCAAGGAGCCCGAGGTGTCCTGGTGGGGGACCCACACTGGAAGAATGGGAACACACAGCAACACCTGGACGGCCCCTAAGAGCCCAAGTGTGACCAGAAAGAAGGTTGAAGGTCATGTTGGACACTAATCTTCATGTCTTCCCCTACTTTAGCCACTGATGATATCGTGAAAGTTGAAGTCTGGGACGTAGTTGACAAAGGTAAGTCCCATCTTTTCATCATGAGTACTTTTTCCTGATGCTTTATTCCTTCTGTGAACAGAAGTCCTCCTCGCCCCTCCCCCGCCCCCCCCCCCGCCCCCCAGCCATAGCCACTTCGTCGGCACATCCTTATGCGGCTCGCGTCCGGCATCGCACGCATGCAAGTCTCTGCGTTCTCCTCAGACTCCGGGTGGACGAGGAGCAGCCCGGGGCTGCAGGAGGTCTGGGCCTTAGAGCAGCTCCCTCCTGCATCTGGGGTGGACGGGGCGGGACGCCCAGCAGTGACCCGTCGGGACTGCAGCCTTTGCTGTTGAAATGCGCATTTCACCCACTGAGGCAGCACACGGTAGTGGGGGGCAGACACTGGCGGCAGAGCTGGTGGCGGGGCTCCATACCCAGAGGCCCGCATGGGCTGTTCCAGGAGCCCCTCCTGCAGTGCCTCTGCGCCCAGAGCTGAGCGCCAGCTTGTTGGCTTCCGAAGCTGCCACCCCTTGGGGGTACATGCCCACCTGACTGCTCCGCTTGGGCACCGCCGGCTGGGTGTCTCTGCTCTCCCAGGGAAGCGCTTGAGCTATCGGGGCCCCAAACCTCTGGGGCCGTACCCATGTGCACCTGGCGGTCAGGGGCAGACATGGGCCCCCTCCGGCACCCTCTTATTTCCTCCTCACTCTCAGGCCTTGAGCCCATGTTCCTCCCTGGTGCCAGTGCCCTGTGCGGCCCGTGTGCTGCTGAGCGTGGTCTGACCTCTGACCTGGGAGGCTTACCACAACTGCACGTGTCCTCCAGTGAGAAAGGAGACTGTGGTTTCTGGTGCGGAATGTGCCCACCCGTCTCCTCTCACCGTGTTCTCAGGAGGTGCGTTTAGGTTCCCGGGACTGATTCAGCTGGTATAGGACAGCCCGAGGGCGAGCAGGAGCACCAAGCAGGAACTGCTGCCCGCCGGGATGCCTTCAACCCTGCTGGGCTTATATGGGCCTTGTGCTTCCAGACCTGGGCCGACAGCGTGTCTGTGCACGTGTTTGGAAGGCAGCCCTGTGCGGCGTGGTCACCGTTGTAGATTTGAGGGAAAGTCTCCACGCCCTGGGGGCTCCCCTCCTGAAACACTGCCCGCTCCTTCCTGGCCTCAGCCCCATCGGTTTGGGGTAGGATACAGGTTTCCAGAGTGGAGTCCATATTTGGGGGGACAGGGCCCCTTCTGGTCAGCAAGTTACGTTGTCACTGGTGGGAACTGCCCCGTGGTGCAGAGGAGATAGGGTTCCACTCCACGGATCATGGGTGTGCCCTGCTTCCTGCCTGTGGAAGGCACAGAACCCGCACACCACATTCAGGGACCGCTGGGGCAGGGATGCCTTGGCTGTTCATGGTGTCCCACGAGGCGCGAGAGGTCCAGGGACAGGGTGGCAGCGCAGGCAAAGGTCCTAGGCTTGTGTGTGGGTGCGCAGCATCTCCACAGCTCCGTGCTACCTGGTCCCCTCCCCACTGCTCCAGCTGCTTGCCTCTTGGGCAGGGTCTGAGCAGCATGCACAACAGCAGAGGGCATCGAGTTCGAGAGGCCGAGATCCTGGTGGAGAGCAGGAGAGGGGTCACAGAGGCGAGGCCCGGCGAGTCTTGGAGCAGGGCCCAGAAACTGCTTGTCGGGGTGCCCCCAAGAAGAGAGGGCCCTGGGGAGCAGCCTCGCCTCCCCCAGGCAGCGGTAGCTCCCTGAGACTGTGGGTGGTGCTGCACGCGCCACCATGTGACCAGCTTCTGCTGCCCTGGGACAGCCCCGAAGGCGGTGAGAGGGTCAGAAGCTGTGGAAACTGGCGGCAGTCGGGTTTTTGGTAAACGAACCCAGTCTGTTGCGGGGAGGAGAGAGCTTTCTTAGTTTGCCCAGGCCGTTCCTCAGACTGAGGGACCGGAAATCCCCAGGGTGACAAACAGCCCCTCCTCCCTTAGAACTATCTCAGAACTAAAGGGGAGGGAGCACCAATGGTTGGGAGCCCTCTAGTACTCAGGAGCCACTAGGGCCAGCTCTGGCGCCCTGTGCTGCTCAGGGCCTCAGCCCAGCCCGGGCAGCTCCGTGGCAGCACCTGAGAGGCTGGGCTGGGCTAGCCTGTGCCAGCCGACAGTGCCCTTTCAGGGCTGGGACCTCGGCCAGCCCAGGAAGGAAGTGCCGGAGCTTGAACCAGAGCCTGGGTGGCCATTAGGGCTGTCTTGCTCAGCAGCCCGCTGAGCCCTGCCAGGCACCTTCCAGTTGAGGCCTCTCTCCTGGCGAGGTCGGGGCCGCTATAGCTACAGGGGGGTCTCAGTGGGGTTGGGGCTGCTTCCTGCCACCAGTGGGGTTCCAGTGCCACCTGTGAGGGCCGGGGCCCCTAGCCTGACAAGTATGGCCCTGCTGGAGGTGGGGGCTGGCGTGGGGGTGGGACATGGGGAGAAGTGTTCTTCCCTGGGGCCGCGATTCCCCCTGTAACTGTCATCTGTCTTCTAACAAGGGAAGTGCAGGCGGCGAGGTGATGGCTTGAAGGTGGAGAACGACCCCCAGGAGGTGGGTGAGCCGCATCCCCCCACGGGGCCCAGCATTCCAGGTGGGGGTCAGGACCCTCCCTGGGAGCCCAGTTGGACTAGCCGGCCCCACTCCTCACGGGCCCCTGTGTTGTCCACAGGGGTATTTTGGGATGGCTGGGCTTGCCTGAGCTGTTAGTGGTGACACCTGCCAGGCCCCACGAGAGGAGTTTCACCTGAGAGGTATTTAGGTGCACTGGCCAAATTCTGTGGCCCCAGGCACACACGGGCATGAGTATGGCTCTGAATGGGCTCTCCCGGCAGCCATCGTCCTTGACACAAAGAAGTCAGGGGCAGACAGGCACCCCTTCCGCTCCAGGGAAGCTTTCTCCCCGTTGTTTTCCAGGGACCCTGCTCTCTGTCCTGCCTGTGGATGGTCAGTCTCAGGGCGGTGGGCAGCCTCTTGCTCCCCTTTAGGGCAGGAAGATTGGGTAACGGCCTGGTTCAGGTCTGTCTGGCCCTTCATAGGATGCTTTGCTACTGCCCCACAGTGCAGCCACACCTGTCTGTGTGCTCTAGAAGGTTCTGTGCCAGCGTCTTCCTCAGGCCTGGAACACATCACGCGCGGTAGGGCACTAGCTGCTCCAGCACTCCTGTCTGGGCGCTAGAAGATCCCTGAGGCTCACGAGGAAGATGCTGTTGGCTAGTGGAGCAGGCCCTAAATCAGGGGCAGAGTAGATGTGGCCCCAGAGCCTGAATCGTTTACTACTAGACCCTTCTAGGCAGTTTTCCCCCCACTCTTGATGATCTCCTTTACGTGTTTTTTTCCCAAATGAAGACTGTGCTTTTCAGCCATCCCAGGAGACAGGGCTCACAGCTGTGGGAGCCTGCCCCGAGCACCATCTCATGCCGGTTGTGCCCCGTCCCTAGGCAGAGTCCGAGATGGCCCTGGACGCCGAGTTCCTGGACGTGTACAAGAACTGTAATGGGGTGGTCATGATGTTCGACATCACCAAGCAGTGGTAAGGGGGTGCTGGCTGGAAATAGCCCTCAAGGCTCCTAGTACCACGCCACCTGGAGAGCCACCCCTGGGGGTCCAGCAGGTTGTAGTTATACCAGCAGCTCAGCCACATGGAGGCCATGACTGGCCGTGTCCGGGCGTGTCCGTGAGCACAGACAGGGAGCACGTGGGGGGCGGGCTGGAGTGGGACAGCACAGGGGCGAGGCGTGCACCTTCCACGGCCCCATAGCCCTTCCTGGAAGTACCGTGCAGCCTCTGACAGAGTCAAACGGCCATTTGTCTGGGGTTCCCTAAGACACCCCTGACATTCTTTTATTCACTAAGGAGATGCAGAGGAGCTAAGATCCCAGCAAAAGACTACAGAGGGAGGTGCAGGGGTGAGCCTGGGGGCGGCCCCTCCTCATGGAGTCACATGGGCAGCATGACACATGTGAAGTGCTGTCTTCCAGGGCAGATGGGGACCCTCAATTCCCCAGGCCTGCCAGGTGACTGTTGGTGGAGAACACCAGGAGCCCCAGCCCGACAGCCGCCTGGGGCCCGACAGCTGCCTCGGGCCAGCCTTCCCACAGGCCTCTCCAAGAACGACAGGCTCGGTCCTGCCCTGAGGACGCTGTTCGGTGCGCTGCCGGAAGTCTTACAAAATGCAGAAGGAGGAACTGAGCAGCCTTTGTAGAAATGGCCTGTGGGGTCTTCACTCCATTTTCACTGTTTTTAGAGTTGTTTTATGATTCTTGCATATGTAGTACACATTCACCACAGCAAACTCAGACGTCAGATGCTGGTGCTGGTGTCATTGGTGGGATCCAGCCAGGTTTCCCCAGGGTGTTCCAAACGCAGACCTCTGTCTTCAGAGCTCTGGGATCTTACTACAGGTCTGTGTGGATGCTGCTTTGATCGGAGAATACATTCACGCACAGGGATCAGACAGGGATCCGACAGGGCCTCCCGCCAGCCCTTCTGGCGCACGGGATGCACTCCTGGGTGCCTCCCATCGTGGACCACCCACTAGCACATGCATGGGAGGCCCCGGGGTGGCAGCAGGCGGAGCATCGAAAATGTGCCAAGCAGGGTGGGGCGGCCCTTGGGGCGCAGACGTGCCCGTGCAAGAGGCAGCCATGCCGCGCCCCCCCCCCCGGGGGTAAACACCAGGTGGCAGCAGGACCAGCGTTTCTCCCATGTAAGCTGCAGTGGTCCCTTCCGCCCAGGGGGTTAGAGGTAGCTTTCCCTGCATGGAATCTGGTACGGACACTCTTAGCGGCCACTCCACTTCGGCAGGCCCCCACTAAAGCCCCGTAGCCTTTGCTGAAAGGCAGGAGGCCCACATGGGGGAGCCATGGGAGGCCCGCTGGGAGGCATACCTGGGCTGCAGGGGGCAGAGCAGGCGCCGGCAGATGGGGGTCTGCCCGCTGGTGCCCAGAGCCTGGGCCGGTTCTCAGAGGCCCGGGACCTGCTCCAGCAGCACACTCCCTGCAGGTGGCGCCACTCTGTCCAGGTTTTTGCTGTGGCCAAGGAAAGCGGCTGCACTGACCCCTTGTGGGTCAGATGGCATTTGCAGTGGACGGTGCGGGCCAGAACAAGGCCTGAGTGCACTGGGCCCCGCGGGGCAGGGGAAATGCTAGAGACCGCGCGGGAGGGCAGACAGCCCTGGCCCGTTGTTAACATTCCCAGTAACCGCGTGTAAGTCAGAACTAACGTCCGGTTTGCCGTGTGGGCGTGTGGGTCTGCCGTTCCCGTTGGCAGTCTCGGGTCGGAGGCACACTACTCCTCCCCTCACACGTCATCTGGGAGCCCCAGCCATGGGCCACAGGCCTGGGGAGCGAGTCCCTGACAGTGCAGAAGCGACCCCTCGGAGGCCCCACAGACAGGGTGCGAACACAGCTCGCCAAAGGGATCCCCCAGGGAGGGAGCTGGAGAGAAAACAAGAGAAGCAAGGGCTGTTCTATAGGGTGCGGGCACACGGCCCTCATGCTCTGTGGGCGCTCAGGGTCCTGGGCCCCGGACACGCGACGGGTTGGGGTGGGGGGTCTCGAGGTTGA
The DNA here is from genome assembly GCF_037043125.1 of Eumetopias jubatus. Taxonomy (NCBI): domain Eukaryota; kingdom Metazoa; phylum Chordata; class Mammalia; order Carnivora; family Otariidae; genus Eumetopias; species Eumetopias jubatus. Next base: position 94,193,087 of record NW_028274821.1, read on the forward strand.
CGCGAGAGGTTTCTCCTCTCCTGTGCCCCCTAAGGACCTTCAACTACATCCTGCGGGAGCTTCCCAAGGTGCCGACCCACGTGCCAGTGTGCGTGCTGGGGAACTACCGCGACATGGGCGAGCACCGAGTCATCCTGCCTGATGATGTGCGCGACTTCATCGACAATCTGGACAGGTGGGTGGAGCAGCCCACGCCGGGGATGCACCCCGCCCTCCCCAGCTCCGGCGGTCCCTAGGCCAGGAGCCAAGCCGCGGCAAGAGGATCTGGGACTGAGGATGGCAGAACCAAGGGTTGGCAGCTGCCTTCCTGGCACGCAGCAGGCCTGCGGGGGGAGGGGGGTGGGCACTCCATCCTTCTCTGAGGCCGGGGGTCGGGCTGATGCAGCAAGGCCCCCTCCTCTGGGCACGAGCCCAGGCTGGGTGTCGCCTGCTGGGCCCTCAGGTGTGGGCCCTGGGAACATGGAGGCACTGGCTCCAGCCAGGGGGGTGGGCAGTGGCATCAAAGACAGCCTGGCTCAGGTGTGGCCATTGGCCCAGAGGGGCTGCGCCCTGCTGCCCACCACCAGCCGCCTCAGCCTTCAGAGCCATTCCATTCTTTTTGCAAACAGGCCTCCAGGCTCCTCGTACTTCCGCTATGCCGAGTCCTCCATGAAGAACAGCTTTGGCCTAAAGTACCTTCACAAATTCTTCAATATCCCGTTTCTGCAGCTTCAGGTGAGCCCCGCCTATAGGGTGCAGCAAGTGGCACTGGGTTCTTCAGGGGCCGCTCTGGTGCAGGGAGAAGACCACCGTCAGGACTTAGTGTGCTGGTTGGTGCTGGCGGCCCCAGCATGGCCCGCTCCATCCCCTCCCCTCTGCTGGGCTAGCCTGAGACCCAGGCCTTTCTAGAACTTTCACAGAGCTACAGGAGAACGCAGGGATCCTTCAGATGCCCCTGTCAGGCCGTTTCTGACCAACAAGGCAGGAACTGGAGGTGTAGACGAGTGGTTGCCTCGGGCCCGCACCGACTCTGCTGAGGTGCCCTGTGCCGGTCCCTCTTCCCCGTGGGAGCAGTCGGCTGCCCCCCCCCCCCCGGGTTGTAGCTGCAGGGAGAGCCTAGCCAGGTCCCACCCCCTCCTGGTGCCAAGGGCTCCTGGGCCCCTCACTCCATTTCCCCTGATGCCAGCCTCTCGGGTTTCCACTATGCTTCTCTCCAAACCACAGAAGCAGTGTCGGTGCGCTGACTGACGCAAGGCTGTCGCCCCGGGTGTCCCTCACAGGCCCGGCCCCACCTCACCTGGAGCATTCTGCTGAGCCTGCTCTGGGCTGTGAGAGCGTCTCAGGGAGCCCCATCCAGGGGTCACATCGTAGTGGGGGCATGCAGCATCTTGTCGGGATGCTAGCCTGTGGCCCCTCTGCAGCCAGGTGGCTGCCATTCTTTCTCCAAACTGTGTGGGCCTGCTCGGTAGAGTGGTGGTCTTTCCTCTCCTGGCTTTTTCTATTTGGAGGGAAACGAGGGCCCCACAGACAGGGTGCTCACTTGGTCTCACTTGGAAGGAAGGCTGGTATGAGCAGACTCCGCAGCGGGGTCAGCTGCCCCTGCAGCCTGCCGTTTCCCTCAGGATCCTGCGTGTCATGTGCATCCCGCTTACAGATCCCTGTGGCTTCTCATCCACGTGCGACAGGCACACAGAGCTTGAGGGAGACACCCCGTGTTTCCTGTGCCTGGCGCACGTGGAAGGGCCGAGGACTGGCCCCGAGATGGCGTGTGCCAGAGCTCAGAGTGTGGAAGGACAGGGCGGAAAGCCTGGTGTTGGGCATGTTGGAGCCACTCCGGCTTCTGGGGGCACGTGTGTGGCCGGGGCACTGTCTCTCTGGGCGTTGCTCACAGCACTGACCGTGCCCTCGGAGCCACACTGAGCTGCTTGGGTGTCCTGCTCGCTGCGGTGTCCTCTGTCAAGGGCTGGCTGAGTGGGGACGCAAGGCTGAGGGGTTCTCTGCTCCCTCCTCTAGAGAGAGACCCTGCTCCGGCAGCTGGAGACGAACCAGCTGGACGTGGACGCCACGCTGGAAGAGCTGTCCGTGCAGCAGGAGACCGAGGACCAGAACTACGACATGTACGTCCGCCCGGGGGCTGCCCCTGGACATTAGCCCGCAGGCAGGCTCTGCGGGAGGGCCCGCACCCTGAGGGCCAGCCTCCCTACACGTGCCTCCAGCTTAGGTCTGTGCCAAGCCCGACAGCAGCGCAGAGTACCTCCCTCCTGGGCGGACCTGACAGCCTGAGTGGGTCGTATCGCTCCGAAAAACCCGAGTCATTCCAGCCTCGGATGTGGCCCCAGGCAGGGACCAGAGTGCGGGCAGGACAGTGGTCCTCACTGTGAGGTCATCCAGCAGCCCTTCCCATTCTCTGTAGCAGGGAGCTTGCGGACGAATGGCCAGTAGAGCACGTGCTCGTCTGGAACAGGCAGCTTGAATTGGACGTGGAGCCCCCTCCCCTGGGCTCCTCTGGACACTCCCTGGGGCCCACAGAGCACATTGGGGCTGGGCCTTTTCAAATTGGCCTCACTGGAACCCAGGGGGCTCCAAGCTGATGGGCGTGACCAGGGCCCTGCTGACCGCCCATTTGCTAGAGATGGTCACTGTGCGGGATGCCACTGACCCAGGACAAGTGTCCACCCAAGGCCCTGCTGAGACTGGCCACCCTCGTGTTTTCTGGCGCAGGCTGCCATGGTTGGAGGTCAGTTTCCCAGACAGTAGAGTAGGTCTTCGGAGAGCTCCTTGACCTTGGGAGGGGCTTGTGGTGCTGAAGACTGGGGGCTAGGAACGGAACCTTCCAGTCCTTGGTAGCAGAGGGAGGCAGGTTCCTGGCTGCAGCTGTGCACGGCCAACCACAGAGCTGCGTGGGTGGTGAGCAGCCCTCGGGCAGGCCCAGCCACCGCCTGGGGGGCTCTGGTGGCCACCCCCCACAGCTCCTGGGAGAGGCCCTTGCTTTCAGGAATGGGTGACCCTGAACTACCCCTAAATTTGGTTCCCACAGAAAGCCCCTAAATGTCACAGTTGCCCGTGCCCGTGTCGTGGGCATGCTGCTCCCCCAGCAGGTGTCTGTCCCCACAGGGACTCACAGGAGGGTCTTTGGGTCTCCCTGGAGTCGGATCCATGTGTTGGTCCTGGAACTAGCCAGAGTGGTTCTGGGGGAATGAGTGCTTGTGCACCTAGGCTGGTCCTCCAGGAGGGAGCCGCAGCCTGGTGAGCGGCGGCCCTTGCCGTGGAGCCCATCCTGGGGTTGACTGGCTTCTCCGAGCTCCTCTGACCGAGAGCTTCGGTACCCGGCACTACCCAGCGTGTTGCCCGCCTGGGGAGATGGCAGCCGGAGCCTCTCCTCCACACACACCCCTCAGCCAGCCCTGGGACCAGGCTGCCCGAGGAAGGCGGCACCGCTGGGGGCCTGGCACTGACGTGCCCGTGACCTAGAACGCGTGTGCCAGGCCAGAGACTTGGGCTTCACCCTCAGCCCTCCCATCCTTCCCCCTCCACCCCTAAATCCCGACTTGGAGGTGCAGGTGGCCAGCCCAGACGCACCCTTGTCGGTCGCCAGGTAACAGGGCCGCTCTTCGTTGTAGACCTTCTGTCGGAAAGCCTGCCTCAGAAGGGGAAGGCGTTGCCACAGGCTGGTGGCATCACCGGCCTCAGCCCATGGACAGTGGGGCTCGTCACTGAGGTTCCGTTGATTTGGAGCCCCCGGTTTGGGCTGCTCTCTATCTTGGAGGTTTAGGGCCTTCCCCGTAGCAGGTCCTGTGCCTGCTGATGGGTGTGGGTGAGGAGCCGCCAAGCCTGCCTGTCGGCACTCGCCAACCCCTTCCCTGGCAGGATGCTGGGCTTGATGCTAGGGTGTGAGGGCCGATGAGCCCGAGGGCCAGGACACTGCTGTCACCCTCATCTCAGGGGAGGAGACCTGGGGGGCAGGCAGACTGCTCACCACCTGTTCTGTACCCCCAGCTTCCTCGAGCTGATGGAGGCACGCAGCCGTGGCCACGCGTCCCCACTGGCAGCCGACGGGCAGAGCCCATCCTCAGGCTCCCAGTCTCCAGTGGTGCCTCCCAGCGCTGTGTCCACAGGGAGCTCCAGCCCCAGCACACCCCAGCCAGCCCCACAGCTGCCCCTCCACACCCCCTCAGCCAGCCCCTGTCCCCCACCCCCCACAGAGGCCCCACTGCCCCCTGCAGCCCCTGCCCCACGGCGCAGCATCATCTCGAGGCTGTTTGGGACCTCGCCAGCTGCCGAGGCAGCCCCTTCACCCCCAGGTGAGCCCCGGGAGCAGAGCAGGTGGGTGTGTGTGGGTGGCCCTAGTGGTGGAGCACTGGCCCCATGAACTTGCAGACCGGGACAGGCAGCCCCACAGCCCAGTCACATGGGTACAGCCCAGGATAGGCCTGGTGGGGACGGGCGTTGGACAAGTGGGAACTGGCCTCTCCTGTCCACAGAGCCAGCCCCAGCTGCAGAGGCCCCAACCAAAGTCCAGAACGTGGAAGATTTCATTCCCGAAGAAGGCCTTGACCACAGCTTTCTGGATGACACAGTGCCCCAGAAGGATGAGAAGAAAGTCGGAGCCAAGGTCCTACAAGACAGTGACAGGTAGGGGCAGAGGCCAGGCGGGCCCTCAGTCTTCCTCCAGCCTCCCCCAGCCCTGGGGTGAGCTGAGGGGGCGCGCCCTGCCAGTTCAGCAGCATCTCAGAGGGAAGGGCTCCGTGAAGCCCTGCGCCCCAGGAATCCTGCTCAGACCAGCCGTCAGGCCACTGCGTTGCTGATGTGGGCTGGGCCTCAGGCTCCATGAGCTCCCTGCCCACAGAGAGGGAGCAAGGGGGGTGAGGCTGGCCTGACCCTGCATGTTGGTGCCCATGACCCACCATCAGCACCTTCTTGGGCAGAAACCACTGAGAGCATGGGCACTGGCAGGAGAAGCCCAGGGCCTCCCCGGGACGTTGGGCAGACAGAGCAATTCAGGCCTGGCCTCCCACCCCAGCTGCTCACCCCTCATCATCAGCTCCTGGGCCTCTCCTGCACGTGCTTCCCTGCACCGCACTGAACCCAGGTCAGACCCACTAGTCCCCAGCATCCGTGGGTCCCTCCAGTCCAGGCTCCTCCCCCAGTACCAGAAACACCCCCAGCCCACCCATGCCCACGCCCTGCACCCCACCACCATGCAGGAGGGCGCCCACTTCACACATCAACAGCAGGCCCCACCGTGGCTTCTTGCTGCGTGCTGGCATCTCCGTCCCTCTCCTTGGCCACCACCTCGCGCCCCTGCCCCCACGCTGGCCTGCACCACTGCTATACCACACACAGCAGTGGGTTCCCTTGCAGAGGGGCCCCCGACACCTAGACCGCCCCTGCAGCAGGTCCCCTGTTGTCTGTCCTCCCACAAATGTTGAGTGCCAAGGGTAGACCAGCCTCTCCGTCAGTGCCCACGCCATGCAGAGAGGACCTCTGGTGCCTGTGGGTGCCGGGGGTCTGGGGCTCAGGGTGGGAAGCTGGGCTCTCTGTACCTCCCTGCTAACCTCTGACCACCCTGCCTGTCCCCCCTTTGCAGCGATGGGGAGGCCCCAGGTGGGAACCCGCTGGTGGCAGGTTTCCAGGATGATGTGGACGTTGAAGATAAGCCGCCCAGCAGGCCCCGACTGCCCCTGGGCCCCAGGGAAGACGTGACTTCTTCCAGTGAGGAGGAAGCAGAGGGGGTGGCGGTGCACCCCAGGGCCACTGTCCTGGTCCCCGAGAAGTGCTCGGAGCCAGAGACCAAACGGTATGTGGACGGGACCCGCCCCAGGGGTGGGGGCGGCCGAGAGCCCCCTGACCTCTTTCTTGTCCCGAAGGCCCTCCACAAAGGCCACGAGGCTGCACAGGGCTGCGGCTCCCAGGGCTGTGGAGTCCCGCCGGCCAGGCGTCCGCAAGTGCCCCACCGAGGACCCCTCTGGAGGGCATGAGGAGGGCAAGGACCAGCGGGCAGCGTCATCAGAGAGTGACCCTGAAGGGCCCATCGCCGCCCAGATGCTCTCCTTTGTCATGGACGACCCCGACTTTGAGAGCGACTCGGACCCTCAGCGGAGAGCGGTGAGAAGGGGCCTTGGCGCCCGCTCAGCTTGGAAGCCCTGGGGACAGTCTCGGGCGGGAGTGGCCGGAAGGAGAAAGCGCCTGGCGACATCCTCCTGGGGCAGGAGCCTCAGATCACTGTGTGGCCCCAGGGAGGGGCTGCAGCGTCCCGGCCCCCACACTGGTCCCTGCTGGCCACCCTGACTCCAGGTTGGGCGGCAGGGCCTTTCGAGGTGGCTTGTCACCTGCCTGAGACACGCAGGAGCCCTCCCACAGGGGTCACATGATGGGGAGGACGCTGGCCGCCCAACCTGCCGGCTCCTTCTCCAGGATGAGTTCCCAGTGCGAGAGGACCTCTCTGACGAGACAGACGAGCATGCTGGTCCTGCCCAGCCACCCCCACCCCCCAAGCCCCCTGTGTCCTCCTTCAGACTGAAGAATGACTCGGACCTCTTCGGGTTGGGACTGGCGGAAACGGGCCGCAAGGAGATCAGCGATGAAGGTAGTTTGGGGGCCCGGGTGAGCTGGGGGTCATGGGGTACATGCCAGGACCATGTTGGAAGGATGGGCGGCAGGGGGCACCTGGCTGAGTGCACAGGTGGCATTTGATGGCCTGGCAGGGTGGCTGCAAGCAGCATGCACTTCAAGTCCCGCCACCCCTGGGAAAAGTCGCATGGTTGGTAGGCCTGTGGAGCTCTCATGGTGCCTTGTGGCCCGGGGCAGCTGCACAGCTCCCTGTCCCTACCCTCCATCCTCGGCCCCCTGAGCCCAGCGCCAACTAGCAGTGTCCCGTGAGACGTGTCCCAGAAGTTCCTTGTCCCCAAAATGGAGAGGAAAGGACCCTCCCAGGCTCGTGCTGGGATTGAAGTGTGCCTGCCCGTCAGCAGGTGTGTGCTCTGGCCCCGCTCGGGTCTCAGTGCACCTGCCCGGCCGTGCCAGCCACCCAGGCGCCCCCTCCGCATACCGGCTGGGGAGCCGCAGGCCCATGCTCTGCCTTCTCTGCAGATAAGGAGGGCAAGCCTCCCACGAAAGAGAAGAAGAAGAAGAAGAAGAAAGGCAAAGAGGTAGGCACCCTGCCTCCCACCTCCCAGGTGCCTGCCAGGCAGTTTGGGGTCCTGGGGCCCCCACGACCGGAGCTGCCCTCTTCCCAGGAGGAAGAAAGGGCCGCGAAGAAAAAGGGCAAGCATAAGAAGAGCAGAGACAAGGAGGAAGGCAGGCAGGAGCGGCGGCGGCGGCCCAGGGCTACAGAGAGCACCGCTGTGGACGAGCTGGAGGCCTTCCTGGGGGGCGCAGCCCCGGGGGGCCACCTCCGCGGGGGCGGGGACTACGAGGAGCTGTAGGCCTAGCCCCGCCCCCCCGCTGGGGTGGGGACGCGCCGCGGGCCCCCTCCTGGCTCCTGGGGCTGCGGGGCCGCGCTGCAGGGAGTGGGCCCGCGGGCGGTGGGCGGGGCTCTGCAGGCCGCCGGCCCCCGGCGCTTCTCAGGGATGGGACTGAGGCCCAGGAGGCCGCGAGGCTGTTTACAGGGCGGGGCACGTCCTCGTCACCGGCCTGGCTCCTGCTTGCCCCCAGCCCGCTGCACTCGCTCTCCCAGGCCCCCCCGCACGTGGGTGGGCTCCGCTTCCTGCCCCTTCTGGCATGGGGGGTGCACACCCCCGGCAGCACCGGCGCCTTCCCCAGGCTAGGGTCCAGCTTTGCACCTGCGCTGGGCTTGCTGCCAGCCAGGCCAGGGGGGTCCTCAGACACTGTTTTCCTCTCGCTCTCCTTCAACACTCCGACCATAAAGCTCTCCTGTTTTACTGTGTGTCTGTGTGCGCTTCTCCCTGTGCGCAGCTCCGCCCCAGCCCCATCTGTCCCAGGTCACAGTGGGTGGGTCTGAAGGTTCTGAGCTCCCTGCCTCTTTCCCAGAGAGGCAGCTGCCCCTGGATAGGAGGCCTTGCAGCCCCACGTAGCCCAGGGAGGTGGTCTGCGGAGGCCTTCCCGGCAGGCCCCGCCCCACGTCTGTCCGGCCCTGGGCAGGTTGGGCGACCTAGCCCTTGTCCCGCACAATGTCCTGCCAGGGCTAGGCATCTGTGCCCAGGAACACCTGCGGGCCCCCAGCCCTTCTGCGGCAAGTGCGGGTCTGCTCTGCTGGTCTGTCCCAGCCACCTTCCTGGTCGGCCTTCAGACCAGCATCTCCCTGCAGACCCCGCCCCCTCCGGCTGCCAGCAGCGCCCAGCCCCCACCCACCACCCCACAGTTGCCATGAGAACCAGGCACACGGTGGGAGGGTGGGGGTGGTAGCCAGGCCTCCCCTCTCGGTCCAGAAGGCCTCCCCCTTCCCCAATTCCTGTGCCTAGACGAAACCATGGCACTGGGCTGGAGGCCAGGCACCAAGCTGACACCTTAGGGACTTGCTTTAGCCCACAGCCTACGAGACCTACTGCCCGTGTGGAGCCCACTAAACATGGGGAATCAGGCTGACACGAAATGAACTTGCCCAGGGCCCTGGATCTAATGGACCCACGACAGGACAGGTCCTGCCCTTTGGAGCCAAGGGCATCCGTGACTCAACCCTCTGCCAAGTCAGACTGTGCCCTGGCTCAGCATCTTGTTTGGGAGGGGCTGAGAGGCCTAGGGGATGGGTGTCACTGTGTGGTTTGTAAGTGGACCACGTGCAGACCAGCCCAGGGCAGCGACAGCCCTCCACTCATCTAGACCCTGACCCCCAGGGAGCCCAGGAGAGTCTGAGCATCCTGGGAACAGGAGGCCGCAGGCCTCACTCAGCCGTGCCCATCTGGCCCCAGGTACCTGCAGAATTTGGCACCTCCGGCCCGGCAGAGCAGAGGCCAGCGGGGCTGGGAGCAGCCCATCTGCTCCTGCAAGGGCTCAGCGGAGGTGAGAATTCCGGGAGCTGTCAGCAGCCCCAGCCAGAGCTTGGGGCTCCTCCAGGGCCCTGCCCCAAGGCCACCACCAAGCCACCAGCTGCCCTTGGGGGGGGGTGGGTGGGGCGTACGGCTGGAGGTGGGGACTAGCGGGACCGGCGGGGTGCTCCCTGGGTGTGGGCCCTCCGGTTGGACCCTAGGCCTGCGCCTTGGAAATGAGGGAGAACTTGTCACCTGGCGCTCAGCGCCAACACACAGCTGGTGGGCCACACGGGTCCCAGGCCCACCGCACGGCCCCTTTAAGTGCAGCCCAGCCGGCCGCCACCGGAGGCAGCACTGAGCGGCCGGCGGCCTCCGCGCCGCTGCCTCGAAGCTTCTGCCGCTGCCGGGGACGCCGCCGAGCGCCAAGAGGGGAAGGCGGAGCGGGCGCAGGCCTGCGCAGCCCACCGGGCGCGCACGGTGGGGAAGCAGCGCCCAGGTAAGGGGTCGCGGGCCGCTGCCCCACGGGCCCTATCACGGGGCGGGGGGACACCCGCCAGGATGGGGGCCCAGCCCGGAGCCACATCAGCGGGTCCCGACTCTGGGCGCTCAGGGCGGGGGCAGGGCTCTGCGGCGGGGAGGGCCGCGGGAGGGGCTCGATAGGCCTCGGACCCCTGCAAGGCCGGCCATCCCCATGGCCTTGGGGAGGGGCGCCACCCAGTCCAGCTCCTTATCGCTGCAGAGGCAAAGCCGGGCTGTCACTTCCCTGGGGCGGAGCCTCATGCCCTGTCATCGGACCCCCAATCCCGGCCTGGCTTTGAGCTTAGGTTGGAAAGAGGGTGAGAAGGGGACAGTCCTGTGAACAGGAACGGAACGGGGGTGGGCGCAGGGCTGGGATGGGACAGGCACCCAGGCGTCATGGCCCTGACCCAGAAGAGCAGCCCTGCGGGCAGAAAGCCCCTGGCACCCTGGGACACAGAGGGTCGACCTGACCAGAGATCCTGCCAGGTGAGGGCCCAGCCCCCGGGGTCGCCCTCGCTCAGCCTGGGGCATGCTTCCCAGTTTGTGTGAGGAGGGGGCCGTCAGCATCGCCGGAGACCCGATTCAACCTGTCCAGAGACCCTGTGCACCAGAGGGGCCGGTGGCCCCAGTCCGAACATTAGCCCAATGCACAGGGTGGACCCCAGCCCAGCCCCCACTGCGGGGGCAGAGGAACCTCAGGTTGCCATGGAGCCTTCCTGAGCTGTTGTGGAGAGGGCCCTCTCCTGAGAAGCAGTGAACAAGGGGGGGCTTTACCCGCCTACCATCCTGCCTCCCCTGCTTGCGGCCTGGCCTGGTGCGCTGCTCAGGGGAAGAGGGGCAGCCATGAGCTCGTGGCTCACGCCCCCACGTGGTCCTGAGGTGGGTGCCTGGTTTCCCAGCTGCAGTGCACAGGCTGCAAAGCTGGGGAATGGCTCTCCGGTCCTTGTCATGACAACCCCAACAAGCTTGGTGGGTTTCAACCACCCCAAGATATTGGGGATCAGAGAAGGTTTCTGCAAAGGAACAGGGGTTTTAGGGCCCAGGGATGCTCTTTGTGGGGCATTATTCTGGCCTGGGCCACACTAAGAGTTGGGCAGGTCAGTCTGTCGGTCCAGGGGCCCTGCCTGGACCTGATGGAGCTATGTCAGTGCCCACTGGGGGCTCCCAACTGGAGTTTGGTTCAGGGGACCGTTCCCAGTGCAGCTGCCACTGCAGTGCTGCGGGAGGGACTCCATGCCCCACCTGGTCAGCAGGTGGGTAGGGAGGCTCAGTGACTTTGTGCAGAGCTGGCTAAGGCTGGGGCCCCTGGACTCCCCCTCAGACAGCACCATCGGAGGGCTTGCTCTGCACTGGGCACTAGGAGGGGGCTTCAGTCACCAACGGGTTTTGTGAAGCCAACACCTATAAAGAAATCTGTAAATAAGGCTTCCCATGAGCATTCAGTCATTGCAGCTGGGACCACCCACCCCCCATGGCTCCTGCCCCAGGAAAGGGGTTCTACCCAAACCTGTCCAGTGGTCACTATTGGGGGCAGAGGGGCCATCCAGGGATATGGGCCCAGGGGGTAAGAGCTCGGAAACCACAGCAATAGCATGGCCTTTCTGGCTGACTGGCTCCATCCCAGCAGAAAGTGGCCCTGAAAGGATGGCCTGGGACAAGGGGCAGGACCTGAGTGGCTGGACACCTGGGTTCCTCCTGCAGGTGCTTCTGACGCCGGCATGGAGCAAGCGCCTGTGGCCTCAGCCAAGGCCCGCAGCCAGGACTGCTACGTCCACGGCGTCCCAGGTAAGTCAGGTGAGCGCAGGGGTGCCGCCAGGCCTGGGTTGCAGAGGGGACACCCTGACCCGCATCTCCCACCAGGGCAAAAGCCCCCCAAGGCAGAGTAAACTGCAACCGCCAGCCTGGGGACCTCTTTTAAGATGACCCGCACGGACCCGCCGGACCTGTTGGTGTCGACCGTGTACCAGGACATCAAGGTGGCGGCCCCCGGGCCCGCGTCGCGGCGCCCGCCATGTGAGCGCTCCGTGGCCCCGCCTGCTGCACCCGCGCCTTTCAACAAGCGTCACTGCCGCAGCTTCGACTTCCTGGAGGCGCTGGACGGGGCGGCCATGGAGGCCCGCACAGAGCCGCCGCCCCCGGAGCCTGCCGCGCCGCGCGCCCGGCCCCGCGACGGCGAGCCCCGGCGCCGCGCCCGCTCCAAGAGTGCGCCCCGCGCGCCCCCGGGCCTGGCGCCCGCGCCCGCCTCGCCGCCAGTGCTGCCGCGCCGCGGCCGGGAAGCCCAGCGGCCAGCGCGGGCCGAGGCATCGCCGCACCGGGAGCCTGCGTACCCCGCGCTGCGCGCGCTCGCCAATGAGCTGCACCCCATCAAGCTACAGCCGCAACGGGGCGGCCCTGGCCGCATCGCGCCCCTCTGCGCCACCGCCGGCCGCTGCGCGCCCCCCGAGCCACCCGCCGGGCCTGCACCCCACGTCCGCTGCCGCCTGGACATCAAGCCCGACGACGCGGTGTTGCAGCACACCGCCCGGAGCTCACGGTCCTGCGGGCCCGCGGAGACCACGCCCTGGGCACGCGCCGCCCCCCACTTCCACGGCCTCACAGTGCCCGGGCCTCGCCACATGGCGCTGTCGCGCACCCCCACCCCCAGTGACACGTACTGTGCGGACCCCCGGGCGCTGTACTGTGATGGTCCGCTGCCTGGGCCCCGGGACTATACAGAGCGCCGAAATCTGCCCTTCACCACGCCGCCAGGCCCCACCCAATTCTTCTACACAGAGGAACCCGAGGGCCACCCTGGCGGCTTTCCGGCCAGCCCTGGGCCGCCCTTCGACAGCTACTATGCCAGGCCCTTCCCGTCCGAGGAGCCCCCTGTACCCAGTCCAAGGCGCAGCAGCGGCTACTATGCGGGGGAAGTGCGCACCTTCCCAGTCCAGGAACCTCCCTCCCGTTCCTACTATGTGGAGGCCGCTCGAGCCTACGGACCACCCTGCGGCCCGCGCTATGCTCCCGAGGAACCCCGGGCTCATCCCCCTCTCCGCCCCTTTTACACCGAGGACTTCGGGCGGTACCGCGATCGCGATGCCCTGGCTCGGACTTACCCACACCCACGCGGCAGCCCCGCTTGGGGTGACTGGGGCCTGCGGCCTTACCGCACCTTGCAGGTGGTGCCTCCTCCGGACCCTGGCCCATTGCTCGCCTCTTGGCACGCGGGCACCGGCACCAGCCCGCCCCGGCTGGCCACTGACAGCCGCCACTACTCTCGCTCCTGGGACAACATCCTGGCGCCTGGGCCGCGCCGGGAGGACCCCCTGGGCCGCGGTCGCAGCTACGAGAACCTGCTGGGGCGCGAGGCACGGGAGCCGCGGGGGGCATCCCCCGAAGGCCGGCGTCCACCCGTCGTGGTGAACCTGTCCACCTCACCTAGACGCTATGCGGCGCTGTCTCTGTCAGAGACGTCACTGTCAGAGAAGGGCCGCGGGGGCGAGGGCCTGGGCCGCAACTGGTATGTCACACCTGAGATCACCATCACCGACAACGACCTGCGCGCCGCAGAGCGCCCGACTGCCAGGGGCTGGGAGCTGCCAGGGGGGCGACCCCGGCGGTCTCCGCCCGCCGCCCCCGAAGGCCCCACTGGTGGCCGCCAGCGCAGCCTCGAGCAACTGGACGAACTCATCACCGACCTGGTCATCGACTCTCGGCCCCCGGCCGGCCAAGCCCCGGAGCCCGTGGCCGATGGCCTGGGCCGCCAGCTGCGTCGCCTGCTGGACTCTCGGCCCGCGGGCCCCGGGGCACCCGCGCCGGCGCCGCGCTCGCCACCTGCGTCGGCCGGCAGCACCGAAGAGCCCGCGGGCCCGGGGCAGGCGACCGACGGGTCCCCGGAGCCCAGCGCCGACGAGGACGACCTGATGACATGCTCCAACGCGCGCTGCCGGCGCACCGAGACCATGTTCAATGCCTGCCTCTACTTCAAGTCCTGCCACAGCTGCTACACCTACTACTGCTCGCGCCTGTGCCGCCGCGAAGACTGGGACGCGCACAAGGCGCGCTGCGTGTACGGCCGCGTGGGCAGCGTGTGCCGCCACGTGCTGCAGTTCTGCCGGGACAGCGGCCCGGTGCACCGCGCCTTCTCGCGCATCGCACGTGTCGGCTTCTTGTCGCGCGGTCGCGGCGTGCTCTTCCTGGGCTTCCCGAGTCCGGGCTCTGCAGACAACTTCCTGCGCTTCGGCCTCGAGGGCTTGCTGCTGTCGCCCACCTACCTGTCTCTGCGCGAGCTGGCCACGCACGCGGCGCCCCTGGGCAGCTATGCGCGCGAGCTGGCGGCCGCCGGGCGCCTCTACGAGCCGGCCGAGTGCTTCTTGCTCAGTGTGTCGGTGGCCGTGGGCCCCGGCGCCGCGCCCCCCGGCGCCTCCGCCCGGCCTGCGCCCGCGCCGCGCAGTCCTGGGCCCACGGTACGCAAGTTCGCCAAGGTGGCGCTGGCGGCCGGCAGCCCGGCGCGTCCGCCCCCGGCTCGGGGTCGCGAGCCCGACATGGAGACGCTGATCCTGACTCCGCCGCCCGGCACGGCGGGCCTGGACCAAGAGGGCGAAGCAGGCCGGCGCGCGCGCGAGGTGGCCTTCATCCACATCCAGCGTGAGCTGCGGCTGCGCGGCGTCTTCCTGCGCCACGAGTACCCGCGCGTCTACGAACAACTCTGCGAGTTCGTCGAGGCCAACAGGCGTTTCACGCCCACCACCATCTACCCCACGGACCGGCGCACGGGCCGCCCTTTCATGTGCATGATCATGGCTGCCTCCGAGCCACGCGCGCTGGACTGGGTGGCCAGCGCCAACCTGCTGGACGACATCATGTGAGCCGCCGGGTGGCGCCTGGGCTCCGCCCAGCCCGCTCAGGGCCCGCCCACTCCGACCCCGCCCAGTCCACGTAGGGCCCACCCCCGAGCTGCGCCCAGTCCATCCAAAGCCCACTCCGAGCCCACACAGCCCTCTCAGGGCCCGCGCCGTCCACCTAGGGCCTGCCCCCGAGCTCTGCCTGCCTACTCAGACCCCGCCCAGCCCACCGGGAGCCCCGCCCAGCCCCTCAGGCCCGGCCGTGCTCCCCCCAGTCTTCCACCGGTTCGCCACGAGCTCCGCCCAGACCCTGCCCTTTGGAGTCAGCAGTCCCCGCCTTTCCCTCCCCCTCTCCCTCCCCCCAGCTAGCCCTGGGGCCTCCCCGGAGGCCGGTCCTCGGGCCCCTTGGTGCTCCCCGCTGGGAGGCGGGGTGGGCCTGAGGACCGCCCGGCCCTGCCTTCAAGAGGACGGGTCACTACTGCAGACCCCACCGCAAAGATCCGGTCAGCCCATTTCCTGACGTCCACAAGGCCTCCCTGGAACCTCCCCAACCCTGGTTTGCCCCGCTCCAGGAGCCCGCTTGACCAAAGCCTAGTCCCGTCCCTTTAACATGCCCCCACCCCTTTCCTGTGGTTTGGGGTGCGTCCTGCTCCGAGGCCGGTCCTCTCTGAAGGACACTGACTAGTCCCGGTGTGTTCGTGTCCCGAGCAGACAAGGCTGGTGGGGGCCCTGCACGGCCCGTTTCCGCTGGCTCAAGCCCCGGCTAGAAAGCACAGCTGGACCCCGAGCCCGCACATTGGCGGCGCTCTCCGTCCTCCGGCCGCCCTGACATGGGCCCTGCAGGAGGGTTTGGGGGAAGCAGCAATGGAGGGGTACTCGGGGGTCTTCAACCGTGGCTCAAGACACCCAGACAGAGGAGGGGGTACCTGGGAGGGGAAAAGAGGGCGTGGGTGTGGACGCGCTGGCAGGATCCAGCCCAGAGCTGAGTCCGGGCAGGGCGTGAGTCAGGCTGTGTGCCCAACACCGACGGGAGGCCCCTAGGTGGGTGCCGGGGTAGTGGGAAGAGGGAAGATGCATGGGGTGGAGGAACGGGAGGGAACGTAGAGGCGGTCCAGAAGGGACTCCTACCCGCTAACGTAGTGGGGGACAAAAAAGATTGGACGTTCCCAGCTGGGAGCGGGTGCCGGAGCGAGCTAGTTGACCAGGGCGGGCTCTCCTGGAGGGGTGGGGGTATGACTACACGGATGGCCTCGCGTGCTTGCTCTGGCCTGGCCCCATGCTGTGCGCTGGAGACAGGAGGCTGGCGGCCAGGCTCCGGTCCCGGGAGCGCACATTCATCGGTCCACGGCCCTCGCTCGCTAAGAGCGAGTGACCCTGAGAGGGAACTAGGCCGGGCCTCGCAAGTGCCCTCCTGGAGCTGCCAGCACTCCCCATCGCGGCCAGGACAGGACATCCTCCACACCTCTATTCGCGGCTCTCGCCCCAGCCCCGTGCACTCCCGCCCATCCCCCCAACGCCTGCGCGCCCGCCTTGGCCTAGCGCGTTTGCACCTGCCACGCGCCCCGCTCACCCCACCCGCCTTCCTTCGCGGCTTCCCAAGTCCGGCCGCCCCGTCCCCTGCCCCCCCCCCGGGGGGGGGCCTCAGCTTTCCGCCCAACGCCTGAGGGCTGGCTGGCCAGGAATTACCCTGGACCAGGATTATTTCCAGGGGGCGAACGCTTTCCAACCAAGTAAAACAGAACTCAAATGTAGACATTGCTTCCTCTTTGGGGGTGGGGGAGTTGTGGGTGGGACTTCGACGGAGGACCTCGGACCGGCTGGGCCCGGCTGGGCGGGTGAGGGAGGGAAAGGAAGAGGGCCTTGGGACGCGGTGGGGGACGGGGAAGAGGGCCTTGGGACGCGGTGGGGGACGGGGAAGAGGGCCTTGGGACACTGGGGGACGGGGAGGAGGCCTTGGGACGCGGTGGGGGACGGGGAAGAGGGCCTTGGGACGCGGTGGGGGACGGGGAAGAGGGCCTTGGGACGCGGTGGGGGACGGGGAAGAGGGCCTTGGGACGCGGTGGGGGACGGGGAAGAGGGCCTTGGGACGCGGTGGGGGACGGGGAAGAGGGCCTTGGGACACTGGGGGACGGGGAGGAGGCCTTGGGACGCGGTGGGGGACGGGGAAGAGGGCCTTGGGACGCGGTGGGGGACGGGGAGGAGGCCTTGGGACGCGGTGGGGGACGGGGAAGAGGGCCTTGGGACGCGGTGGGGGACGGGGAGGAGGCCTTGGGACGCGGTGGGGGACGGGGAAGAGGGCCTTGGGACGCGGTGGGGGACGGGGAAGAGGGCCTTGGGACACTGGGGGACGGGGAAGAGGCCTTGGGACGCGGTGAGGGAGAAGGGCCTTGGGACGCGGTGGGGGACGGGGAGGAGGGCCTCGGGACGCGGTGGAAGGACACGGAGGAGGGCCTCGGGACGCGGTGGGGGACGGGGAGGAGGGCCTCGGGACGCGGTGGAAGGACACGGAGGAGGGCCTCGGGACACTGGGGGACGGGGAGGAGGGCCTCGGGACGCGGTGGAAGGACACGGAGGAGGGCCTCGGGACACTGGGGGACGGGGAGGAGGGCTTCGGGACGCGGTGGAAGGACACGGAGGAGGGTCTCGGGACGCGGTGGGGGAGAAGGGCCTCGGGACGCGGTGGAAGGACACGGAGGAGGGCCTCGGGACACTGGGGGACGGGGAGGAGGGCCTCGGGACGCGGTGGAAGGACACGGAGGAGGGCCTCGGGACGCGGTGGGGGAGAAGGGCCTCGGGACGCGGTGGAAGGACACGGAGGAGGGCCTCGGGACGCGGTGGGGGACGGGGAGGAGGGCCTCGGGACGCGGTGGAAGGACACGGAGGAGGGCCTCGGGACACTGGGGGACGGGGAGGAGGCCTTGGGACGCGGTGGGGGAGAAGGGCCTCGGGACGCGGTGGGGGACGGGGAGGAGGGCCTCGGGACGCGGTGGAAGGACACGGAGGAGGGCCTCGGGACACTGGGGGACGGGGAGGAGGGCCTCGGGACGCGGTGGAAGGACACGGAGGAGGGCCTCGGGACACTGGGGGACGGGGAGGAGGCCTTGGAACGCGGTGGGGGAGAAGGGCCTTGGGACGCGGTGGGGGACGGGGAGGAGGGCCTCGGGACACTGGGGGACGGGGAGGAGGGCCTCGGGACGCGGTGGAAGGACACGGAGGAGGGCCTCGGGACGCGGTGGGGGAGAAGGGCCTCGGGACGCGGTGGAAGGACACGGAGGAGGGCCTCGGGACGCGGTGGGGGACGGGGAGGAGGGCCTCGGGACGCGGTGGAAGGACACGGAGGAGGGCCTCGGGACACTGGGGGACGGGGAGGAGGCCTTGGGACGCGGTGGGGGAGAAGGGCCTTGGGACGCGGTGGGGGACGGGGAGGAGGGCCTCGGGACGCGGTGGAAGGACACGGAGGAGGGCCTCGGGACGCGGTGGAAGGACACGGAGGAGGGCCTCGGGACACTGGGGGACGGGGAGGAGGGCCTCGGGACGCGGTGGAAGGACACGGAGGAGGGTCTCGGGACGCGGTGGGGGAGAAGGGCCTCGGGACGCGGTGGAAGGACACGGAGGAGGGCCTCGGGACGCGGTGGGGGGTGGGGAAGAGGCTTTGGGACATGGTGGGGGATGGGGAGGAGAACTTGGGACACTGTGGGGGACGCGTTGGGGGATTGAGGGCCTTGGGACGCGGTGGGGGACGGGGAGGAGGCCTTGGGACGCGGTGGGAGGACGCTGAGTGAGGACTCGGGACGCGGTGGGGGACGGGGAGGAGGCCTTGGGACGTGGGGGTGAGGGGACGAGGAGAGATCGGGACCGGTGCCTGTCCCTTGGGCCCTCACGGGCCGCCAAACCCCCCCTAAAGGAGCCCGCCACCGTCCCCGCTGCCCACTCCGCCTCCCGGACCCCGCTAAAAAGGAACTGCTCCGTTGGCTGGATTTAATCACCACCCACTCCCGGTTCCCGGTTCCCGGTTCCCCTTCAAGGGCGACCGGCCCGGCCTCGGCGTTGCAAGGAGCTAGATGGCCATTGGTCGGTCTGTGCCGCAGCGTGGCGGCACGATCGGCTGAGGCTCTGCGCTCCAGCAGCATGCCCCCGCGCGATTGGTCACGGACTCCTAGAGCCCGCCTCTCGCACGGTTGACTCAACCCCGGATCGCCGGGGGAAGGGCGCGGTCTGCAGGGGCGGGCGGGCTGTAGGGAATATGGCGGCGGCGGACCTCGCCCAGATCGCCGATGTGGACATCGATTCCGACGGCGTCTTCAAGTACGTGCTGATTCGGGTTCATTCGGCGCCGCCGTCCGAGGCCCCGGCCGCAGAGAGCAAGGAGATCGTGCGCGGCTACAAGTGGGCCGAGTACCATGGTGAGGGTGGAGCCGGAGGGCGTTTTCGGGGCGGGGCCAGTCGGCTAAGGGGCGGGGCGGGCTCGTGGGCGTGGCGAGAGACGATCCTGTACCAGGTCTGATTCCGGCCTGGCTCAGGGAGTCAGGGTCCTGGAGAGCAAGGGGCGGCCGTGGCCCAACCGCAATCTCCTAGTCTCAGCGCTCTT
Source organism: Eumetopias jubatus (assembly GCF_037043125.1). NCBI lineage: Eukaryota > Metazoa > Chordata > Mammalia > Carnivora > Otariidae > Eumetopias > Eumetopias jubatus. The sequence continues at coordinate 94,211,923 of NW_028274821.1, forward strand.
GCCCGGGTGCACGCCTTCCTCCCTTTCATGGCGTCCCAGCCTGGAGGGGCTCCTCTCCTGGGGAAGGAGCCGCTCGGAGCTGGAGCTTCAGATGCCCTGGGCCTCCGAGGGCCATGGCCGGCGCTGAGCTACCTTCCCTGTCCCAGCTGACATCTATGACAAGGTATCGGGCGAGATGCAGAAGAAGGGCTATAGTTGTGAGTGCCTGGGAGGCGGGCGCATCTCCCACCAGAGCCTGGACAAGAAGATCCACGTGTATGGCTACTCCATGGTGAGCCCACAGCCCAGGTCGGGGGTTAAGAGACCAGCTCTCACGAGCGCTCGCTGCCCTGCCCCCAGGAGGCCTGCAGTGCTGGGGGTTCTCTGGCCTGTCTCAGCTGCAGACCCCTCCCTCCAGTGGCTTGCCCATTTCCCACGTGGGTTGGGAGGGAGGCCCCTGCCTGTCCCCCAGCCACAGGGGGCCATGTCCTGTTCCTACACCAGGCCTGGTTGGGCCATCACTGCCCTCCAGCTCTCGGAGGCAGTCAGTTTGGGGGTGAAGCTCAGAAGCCTGTCCCTCTGCCTTCTCCAAGCCACAGTGGCCACCCCGTCTCTCTTGGCACCTGGAATAGCCCTCTAGCCCAGGGCCCACCCTCGAGGACTGCTCACCTTGGCAGCCACCTTTCCTCAGGGGAGCTCCCTGGGGCAGTCAGGGGGGGATGGCCATGCGTGGCTCCACTCGGCGACCCCTCCCCAAGCCGGCTCCTGGGTTTTGCTGCTGATGGACGCCCAGAGCCAGAATGGGGCTGTAAGATTGGCTTCTCTCTTCAGGGTTATGGTCGTGCCCAACACTCCGTCTCCACTGAGAAGATCAAAGCCATGTACCCTGACTACGAGGTCACCTGGGCCGATGACGGCTACTGAGGCCTGCCCAAGGGGCCAGCTGTACCCTCTGGCCAGGCGTTGGAGACCGACGCCAGCCTGGCCCAAGTGCCCCGCTGTACCTCACCCACAGGAATTAAAAATGTTATCACCCCTGCTGTTCCCCAGATGCTGTGTGTCTTGATTTTTCTGTTTCCCGGTCACCCCTGGGGACCCCTGACTAGAGGGGGTGGGTGGCGGAGAGCCGGAGGTGGCCCTGGAAATAGCAGGGCCCCTGCTGGCTGGCCCCCACCCGGCTCCACCTCTGGGGGCCCCAGGGAGTGGCAATGCACCGTCAGCCGTTTGTGGTCCGATAAGGGGGCCCCTGCGCTGCTGCCCCCATTTATGGCCTGATTGCTCCTCCATCTGGCTCCTATGTCCAAGGACATCTGGGAGGAGGCTCTTTGAGCTCTTGTGCAAGGAAGCAGCACCAGGTCCCTCGGGGCCAGCTGATATCAGTGTCCCCGTGTGATCCGCCATTGGAGGTCACACGTGATGTGACCCAGGACCCCTTCCAAGACCAGGTCCCACGGCACCTGCCCCGCAGCCACAGGCTCCTGCTCAAAGTAAATGGCTGAGGCTTCAGACTTGGAGCTGGGAGCCCCCTTCCCAGGACCCCCTCCCCTCCTCCCAGTGCAGGGCGGTGGGGGGACCAGCTGTGGCAGGTGGATGTAGTATGGGAGAGGGGAGAACCAGGCACTGCCGAGCGGCTGTCCTGGGTGATGAGCATGGGTGCCATCTCGTGGTGCGTGCCTTCTGTGAGCTCGCGGGAGCCTCACGGTCGCCACTTTAGGCAGGCGCTATTGTGACCACATGTCACCGATGAGACAGGTCCGGTAAGGCAAGCTCCAGAGGTCCCACCGTGGTCAGTGGCAGCCAGACCCTAGGGTGTGTGCCTGGCAGCCCCCAGCCACACTGCCCGGAATGGTTGTTGGATAAGTGACTGTCATTTATACTTGAATAAGCCACTGGAAGCCACGGACTGAGTTCCGGAGAAGGATGAAGCCCCTGGTTGCTTGGGGCAGGGGGCCGGGGGGCCGGGTGTGCACATGTAGAGCTACTGCTCCAAGCTCTGGGAGACCTCACAGCCTGACGGGGTCACTGCAGCGCCTCCCCCACCGGGCCTCCAGGCAGGGCTGGGCAGTGGTGGGCATGATGACTGCGGCCCGACCTTTGGTCTGAAGGAGCCGGGCAGGTGGGAGCCGACCTGGGCCAGGGGCCCCTCTCCTGGACACTTTTACAGCCGGATGTTCATCCTCATCAGCACAGGGTGGGGCCTGCAGACGGGCAGCAGGTACAGAAGGGGCCAAGGCCCCACTCTCCAGTTGGAGCAGAGTCAGCCTGTGGGGCCACAGGCAGATAACCGGGCAAAATAGCCACAGGCCGCCCAGCACGCACACCATCCATTCCCCCTGGTCCGGCCATGCCTCTCCCCGGCCACCTCCTGCCTGCCTTGGTCCTGCTCCTGGGTGAGTTGTCGGATCTGGCTGCCAAAGCAAGGTCAGCCGCGGGCACAGGTGCTAGGCCCTGGGTGAACTTGCGGGGGTGGGGGGGTGGGCAAGACAAGCCATTCGGAAAGGGACAAGAATTCTGCTTCCTCTGGCCCCCAAAGTCCACAGGTCCCAAGGCAAGACCCTAGTCCACCGCTCTTAGACCAAATGGAGCCTGAGGAGGGGGCAGGGGCACCCTCCTGGCAGCCCCTCCAGTTCCTTGTTGGGCTCAGGCTCCCCTCCTCGGGGGCTGTCCCATGGTGGGGGCCCTTGGTCCCATGCTCACATATCCCCCGCCATCCCCCATGTAGCCACCCTCTCCCAGGCCAGGTGTACTCTGCCCGGCCCCGCCTGGGAGCCCCGGGTGGCAGGACCCAGCCCCCTTCCCACATGACCTCTTGGCCCCAGGCCCCAAAGCAGGAGAACAACGTTGTGGGTTGCCTGGGAGTGGGAGGTCACCCCTGCCTCCAGCCACCTGGCTGTCTCTCTGCTAGCAGCTGGGCCCCTAGGCTGGGCCTGGATCCCCAACAACTGCAGGGTCCCCCGCGAGGCCACATGCAACTTCGTGTGTGACTGTCCAGGCTGCTCCGAGGAGACCCAGTGTGGTAAGCTGGGGCTGGGCAGGGGGCGGGCAGGCCCACCCTCTGCAGGCGGCCGCTGACCTCCTGCTCTCCAGGTTACCACGGAGCCTCGCCCGCCCTGGGCGCCCCCTTTGCCTGCGACTTCGAGAAGGACTCCTGCGGCTGGCAGGACATCAGCACCTCAGGCTACAGCTGGCTTCGAGACCGGGCGGGAGCCGCAATGGAGGCTCTGGGGCCGCGCTCAGACCACACTCTTGGCACGGACCTTGGTGAGGCCAGGCGGGTCTCCGTGACGCCCCCTCCCCTCTACTTCCGGCCCCATGTCCTGACCTCTCTGCTGGGCCAGGCTGGTACATGGCTGTTGGCACCCACCGTGGGAAAGAGGCCTCCACCGCAGCCGTGCGCTCCCCCGTCCTGCACGACGCAGCCCCCACCTGTGAGCTGAGGCTCTGGTACCATGCAGCGTCTGGAGGTGGGTGCCCAGGACCCTGCTGCCGGGGTGGCATGTCTGAGGGGAGAGACCCGAAAGGAAGGAGAGCTGCTGCAGAGCCTGAGAGGGCACCCCGTAGGAGGGACAAGCGTCCTGGGGCAGGGCACAGCCAGCAGGCTGAGGGAAGCCCTGGCGCCCGAGCCACCCCGGGACCCCCCCCACCCCATTTCAGATGTGGCTGAGCTGCGGCTAGAGCTGACACACAGGGCCGAGACCTTGACCCTGTGGCAGAGCTCCGGGCCCTGGGGCCCAGGCTGGCAGGAGCTGGTGGTGACCACTGGCCGTATCCAGGACGACTTCCGGGTGAGCTGGGGGTGGTCTGGGTGCTGGGGGCAGCAGGGAGGGTCTGAGCCCGGACTTAAGTCCTAAGGACCCCACTCTTTTCAGGTGACCTTCTCTGCCACTCGAAACGCCACCCACAGGGGCACCGTGGCCTTGGACGACGTGGTCTTCAGGGGCTGTGGGCTGCCCAGTAAGGCCCCCCTGCCGTGGACCCACACCGGGGTGGGGGGCGGTTAGCGGGAGCCCCTCACCTGGTCACTCCCAACTCAGATGGTCTCGAGCCTCTCCCCCAGCTGCCCCGGCCCCGAGGTCTGGGGTCACCGTGATGGGCTGCCCTTCCCCCGTCTCAGCTCCCCAGGCACACTGCCCCCCGGGGCAGCACCGTTGCCAGAACACGGCCTGTGTGGAGCCCCACCAGCTCTGTGACGGGGAAGACAACTGTGGTGACGGTTCCGACGAGGGCGCGCCGGCCTGCCGTGAGCTGGGGGGCTGCCGGGGACCGTCCAGAGAGCGTGGTGCGGCGTGGGGCGCGGGGTGGGCGGAGAGGCCCTGCTGGCGGCCTGAGCACTCCCCGCCCCCCCAGGCCACCACACGGCCACAGACTTTGAGACAGGCCTGGGCCCGTGGAACCCCTCGGAGGGCTGGGCCCGGAACCACAGTGCCGGCGCCAGGCCCGCAGCCTGGCCTCGCCGCGACCACAGCCGGAACAGCGCGCACGGTGAGGCCCGCCGGGGACGCTGGTCCGCACCCACCACAGCCCCGCCAGCCCGGCCCACACCTGTCTCTCCCCAGGCTTCTTCCTGGTCTCCGTGGCCGAGCCCAGTGCCCCCGCCGTGCTCTCCAGCCCTGAGTTCCAAGCCTCAGGCGCCCACAACTGCTCGGTGAGGCGGGTGGGGGACACAGGGTGGCCTGTCCCGGGGGCCCGGGCTTGCGGGTCTCCCTGACCTTCCTCGGCTTCTTCCCAGCTAATCTTCTATCACTACCTGCATGGGTCCGAGGACGGTTACCTCCAGCTGTTCCTGCAGACCCAGAGCCTGGGCTCCCCCCAGGGCCCCGTCCTGCTGCGCAGGCGCCATGGGGAGCTGGGGGCCGCCTGGGTCCGAGACCGGGTTGACATCCAGAGCGAGCACCCCTTCCGGGTGAGGCTGGAGAGAACAGTGGCCGGGGCGGGGCGCCTGGGAGGTCTGGAGGGGGCAGGGGAGCTGGCGGGGGGGGGGGGGGGGCCTGGCCCTGGTCGCTCCAGGCCGCCTCAGCAGGAAGCCGTTTTGTTTGTTGGTGAGCTCCGGGAGGACGCCCCAGGGAAGGAGCGGTCACTTTCACAGCCCCTCTTGCAGGGCCGTGTGGGGGACGGTGGCCAGAGAGGGTGTCCAGTGACATGGAAAGCACGAGGCGGGGAGAGGGAGGCTGGAGGGAGCCGAGCCGGGGAGGATAGAAGGGTGCTGGGGCACGCCCTGAGCCCCCTGCGCCCTCAGATCCTGCTCACTGGGCACACGGGCCCGGGCGGCGTCGTGAGCCTGGATGACCTCATCCTGTCGGACCACTGCCAGCCAGTCCCAGGTGGGCCTGCCGAGCCCTCCCCCCCCCAGGGAAGCGCCACCCCTGCCCACCTGACCCCTATTCTGCCCCCACAGAGGGGCCCAGCCCGCCTGCTGGGCTCTGGGCCCCCGCCCCCCGGCCCCAGGACTTCTGCGAGCCAGGACATCTTTCCTGTGGGGACCTGTGTGTCCCCCCGGAGCAGCTCTGTGACTTCCAGCAACAGTGCCAGGGGGGCGAGGATGAGCAGGAATGTGGTGAGGGGCAGCTGGAGCCGGGGGGAGGTGGGGCCCTCTTCAGCGGCCCTCTCCCCGCTGCCCCTCAGCACTGGCTACCGTTCCAGGCAGCACGGACTTCGAGCCCCCCGCGGCCGGGGGCTGGGAAGATGCCAGTGTGGGGCGGCTGCAGTGGGGGCGTCTCCGCGCCCAAGAGAGCGGGGACCCTGGCTCGGATGCCGGCGGGGCTGCTGCTGGTGAGGCCCGTGCCTGCGCGCCGTGCCCGCAGAGGGCTCTGCGCCCCGCCTCTTCGCACCAGGGCGTGTGTCTGCGTGGGGGTCTCTGGCGGGACCTGGCTCTCAGAGGACTTGCTCTTCCTCAGGGCACTTCCTGTCCTTGCAGAGGGCCTGGGGACAGCTGGCAGCAGAGGCCCGGGTCCTCACTCCCCCCCTGGGCCCCTCGGGCCCCCGCTGTGAGCTCCACATGGCTTACTATTTCCACAGTTACCCCCAAGGTACCGCCCTGAGGCTGACAAGAGCTCCCCGATGCGCCCCGCGGGAGGGTGGCGGTGGGGCGGGCCAGGTGGACCCACCGTGACCCCCTGGGCCAGGCTTCCTGGCCCTGGTCGTGGTGGACGGCAGCAGCCGTGAGCTGGTGTGGCAGGCCCCGAGCAGCAGCAGGGGCTGGAAGGTGGACACAGTCCTTCTCGGGGCGCGCCGCCGGCCTTTCCGGGTGAGGAGTGCAGCCTGGGGGGCAGGGGCTTCACCGAGCCAGCCCTGACTGAATAGCCCCCTCCCTTGTGCTCCTTATGAAGCTGGAGTTTGTTGGCCTGCTGGACTTGGACGGCCCTGGCCAGCAGGGCGCTGGAGTGGATGATGTGGCCTTGAAGGATTGCAGCCCCGTGACCGCCACTGAGAAGGACTCAGGTCCCAGTCCCTACCCAGGGGCCTCCCACCCAGACCACCTAGAGGGACCCCTGGAAGCCCCTGCCCCAGAGGACCAGTCTCCACCCTCTCAGGACTCAGAGGGGCCGGCGGTGCGGGGGTGCGCTGACCCCCCACCGCCCCACCCTCAGAGGTCTCCTGTAACTTTGAGCGGGACACTTGCGGCTGGCACAGCGGCCACCTCACAGATGCCCACTGGCGCCGGATCCAGAGCCGTGGCCCCGGGTACGACCACACCACGGGCCAAGGTAGCGTGGGGGTACCCAAGCCCGGGGAGCAGCTCTCAGACTCGGGGCGGGTGGAGGGGAGCGCACCCACCCCGGGCCAAGCCCCTCCCGGACGCTGGCATCTCTGCAGCTCAGCCCTGTGTCCCCACGGCAGGCTACTTCTTGCTCCTGGACCCCACGGACCCCCCAGCCCGGGGCCCTGGTGCCCACCTGCTCACCCAGCCCCAGGCCCCAGCAGCCCCTCAGGAGTGTCTCTCCTTCTGGTACCACCTCCACGGGCCCCAGATCGGTGAGTGACCCTGGTGCTGGGCAGGGGCTCCAGAGCCCCCAAGGAGGGGGGTGGGAAGCCACCAGGAGTGGGGCTCTGGTCCCCTCCTACCCTCCCCTGCGTCTAGGAACACTGCGCTTGGCAGTGAGGCGGGAAGGGGAGCCAGAAACTGTCCTGTGGTCACGGACCGGCACCCATGGCAACCGCTGGCTCGAGGCCTGGGCCGCCCTGCACCACCAGTCAGGCTCTGGCGCCAAGTACCAGGTGAGGCCCCACACTGGGGGCGGAGGGGGGAGCCGGCCAGGCCCCCAGCCACTGACGCCCCCTGCCCCCAGCTGGTGTTCGAGGGCCTCCGTGACGGCTACCACGGCACCATGGCACTGGACGACGTGGCCGTGCGGCCCGGGCCCTGCTGGGCCCCCAGGCGGTGCTCCTTCGAGGACTCGGCCTGTGGCTTCTCCAGCGGGGGCCAAGGCCTCTGGACACGCCAGGCCAATGCCACGGGCCACGCCTCCTGGGGCCCCCGCACTGACCACACCACAGAGACGGCTCAGGGTACGCGGCAGGGGTGAGGCGGGGGAGGCAGGGGGAGGCAGGGGGAGGCAGAGCAGGCTGACATTGGCACCTCCCAGGGCACTACATGGTGGTGGACACGAGCCCACAGGCCCTGCCCCGTGGCCACGTGGCCTCCTTGACCTCAGAGGAGCACCCGCCTCTGGCCCAGCCTGCCTGCCTGACCTTCTGGTACCACCTGAGCCTCAGAAACCCAGGTGAGGGGCTGCAGGGTCTCCACAGGTCCCCGTGCGCGGGCTGCCTGGGATTCCCCCGAGTGGCCATTCCTCCTCCGCTGCTGCTGACCGAGGCTGGCCACGTGGTGTGGCAGGCACCCTGCAGGTCCATGTGGAGGAGGCCGAGAGGCATCAGGTGCTCAGCGTCCGCGCCCACGGAGGGTTTGCCTGGCGCCTGGGAAGTGTGGATGTGCAGGCCGAGAGGGCCTGGCGGGTGAGTGTGTGGGGCAGATGGCCTTCTCACCTTCGAGGGCTGTCCAGACCGTGCGGGAGGCAACCCTGCCCTGTGTCTGCCCAGGTGGTGTTTGAGGTGGTGGCCGCCGGCGTGGAGCACTCCTATGTCGCGCTGGACGACCTGCTGCTCCAGGATGGGCCCTGCCCCCAGCCAGGTGGGGAGCCCCCCGGCCTGGGCCCGGCACCTGCTATGACTCATGGCCGGTACCAGCTCCATGCCAACCCCAAGATGCCTGGCCCAGGCCCCGGCCCCAGCAGCGGAGATGGCCCTGGCATAGAGAGGGGGAGTGGGGGCAGCCCTGCTCACCTGCCCAGGTTTCTTGCAGCTTCCTGTGACTTTGAGGCCGGCCTGTGCGGCTGGAGCCACCTGCCCTGGCCCGGCCTGGGAGGGTATAGCTGGGACTGGAGCAGTGGGGCCACACCTTCTCGCTACCCCCAGCCCCCTGCGGACCACACTCTGGGCACAGAAGCAGGTGGGTCTGAGCTGGGGAGGGGGCCCCACCAGCCCAGCCCACCCAGGCTCCTGTCGCACTCAAAGCTCACAGGTCGAGGGGGCCAACTCCATCCACTTAGTCTGGAGCCCTGCCCTCTGTCATTTTCAGGCCACTTCGTTCTCTTTGAAACGGGTGTGCTGGGCCCAGGGGGCCGGGCAGCCTGGCTGCGTAGCCAGCCTCTGCCCCCCACCGAGGCCTCCTGCCTCCGCTTCTGGTACCACATGGGCTTTCCAGAGCACTTCTGTGAGTGGGGCCGGGCCGCCAGCGCCTGGGTGGTGGGAGGAGCCAGGGCCGGGGGCAGCCCTGCCCCACGGGCTTGGGGCACTGACCCGCCCTGGCCCCCTGCTTGCAGACAAGGGTGAGCTGAGGGTGCTCCTCAACAGCGAGCGGGGCCAGCTGACCGTGTGGAGCACGGGCGGGCCCCTGCGGCACCAGTGGCTGGAAGGCCGGGTGCAGGTGGCCAGTGCTGAGGAATTCCAGGTGAGGCCCAGCGGCCCAGAGCTGGGGATCCGAGGCCTCCTCCAGCCCACGCAACCCCTTCTCCCTCCTCGCCAGGTCGTGTTTGAAGCCACTCTAAGCGGCCAGCCAGCCCTGGGGCCCATTGCCCTGGACGACGTGGAGTATCTGGCCGGGCAGCACTGCCAGCCGCCCCCATTCAGCCAGGGTGAGCCCTGCCCAGGGCAGCCAGCCCTGCTCGGGATCTGGGCCTCCATCAGGCTCAGCAGCTCGCGGGCCACCTGGCTGCCAGTGGCCCTGCTTCTGGCCCGAGAGGCCAGGAGAGTCACCCAGGCCGGGCCCTGCACCATCCCCTCCCTACCCCACTGTCCCTTCCCCTTCTTCTTCTTCTTCTTTTTTTTTTTTTAAATTTATTTATTTACTGAGAGAACAAGCCCGTGCAAGCGCGGGTGAGTGGGGGGGAGGGGCAAAGGGAGAGAATCTTTCAAGCTGACTCCCCGCTGAGTGAGGAGCCTGATGCCAGGCTTGATCCCATGACTCCGAGATCAGGACCTGAGCTGAAATCAAGAATCACTTAACCGACGGAGCCCCCCAGGCACCCCGTCTCCTCCCCTTCTGGGCCGGGCCACCCCTCGTCCTTGGTCCCTCGGGAGCTAAGCCGGGTCTGCATCCCCGTTCTGGCCGCTGCACTGCGTGCTGTCACTCCTGGGGGGACTGGGTGTGGGGGGGCTGACCCTGGAGGAGGTGCCCGGTCAGGCCAGAGACCACTGCCAGCCTGCTGTATCTCCATGACAAAGGGGCGGGTCTAGTTTGGGGCTGTGACCGCCCCAGGTCTGCACAGAGCAGCTGCCTGCCAGGTCCCCAGCCTTCAGCCTCCTGGGGCCTCAAGGACGGGCCATCCCGTGTCCTTGGCCATCGGGGTAGGGCTGACAGGCAGGGCTCGAGTCCTGGGGCTCACATGCCCCACTGCCCACAGGGGAAACGGCACTGGCCACGTCGGTGCCAACCGTGGTCGGCAGCGCCCTCCTGGCCCTCGTCCTCCTGGTGCTGCTTGGACTCGGGGGACGGCACTGGTTGCAGAAGAAGGGCTGCCCGTCCCGGGGCGAGACGGCGGCCACGGCCCCGGGCTTCGACAACATTGTCTTCAATGCGGTAGGAGCCCCTGGGTGAGGCCAGGCGGGCAGGGGAGACCGCGGAGAACCCCCTCCTGGCCTGCCCTGCCCCACCGGGGCTGTCGGCATGTGTGGCTGCCTCCGTCACCCACCTCTCAGAAGTGCCCTCTTCCCACCTAGGATTGCGTCACCCTGCCGGCTTCGCTCTCCGGCCACCAGTAGATGACCCAGACTGGCTCCCCACGCGAGCATCCCCCACCCCGCCGGGCCCCCAGCCCGGGGAGTAACACCTGCCCCGCCCCCAGGACGCACTGAGCCCCCGAGCCGTCAGCCGGCACAGAGACTGTCAGCCACGTACCTGGGGATGGTCCTCACCACCAATAAATGCCCTGGACTGTGAGGGCACCCCCACTTACTAGCTGAGGTCTGTGCATCCTGCTGTCAGCAGGAAGGTGGGCTCTTGGAGATCCCCAGCTGAAAGGATGTGCTTGGGGTACCTCCCACATGTCTCAGTGACTCAGGTGACAGGTAACAGGCAGGTCACACCAGGCAGGACCAAGGGCTAGAGACACCAGAGACAGACACAGTGGGACCCTGATAAGCCCCTGCCCCAGGCCCGGCGGGCACCCCAGCACTCAGGTGGCCCAGCCCACCCTGTGGGACCCTGACCCAAGCCCTGTCCAGCCTCTGCCTTGCTGGGTGATTCCGCATCTGACTTAGGACAGGTACAGGTGACAGACCGAGTAGCAAACACTTAACCAGGTGTAAGGTGGTGTAGAGCTGGTCTGAGGGGGGATGCCCTGCTGTGTCTACGGTTCTAAATAAAGGTCCCGTGTCCGCTGTCCCATGGTAAATATCCTGTGTCGTAAGGGCTCCCGTGTCCACCATCCCACGGTAAAATCCAAGTGGCCCCCAGAATGACGTGTCTCAAAGCAGAGGTCACTCGGACCCTCGTGATGCTGCTGAGCAGGCCACTGCCCTCCCGGGCTCTGAGGATGAAGGCAAGCCCCGTCTCTGAATTGTCCTCCCTGCCTAATAAAACGGAACAGAATCCTTTTAACCCGGGGAGGGTCCCCCTGGGCATGCTGTCCTGGGGAGGGGGCGGGTGACATCCACACCCACACAGCCAGGCGCTCCCCTCCCGCCTGCAGGAAGGCTGCCCTGCCTTGCCATCCCGGCCCACTGGAGACTCCAAGCCAGGGGAGCACAAGGGTCTGGAGCCCAGAGGCCCATGCCCGTGAACTGTCCCAGCGGCCCGTAATAAGGAAGCAGCGCTGCAGAGGTGACCTTCACGGTCCCTCTGGCACCCAGGGGCATGTCACGAAAACCATGTCTTCCCTACTCCGTGGGCCAGAGAAGCGCGCTGGGGGCGTGGCAGGCCGCCCTGGACAGCAATGACTCTCCACAAGCAGGAAGGACAACAATCGTTTATTGGCTTCTCTAAAAGCCGGACTGGAGACGGCATCTTCTCTTCTGATCAGGCCGCCCCACCCCACAGCCCCGCCAGCATGAGGTGGTCCCACTCAGAACTCCCCGGGGAGCCACCCTGAGACTGGGCAGACACCGGAGATGGGAAGGAAAAAAAATCAGGAGAAGCAATACTTTGCAAGGTTTCGTTTGTTTGACAGCAGGTATGGGTTGAGGGGGTTCCTGGGCAGGGCTAACGCCCCGCGTTCCGCTCGGCCGCGTGAAGAGACCCACGCTGGCGCTGGTGGTCAAGGGGAACCAGCCAGACGAGATCAGCCGGAACGCACTGATTTCGAGGCTTTGTGTTCATTTCGCCCTTGGCCCCTTCTCAATCGGCTTCCCGATATCCTTCCCCCGGAGCTTGAGGCCTGAAAGAGCCATTGGCCCACTCACCGCCACAGTGGCCACTCCGGGACCGAGAGGCAGCACGGTGCCACGGCGCCCCCACCCATCAGCCCCCTTCCTCCACAGGAAGGAGCGGCGGGGAGAGCAGGGAGGCCGAAGACTGCCCCCCACCAGTCCTGGCTGGGCTCAGCCCACTGTCAAGGCACCTGCTAACCTTCCAGGGTAGCCCCTCCCAGAACTCGGGCTCCAGCGCTTCAGGAGGTCCACGTGCTGGGTGCCTCACTGACACCAGGGGAGGGCCACCAAGCCCTCTGTCCATGGGCTCAAAGGGCGCTGCCCAGCAACAAGAGGGGGGCGGGTAGAGGAAATGTGAAAGCCAGGGTGGGGGAGCGGACAACACTCAGGCAATGCACTCAGGAGCCTCTTAAGGGCCTGGAGAATTCTGCAACCTCGGGGGCCTTCCTGGGCTTGGTGGCTGCCCTGCACCTGGTCAGGCAGCAGCAGCAGAGACCCGTTAAAGGCTACAGGACACTCACCGATAGCTCTCTCGATTTTGCCCAGAACCTGGTTATTAGGAATGGCCCGTCCACTCTCGTAGTCTGCGATGACTTGCGGCTTTTCGTTGATTTTCTAGAGACGTATTTTGTGCACAGCAGTTCAGTAAGGGGAGACCACAAAACTAGCCCAGAGCCAGGGGAGTCACCACATTCCAGGACAACACGTGGGCCAAGGGCCTGATGGGGGGCAGTCCTCAGAGGCACGACAGAAGCCACGTCACACGCACGAGAAAGTGACAGCTGGCCTGATACAGCTTCCCCAGAGAACGCCAAGGCCAAGGGCAAACAGAAGCCTCCCCAAGCTGGGCTGCAGTGCCTTCTGAACACCGACCTCCCGCCTGCCCGACCACAGCCAGGGAGGAAGGGACCCGCCATGCTCACCGTTGCCAAGTCCTTCTGAGTCAGCCCCTTGCTCTGCCGGCCCTGCTGGATCACCTTGCCCACCTCCAGGGTCACCCGGTCATGGTGCAGCTCCTCAGTCTCCCGGTCCAACTTGGCCGTGTTCTTGGTGATCGAATGCTGTTTGTTCTGGCCAGCGGCCCCTGGACCGGCACGAGGCAAAAGTGCAGCACAGGGTTTGCCACAAACCCAAAAGAAAGCCATTTCGGAATGGAAACCAGGCCCAACAGGCGCCCTGTGCCAGGGTGACCTGGGAAGCCAGGCACCCAAAACACAGGGAACCCCGCGGGCTTACGAGCACGGGGCACCAAGTCTTCTGGTCAATCCCCTCCTGACTACGCCCAGGGTGGCCGCCGCAGACAGCCGTCCCGACACACCCCGGGGCACGGTGGGTGTGCTCTCTCCTGCTGCAGGGAGAACCCGAGAGCACGCCGCCGTTTTGCGAGGAAGCACGACTACTTACATTTCTTGGAAGTCTCCACATCCTCTCCTCGTCTCTGAGCTGCCAAGATGGCCTGGAAAACGTGGACACAGTTTTCGGTTAAAATCAGATGTGGCAACGCCTGCAGACACCCGTGCAGGCTGCTGTCAGCGGGTCAGGACGCCGCGAACATCCGGGGCCTCTGCAGCCCCCAGGCGGCCTGGCCCGGAGCTCGTGCCCTGAAGCTTTGTCCGAGACTGACAAGCGAGGCCAAGTCTACAACCCAAGCTCAGCACACAAACCCTCTGCCATCAGATACCCAGGCACCTGTCCACGAGGCGCTACGAAGGAAAACCCAGCCCGCTTCTCCGCTGCTGAGAAACCTGTGCTGACGACAGATCTACTCCTGCACAAACAACACAAAGGCCGCGCATTGCACAGAACCACAACCCACGCCCCCAAGCATCGCCGACAAGACCAACACCCTGTGATCTCCATCTGCCAGATGTTAGTAAGATGTATCTCTCGACAATTCTAACGCCTCAGAGAAGAGACTGGGGCCGAGCTACGGGTGCTACGTTCAGAGGTGCTTTCTACACGTGTTCACGTCACTCCTAGCTTGTGACTGTCAAGTTTCCTTGGGGAAAAAAAGGACAGCGAAGTGGGTTCTAACCCTGCAAACGAGCAGCTCAGTGAATGCCTATCTCTGGGGCTGCAGCTAGTCCTGGCCCAGACCTGGCCGGCGGGTGCAGGCCCGAGGCCTCCTGAGGGTAGAAACTCAGCCGGGGTGGTCACTGAGCCGCCCCTCCACACTTACATGGGACTCACGTGTGAACTGTGGAGAGATCAGCCAAGCTACAAACCTTCCGTCCCTCTCAAGGCATGTCACCTACACTCCAGTGACCCAGAAGCAGAGTCCACCTGTGCCACCTCAGCGCAGGGACAGGGACTGCCTAAAACCCCAAACGGGCCTCAGTGGCGCTCCACAGCCGGCTTCAGACCGGCCAGGCGCCAGCGGAGGAGACCCTGGGTGTGCCCGTACTGCCTGCACCCCAGTCCCTTCTGAGGTCCTCCCCCTCAACCTGCCCTGGGCCCCTGCTTGCCCCAACCCCGCTGTCACTGGCCACCAAGTCCCCCTGTCCCCATTCGGAGCCCCTACGACCCGGGCCCTTCCCTGGGCCTCCCTGCCCGGCCTGGATCGCTGACCCATCCCGGCCAGCCGGTCCTCGCCCCCACCACTCCCCCCCTCCCCCCCGTCCTCCCAGCACCCCGACCAGTCCTCCCACACCCTGCCCCGGCCCCTCCTTCTCCCTGGTCCTTCGCCCTCTCCCCCACCCTAGCCCTGTCGCACACTGTCCCCGCCCGGCCATCTTCCTTGCTCTGGTCTCCTGTCTCCCATCCCTGGCGCTACACCCTCCCCCAGGCCCCTGGCTGGTCCCCCGGCCCCTGGCCTACCCAGCCCCGGTCCCCACCTCGGACCCCGGCCCCGCCCCGCCCCCAGCTCCCGCTCGCACCCCCGGCCCCCCAGCCCCGGCCCCGCCCGCGTCCGCGCCCCGCGTCCCCCGCCCGCCCGGCCGCCCCGAGTCCCGAGGCCCGCACGGCGCCGCACCTGCTTGGACTTGGCCTGGGCGGCCGTGGGGCCCTTCTTGCGCAGCACCGTCACCGTGTCCCAGTCGCTCTCGGCCATGGCGGGCAGGCAGGTCCGGCGGTCCGTCCGGCGGCTCCGCGGCAGCTGCTCGCGACCCGGCGACGCGACGTCCCCTCGTCGCTCGGCCGCTTCCGGCGCCGGCCGCCGGCCCGCCCCCGCCTCCCCATTGGCCGGCGGCCCGGGGGGGCGGGCACTTCCCGCGGCTCGGGGCCAATCCGCGCCCGGCTCGTCCAAGCGAACGCCGGGCGGCGCGCGACGTGGGGCGGGCGGCGGCAGGGCTGTGCGCGGCCCGGGCGCCGCGGCGGAGCAGGGGCCCTCGGAGCACGGGCGGTGGGGAGGGGCCGTGGGAGGGGACGCGGGGGCGACAAGGGGGGAAGAGGGGGCGCGAGCAGGGGGGAGGGCGACCGGGGGCCCCAGGAGGAGGGGGGCGCGGGGGGGGCCGCGCAGGGGCGAGGGCGTGGGCGGAGGGGCCGCGCGCCTGGGGGAGGACGCGGGGGGCGCGCCCCGAGGACCGGGCCGCGGGAGCGGCGGGCCCGCAGCGTGCGGCGCCGGGTCGGAGCGGCGCCTTCCCGGTCCCGTGCGGAAGCGGCCGCGGGGGAGCTTTTCAGGACTGGGACTCGGTTTCTGTTTCATGCTCTATTTTGCCCCCCCGCGCGCGATCCGAGGTTCGGTTTCTCTTCGGTCGTGCTCAACGTGCTGCAAAGATGTTGGGGGCAAGGGTGGATGCGGGTTTGGTGGGGCCTCAGCACGTACGATTTGGGGAGGGGCGCTTTAAGAAAAAGATGTAAAATGGTAAGAATAACGTTAGTTACGAAAGCTAATATTCTAGTATAACGTGTGTAGTTTGCATAACGTTTAAAATGCTTTATTTTACAATACGGTAATATTTTATAGTTATGGTAATACGTAAAAAGAAATGTCAATACGTTTTTTAAAAAACTGACAAACCCTGCAAGCATCACAAATTTGGGGAAAAATGACATTTGTATGAACTAACAAGTGCATCTCTTTAATGCTTTTGCTTACGTTTTTGGCTGTATTCTTTTTGAGCACCACATTATGACTTTGCAGAATTGTTTTATGAAAAAACAGAAGGACTATTCAGACATTTCCCTAAGACGTTTGATAGAATTTGTATTTGTTGGTATTGATGTTCGTTGGGTAACACTTGGGGCTTTGCATAGATGCTCCTACAGGTTTATGCTCCACAAACACAGGAATTCTGATCAGTGCAATCCCCATCCAAAAAGGTATGTGGTATATTAAATCGTATATACTGCTTTATGAAACCATCTGTCAGAGGAGACAACTGTTGGGGAAAGCCAAGCCCTGTGCTCCCAATTTGCAGATTCATTTCTGGTTCATACCACAAACCTTCTTTCCTCTTCACTTCCACGGATGTGAGGGCGATCTGGCTGCGACATCTGTCGCCCCATTGATCGCCAGGGTTGATTCGGCTGATCTGGCTGGCTAGGCGGGTGTCCCCTTCCTCCCTCACCGCTCCATGTGCGTCCCTCCCGAAGCTGCGCGCTCGGTCGAAGAGGACGACCTTCCCCGATGGAGGAGAGGACCGTTCTTCGGTCAAGGGTGTACGAGTAACTGCGCTCCCCTGCTAGAACCTCCAAGCAAGCCCTCTTCACTTCCACGTGCTTATGCTGTGCGGGTGGGTAATTGGTGGCCACAGAAGACCTACCCACCCCGGGAAAGGCAGGCAAGACTGAACACCATAAAAATATCGCATAAACCCCAGCTAAGTGCATCCCAACTCAAGGTCGCCTTAGTGGATTCCCAAAAGCGCTTGTGGTCACTCCAGTGGGCGCCAGAAAGAGGGAGGAAGGAACAGCCCACCTGGAAAGAGGCAGTGGTTTCAACCAATTGTGGTTAAAATAAATCCACAAATTTCACCGACATTTGGCCATGTGAACCCACTGCTGGGATCTCGGCAAGGGACGTTGCATCAGCTCCGTGGTGTTGCAACTGCCCTGGTTGGCTCAGACCCAGAGAACAGTTATCTCAGACCTCCGTGTCCCTGTCCATGCAGGCGTCTGCCATCTAGCTTTTGGTCAGGAGTCCAGGCCTGAGGCCACAGAGACTTCTGGTGCCTCTGTCCTTTTGGCACAGTCTCTGACCAGGAAACGGGTGATGCAGGTGTCTGTAGCACCCCCAGCACCTAGGCTCAGCTGTGCACACCCTCTCCTGGCTCTGGGTGCTTCCCATTTCCTCAGCGTCCAGGGACGAGTAGCCTTGGGCGCGGACCTGCAGCAGGTGTCACACAGAACCAGCTCTAGGAGGCCTGGCACACCGTCCCTATTCCTTGTGTGTTGTTGACAGTGGGCAGTGTACTGGTGTTACCCATTCACACCTTCACACACGGAGACGAGAAAACAGTTTTAAAGCCTTCTGAGAGACAAAAAAACCCCAGCGATTTATGTATTTCTAAGGTAAAGTTTAAATGTATCCCTAATGAAAAGCTGGCATTCAATGTTATCAACTAAAAACTGTAGGGGCGCCTGGGTGGCTCAGTCGTTAAGCATCTGCCTTCGGCTCAGGTCATGGTCCCAGGGTCCTGGGATCGAGCCCCATGTCGGGCTCCCTGCTCGGCAGGAAGCCTGCTTCTCCCTCTCCCTCTGCTCTTCCCTCCCACTCATGCTCTCTCTCTCAAATAAAATCTTTTTTAAAAAGATTTTATTTATCTATTTGACACAGACACAGCGAGAGAGGGAACACAAGCAGGGGGAGTGGCAGAGGGAGAAGCAGGCTTCCTGCCGAGCAGGGAGCCCGATGCGGGGCTCGATCCCAGGACCCTGGGACCATGACCTGAGCCGAAGGCGGACGCTTAACGACTGAGCCACCCAGGCGCCCCAAAGAAAATCTTTAAAAAAATAAAAATAAGAATTAAAAAAACCCAAAAGAGACCACATCAGTGCAGTGACAGTGCTTGAGTTACCGTCCAGCTGCTGAGACGTCTGGAAGCCATGAGGATTGGCTTTGGTCACACAGAGACACGGACCGAATCACAATTTCTAGAGTGTAGCAGAAGTGGCATTTTTAGGACTCCTACCAAATGTATCCTGCTTAAAGTCATCCCTAATCTGTGGCTGCAAGTGAAAGGAAATTACCGAAATTAAGATCAATAAAAAGTGTTCTTTTACCAACAATGAGCAAAAATAGATGGGCAAATACGGCTGGTTGTGTACTGATCATGACAAGGAGAAAAGGATCGATCATGACAAAATCATCAAGTTTGCAGACAGCCTTAAAAACAGAGACTGGGCTATAATACTCATTACTGTGAAAAACTTACATGTTGGTATAAGTATTCCCTTGTTCTTGAAAAAATACAACAAAGAAAGTTTTAATCCATCATTTTTTCCTTTTTTGTACTTTCTATTGAACGTATTTTCTTTTTTTTCTTTTTCTTTTTTTGCTGGCACAATTCTGTATGTGAGGTTCAGACAAAGAACATTTTTACTGCTTTGTTTTCTGGCCACTGTCTTCCCTGAATATACCTCGTGCTGTTTTCACTTAGAAGGATCTGTCCATCTAGCCATCAGTGAGGACTGGAAAGGCCCGTGTGCGGGAGAAGGCAGGGCTTGTCACCCTGGGAGGGAGCACGGGAGACTGGACTGGGCTTCAGCCCCGGTCAGCTTCAGAAGTAGGACCACGGAGCTCAAGCCAGGTGCAGGGCGTCCGCGGATGGTCACTGGGAGAGAAGGGAGGCCAGGGGGCTGGAGGGGGTGGGGGCTGATGGGTGTGGCCTGGGGTCTGGGGAAGCTAGGAGGGACGGTGGACAGGTGGTAGGGCCAGAGTCGGAGGTCCCAGTTGGGCTGAAGGATGCTGGGGTCCTGGATTGTGGGACAGACACGGGGCTGTGGATCTTGGCTAGGCGATCAGCTTGGCGGGTCCGAGTGTGAGCAGCGCCACCACACGGTGTGCAGGTTTGAAGTGAGGCGGTCAGAGCAAAGTCCCTGCAGAGAGCAGGTGCGCGCGCGGCCTTCAGGGCCCGGCCGGCAGTTCTGGCGGAGGCCAGCAGAGGGCGGGCGCGGACTGGATGCTGCGTCCGTGTTGGGGGCTGCCGAGGAGGGCCAGCAGAGGGGCAGTGGGGTCTGGCTCCAGAGGTGGCCCTTGGGACCTGAACTCTGTGCAGCCATTAGTTACCGGATCATGCCTTCATCTGTCCAACAAGAACAAGCCAGGAGCTGAACCCCAAATGAGGCCGGAGGGCCCACGGAATTCGGGGGACCCACATCTGGGGGAGGAGAAAAACTCACCACCTGATTGTAGTCACATGGGGTGAGGGGACGGGAAACCGTCTTAACACAAGGCCACCAGCAGAGAGACTCCTCTTTATCTGGAGACCTTGAGACCTGCAGAGGGCCCAGGCAGGGGCCAAGCACCTGGGAGAGGCAGCGAGCTGGTCCCAGTGAGGGCTGGCTGGCGCAAAGGCCCCGGGGCCAGGCCTGCCTGGTAAGCAGAGGCTAGGGATGGCCAGGGCAGCCTGGGCATTTTTTTCAGGTGATCCCTACACCCAGCGTGGGTCTCAAACTCACAAGCCAGAGATCAAGAGTCGCACGCGCTACCAGCTGAGCCAGCCAGGCGCCCCCAGCCTGGGCATTTTTTTTTTTTTTTAACGAGGCAGAAGATGTTCAGAAATGTTTTATTTTTTCCCTGGTTGACAACGAAGTGATCATCTGAACGGTAACGCTCACACTGTGTCCTGAAGTAAGACACACAATCTGCTGGCAGGGAGAAAAGAGGCGAATTTCATGGTTTCATCTGTTACGCTCTTGCAAAAAAGAGCAAATCAGGCCAGTTTTAAATTTAACAAACAGAAACATTACTGGTGCTTATTATACCAACACATTTTTTCATATTGAGAACTACCCCATGAAGCAAGCATTAACCTCCTCGAAGATGGGGAAGCCGAGGCTCTGAGAATATCTGAGATCATTAAATCACATTATTCAGGAAGAGGCACAGCCAGGATGAGAATCCAGATCTTAAAAGCACATGGCTTATCAATTGAAAGAAAAAAGAAAAAGTCTTCCACTACAAGTGTAATACGTTTATCAGAGAGTATTTGGAAGAGTAGGAGGAAGGAAGAAAATCAATCCCTGACCCTGACTCCCAGTGGTTAGCCTGGGCATTTTTAATTCCGCATGTGAAGGCTGTCGCCTGGGCCTTTGGCTCCGGGGTGTGGTCTGGCATTTGTGTTCCGAGGCTGGCTGAAGGGAGGCGGGTGTTAAATGGAGTAGGGCATCTGCAGAGTTTCCGGGGAATTTGGGGTGATCTTTGCTTTCTTCAGTGTTTTACAGAGCTTCTGAAGTGAGCTTCTGTTGCTTAAAACAACTGTTTTCCAAGCAGTAATATCATCAGGTGGGGCGCTGTACAGTGAGCATGCCCCTCCTCTTCCCTCCGCCCGCTTCTATTACTTTCCCTGTGTCTCTCCAAGTCTACAGACAGTACGAACTGGCGCGGAGACAGTCGTCCACCTCTGCCCACAGAGGACGCTGTGTCCCGCACGCGTGGGCCACCGCCATGTGCTCTTCTCCACCAGCAGCGCTCAGCATGGGCTCACACTGCTGGGGGGCAGCTCGGGGCTGGCCCTTCAGGACCGAGGCCTGGCTTCCTCCTCCGCCGTTCTGGGATGCCCCCAGGACGGGCCTGCCCCAGCACTCTGTGTTTCTCACCTCACCACCCTGTGTGTTTCTTCTTTTTGAGGAGGTTGCCCTGGGGGAGGGGCCGCGGTGGCTGTGCACTCTGGGGGCGGGGGGAGCCCCTCCTGGCTGGCCTTCTGGAAAGGCACCGTCAGATGACTGCACAGTGAGAGCGAGACCAGCTTCCTCCAGAAGCTGCAGCCCCGGGCTCACCATCACATGTCTGGGAAATGAGAGGAGGAGAAAGCTGGGCTGTTAGGGCGGGAGCCGGGGTGTGTGGGGTGAGGGAGCCCGTCCTCGCGGGGCAAGCGCTGCCGAGCAGGCATCCCTCCTCCGGGGACAGAACTGGGCACACGAGGGGCATCCTGTGTCTGGGGTGCTGCCGGGGGCGGGGGGCTGGGTCAGCCTTCCTGCCTGAGGCTCCGTGTGCCAGCTTCTGTCTGTATTCCCAAAGGCCTGAGTGAGGAAAGGACGAGGTGAGGGCCTCTGAGGGGGACAGCCATGCCCTGTTGGGAGAGGAGGTGCAGCAAGCGTTCAGAAGCGTCTGGGGCACAGGGGATGCCATGGGAAGGGGAGACAGAAGCGGTGGAGGCAGGCTGCCTGCCTCGAGAGCCATCGGGCCGTCTGGCAGAGTGGGTGCAGGAGTCCACAGGCCCAGCGGGCAGCTGGTGGGCTCTCCCGCGTCCGCAGCAGCGTGGACCCCAATCTGCAGCCGGGCCCATGCCTCTCTCTGGGGGGCACTGAGGCCCAGGACAGCGGCCCTCTGCTGCCTCCAAGACCCCAGGCTTCAGGGAGCAGTGGGAGCATGATGTGGGCCCTCCCCAGTCCGCTTGGGGCTGCCTCAGGCCCTCCCCAAGCCCTCCCACGGTGGCTGCCTTGGGTGGAGTTTTGCTTTCTTTTTGGCAGGAAGGAACCTGAGTGGGAATCCCCTGAGCTGCCTGATGACCAGAGTGAGTCACCCTTTTCCAGCCAGCCAGGACTGAGGTGTCACCCGGTCTGAGCTGGTCAGCGGGGGCGGGTTGGCCACTTCCCAGTCTGGGCTGGGCTGGGGTTTCCTCTCCTGTTCTCAACTCTGCATGCCTCAAAGGCCTGTCACCAGAATCAAAGTTTTAAAAAACGTGTGTGTGAAAATCCTCAGGAACAGCAAAGTCAAAGAGCATTTTCCCGCTGAAACCACCGGCAGGTACTTTAAGATCGGCCCAGCCCTGCAGATGCCGAGGTCTCCAAGTGGCTGCCTGCCCAGGAGGCAGGAACTTTGCCAGGGAAATCTCTTCTGGACTCAGGGCCACATAGTCCCCGATCCTGGAAGAGTGGGGTCTGCTGCTCTCTGGGAGCTACCGCACAAAGGTAGGCGGACAGCTTCCTGATTTCACCCTGAAGGAAAGGGTGAGGGAGGGGCCACTGCTGCAGGTGAACCTCCTCTTCGTAACAAGAACCATCTCCTGCCCAGCTGCTGGTGGGCTGCCAGGACAGCCTTGGCCTCCCAGATGCTGGGAGGAGCTCACTTAGTCACAGGATTTGAACGAAACTTCACTGAACCTGTAGCTTGGACTGAGGAGTTGCTGGTGACAAACTAACTCAGCCTCGAAGTTCATGGAACCCGGCCTCTGCCTGAGTTCTATCAGAGGCAAGGCAGCCCAGCGGCTGAATCCAAGGATGTGGCACTTTGGAAAGGGGAGTTCGGACTCCAGACCAAGTAACGCTTATGCACGATGCCAGCATTTCTGGACCAAACGTGGAGCATTTAAATGATGTCACTTCAAAGCCTGCCTCTTGGGGCGCCTGGGTGACTCAGTCGGTGAAACGTCTGCCTTCGGCTCAGGTCATGGTCCCAGGGTCCTGGGATCCAGCCCCGCGTCGGGCTCCCTGCTGAGCAGGGAGCCTGCTTCTCCCTCTGCCTGCCGCTCCCCCTGCTTGTGCTCTCTCTTAAATAAATTAAATAAATAAATAAATAAATAAATAAATAATAAAATCTTTTAAAAAAAAATCCTGCCTCTTTTTCGGGTTTGTTTTTGTTTTAAAGAATTTATTTATTTATTTGACAGAGAGAGAGAGCACAAGCAGGTGGAGTGGTAGGCAGAGGGAGAGGGAGAAGCAGACTCCCCACCAAGCAGAGAGGCAGGGAGCCCGATGTAGGGCTCGATCCCCGGACCCCGGGAGCACGACCCGAGCAGAACACAGTCGCTCAACCACTGAGCCACCCAGACGCCCCTGTTCTTCGGTTTATCCCATCCCACAACCGTTCCCATTGCTAGATGATCCCCTCAGAGTGGGGGTGCCGGATGTGCTGTGTGACGGGGTAAAGAATCTTTTTTTTTTTTTTAAGATTTTTATTTATTTATTTGAGAGAGAGAGAATGAGAGAGAGCACGAGAGGGAAGAGGGTCAGAGGGAGAAGCAGACGCCCTGCTCAGCAGGGAGCCCGATGCGGGACTCGATCCCGGGACTCCGGGATCATGACCTGAGCCGAAGGCAGTCGCTTAACCAACTGAGCCACCCAGGCGCCCCCGGGGTAAAGAATCTTACCTCTCTGAGTCTTCATTTCTTTTTTTTCCCAAAGTACAGTGAGCAGTTGCCACCTGTGAACACTAGTATGAGACGAGACAAGATGCGCTTTGTCAGAGCCTTAGCAGAACCGCCGTTCAGGGAGAAATAGTCTCCTTTGGTAGGTAGGTGGAGAAACAGACTGGCCTCGGGTCACACACACAGAGGCAGAGATGGGGTCCGCACTCAGCCCACTTTCTCTGCCAAGACCACTGCCTTGTTTCTAGATGTTTGTGCGTGCCACATTTTTATGTGTCTGGAGGCCCTAGGTTGTGCGTTTTTGGCTTTGTTTGGTGGAAAAATTCGCCCAACAAATAATCCACCATTTAAACCACGTTAAAAGGTACAATTCAGTGGCATTTGTTCATTCATAGTGTTGGGCAACCATCGCCACCATCTAGTTCTAGAACATTCCACGACCCCGACGGGGGACCTGCTATCCTTCCCGCTCTTTGAGCAGGGTTTTTTTGTACTTCTCGGAATTGCAACCCAAACTGGAGTCCTGCTCTGAGCCGGGCTCCGGGGAAGGGAAGGCGCTGCCCATGGAGCAGGCTCCCCGGAGATGAAGCGCACAGAAGGGCTTCCCGCAGGAGGTTCGCTCCCCGCCCACCAGCGGCCCGCGCCCCGCCGCGCCGCGCCGCGCCAGCACCCGCGATCCGCGGACCTCGCAGGGACCGGGCCGGGGCTCGACTTAAGTGCCCACGTCGCGGCAGCTCCGACCAATCGGCGCCCGCTGCGGCCTCCCGGCGCGCTCCTGATAGGGTCTGGCGTCAGTCCGTCGGGAGGGCGGGCCGAAGCGGGGGCCGGGGGGAGATCTGACCAATCGGCGCCCGCTACGGCTCGCTGGGCGTTTCCGGTAGGCCCCAGCGCCAGTCAATCAGGCGGGCTCGGGGGCGGGTCCGCAGCGGCGGCGGCGGCTGGGCGGGCGCGCAGTTCCGGGCGCGCGGCGACCGTTGGTGAGTGGAGCCGCGGGGGTCGGGGGTCGGGGGTCGAGGGTCAGCTGGGGGCGGTGGCGGCGGTGGCGGCGGCGGCGGCGGCGGCGGCGGCGGCGGGGCCGGGGCGGCGGGCGCGCGTGGCGCCGGGGAGTCGGGGCCTGCAGATAGGGTGGCCGCCCCGCGGGCCTGAGGGGATTTCTCGGAGCTGGGCCGCCCGGAAACCGAAAGTCGGAGCGGGCCCGGCGCAAGAAAGTTCGCGAACGCCCGCGGGCGTCCACGGCGGCTCCGGCAGGGGGAGGGTCCCGGCCCGGGGTCAGCGCGCCGCACGTTCCCCCGCTCCAGGCGCAGCTGCCAGGAAGCCGCTGGCGGGCCGGTGCGCCCCGTGTCCGGCGCCCCGACCCCAGCCCCCCGGCGGGGCTGCTGACCTGTTGGAGGGGGACCGGCCCCCTGCGCGTGCGGGTCACGCCCTGTCGGCCCGGCGCCCCGCCCTCGCCCCCTCTGCCCGCCCGGCGCCCCGCCCGCCGCCCGCCACCTCCTGCTGGGCCTGGAGGCTCTTCTGGGTCAGTTGCATTGCACTTGACCCTTGAACGCCCTGGGGGTTGGGCGCCAAGCCCTGCAGAGGCGAGAGGCGGCGTGCAGCCCTTCTTTTTCGGGTAGAGAGTGCTTCACGGACGTTCGTGTCTTTGCGCGCGGCCACACTCCCCCGTGTTGTTCTGACCAGCTCACCTGCTGCAGCACCGCCTGTGGCTTTTGACTCCTTACCAACTGAACCAGCGGCCGCGGGGGAGCAGGGACAGTCAGTTAACCCATATTTTGTACGTCGTGTGTGTGGTGTATCCTCCTCGTACCGTAAGTCGGCTAGAGGAAAGGAAACGGTATTAAGAAAATGTGAGGGACAGAAAGTACCTCTACAGCCCTGGGTTGTTAAAAATGTGTGTGTCCGAGCCAAATCCACGTGGTTCAAGGATCACCTGTACCATTGCGGTGCCTGTCCCGGCCCCGTGGCCTCCCGACGCCCGTGAGTACAGGTGGGGTGTCGTGTGTGTGTGCAGGAGCTGGGTGGTGAGGACGTGGGGATGACCTTCGGCACTGGGGTACAGATCCTGCAGTGGGGCGACTCAGAACTGTCTGCTCAGGGGTCCGTGGCAGTGGAGAGCCCAGGACAGCAGTGTGCGGGAGAGCAGACGCCCTCCCTGGAGCCTGGCAGTGTGGGAGGGCCGTGGTGTCTGTCCACGCAGTGGTGGGTTTTACGTGGAAGTCTCAACCAGCCTCACATCGTTGCCAGCTTAAGTGCCGTACGATTTACATGCCACAGTATTCACTAATGCTTGAATCTAAACCAAAACGCTAAGAGTTGCTTAGCTTCAAGCCTTCTGCAAGCCACAGAGGCCCTCAGTGCTTCCAGCGGTGGCTTTTCCACACATCTGGGCGGCCCCTCTCCCTGGGTGCCCGGTTCTCAGAATAAAGCCCAGCCCCCTGAAGCCGTAGCTCCCAAAGGCATGCACTGGGACGTTGGGCACACTGGGCCTCTGTGCAGGTCCTTTTTTTTTTTTTTTTTTTGGTCATATTTATTTGAGAGGGAGTGAGGGCACTTGAGCATGGGGCACAGGGAGAGAGACTCTCCAGCAGGGCACACGGAGCCTGACACAGGGCTCGATGGATCCCGAGATGACCTGAGCCAAAACCAAGAGTCAGACACCTAACCAGCCGTGCCCCCGGGCCCCCCCATGTGCTGGTCCTTTTGCTTGCCGGTGCCTCCTGACATGCCCAGTCTGCGCCACATGTCCTTCCAGTGCTCTGCGGTGTCGCAGGCCTCTGCGTCCTGTGGCCGCAGTGTGCTGTGTGGTCCCGGCCCGTTAACTGCCTCAGTGTCCTCAGCACCGCGCCTAGTGCAGGACAGGAGCCTGTAGAGACGTGCTGCGGCTGTGTGTGCCCCTCGCTGTTGCACACCTTGCTGGCCACCTTGGGGGCTCCGAGGGCAGGGGGCTTTCAGCCGGGGCTTCTCTCTCTATTGAGTGGTTTTTTAAACTTCCCCGGGGAAATCAGTGTAGACGTCGTTTCTGTGAGGACCTGCAGGAGTAGGTGGCCACGGTGGGACTTGGGGACTGGGGCACAGCTCTCACGGGGCACTTGTTCCAGAGAAGGCCTCGTCTCCAAGAAGATGAAGGCCTTTTCACTCTGTGTTTGGAGAATCGGATCCGGGTCCCTCTCTGGCAGCGGGAAATGCCCGCCTGCCCACCCTCCCCGCAGCGTGCTCAGCTCGCTGGCGCGGGTGTCCACGGCAGGACATCGTGAACGTGTGTAGAGCCAAAGGCAAGAAGGTCCAGGAAAGAAAATCCAGAGAAAATGACGCCCGGACTGCACACAGGCCGCCAGGAGTGGGGTGCGCACCTCCATGGTGTTCTGGGGTCCGGCCTGTGCTTGCTGTGCCACTCTCCGTGCACTGGGCCTGCTCCTTTGTGGGGAGGGCCCTTGAGTCCACAGGGAAGACACGTCACTGTGCCACATAGTGTCCCACCCCTGCACAGAGGGTCTGAGCCTCGGAGGGGGGTGCAAGAGGCAGACTCCGGAAGCCGTCCAGGGTCTGAGCAGGAACAGGCTTGAGGACACTTTCCCGGCAGGGCTCCAGGGGCAAGTGGAGCTGGTGGTCTTGTGACCTGGTTGTGGTTTAGGAAGGTGAGTACTCAGCAGGGATGGGGGTAGGAGGTAGAAGAAGGGGGTACCTCAGAAGGGAAGGCCTGTACACGTTCCAGGATCGGGGTGCCCCGTTTGAGATGGTATGGAGGAAAGGCTGGATTAATGGGTGTGTAGGAGTCCATGGAGGAGCCGGGAGCCTGGGAAGCCTGGGGCGGCAAGTGCCCCATGCACAGGCGTGGGTCCCAACCTCCTGGTGCTTAGCTTATTATCCAGAGGAGACAGGCCCGCACAGTGCAGTTTCATGACCGCTGAGAGGGAAGGCCTTGTTGAGAAGCCATGACCCCTTGGACAGGCAGGGTGGCGGGCAGAACCACTGGGAAGCCTTGGAATGTGAGGGTAGAGTAACTGAGTCCCAGCCAAAGGTCCCTCTGGCTGCCGGGAGGACCACAAGAGGCTGTGGCTGTGTATCAGGTCACGGGGGACGGCGGCCAGGGCCCAGCAGTCGCAGTGCAGTCAGATTCCGGGTGTTTGTGGAGGGCGGAGCTGTTCAAGGGGAGTGGATGAGAGAGAGTGGTCTCTGGGAGTGTGGCTGGAGCAGCCGATGGGCTGAGCTGATGGGCTGCCAGCTCTCGGGGCAGGGGGAAGTGCGGGCACTGACAGAGGTCAGGGAGAGGGGCGGGGGAGCAGGGTGGTCACTTGGGTCAGGCGGAAGAAGGGACAGAATTGCTGCATCATGACTGACGGATCACCCTGTCCCTGTTGAGAGAGCCCCAGTTTTGAATCATAGACAGTATCAGCATGTAGATCGTGCGAAGACATGTGAGCCAGCACTTCAGACTAGAAACGCTCCCCCACAGTATCTGCTCGCGATGGAAACAAGTTGTTGGGCGTGAAGTTGGTACCAGGCTACTATTTGGCATTATGCTGAGCCTGGAAAAAGATGAACTTAAGTATAAAATTATATATTTTAAACTGGATTTCTAGTTCCGGGCAGGGGGGAGGGGGTTGTCTTGTGCTCCCAGCTGCATGCTGATTGGCCTTCTCGAATATTGCTTCAGTGGGCTTGTTAGGCAGGTGTGTTGGAACTGGGTGGAACCAGGTAAAATCAGGCACGGAATCCCAGTATTGGACAAAACAGAACTGGCTGTCAGTGAGGACATGAATTTGAGAAGTTGAGTCCCTGGCGTTTGGGGTATCACAGGCTGAGGGTTGAACCCCTGTGCCTGCCTGGCGGCTTGATGACGCCCACCCCGGCAGCCAGGTGCTCCCATGTCTCATTTGATGTTAGTTTGGGGACTTACACCACTACCCCATCTCATGCCCCAGGCTGGGACAGTGGTGCCAGCTGCCCTGTGGCCTCCAGCTCAGCCGGTGGTTCCTCGCGGGGACGCCCCTCTCCCTGGGTCCTCCTGCTCTGCACTGACGCAGAACCTGGGCTTGTCAAGGGGCTGGACGCCCCGACTCTAACCCTAACCCTTCCATGTCAGAACCTGGTTTTCAGGTTGCTCTGCCATTTTTAATGTTATGAGACAGGGTTATTTTGGATAAACATGCATGGGTGTACCATAATTAGGGATTTAAAGGCCTTTTTTGACTCTTAGGGGGTAGAAATTCCATCTTTTTTTTTTTTTTGAAGTTGAGGTATACATGCAGCAAAATGTGCAAATCCCAAGAATACAGCTAGATGAACCTTTGTCGACGTATACGGTCATTTCCAGCACCCCAAAAGGCCCCCTCCTGCCTCTTGCAGGCATTGACCCCCTGAATGGGAAATGGCTGTGTTTCTCTACTCACGGTACTTCTGACACCAAATATGTGGTTCCTGGGACCCCCTCCTTGGGTTCAGTGGTTTCTAGAGTGGCTCACAGAACTCCAGCAAACACCAATTCCTTGAAACAGCCCGATGGCAGAGATGCACAGGGCAAGGTGTGGGACAGGGACGCGGAGCTTCCATGCCCTCCAACACACCCCTCTCTCAGCACTGTGGAGCTCTCTGAGCCTCATTCTTCATGAGGTTATGGGGGCTCCGTCATGAAAGCATGGTTGATTAAATTATTGGTCATTGGTGATTAGGTCAATCTCCAGCCCCTCCCCCCTCCCTGGTGGTGGGGGGCAGATGTGGAAGGGGCTTATGAAAAACAGAGAGGCTTCCCTGTCCCCGTGGCTCGGGAAATCCCAGGGGTTTTAGGAGCTTTGTGCCAGGAACAGGGAAGAGGAGGGAGTCTCCAGTGTGTCACAGCCCCATGGCGCCAAAGGGGATTGCTTCCCAGCTTCTGTTATCACAGGCCAGCTTTGTCTGTCCTCAAACTTCGGATAACTGGAACCATTCTGGACATACTGTTTTCTCTCTGGTAGAAATGGTCTTTTAACAAAACACAAATCTGTTGGTTGTACGAAGTGTGTGCATTCACGTCTGAAGCTTGATTTTGGGGAATGAATATGAAATCCAGGACAGGCTGAATGGGAATACTTGTTCCCACGAATCATTGCAAATGTTTATAACCAGCTTACCCACGAGAGGATTTGGAAGCTTGACAGGACCAGTAGGGCGTTTTGGTTCTAGGTTGGGGTGCTTCTGACTCCTGAGTCCTTTTCTCCTACATGCAGTATAGCCGGTTGCCCCCCCCCCCCCCGTCCTCGGTGCCTGTGTCTGGTGCTGCTGGCTGCGCCGGTCACCCAGGGAGGCCCCCAGGCCCCATGTAATTCCAGATGGGTGGACGTGTGCAGACCACCTAGAGGTTCAGAAGTTCAGGGCCAGAGACAGGGAAGTCTAGGGTTGGGGCAAGCACCACACCACAGCAGCAGGACTTAGTGTTGATGGCCTTCAAAGTATTACTTTTTTTTTTTTTAACTTTTTAAATTTATTTGACAGAGAGAGAGCACAAGCAGGGGGAGCAGCAGGCAGAGGGAGAGGGAGAAGCAGGCTCCCCACTGAGCAGAGAGCCCGACGTGGGACTCGATCCCAGGACCCTGGGATCATGACCTGAGCTGAAGGCAGATGCTTAACGACTGAGCCACCCAGGTGTCCCTCAAAGTGTTACATTTGGCACAACACTTTTGAGTCTTTATGATGTCTTTTCGTTACAGTTCTCAAAAGATCAAATGTGTATGAATGAGATTTGAATTACACATTTAAGGACTAAGCTGGGAACTCCGCAAGCACAGCATGGGCAGTGGCAGGACCTGTGGGCTGGTGCGTGGTGTGGGTGGGCTCCTTGGGCTCTCCAGGGCCACTTCTCCACATTCAGAACAGAAATGCCCCCACCGTCAGGGGGGTGCTGTGTCAGGTAGTTGTGACTGCTGAGTAGGCTGTGTTGATGAGGTCATCGAGGCCTGGCTGTGTGTTGCGGCCTTTCACCTTTTTCATCACTT
Organism: Eumetopias jubatus; assembly: GCF_037043125.1. NCBI lineage: Eukaryota > Metazoa > Chordata > Mammalia > Carnivora > Otariidae > Eumetopias > Eumetopias jubatus. Next base: position 94,241,918 of record NW_028274821.1, read on the forward strand.
GGAGAAAGAGACCATTTGTGTGGTTCTTTTATATCTAACAGGAGTACACGTTGATGGATTAGTAAAATGAGTTCAGTCTGCCACAGGAGTGATCAGTCGGCCAAAAAGATGGGCCTGGTTTCAAGTAGATGGAACATCAATGCCAAAGAATAAAGCCTTGTCTCACAGATGCTGAGGGAAGCTGCTCGGTGAGGTTTTAAAATGAGAAAAGCATCCCTGTAGCCCTTGTGCCCTGTCATGGTGGTGTTTGTTTCTTATTTTGCTTTTTTTCTCTGTCCGTATAAAACAGGACTAAATTTAGCATCCTTTATACGTGATGCTCTTTTTCACTTAACGAGTTGAACATAAGGTAGAGATCTAAAGAGTGTGTCTTTTTTTTCCCACTAGTGTTATTTAAAGGTAAAAGTCTCTGTCTAATGTAGTTTATAGAGCAGTGATTTTCAAATCATTGATGGTTCGTGAAATCAATTTAGTAGCGTGACCAGAAAAAAGACAGAATGTGCAGAATGCCTGAGAGTAAGCAGACTTTCACGGGTCCTTTGTTCTGGTCGGTATTTGTGTGTAGCACAAACGTGGCCTTGAAAAACATGGGCTGAGGGCGCCCTCCCTCCTTGCTTGCCCTGGCCGGCACTGTTAGTGCGTCCGTGAGGTCTCCAACTTTTGGGTTAGCTTTTCCACCGAAGGCCTTATTAAGTGGCGCTTTCTAGTGCCCACATGTCTGTGTCATGAGGGCTCGAAAGAATGAAATCCCCCAGTTGTCAGAGGGACAGATGGATGGTCCAGGGGCCCAGACGCGCCCACACGTGCTGACAGTGTGTGGACCAGCGAGAGGGACTCGTGCCATCCTGCTGAGTGGCCGTGGGCACGACCCTCCGTCTGTCCAGTGGTTGGAGGAGTAATTGCAGGTTATAAAACTATAACCTGTGTGCTCTGGCATGCCAGCCCAAGCAGGGCCTCACAGATTACAAATCCAGAAGCCTTGACTGAAAGTGGCTTTGCCCAGTAGATAGGAAACAGGGACACACTGTCTGTCGCTGCTTTCTGTGGTGTCCGACCAGCTCAGGACACTGAAGACCGCCTTATGGACATAGGAAAGAGGCACATCATTTCAGAATGCCCTGGTTTGGAAGTTGATGTGCTCCCCATGCACATCCGGGAGAGGACCCAGGGACGTGTTTCCAGGGGCATTTGGGGAAGGAAGCTCTTTGGAGCATTTGCAAGGGGGCCAGGGCGGCTCTGAGTTAATAGTGCTTCATGTTCAGGGGCTGTCGGGGGCTTGTCCTTTTTTAAGGGTTAGCAGTACAGTTGCTTTTGAGATGCTGGACATTGAACAGTGCGTTCCGTGCAAGGTCTCAGAATGCTGTGGAAGCCTCTCCCCCATCCAGCTCTGCGTCCTGGTTGCCTTGCCTCGGGGACCTTGCCAAGGCCTGGAGGATAGCAGAGGGCAGCTCTCAAGTGAGAGGGACCCTGGTGACGGTGGCCGGGGAGCAGAGCAGTGGTGCCAAGCAGGCTACATGCCTTCTCTCGGGTGACATTGGAGGCCAATGTGTAGGGTGGCCACCTCTTGGCTACTGCCTCAGACCGAGCACAGCTGGTCAGAATTTCCTGCCGGGCTGATTTGTAGGAAGCTTGGGCTAGACAGGAAGGCACAAGGATCAAGGACTGCGGATGGCCAGTGTTGGCGGGAAGGTGGCATCCTCCAATGCCGGCACACGCTCTGTCCGTGGTAGGCTGGGTGACCTTGAGAACAGCCTGTTGGTCTAGAGGCTTCAGGAGGGCATGCTGGTGCGGCGTGAGCAGGTTGCCCCTGGCTAAGCCTTGGCTTCCATGCGTGTAGTGGGAACTTGGGTTAGATTGTCTCCAACGCTCTCCAGAGTGCTAAAGTCTTGCTTCTCAGATTCTTGACCACCGGTAGCTTGACAACCCAGGCACCTCACCGCCGGGCAAGGGCTGTTTTCCCTAGAGGAGGACCCTGGAGTTGAGGCACCTCTTAGGACTCTCCAGGACGCGTTCTGTGTTCTTCCTTAGGACGTGGCAGTTTGCGGCTCTCATGGCTGCAGCCAGCGTGACCCCTCCCGGCTCCCTAGACTTGTTGCAACCTGGCTTCTCGAAGACCCTCCTGGGGACCAAGCTGGAGGACAAGTACCTGTGCTCGGCCTGCAGGAACATCCTGCGTAGGCCTTTCCAGGCGCAGTGTGGCCACCGCTACTGCTCCTACTGTCTGACCAGCATCCTGAGGTACTGCGCGCGGGTAGTGGGCAGTGGGGCTCGCCTCGGGGCCGTGCTGCCCAGGGAGGCGGCTCCAGGCACGCACGCGTCCGCAGGGGATGTGCTCCGGGTGGTGCTCCCTGACGGCAGAGGTTCGCTGCAAACGAGAGCGTGAAGCTCGTGACGGAGGAGGATGGGTTGCACATGGACTTGGACGCGGGGGCTGAAATAAACACGTCACAGTCCGTTCCCGGCTGTTCCTAGTTTGTCACGTGGGCACAAGACCGTTTGCAGTGGATGTGCTACTCCAGATGATGAACACGTCCCCAAGAGCCCACAGCCTTTAGTCTGAGGGCGGGGCCCCGTGGCACATGGAGGGCCGGGGTGGGCGCAGGGAGCCAGCAGCTCCTTCCTGGGGACCTGGCCCCAAGTGGTGGGCCATCAGAGAGCACCTCTGTTCACAGTGGAAGGGATCGACATGATTAGAGGGTTTGGATTTTATCCCCCATTTTAAAGGTTTTCACCGTGGTACGTCGATGCATGCTCCTGAGTGATGCGGTGTCAGTCTGGAAGGCGCAGAACTCGGGTGGAGAGTTGCACACAGCGTTCTTTGCAGCGGGTTTGATGGTGGGCCTTTCCCCCTTTCCTCACTAGCTCCGGGCCTCAGAACTGTGCTGCCTGCGTTCACGAGGGCATATACGAAGAAGGCATTTCCATTTTGGAAAGCGGTTCGGTAAGTGAAAAGTCTTCAAAAAACGTCAAAATGAACAGAAAATGTTTTGGCGTTTCTTTTAACAACACCACTGGCTGTGTGGCGCTTGAGCAGCTAGGATGCGCCCCTCCCTGCCACGGTCACGCCGAGAGCTTGGAGCGCTCGCTGGGAGAGAGCGTCTTGGTCCTGGGCCTCAGTCTGGAAGACTTGCAGCACTGATGGCGGGGTAGGGTGGCGGGCAGCTGGGAGGAGGCGGCCTAACCCTAGGAATGCTTTCCTCAGGCTTTCCCAGACAACGCTGCACGCAGGGAGGTGGAGAGCCTGCCGGCCGTTTGTCCCAGCGACGGCTGCACCTGGAAGGGGACTCTTAAAGAGTATGAGGTAGGGGCCCCCTGTGCTGGCACGGCCTCCCAAGCCTGAACCCCGCCCCTAAAATGATCACACGGAGTCTACACGAGCCCGCCAGGGAGTGCCTAGCTGCTCCCCATAGGTGCACGCAGACTTAGGGGGATCGTGCCTCAGAAGGGGGAGTTACCTCGCTGGGCCCCATTTCCTGCTGGGCGGAATGCTGTAGAGGGAGGCAGACCTCGTCTTCGCTCTGAGGGCACCGCTGCAGCATCTCCCGGAATGTGCAGGAAAGGAGCTTTTTTGGTCGTATGTTTTCAGACAAGGGCTTTCTCATTTTGAATTGTACAGTCATTGGAAATTGCGAGAGTAAGCCGCACGTTTGGTCTGTGATCACAGAAAGTCACCTGGCCAGTGACGGGGCAGGGGCTGGTGTGCCTATGTTGCCGAGGCCTCTGTCAGCCTCCGGTGGGGGCTTCTGTGTGATTGGCAGCTAGAGGCCAGGCCTACAGCAGGCAGCCTCCATAGCTCACGCATTTGGCCATCCCCTCTTCCTAACTAGCGCATCAGACGGTTACTGGCACACAAACGTCCTGGTAGCCAGGTGTCCACCAGCAGATGAAGACACAAACCAAATGTGGTCTGTCCACACCATGGAATAGTATTCAGCCATAAAAAGGAAGGAAGGAAATCCTGACATGTGGGTGGACTTTGAGGCCACCGTGCTCAGTGAAGTGAGCCCATCCTTGAGGACATGTCCTGTGGGAGTCCGCTCCTGTGAGGGCCAGAGAGGCAGGAAGGGGCAGGGTGGCTGCCCGGACAGGAGGGCAGGAGTGGTGCAGAGTAGCAGGTTGGCCTCTCACAATGGACAGCCCTGTTGGCGAGGCTGGAGGGGCTGTTGGGTGTGGAACCCTGGCTCTCCTAAGCTCAGGCACTCTCCTGCCCCGACCCCGGGATAGCCCCTGCCATGAGGTGGGCGCTGGACACTGAGTCGTGATAGTGGCGGAGGGCCCGTCGGGGCTGGAAGTGAGACCTGAGCTCCTAGCAGCCTTCTCCCTTCCTGCTCCCGGCCTGTGTGCCGAACTTCCCTCATTCTCTTGACCAACCAGACTTTCTGGTCTTCAGGCTGTAAGCTGTATGTTTCCAGAGGAGCAGCTTGGCCGTGTCTAGGGAGGAGCCTCTGGTGGGGTAGGCTAGGAGATGCACTTTCCTTCCAGTGGGCACCTGAGGCCTAGAAGTGAAGCAGCTCTGGGCTCCCCACGCCCTTTCTGATGCCTTCCTAGGAGTGAGACCCAGAGGCCCCTGGGCTGCATACATGCAGGTGGGAGGTTCTGCTCTGCAGCTGTTACTGCCTGGGGCTGTCCAGAGAGTAGGCCTTGGGTTTGGGGTCTCTCCTGGGAGGGTGGAGAGCCCCAGCAGGCTCTGGGGGTTGGGTGGGTGTAGGAGACCATGAGGGGCACAGGGAGTAGACACGGGGAGCTGTGCTGCCTTCTGCAGGGACCCAGAAACCCCCCTGGGGACAGGTAGAATAACCCCCACCTTCCACTCTGGGAGGCTGGTTTCTGCTGCCTCCAGGCCCGTGGTGCGGGCAGGCGGTGGCTTCACGGGTCTCCAGCTGAGGGCCAGGGACCACAGCCAGCCTGTGGGCTCGGCCACAGCCCTGCAGGCATGCAGGCTGGAAAGTCCCTGGCTGGCCCGGAGAGCCCCGGAAAGTCCCTGAGAGGGTGGGTTTGGTCATGTGGGAGGGCGGGCGCTGCTCTGGGACACTAGGTCTGGCCCTTTGGTAAAACCTCTCCCTGGCTGTGAATGTCACAGGCTTGGGCGAGATCAAGGCTTCCGAGCACACCCGCCCGCCACTCCGAGCCAACACGGCTGCCCTTTGCGGTGCTCGAACTCGTGGTGGCATTGTGAAATGCTGGTGCTGTGGCTGAGCTGTTTGGAAAGTCCTGGTTAGCCTTTGAATGTGATTTTCCTTTGCGACATGTCTAGTATTTTCTAAGAATGCAATGACTTAAAACTCCGGGTCAGGTCAAAGACATTTGTGGAGCGCCTGCCAAGTGCTGAAGGTGCCCCAGTGCACAGCCCCCGGGCTGCTGCTCTGGGAACGGGCCTAGAGCCTGTGGCTGGCGGCAGAGGAGGGGGCTGGCTGGCGGGGGGAAGGCTCTCCGGAGAAGGGCCTGGAGAGGAGACCTAGGTGCCCGGAGGCCGCAGTTGAAAGGCAAGGCCGAGCCAGGCATGCTTGGTCACCCCACGCATCCCAGTAAGTTCAGAGTCTACACAGCTCTGTTCGCTGGGACACTTGGTTTGAATTCTGGTTGAATAAATACTGATTTCTCCAAAGTGTGTGCTTCTCTTGGAGCCGACGCGAGGGTGGTCCCTCTGAGCCCATGAGGTGGTGCTGTGTGTCTGCTCAGAGGCGGCCCTGGGGTGACAGGTGTGCAGGTCTCCGATGTCAGACACACCACCGGGGTGGCAGTCTGCAGAGCACTGTGTACCCTTGGCCGCTCTGTGCTGTTTTGGGGCCCCTACGTCGCTCCTGCAAGTATTTTATTGTGCGTTCAACAACAGTCCTAATCAAACCCCAGCACCTTGACTATAGGTGCTGTATCTTTGCCGTTTTGTGAGCTGTGACCATCTCTGGGACTCCTCCTTGGTTCACTGTGATTGTTTATCACGTACTTGGTGTGGCCCAGGCGGTGCGGTCCATCTGCCCCAGCCCTGGGGGTTCCAGGAGGTTATGCTCTGCTGCAGTGCAAGTGGATCGGGGGGGCTAGGCCGTCCGGCAGGGAGCCCAGCAGGCTGCAGCGACACTGTAGGAGTGCTCCTCTGCTGGGCCACAGCGTCCGGGACGTCGTGCGGCAGGGGGTGTCCTGGCTGGCCGGCCTGCCTGGTGTGCGTCCTTCGGACAGCAGACCTCGTGTGGCAGCCTGTGGGGTGCTCTGCTGGGCTGCCATGGGGTCACTGGGGAGGCTTGCTGGGAGTGGGGCATTTGGTCTGGCGTGTGACCCCGTGGGAGGTCAGAGGGCAGGGATGCCTGCTCCGGGGGCTTGTGGCGTGGGGTCCTGTGAGGAGGTGTGGGCCCCACCGGCCGTGACTCTGCAGTCTCCGTGTGGGAAGACTGGCGGGAATGGCGCCGCACATGGGCTGCGTCTCTCTGGAGCTCACCCATTGCTTCTGCTCCCTCGGGAAGTGCTGGGCTTTGGCGCCTACAGCCAAGCCTGTGGCACGAGATGGAGACACGGCCAGCGTGTTTCCCGCTCGGGAACAGCACGTCTGAGGCCCTCCCTGCTCCTCTCAGGTGTGCCGCGACCAGGCTGTCCGGGGGAGCCCTGAAGGCCCAGTCCCTCAGGAGGGCATCGCAGCCTGGCTGCCCCTGCCCAGACTTCTGTGGAGATGCTGAGCCCACGGCGGAGGGCCGCCTCCTGCTCTGGGCCAGTCCAGAACTTCTCTCACAGTGACCTCCCCCTCCTTCCGCAGCGGGCTCCACGTTGTCCCCAATGTGCCCTAGTGTGTCCTGCCCAAAACTTAACATGGTGCCGAGTGAGGTCAGCCCGGCACAGAAGGACCAGTCCCGTGTGTGAGTGGAAACCCCCGGGAGGCCGGAGGAGTCGGCCCCACAGACGCGGGGTGGGGGGCTGGGGGGGGGCAGGGTTTAACAGGACAGGGTCCAGTGTGGGAAGATGGCTGTGCTCTGGGGACGGACAGAGGGGTCGGTGCACAGCAGTGTGAACACACGGACGCCCTTAAAAGCAGTGAAGATGGTAAAGTTTGTCGTGTATGTTTTACCACAGTAAAAGACACTTAACAAGAGACAAACCTTGAGCTCCCTGTTCCCCCACCCTGCGCCCCTTTGCAGTTCCCCTTCCTGGCAAACTTGCCGTGGACCTGCGGGCTGTGTTGGGTCGTGGGCTCCGGGTCCTTCCTGCCGCCCTTCCCCATCTTTTCTGCCACCACCTTCCCCGCTCAGGAAAGCCACCGCCTGGGGGTTCGGCTGGGTTCCTGCTCCCACCTGCATGTGGTTCTGTGGCTCCAGAAGGGGCAGCCCATGCCCGCCTTCCTCCTGGGTGCTGTCAGCTGGAGGGTCCTGGGCTGGGCCCTGCTTCCCTACGTCGCCACACCCTCTCCGGCCACACCACCGGTGCGGGCTGTCAGCGAGGGTGTTGGCACAAGCAGGTAGGCTCCCGGTCTGGCTGCTGTGGCCTGTCCTCCCAGCACACAGACTCTCGTCACCCCTGGGCCTTTTGTCCACTTAGAAGCGGCCCTGCTCTAGGCCCTCTGCCTGGGGCCTGGGCTCTGTCGCCCCTTGGAGTGCCCTCCCTCTGCTCCTGCCTCTCTCTACCCCACACTGTCCCTGCCCTCTGTGGCCCCCTCACTGTCTGGACAGTGGTCCTATTGTCCCTGAATGTCACTCTGGAGCATGCCCAGGGAGGGATGTTTTGGGGTGTCACATGGGTGGGGTGCAACCAGCTCGACTTGAGCCCCACTCGGCTCTGACCCGGAGCACAGGTATTGCAGTGAATGAGATTCTTGGCACCGTGGGGTTGGTGCAGGGTCCCAGTGGCCCTCGGCGGGGCGCCTGTCTCTGTGCACACGCGGAGCCCGGTGACGGCAGCCTGTAGGTTCCCCTGTGCGCTCTGTCAACACTTTTGCTCCCTTTGTTGCCAGAGCTGCCATGAAGGACACTGCCCGTTCATGCTGACCGAGTGCCCGGCATGCAAAGGCCTGGTTCGCCTGGGGGAGAAGGAGCATCACTCGGAGCACGAGTGCCCGGAGAGAAGCCTCAGCTGCAGGCACTGCCGGGCGCCCTGCTGCTGGGCAGACATGAAGGTGAGGGCGCCCTGTGGGCTGTCGCCACGGTGCAGAGCTGACTGCTGCCATCGCGGCTGGTTTGGTGTTTTCGCTGCATGCCGCCAGCCCTTCCCTTGCAGCCACTTAGGTAGAAGGTTCTGGGCGGGGAACTGCGTTGGGTATGAAGGCAAAGCTCAGTTGTTATTTTAGAAAAATGCACACACAGCAGCGGTGCAAGGCCCATGCCACCCTCACTCGCACGTGTCCGTGCCGGCACTCACCGGGCTGCTTCGGGCTCCCCACGCTCAGTGCGTGGGTCCCAGGCTATGTGTCGTTCTCCCTGAAAATCCTTGAGACTGTTTCTGAGCATGTTTGTTTCTGGAGAGCTGTATGTGTTACTGTTACTTCTGAGGCGACTCCCTGCTGTCCCTGACTCACTCGCTGCCCATGTTCGTTGACGTCTGTGAGCATCTGTCCCCACACTGCCCCTCGATGACGTGTCTGCAGGGTCTCTTCATCTTTAATGGTGCTCCGCGGGTGTCTTTCCTTTGCTGCTATTTATTAAGGAAGCTGGGCTGCGCTGTCGGCCGACCGCGTCCCCAAGGAGCCCTTGCTGCGTTCCTCAGTCCCCTCGTCTGTAAGCCGCTCAGTGCAGTGGCCTGCCGAGGGCCAGAGTGCATCGGGCTGCCAGGGGTGGCTTCCCGGAGGCGTTCCATCCCCTCGCAGGGCCGTGGTCAGTCCCGCCAGCCTTGCGCCTCGGGGCCAGAGCGGCCATTGGCACCGTTCGTGGCCCAGTTTCAGTTAGGGTGACCCGCAGCAGTGTTCTCCCCGAGTCACCGTTGCTGGCTCGTCCTTCTCGCGTTGCCCTGGAGCTGCCGGACGAAGAGGCGGTTCTCCGAGGCCTCTGAGCGCCTGCAGGACCCACCCCATTGGAGGTCTCAGGGGAACCGCCGCCCCAGAATGAGGCCGTGAGACGGCATGGGTGACCTCGCACACACCCTGGCCCCTGACCGTGTCTTTCAGGCCCACCACGAGGTCTGCCCCAAGTTCCCCTTGACTTGCGATGGCTGTGGCAAGAAGAAGATCTCACGGGAGAAAGTAAGTTGTTTGCCGGCGCCCGCAGGGACAGGCGGGTGGGGCACGGTGGCGGGGAGGCGCTCGCGCCGTGGTGCGGGGCTCCGACCTGGCGCCGGAAGGAGAAGCAATGGCTTGTGGCGAGAGGGTTAGGTGACCTGTGTGTCGCTTTTTTGTGACACTTCCGGAGGTGGAAATGACCCAGCCTGAAGTCACACGTGCCTGAGACCCTGGCCCAGAGCCTGCCCACTCAACTGCCTTTCATCCAGAACACTTTGGTGGCCGCAGTGGGACTCTGCTCCTTTTTTTTTTTTTTTAAATTTTGTTTGGGAGAGAGCATGAGCCCGCAAGCAGAGTGGGGTGAGGGACAGAGAGGGAGAGGTACAAGCAGACTGCGCACTGAGCGGGGAGCCCGACGCGGGGCTCGATCTCACGACCCTGAGATCATGACCTGAGCTGAAACCAAGAGTCATTGAGACCCCAGGCGCCCCTCATGTTCCATCTTAAGAGAAAGTACGTCGTGGGTTCATACTGGTAGTTGTGGTTACGATTTTTGCCTGGTGTCCGTGTTTGTAGCTCTTCCTGCTGCAGGGCATGGTGGTAGGTGCTGCCCCCCCAGACGCAGCCCCACCGCTCCCCACGCCAGTCCTTGATTGTGTGCTGGCGGCCTGTCTCTGGCTCCTTCTGCTCTTGCGGAACGCACGGTCAGGCTGCTGCGTCTTGGCGGTCCTGGGAGGCAGTCTCTCGGTGGTAAGCTAGCTGCCGTTCGTCGCTCTGCTTTCAAGTCTCTTAAGATTGCCCTTGTGGAGCAAATTGTCTTGTAGTTTTGTAAAATGGTTGTGTGGGTCCAGAGTGAAAACCAGGGACAGTGTGCTGACGGGTCAGAGTGCTGGTCCCAGCCCCACCAGCAGGTGTGGTGACACCCTTGGGGGCTCGCCAGGTAATGCCTGAGAAAGACTGTCCCAGGAGGTTCAGTGTGCGTCTCTCAAATCACGAATCCGTTGGGGCTTTTTGCTTAGGGCTCACCTGTGTTTCTCTTACTGGGGACCGGGGACCACTGGGGACTCCTGCCCATTTCTTGTGGTGGGGAGAGAATCTTAGTCCTTCTTTTCTCTGTTTTTTTTGAACTCTTAAGTGTTGGGTAGCTTGCGTTAACAGTCCCTTGTCCTTTAGTTTAATGTTTTGCCTGTGTTTCCATTTGGCGTTAGTAGCTCTGATCGTCATTCCAGGGCCCTGACAGATAGAGGCAAGAGGGACCTCTCTTAAGTGGTCCTGTGGCTGCCCCTTGCCCTCGCCCACTTCTGAGAGCAGTCATCCACCTTTGTCTTTGCCGGCAGAAGGGGCTGCTGGGTCAGCGCCCAGCGCGTGTGTAGTTCCCTTTCCGGGTTCTGCATCTATTCTGTGGGGCTCTGTGTGGTCGTGTGCCAGTGCCATGCTGGGTCAGTGGTGGGTGTCTGACCCCTGGTCAGGCTGGCCCCTCCTTGCTCCCAAGGCCCTGGGGCCTCGGACACCACATGTCTTATGAGCGGAGAGTCCGGGGTGCAGAGGCCCGAGCGTGGGATGGGGTGTCTGCAGGTGTTCTGAGACATTGGCCCACAGCGTGAGTCCCTCAGCCTGCACCCACCTCCCTTTATTGACACCTGCAAGCTGCGTGTGCACGTACGTGTGCGTGTGCGCTTATGCACCTCTGGCTCTGGAATGGGGTTGTCAGGTTTTGTTCAGCGTGAGACTAAAGCGTGCACAGGTGGGGAAGAGAGAGTACGGGCACTTAGAGCATCTGTGTTCTTCTAGTTCCAGGACCACGTCAGGGCATGCGGCAAGTGCCGAGTCCCGTGCAGGTTCCACGTCGTCGGCTGCCCCGAGATGGTGAGTCCCACTGGCCGTGGGTCCGCTGGGGCTGGTCCTCAGGGGAGCTCCCTGTTTCCTGAGAGGGGGCCCCGCGGGAGCGTGCCGTGCACCCTCTTCCCGAATGCAGTCCTTGCTCGGCCTCCAGCCCGGCCTCCTGGTCTCCCTCCCACTTCCCCTGCTGCTTCCTCGGCCCGCAGATGTCCCTGCCTCAGCCCGGGCTCTGCTCCGTCCGCTCGTCCTCCTGGTGCTCTCACGGGGCCCCACCTCTGACCACCCCTCTCTGCTGAAAGTGCCCAGTGCCTTGTACCTCCCTGATAACCTGGTGGGCGTCTCAGGCCTCAGCTGCACACCGGGCCCCCCCCGCCCAGTCCTCCCACCTGCCCGAAACGAGCCCCTCATGTCGCCCAGCTCTTCCAGCCGAAGCCCAGCAGTCACTGTGGGCCCTCCCCTTGTCTCCGGTACCGTGTCCTGTCCACCCGGAGATCCATGGCTGCTGCAGACGGTCCCAGACCCCACCTGCCTCCCCTGCCTCCGTGGCCTGTGTGGCCCTGGCCGCCCCTGACCTCATCTCGGGGCTGGTCACTGGCCTGGCTGTCCGTGCGCACATTGACCTGTCCCACCTCAGGACCTCGACCTGTGGGCTTCTGTGCAGCTCGTTCAGGCCTCTGTCCATGTGGCCTCTACCTTTCTTTCCCCGACTCTGTTCTGTGCCCCGAGGGGCGTGGGAGTGTGCAGCCCCCTGGCTCTCTGAGCCCTGGGGCACGGCTGGCGCCCCGCCGATTGCAAACACCCTGGCAGCATTCCGATGGCGGTAATCCTGGCGGTGCTGTCACCTGGGGCCTTGACACCTGGTCTCAGGTGCCGTCCACAGGGATGGTTCCTTCCGCTTTTGCTTCTCTGTGTTTGGTGACGCGGTGCTGGTGCCGTCGCACACAGGCCCGGGGCCCCGGAGTGTGGGCCTGGGGTGCGGCAGCCGCGGCCTTTCTACCGGTCAGTGTCCGACGCGTCCCGAGGGTGGTTCCACCTGAGGCCTGACGTTGACTCTGACCGCAGGTCCCCAGCCCCATGTTACGCACACACTGCCCCCACGCCCACCCCCGGACTGGCAGGGGGCCTCCTGTCCCAGCACCACCGGGGAGCTGCTCTCTGGGCACTGTGCCTCCTGGAGTTCATTTGTTTCTTTCCGCTTTTTGATATTTTGAGAATGTCTAACATTTTTATTTCTATTTTAAAAAATATTTATTTGCTTATTTGAGAGAGAGAGAGTGTGTGTGCAGGCATGGGTCAGTGGCAAGGGGCAAAGGGAGAGACTCTCAAACAGACTCCAAGCTGAGCGCAGAGCCTGACTCAGGACTCGATCTCATAACCCTAAGATCGTGACCTGAGCCGAAACCCAAGAGTCAGACCTTAACCACCTGAGCCACCCAGACACCCCTGAGAGTGTGTAACATTTTAAAATCTGGGGGCACCTGGGTGGCTCAGTCGTTAAGCGTCTGCCTTCGGCTCAGGTCATGATCTCAGGGTCCTGGGATCGAGCCCTGCATTGGGCTCCCTGCTCCGCGGGAAGCCTGCCTCTCCCTCTCCCTCTGCCTCTGTGCCCTCCCTCCCTCTCTCCGTGTCTCTCTTTCAAACAAATACAATCTTAAAAAAAATTATTTTTATTTGTTGTGAAGTTTTAGAAGAAATTTGGCTATAAAGTCAACTGTATGATAAAGAATATTTGAAGAAGGTTAGCTTTACTGGTCTCCCCCGCTCTCCTTGGGCAACTTTTAAATGTTCTTCCCTGTCATTTTTCAAATACAAGTAGAGAAGTCACTAGGAAGGCTTGTATTTTTGGAAGATACTGACTCCAGGTAGTGACGGGACATGCCGGCAAGTGAATGATAGGGAGGTGTCACAGCCCTGACCCGCCTTGCAGCAGGTCCGCAGGGCCCTGGGTCAGGCTGAGCCCCCTGTCTCCTGTCTGCAGGTGGAGAGTGAGAAGCAGCAGCAGCACGAGGCCCAGTGGCTCCGAGAGCACTTGGCCATGCTGCTGGGCGGCCTCCTGGAGGCCAAGCACCTCTCAGGAGCAGGTGGCCATTTCCTGGGCCAGAGCGAGGTGGGGGGCTGGGAGGCCAGCACACTGCACCCCGAGCTGGAGCTCTCCAAGGCCGCGGAGCTGCGGCAGCGGTGTGAGGCCCTGGAGAGGAAGACGGCCACCTTCGAGAACATTGTCTGCGTCCTGAACCGGGAGGTGGAGAGGGTGGCCATGACCGCTGAGGCCTGCGGCCGGCAGCACCGGCTGGACCAGGACAGGATCGAGGCCCTGAGTAACAAGGTCTGGGCCTGGGGCACACGGGGCTAGTCTGGGCGGGTCCCAGGGCATCACGGGGCCTCAGAGCTGGGATTTTAAGGACCGCACCTTGATTTCTAGCACAGAGCCCCTCTCTGAGCCCTGCTCACTGACTGCCTGATGTGGGGGTCCTAGTGGTCGCTCTGAGATTGCCTCTTCTCTCTGGCCTGTGGGGGGACAGGCCTCGCGATTGATGTGGGCTCTGTGAGTGTATTGCCTGCACGGAGCTCTTGAACCTCGGCCGTTGGTGGGGTTGGGGGTCTTGTGGGGATGGAGCCTACTCAAGATCTGCGGAGCCCAGTGAAGCTTCAGGGGCACTGGAAGATGCCGTCCTGCCTGAAACTGGTGGGAAGATGGGCGTGGGGGCACTTTGATAAGCACCTTCCTGCGAAATGCAAGGTGGCCTCAGAGGCACGCTGGGTGGAGGCTCACGGCCCCTCCCACCGGCACCCAGGAGGCGCGCACCCTCACGGGGCTCCCCGTGCCCCCCAGGTGCAGCAGCTGGAGAGGAGCATCGGTCTGAAGGACCTGGCGATGGCTGAGCTGGAGCAGAAGGTCCACGAGATGCAGGCGACCACCTTCGATGGCGTGTTCGTCTGGAAGATCTCCGACTTCGCCAGGAAGCGTCAGGAAGCCGTGGCCGGTCGCACGCCCGCCATCTTCTCCCCAGGTGCTGTTCTGGGATTTGCCCTCAGTGCAGCTGTTGTCTGACATGGTTGTGCCCCCCAGGCTGGAGCCCTCTGCCAGTACGAGCGGCTGCCGCGCCTCCCCGATGGGGGAGGAATCCCCACGCCCGCCGCCTCTCCGCTGGGTTTTCAGGGACGGAACCGCGAGCGGGGACTCAGAGTAGAGTCCTGTGCTCTGCCTTGGCCGCAGTCGCTCCGCAGCCCTTCCTGGGGGGGGCGCCTAGCTGCACGGCCGCCTCTCCCCTGCCCGGTCCTCCCCCTGGTGGAGAGTGCCGCATGTGCCCTTTAACAGTGCCCTTGGTGAGGCTGCTGCCATGGTGCATCCCAGGGCGCGGGCTCAGAGGGTGTAGGTCACTCTCCTGCTGTAGGTGACGGGGCAGGAAGGGGAGTGTGGCCCGTAGGCAGAGCTGCCGTGTGATCTGCCGTGTCTCCTGGGGTGGTCGTGGACAGAGCCCGTGTTCGGCTTCCTGGGTGGGGAGCAGGCCGTCTGCTCGGGGCGCCGTCCTCTCTGCACTGGACTCGAGCAGGTGCCTCCTTGCTAGCACGTTCCCCTAGGAGTGGGGGTATCCCTGATGATGGGAATTTCTTCTGAGTTTATCTCTGACGAAACCTGACTGAGAAGAGGGCTGCAGGCCGGGGGTCAGGCGTGCGCCCCAGCTGGAGCCGCCCTGCCAGAGCAGGGCCGTGTCTGGGGAGCTGAGGGACCGTGGTTTCTGGGGGCTCGAGCAGGAAGCAGGGAGGTCTGCTCCTAGGGACGGCCTGGCTCTCGTCAGGTCTTGGCTCCCACGTGTCTCTGTGCACCCTGCTGGGGGTTGGCAGTGTCACCTCCAGCTTGTCCCACCTTGTCACCCACTGTTGCCTCCTCCAGGCCGTGCTCAGGTCTGACCACAGTCCTTTGGCCCAGAGCCCGAGCCACCGCTGAGCTTCGCAGCTGGTTCACGTGTGGCCACTTGGGGCTTGCATTCAGGGTTCTTAGAAAGGCTTTCCCTAATGAATTTTTTCTCCTTTGGGGCACTTGTCTTCACTAGGAACTAAGTCTGCACACTTGGAGAAAAAGTATGTGCCCCCAAACCTGGGCATTCTCTCTGTGTTTGTGTTTCTTGGGGGCGCCCTCGGCGTGGCTTCACCAGCGCTCCCCCCCCCCCCCCCAGCCTTCTACACAAGCAGGTATGGTTACAAGATGTGTCTGCGCATCTACCTGAACGGAGACGGCACCGGGCGCGGGACACACCTATCTCTCTTCTTTGTGGTGATGAAGGGCCCCAACGACGCCCTCCTGCGGTGGCCCTTCAACCAAAAGGTGCGTGAGGCCGTCCCAGCGGCTGTCCCGGGGGCCCCGTGGGGTGGGGAGCTTGTCAGGACGGGCCCTCGGGCTCCAGATGGGTCTGTCCCTGCAGTGGAGCTCGGGCACCACGCAGTCGACTCCCTGGCTTCACGGCCCCTCGGGGCTAGCGGTTAAAGATGCCGCCTCGGAGTCGGTTCCCAAGGAGGGAGTCCGGCTGGAGAGCCTGCGCCTGCAGGTGTTACGGAACACTCTGAGAACCGGAACCTGCCCTTGGTGGAGGGCTTGAAGGTGCCAGCGCCATCGTCCTCTCCCCCCACCACGCTGGGCCGGCTCCGGGCTTTCTGGTCGGGGTGGCAGCACAGGGCGCTGTTCCTTCGGGAGGGCAGTGGGGGCTCTGCGAGCTCTTTGGTACGAGAGCCTCTGTCATGTGAACGTGAGCAAGCGAGGCGCCCACCAGTGCAGCTCCGCAGTGTTAACTGCAGCCTCAGACCCCGGGTGCTGATGGGCGGAAAGTGCCGGAATGGGTACCGATCACCCAGACAGGGCGTTGGAGCTGAGCGGGGCCGTGACTCAGAGTGGTGCCCCTCCCCGGCCGCTCTCCCTTCAGGTGACCTTGATGCTGCTTGACCAGAACAACCGGGAACACGTGATCGATGCCTTTAGACCCGACGTGACCTCATCCTCTTTCCAGAGGCCAGTCAGTGACATGAACATCGCCAGTGGCTGCCCGCTCTTCTGCCCCGTCTCCAAGATGGAGGCCAAGAATTCGTACGTGCGTGATGACGCCATCTTCATCAAGGCCATTGTGGACCTGACGGGGCTCTAGCCGCCTCCCACCAGGGTCAGGGGTCGGGGGTCAGGAGTAGCTGGGCCTGACGGCTTGGTGAGGGGCCACCACCTTGGGCCTGAGCCTCGTGGTGGGTGGGCACCTGCCACGTTCATGTCCTGCTGGGAAGGGGCCACCTCCTGGGAGAGGCCGCTCAGCCCAGGCCACGTGGGGTGGGCTGCAGGCCTGTCAGTATCTGCCGGCGGGCCGTCCGTGCGGGCGCTCGGGGCAAGGTGAGCAGAGGGGCAGGGTGAGCTGGTACCTTGGGCCGCCCTTTGGCCTGGACAGGAGGGACGTTCTCAGGCCTGGCCACTACTCTGAGGAGAGGTCCTGCTGTGCAGGCCCGGCCAGGCCACGGGCAGGGAGGGCACTCTGTGTCCTCAGGACATCCTGTCAGCCGCCCCTGTGGCGAGTGTGGGGTGCACAGTGGGCCCTGCTGCAAGACGGGGTGGGTTAGCTGCCCCGTCGGGCTGTGGAGAAGTCGTTATTAAACTGTTAAATCTCTGTGGAGAGTGGTGTCCATTTGCTTCTGGCCTTGGTGGCGGTAACCCTCCTAGGGGTTTCCTGGCTCTCTGCCCTCCCTTGGCCCCCTCCCCACAAGTTACCAGGTCCCCGAGCAGTTACGTGGGTTCCCTGACACTGCAGGCTCGCTCCTGCTATTCTTTTTTCTGGAATGTTCTTCGCCAGCTAGTTCTTCCTCCCTCAGGCCTCCCCAGGGGCTGCCTCAAGAGCAGGTCCACGTGTGTCCCCGCCGTTCCCCGCGGGGACCTCCGGTGCTGGAAGGGCGGCCCGTAGATTCTTCTGCATTTGCCTCCCCTGAACCAGGACTTGTCCAGGCGCCAGGCATTTCCTCCCACTGGCGGCCAGTAATTCTGGCGCCCTGACCACAGGCCTGAACCTCCGTGAGACCTGGGTCAGGGCCTCAGCCCTGGGCGGTGCGGGACTCGGGCAGACTCGGGGGTCCTGGCCAGTGGCCGTCTGCACCGCGCTGCTGGTGGCCCCTCGTTTGTTCTCAGAACTGCCTGGTTCTAGAGGGCCAGGCGGGGGGCTGCCCAGGTGTCTTTGTAGAGAACCCACGACACATTTGACTTCCCCTGACACCATGACTCACTTCTCTGGGTCGAGAGTTGACGTGATAGAAAAGCACTGAGAAGAAAGAAACGAGCCCTAGGACGCCTGCTGTCGTCCTAAGAGAAATGCAGCAGAAAAGTGAAGCCCTTCCGGCCCTTCCCTCCCAGCTCTCCAGAGCGCCGTCCTCACGAGTTGCTTCTTTCCTGCGTTTCCACAAATGAGACCACAGCGTCCTCTCCAGCGGGAAGCCTCGCACTGAGCTGGTGCCAAGTTGACTGCACCCGCTTGTCACCCCTGCCTCGGAGCTGCAGGGCACAGACTGCCCACGTCGGGCTCCTGACCTGGGTGCAGCCCGCCCTTGTCCACCTGTCTCCTGGGTTGTCGGTCTTGTTTTCCTACTGTTGGCAAGACTGGTCCTTGATTGTGTCTTTGAACTGTGTTAGCGTACGGGAACCTAAAACATAAATATGATGAGTTGGGTAATATGTTCCTGTGGATTGTGCCGTTGACCACTTATGCAGGAAGTGCTAAGTCTCCCCAAGAAAATACTTTTGTGTTTTTTTCTGATGGTTTTAAAGCTTTATTTTCAACACATTGGGCTTTTACTTTTGGAATTTGTATATGATGTGTATGTGTGTGTGTGTGTGTGTGCATTTTGTTTTCCATTAGGTCAGTCGGGGTAAACCAAGTACGTTAGTGAATTTATTTCCTTTTCCTGAAAACAGAGCAGTAAGATAAGAGGATTAGAAAAGTTTCTGCCCATGG
This sequence comes from Eumetopias jubatus, assembly GCF_037043125.1. Classification (NCBI taxonomy): domain Eukaryota; kingdom Metazoa; phylum Chordata; class Mammalia; order Carnivora; family Otariidae; genus Eumetopias; species Eumetopias jubatus. The sequence continues at coordinate 94,259,858 of NW_028274821.1, forward strand.
GGACAGAGCGGGCTGGAAGGCAAGGGCAGAAAGATGGGAACCCATTTAGAAGGGGGAAGGTGGGTTGGGGGGCGGCTGGCGAGTGGAGGAGGGCCTGCCGGCGAGGCTGCCTGCCGGCCCTCCCGTGCTCTCCACGGCAGCTTTGTCCCCACCGGCCTGCAGGGGCCCGGGGCTCTGGGCCCAGAGAACTCGCTGGAGAAGTCCTGCGGCGTAGAGGAGGACGGTCAGGCTCCAGAAGAAGCAGGTGGACGTCTACGCCAGAGCCGAGAGCACCGGCCCCCCGCCCTTGCTGAGCGCTGGCTGCTATGGGGAGCTTCTCCTACCGGGAGACCGGGGTCCCCTCAGATAGCATGGGCTCCTCAGGCAGACCCGGTGAGAGGCCTGTTCCCGGCCCTTGTCAGCTCCCCAAAGGCAGCGGGCCCCGCCCCTGGCAAGCACAGCCCGCGCTCTGTCCCCGTGGCCTCCCCGTTCTGGACGCGCACCCGCGTGCGGTCACGCAGCATGGCCTTCACGCCCGGCTTGAGCGGGATGTTTCAGGGCTCCTTTTCTTCCGAGGGCTGAACGAGACTCCAGTTAACGACATTTGTTGATTTGTCCACGAGTGGACTTACAGGCCGTCTGTCCCCACGTTGTCGCGAGCCGTGCTGCTGGGAGAGTTGTGTGCGGTTTGTGTGTGGCCGGGTCTCCTTGCTCTTGGGACGGTGCCCGCCAGGGGAGGCGATGGGCCGCGTGTTGACATGGTTGAGGAGCTGCCAGGTTTGTTTTCAGGGACAGCCAGGCCATCTGACGTTCTGCACGGGGTGATTTCCACTTAGGCCTTCATTTGACCTCCTGCTCCCTCTGCATGTTCCCTAGAATTTCGAGTCCATGGTAGTTTTCAACACAAAGAGTCCTTCTTAAGTGGCGCCTTGGGGGTGCTCAGTCAGTGAAGCGTCTGCTCAGGTCACGATCCCAGAGTCCTGGGACCGGGTGTCGCGCAGGGGTCCCGCTCCTCCCCTCCCTCCCCGCTCGTGTGCTCTCTCTCTGTCTCTCGCTGTTTTGTCTCTCTCTCTCAAATAACAAATAAAATCTTTTTAAAAAGTACTTACTAAAAACCATCAACAGTGGCCGCGGCACCAGGCGTGCTGCTTTGTGCTTGTCCCTGTGTCCGACTTGAGGTGTCGGCTGCCGCTCTGTCCTGCGGGGCCTCTGGCTTCACACGTCCGCAGGTGTATTTTTGTTTTGTTTTTGAGAGAGTGCGGTGGTGAGGGGCAGAGGGAGGGAGAGAATCTTGAGCAGACTCCGTGCCCAGCTGGAGCCCGGTGCGGGGCTCCGTCTCACGACCCTGAGATCGCGACTTGAGCTGAAATCCAGAGTTGGACGCCCAACTGACTGAGACCCCTGCCCCAGGCGCCCCAATTCTACCCTTGGTTTAGATGTTGACTGGGTTTAGAATTCTGGGTCGATGTTATTCTTTCTCTGCATTTGGAGGCCACAGCTGCAGTCTCATCTGGGCCCATGGCGGGTGAGTCCGCTGCACTTTCTCTCCAATAGCTCTTTTAATTTGTCGTAGGAAAGTTGATTTATGATGTGTTTCGGGTGCAGCTCTGTACATCTCACCACGTGTACAGATTGATGTGAGCACCATCCTGGTCTGAACACAGAATAGCTCCTCCATCTCTGCAGACGCTGCCCCGTCGTGCCCCCCGCTCCCCGCACGAGCCCACAGCCAGAGCCCCGTGCTCCGTCATTACTGTTTGTTCAGGGATGTTGTGATGGAATCGTACAGTGTGCAACCTTCTGAGCCTGGTTCTTCCACTCAGCAGAATGCCTTGGAGATTCAAGATGTCCTGTGAATCAGAGATTCGTCCTTTTGTTTTTGGCTGAGAGGCATTCGGCGGCTCAGATGGGCCAGTTTGTCTGAGTATACACCTGTTGAAGGGTATTTGGGTGATTTCCAGATTTTAGCAGTCATGCGTAGAGCTACTCTGAATGTTTGCGTACAATGTTTGCAGGCAGGGTTCCCGTGCTCCACGCCCCGTCTTAGCCCTTGTTACCAAGGCGTGCACTGGTATTCTGTTTTGGTTTGCGTTCCCCTAACATCTAAGGTGAGCATCTTCTCTGGAGATGTGTCTGCTTGTTGGTTTTGCCCGTTTTTCGGTTGGGTTTGTTGTTTGCTTACTGTTGAGTTTTGAGAGTTGTTTGCATGTTCTAGGGACAAGTTCTTTGTCCGGCATGTGACTTGTAAATGTTTTCTTCAAGTTTGTAGCTTATTTTTTCATCTGCTTAGCTGCTTTTTAGAATAAAATTTTAAGTTCTGGTAAAGTGCTACTTACCGACTTTTTGTGACATGGATTGTGCATTTAGTGTCATGTCAGAGAATTCTTTGCCTTCCACCAGATAATGAAGGTTTTTCTGTGCTTTCTTCTAGAAATATATTGTGACATATTACACATAGACCTTTGATCCAAAAATTTTGAGTTGATTTTTATACAAGGCATGAAGTTTAGGTGAATTTTTCTGCATCTGGATGGCCGGTTGTTCCAGCACCATTTATGGAAATGAATGTCCATTGTTTGCCTCCGCTCTGCCCATGGACTTGTGCTTTTGTCAAGTTAGTTTGCCATGTACGTGTGATCTGTTGTGTTTGCACCAACACTAGTCTGTCTTGATAGCCTACATCCTAATGAGCATTAGCTCAAGTGGTGTAATTCCTCCAATTTTATTCTTGTTTTTCAGAATTACTTGAGCTATTTTTGTTCCTTTGCCAGTATGGATAAGGTTTAGAATCCCCTGGTCTATAGCTACAGAAAGCCCTGTTGGGATTTGATTGGAGTTGTATTAAATCTACAGGTCAGGTTGGAGAGAATTGACATCTATGTTGTCTTCCAGTCCAGGAACGTAATTTGTTTCTATTTGTGTCTTTGCTTTTTTTTTTTTTTTTTTTTTTTTTTAGTCATCATCCTGTAGTATTCAGCATAAACATATGGTTTCTTAGGTCAGTGCCTAACTATTTCTTTCTTTCGTTCTTGAACTATTGTAACTATTGTAAAAGGTAGTATTTCTTTAAAGATTTTGTTTATTTAGAGAGAGAAAGCAAGGGAGTAAGGGGCAGAGGGAGAATCTCAAGCAGAACCCCGCTGAGCATGGAGCCCAGTGTAGGACTCAATCCCATGGCCCTGAAGTCATGACCTGAGCCAAAATCAGGAGTCGGACCCTCAACCAAGCCACCCAGGCGCCCCGTAAAAGGTATTTTTTAAAAATTTTGGTTTCCAGGGGCGCCTAGGTGGCTCAGTTGGTGAAGCATCTGCCTTCAGTTCAGGTCATGATCCCAGGGTCCTGGGATTGAGCCCCGCATGGGGCTCCCTGCTCAGTGGGGAGTCTGCTTCTCCTTCTGCCTCTGCTGCTCCCCCTGCTTGTGCGCTCTCTCGCGCTGTCAAACAAACAAACAAATAAATAATTTGGTTCCCAATTATATATTCCTAGTGTTTAGAAACAGTTGTTTTTTGTGTGTTCTCTTTGTATTGTGTAAGCTTGATAAAACTCCCTAGTTCTAGGAGGTTGTTGAATTGTTTTTGTAGCTTTTGGGGGATTTTCCACATAAACAATCATGTCGTCTGTGAGTGACGACTTCCTTCCTCTCCCGTCTGTACGCCCTTCATTCGTCCTGCTCACTTTAACCCACCTGCTAAGTTTCCTGCTGTGAGATGCAGTAGGAGTGGGAGGAGGCGCTCTTGGCCTTGCTCCTGGTCTTGGGAAGGTTCCCTCTCACCAAGTATGATGTTACCTCCAGATTGTGCCGATGCCTTTACCAGGCTGAGCAAGCTCCCTTCTACGTCCACGTTATCATGACTTGGATGCTCTTCCTGCATCAAGTGATACGTCCAATGGTTCTTCTGTATTGTTCCTGTGGTGGCTTACATTGATTTTTTTCTAAATATAGAACCAGCCTTGCATTTCTGGATTAAATCCCACTTGGTCGTGGCATACCATTCATTTTATATTTTTTCTGGATTTGATTTAATTATCTCTTGAGGATTTTGCATCCGTATTTGCCAGGGATGTTGGTCTATAATTGTCCTTTTTGTAGTCTTTGGTTTTGGTATCTGGCTTATGGCGGTCCTATGGAAACGGAGTTTGGAAGTGCTGACATCTGTTGAGCTTTGTCCTGTGGTGCAGGCTGTGGTCTCTCTTGGTGGACGCTCCTTGTCCCCTTGAAGAGAAGGTGTGCTCTGCTCTCGTTGAGTGCAGTGTTGTATACGGCTCAGTTAAGTCTAGTTGGTTGGTAGTTCTTACACGTTGAATCATATTTCCCCAAAAAAGATGCACTGACATCCTAATCCCTGGTAACTCAGAATGTGACCTTATTTGGAAATAGGGTCTGTACAGTGGTAATCAAGTTAAAATGAGGCATAGGGTGGGCCCAGCCCAGTAGGACCGGGAGCCTTATAAAAAGGGGAGACTTGGACACAGACCTGCAGAGGGACCGACGATTCAAGGGGCCCACGGGGAGGCCATGTGAAGACAGAGGGTTGGACTGATGGGTCAGCACCTGAGGACACCAAGGATGGCCAGCCCCACCAGCAGCCAGAAGAGGCAAGGAAGGGTCCCCCACAGCGAGCGCGCGGACTTGTGACCTCTAGAGCCATCAGACAAGGGACTCCCCAGTTTGTGGTTCCTGGCTCCCACAGCCTGGGAAACACGCACAGTGCTGTGTTGGGTTCTGCCCTGAGTGCGGGCGTGCCATCTCCGGCCGCGAATGCGCTCTCCTCATTCTGCCACTTCGCTTCGGCTGTTTTTGGCTCTTTTGTGAGCTGTGCACACGTTGGGCAATGCCTTAGCTTCTCGGCGGATGTTGCCTTTTACCCACGGGCAGCATCCCTCTTCTTCCTGGTGAGGCTCTTCCTTTCTGAGGCACACTCTACTTGGAGGTTAGTGTAGCCAGTCAAGTCTCCTTTTAGGAGTGTTTTTGTGGAATGTGGTTTTCCACCCTTTTGCTGTTTCCCTCCCTCACGTCCTATTTGAAGTGCTTTATTAGCGATGACGGAGTGGGGTTGTAGGGCTTCTGTTTTTGTTGGTTTCACTTTGACGGTGACGTGGTCATTGCCGTGCTGAGATGGACGTTTACCATTTTGTTGTTTGTTTTCTCTTGGTCCTCCGTATTTGTACCTCCATCTCCTCTCTGCCGCCTAGAAGGACGGAATTCGTTGAACATTTTGTGCTAATCTGTTTTAGTCCATCTGTTGTGATTTTGTCTCTTTCTGTGTAGTATTTTTAGTGGTTCTTCTAAGGATCACAACATGCTTAACTTTTATTGTTGTACTTTTTTTTTTTTTTTTAAAGTAGGCTCCATGCCCAGCGTGGTGCCCAACACGGGGTTTGAACTCATGACCCTGAGATCACGACCCGAGCTGAGATCAAGAGTCAGACGCCCAACCGACAGAGCCACCCAGGCGCCCCGCAACACACTCAACTTTTAACAGCTTACGATGGAGTCAGTATTTTGCACTTTAGCCGGGATGTAGGCACCTCACCCCCAAGGGTCCCTTTATCGTCCCCCCATAACTAGACTGAAAACTCCATCAGAAAACATTATCACTGCCTTTCTTTTGACTGTCAAACATGTTTTGAAGAACGCAGGACGACAGGAGTCTGCATTTCTGTCCCCGTGTTGTTGGTGTCCCAGCCTCATTCTGATGGTATTTACCTCTTGTCAGAAGACCTTCCATTGCTGGCCACAGAGTCTCTTCTTTTTCTTTCATTTGAGAGTTTATTTCACCTGTATTCATGAAGGATGTTTTCGCTGCTGTGGCATTCTGGGCTGACAGCAGTTCCGGCTGCTGGTGGGGGGCCTGCAGCTTGTTGGGTGGGCATGACCTTTCCCAACTGCTGTCAGGGTTCTTCTGTTTTGGGTTTCGGCAGTTTGATGAGATGCATCTGGGTGTGGATGCTTTAGCTTTATCCTATTTGGATTTACTCGGCTTCTTGAATCTGTGGGTGTGTATCTTTCACCACATGGGTGGTGAATTTCAGCTGTCGTTTCTGCAGATCATTTTCTTTTCCTTTTGGGCTCCCAGTGATACAAACGTTAGACCTTTAGTGTTTGTCCCACAGGTCCCTGGGGCCTGATTTGTCCCCCAAATGGTTTTCTTTCCTTTGTTCAGGTTGGACAATTTCTGTCCACCTTAGTCACGTTCATGGACTCTTCTGTCATGTCCATTCTGCTGGTCTGTCTGTTCAGTGAGTTTTAAAATTTTGCTTTTCAGTCCTAACATTTCCCTTTGGCTCCTCTTAAATCCTCTGTTTCTTTGCTGAGACTTTTGTATCTTTATATCTATTGAAGTGTTTGTGATTGCTTTTCAAGCATTTTTATGATTGCTACTTCAGAGTCTCTGTCGGATAATCTCGACATCTGTGTCTTTTCATCCTTGGCACCCACTGAATGTCTTTTCCTCTGAGCTGACATTTTGAGGGTTCTTTGTGTGCCAAGTACTTGGGGGTTACATTCTGGACATCACTTGACCCGCTCTGGGTCTTGTCTGACTCCTGGACGACTGTCAGTGTCTGCTTCACGGACACCAGCTCTTGTTAGGGTTAGGCCCATGCCCACCACGGTCTGTGGGCTGGTCCTTAGGCTGGGATTGGGCACTGGTTTGTAGGCTCTTGCGGTCTGGGTCTGATGCGCACATCTGCAGCCCGACGGTCAGCCTTAGCGGTCATTGCCACCTCCCGGGCTGCTTCACAAGCTGCTCCCTCTGGCCTGGGTGCAGCACCGTCTGCTCCTTCAGCCAGAGGCATGGGGCTCTCGCTGCGCCGCTCTGTCATGCCCTTCCTTGGTCACAAGGCCACTTTTGGGTCCACCTAGCAGCAGTTCAGAGAGCACAGTAGTAACGGGCTCTTGGAGCTACAGCCACACTCAATGCTGTGGGCTTCTGTGGCCAGCACTTCGTCCTCCTGGCAGGCTGCTCTCTGGGCACTCACTTCCAGGCCGAGGCTGTTCTGAGCTCAGGCCGGGCACGGACACGGAGGTCTGCTGCTCCCCATCCGCCCGCTGCGTACCCTGTTCCAAGCGAGTGCTTAGCTCTTCTAGCTGCGCTGTGGGAGGGACGGGGCCCTCACTGGCTGTGGCCTCACCGTGCCGCATCTCGTGGGCACTGCTGCTTCTCATGTGTTCTGAGGACTTCTGTCTTCGTGTACTTGGGCCATTTTCTGTTTCACTGTGCCCGCTGCAGGCTTGAGCTGGAGCACCTCCTGCCCCATCTGTGCTGCCTCGTCCCTCCCCACACTCCCAGCTCTTCCCCGGGTTGTGTCCAGTTGCGTCTCTTCTCCATCCTCTGCTTGCCAATTCTCATGCCAGGCAGGTCTGCTCCAACCTTTTTTCCATTTCAACCACTCTACCTGTTGTGTTCCACTGGCTTCCTTTTGAGTCTGGGTGTTTTTTATTCTTCTTCCCTGCTTTTGTTTTACAGATTTAGTTCTCGATGATTTTAAGATCTCTTCAGAAAATTGTTCCATTTTGCCACTTGTCAGGAGCGTATTTGCCCCTACGGAGCTTGCCGGCTACTCGTGGCTCTGGATGGTCTCAGGTGTGCTGCGTGGGGACGTTTTGGCTTCCCTTGCTGTTGTGGCCTTGTCTCCAAGTTCCCCTCCTTGTCCTTGTGTCTGGGGGTTTGGACATGAACCCCAGCAGCCCTGGGCTTCCCTGTTGTTACTGTGGGCTGGGGCGTCCTCCTCTGGGTGCGCGGCCCACGCTGCTGGACATTTGGCCACGAGCAGCTCCTCCGGGCCCTGTGCCTTCCCGGCCGAGCCCCTCACGGCCCCTGCCCAGCCCTCCCCCTGTAGCCAGTGTGGTTCCAAGGCCAGCAGCCTTTGCTTGGCACTGCCTCTGGCCTCGTTCTTGCGGACATGTCCGTGTCTGCCACGTTTGTCCCCCAACTGTGGTGATGGTCACTGTGCGTGCACGGAACACTGTTCGACACGGTGAGCTCCATGTGTAGCCAGGCACAGAAACCAGGCCTGCTGCCCCATCAGCACCCCCACCCGGCACCAGCACCCATCAAAATGAGGGGGGCAGGTGAGCCCCCAGGACAGATGTGGGTCAAGCCTTGAGAATGTGGCTGGGGCTGCTTCCTGCCCCCCCCCCCACGCCCCCAGCCCCCTGCCCTGCCGTGTGCGGCCCTGTCTTCTGCAGCGCCTCCCCAGGTCAGGTGTGCCCCTTTACGCCTCCCTGCTGGTGGCGAGCACACGTCATGGTGGACGTGCTCTGGCACTTTCTGCACATCGGTGACCTCGTCCGCTCAGAGGTTCCAGGGACAGCGACTTGGGGACGCAGCCTCAAGCGTCCTGCCACCTGTCAGTCAGGCATGAGAGTCAGCGTAGATACCACTGGGCCCCTCCCTGCCCACAAAGATTGGACGGCGGGGTGCTACTGCCAACTGTTTATTCAGGCCCCAAACAGGTGACTAGTGACATGCAGTTTGCCTGGGCCCACGGCAGACTGACCTGTGCTGCCGGCCCTGCTGGTGAGCAAATGTGTTCCCAGAGGAGGGGCCGCCCGGGGCCCTACAGGGCCGGCCAAAGAGTATGTATGCTGCTGACTGTCCCAGGGCACAGGCCCTGGGGGAAGAGGGTGGGGGAGAGTGGGGCCCCAGTGTCCAGTGCATCCCAAGCCAGCCAGGGGGCTGCCCCGGTGCTGAAGGTCACAGCTGTGGGAGGTGGTGTGTGGTGTGAGTGTGGTGGGGGGCAGGCCGTCCCCTCCCTGCTGGACCCCCTCCTAAGGCATGACTGTCACAAGTGTCTCTGCCCACCACATGGTCTGGGCAGCGACTGGGCCCTTGGGAAAGGGCTGCAGGCCTCTGTGGCATCTTCAATGGGTCCCAGCAGCCCCAGGAGAGCCAGGACGCTCCTGTCGCCCAGTGCCCTTCTCAGCGCTTCTGGCTGGCAAACCAGGAGAGAAAGGGATGGGGACGTGGGCGCGCGGCCTGGTGGATGCGCACGGTGCGTGGTGAACGCCAGGCTTTGATGGTGGCATCGTCACTGGCTGTCAGCAGGAGCTCCTGCTCTTGGGGGCTGAAGACCACCGAGTTGACCACGTCCTGGTGCCGCAGCTTCGCCAGGCAGATGTTATAGTGCCGGTCCCAGATGTAGCCGTGCCGGTCCTCTGCCCCGCTGTGGGAGAGCCCCAGGTGAGACCCTGCCCGCCACACCTGGACCCGGCCCGGCCCTGCCCTGCGCATCTACCTGGCCACGAAGTCCCTGCTGACGTCCAGGAAGATGAAGAAGCACTCGTCATTGGGCGTGTAGGCACGGTGGGCCCGCAGAGCCCGCTTCACCTCCCGCATGGTCTTGAGGTCAAACACCAGCAGGTCGATCTCCTCTGCTATGGGCGGTGGCTGCATGGGGTCGGCCACCACAGAGCCGCTGGGCCAGGCACGGCTGTTTACATACAGGTACCTGGGCAAGGGGCACCCTGCTTGGTCTCAGCAGCCTGCAGAGCCCCCCCCCCCCGCCCCCCGCCGTACACTGTTGGAGGCCCACCTGTTGTCCGGGGACAAGCCCATGCCGATGATGTGTCCGTGCACATCGATGACGTGGTCCAGGGCATCAAAGAAGGCATCTGAGCCCCGCCCCTCGCCCAGCACAGGCCCGGCTGTGGTCATCTGGTGTGGCAGGATCTGCTTGATGCCTGCAGGAACCAGAGGCCCCCATGGAACACGCACTCCAGGAGGCTGGCCCAGGGCAGGGCCCCCAGGACAAACAGAGGAAGCCAACTCTGCCCAGAGACTCATGGCCTGCCCTTGGCCACAGGACCCCACCCTGGCTGCAGGGAAGTCTCACCCCCCAGGTTGTAGGGACGGAGGAGGGCCTGCTCCCCTACCGATCTGGTGTGGTGAGTAAGTGAGGCAGCCCGTAGTGAAGATGAGGAGCTTGTGGGCGTCAGCCATGCTGTGCTCTGGGGGTTTGGTGCGGCCCTGGGCCAGCAGCTCGGCCACCTTGGTCTCCAGCGCGTGCTCTGACAGCTGGGGCTGCGCCCGCCCGTCCAGGAGCCCATCCAAGAATCGCCGCAAGCCTTCCTTGGTGCGGGCTGGAGCAGGCCCTGATCCTGGGCCTACCGCCTCGCCCTCACTGTCGCTGCCCAGGTCAAAGACACGGCCGGGAGCCGCACCGGCATCCAGCAGGAGGTCCGGGCTGTCAAAGCGGCTGCAGTCGGCCACCATCACCGTGCGGATGGTGCTGGCGTTAAGGTTCTGAATCTTGAAGAGCCGCTTCACCACATTGACGTTCTCTGACTCCACGTCCTGGGGGTGGGAGACAGCAGGTGGGCACCAGGCCAAGGAGGGAGCGGCCGCAGGGGGCACGCCCGCCCGCACCTGGAACGCATTGTTGAGCCAGAGCACTGAGCAGGAGGTAATGTCTCCGATGCGGTGCAGGTTCCCCGAGATCAGGCTGGTCTCCGTGAGCCAGCAGCCAAACACATCATAGGGCTTGTTGCGCACTCGGGACAGCAGGGCGAAGTTGTCTGGGGAGAGCGGGGGCAGGGCTGTGGGAAGGGGCTGGGACGGGCTGGGGGGGGGTGCGGGGCTTTGTAGGAGGCGGCGTGGGGTTGGCCAGGACAGCCAGCCCGCCCCAGGCCCACTCTCACCTAGGCTGATGACTGCAATCTCACCCGACGAGGAGTTGTGGGGCCCTAGGAACACCCCAGACGCCAGCAGCAGTGAGTCGTCCTGGTTGAACTGGGAGAACTGGGTGTAGCTCCAGTTATAGGGCCGCATGTCCGCGCTGTGCAGCAGCGAGATGGTCAGGTCGTTGCTCCAGATCTGCGTGGGGGCGGAGTCATCTGGGGGCATCTTGAGCCCACCCTGCACGGGACCCCAGGGCCCATGCTGCAAGCCCCTCTCCTGGCTGGGCTCATGCCCAGAAACCACCACCAGACTGGTGCTCCTGGCCCCTGGCTGCCCGCTGACCGGAGGCGTGTGGGTCCACGTGGCTGGCTCCTGGCTCTGGAGCAGAACTCACTTCCCTCCATCAGCATTGGGGGCCACCCCCCTCCCCCGGCCCCAGCTGCTGTGGGCTGGGCTCACCTTCACAGTGCAGTCCTTGGAGCAGGAAGCAAACTGGTAACCCGAGTGGGAGAAGCTGAGATGCAGCACCTGATCGGTGTGCTCCTTGAGCGTCTGCACCTCCACACAAGGCACCGTGTCATAGAGCCGCCGAAACTCTTCATACCAGGATGTGGCCGCTGGGGGTGGGGGGTGGTCACCGCTGGGGCCCTGAGCCTCCTTCCCCACAGAGGCCAGCACCCTGACAGCGTAGGGGCCAGCCCTGCCCCTGGAGGATGTCACCTCAGCTGCAGGGGTGCCCCCGGCACCCCCAAGCCCCTGCCTCCCTGCCAGGCCTGTACTGAGGCACGGCCTGGTTGCACGGTGCCTCGGTGACCACTATCGAGATCTGGGTTGTTGGGGACCAGTGCTGTGGCTTCAGCTGGCAGCATGTGAATGGCCCTGCCTCCCGCCCTCCCAGCCAGCCTGGTGGACTGTGGGGCCACGTGCAGGCCCTGACCTGGGTGCCGGGGCACGTCTCGGGCCACCTGGTAGTAGCGGTAGAACTGCTCCCTCCACAGGAACTCGTCCCGGGACACGGCCTGCCACTGGCGGCACACCAGACCGGCGGCCAGTACGTCTGCTGGGCCCAAACTCAGGAAGATGTGGTAGATGAGGCTGTCAGGGAGCAGGGGCGTGCCCCCCTCGTCCATTGTGACATTCTGCCCAGGCAGCCCTGAAACCCACACGTGGTCCCCTTAGTTGCCAGTTGCACTGGCAGAGCATACTGGCCCCAAGGGAGGGGCCCCGGGGCCGAGTGAGGCAAGTGCCCTGCTCGCGATTCCATCGGACTGAGCGTGTGCAGAGGCCCAGCTGGCGCTCCCACCTGGCTAGGGGTCCAACAGCTTCTCCAAGCCCCCCGGACCCCGTCCTCCTGACCGGCGCCCCTGCACGTCCCAGTGGTGCCTGGCACAGGCAGCTTTGGGCGGGCAGCGGACCGCGCTCAGCACCTCCCGGCCTGGTCCGGCCTGAGCTGGACCCCAAATGTGCCCTCAGCCCAGAAGAGGCCCGGCGCGGGGGTGGGGCCCTCTGACCTCCTCCCGCTCACGGGCCGAGAGGCACATCCGGATGCCCGGGTTGGGGACGGCTCCGAGCCCGCGAACCCGGTGACCCCCGCGCACTCCTGTCACTCTGACCTTGTGGCCCCAAGGCTTCAGAGCTGTCAGCGTGGGACAGAGGTCCTTCCGCGGAGAGGCTTGGGGCCGGCGGGACGAGCGCCCGCCCCCCCGCCCCAGACGCCGCCTGGGCACCAGCCGGTCCTTGGCGTCGGCCCTGGGGCCTAGGGAAGCCCCGCCAGGCGGTCGGCGGGCCAGCGCGGCCACTGCCAGGCGAGCTGGGGGCGGGGCGGGGCGGGGGCTGCCCGACGTCCCCTCCCACCTCCCCTCCGAGGGGCTGCGGGGGGCGGGGCCTCGGCTCGGTGCCCGGGCCCGGCGGGGCGGCCTCGGCGACTCATTCATCGGCAGAGGGCGCGGCCGAGGCCGAGGAGCCAGAGGCTGGGGGGGGGGGGGTGGTGGTGGTGGTGGCAGGGAGCCGGGGACCGGACACGGCCGGTTTGCGACGCTCCTCGGGGCCGGGGAGCCGGAGATCGGGGGCCGGGGCCGGACGACGACTTTCCCCGGGGCCGGGCGCACTCACCGCAGCCGCCTCCGCCCGGCTGTGCTGCCCCTGCCCCGGCGCCCGGCCTCAGCCGGCCGACCTGCTTCCGCTCCGCCGCTCCTGCCGCCGCGTCTCTATGATGGAGCCCGCCAGGCTGACGCCTCGAGCCCCGAGGCATCGATGGCCGCAGAGCGCCGAGCACCCGGCAGCCCGCCTCGGCCGTGGCTGCGCCTGCGCGCACTCGCGCTCGCTCCCAACAGCGCCCCTGGCGGCCGGGAGGGGCGGCGGCCTCGCACCGAGGCCAGTGGGCTGGGCTGAGGGCAAGGCTCACTCACCTTGCGGTTCGAGACCCCGCCCCGCCGCTCCCAGCTGCTGGGGCCTTTGGGTTAGGGGGTCGTGGACAAGGAACCAGAGGTCAACTGAGACTTTGTAAACAGGATATGGCGCCAGGGCCCTGCCGGGAAGTGCAGAGTCGAGGAGGCTGGGGGTAGACGCTCGTGGGGGGCAGGGTGCTTGGTAAAGGCAGGAGGACCAACCGGGACCTCCTGGGCTGGAAGCGGACTGGCGCCTACTTCCTGTGCCAGGCTTCTGGGCGGCACTGGACCGTGGACTCTGGCCCAGGACTTGGCCATCCTGCCCTCTGCCTCTCCCGGACCCGGCCGCCACCATGCTGACCCCCAGGACTGCACTCTTCTTGACTCTGCTCCTGGCTGGGGGCTCCCTGAGCCAGAGCGCTCGGAGACCCCCTCGGCCAGCGTCCCCCATCAGCACCATCCAGCCGAAGGCCAACTTCAATGCTCAGCAGGTAGAGGGGGGACAGGTGGGTGGGCAGGGCCGGGCCGCCCCTCATCCCCTTGTGCCCTCACATGGCCTGCTCCTAGTTTGCAGGGACGTGGCTCCTTGTGGCCGTGGCCTCCTCGTGCCGCTTCCTGCAGGAGCAAGGCCACCGGGCCGAGGCCACCCTACTGCGTGTAGCTGCCCAGGGCGCAGCCATGGCTGTCAGCACCTTCCAGAAGCTGTGAGTGCCCCGTAGGGACCCCTGCCCCCACCCTTGATGTGGCCTGGACTTAGAGTCCTGCGAGGCCCTGCCCGGCTTGGGGTCCCTAAGCCTTCTGTGCTCACCCCCGCCCTCCCCAGGGATGGGATATGCTGGCAGGTGCAGCAGCTCTACCGAGACACGGGAGTCCCCGGCCGCTTCCTGCTCCACGGTGAGGCCAGGGCATCAGGGGCTGGGGTGCGGGGCTGAGGGGCCAGAAGCTGACTTGGCTGACTCGGCTCTGCCCAGCCCGAGGTGCCCGCAGGGCAGTGGACGTGGTCGTCGGGGAGACAGACTACCAGGGCTTCGCTGTCCTGTACCTGGAGCAGAAGCGGCGGCTGTCGGTGAAGCTGTATGGTGTGTCCACGCGGGAGCCCACGCTTCGCACACACTCAGCGCCGTCCGTGGGGGGCGAGCCCAGGGGGACACACGGACCCTCCCTGTATTCTGACCCTCCGCAGCTGAGCAGGGGTCTGGGGAGGAGCCCCTGCCGATAGGCCCAGCTGTGGGGGCAGAGGGGAGGGGCTGGGGGTGTCGCAAGCACACAGACCCTATGCCCCGCATGCCCCGCCTGCTCCCTCACCGCGTGCCCAGGAGCCCTGTGTGCCCCACAGCCCGCTCGTTCCCGGCAAGTGACTCGGCCCTGAGTGCATTTGAGCAGGGGATCCAGAGGGCCAACCTGACCGAGGACCATACCTTGTTCTTCCCCAAGTATGGTAAGCCTCCCCCAGTGGCCGGCCTTGTCCTCCCCCTGTGCCCTGCCCTGGCCACTCCTGACCCCTGCTTGGGCCTTCAGGTTTCTGCGAGGCCGCAGACCAGTTCCACGTCCTAGATGGTGAGTGGCCAGTGCTGGCCGGGTGGTGCAGTGAGGGGGGCACCCCTCAGCTCCTTCACTGGCTGAGTCTCGTCTCTGTGCCCCAGAAACAAGGTGAGTCCAGGCGGCAGCCCTGACCTTAGAAGGAGTGAAGATCCTGAAGGGGTTGGCACCTGCTACCCTACTCACTGAGCCCCGGGGCCGCATGGGGTCAGGGCCACCCCATGGGGGGACGCTCTCCCGTGTGTGCCCCGAAGCTGCCCATCACCCACGGAGCTCAGGAGCAGTATCTTCATTAAACGCTGTCCAGCTTGGCCACTGACTCCTTCCCTTCCGTGTTGGACCTGGACGGGGGCCTCTGCCGGCCTGTCTTCTCATGAGCATGTGGGACTGCTCCCCCCCGGGGTGGGCTGGAGAGGGAAGGGGCTCCTCCCCTGGTCAAATGGGGAGGCAGGGTGGAAATGGCTCCTTTTCAAGGCCTGGAAGCATCCACTGCCCTGCTGTCGCTGTGCCCCAGCCTCGGCTTCTCAGTTGGGCCCCTGCACTATGGTCCCAGCTGCCCTTCCCTGCTCCCAGTCTGTGAGCACACGTGCCCTGCTGGCCTTGCTGGGCCGCCCTGGGTAGGCCCAGGACCGGAGCCTGCCCCCTGCCCAGATGGTGGGGGGCCTTTCCTAGGGGGACGAGGAGCCCTACACACAGGTTCTCCTGGTCTCCCGCTGACCCTGAGCTCCTCCTGGGCGGCACGGGTCCAGAGTACCAGTGGCCCTCTGGCCTGAGGCAGGACAGGCCACTGGGAAGGGGGCAGGCAGACCCCCTCCCCGTTCCTGGATGTGGTGCCTGGGTCTGCAGTGAGTTGGCAATGGCTTAGAGAGACAGGAGGCCGGGCTGGCCCTATGGCTGGCCCGAGCGCTGCAGGGGACGGGCCTGGGAGCAGGCTGAGTTGAGTCTTGGCGTCAGGCAGCCAGGTGCCCCTCGGGGTAGATGGTGAGCTTACCCAGGCAGGGAGAATAAGCGTGTGTGTGTGTGTGTGTGTGTGTGTGTGTGTGTGTGTGCGCGCGCGCGCGCGCAGATGCACACGTGCCAGGGGAGGGGGGAAGGGGGGAGGGAGAAGGGTCTATCCCAAAATGGAGAAAGCAGCCAGCCTAATTCAGGCGCTAGGTTGGGGTGAGCACAGGAGTTTGGTGCACAGGTGGGGGAGTCCACACCCAGGATCTGACCAAGGTTACTGGCTATGAGGAAGGCGAGTGTGTGCTTTGCTCTGTAGAGAACCTTCTGGAATGAGGGAACTCCAAGGCCCATGGGAGATGGAGGCGGGGGGGGCGGCTGAAAATGGGGTAATGGTGTCCCCCCCCCGCCCTGGGCAATGGCTGCCTGGAGGAACAAGTGATGCCAGACTGTTGGGGGGATGTGGAGTGCTGGGGAAGGTCTGCCTCCGGGGGATCCCCACTGCCCCCCAGGGTAGACTGCACATGCTTCCTACAGCCTGGGGCCTGGCCAACCTGCCTGACCCTCACCGGGGGTCCCAGACACTGGGGAAATCACTGCAAGAGAAGAATCAGGACTGGGGGACTGACCTAGAGGAAACAGAGCTACTCCAAGAGGGCAAAGGGCACTTGAAACAAACAATTTTGAGTTGCCCAGCATGCAGCCCTCCCCCCCTCAGGGTCAGGGTCTGCCCAGGGGCGTCCCACAGGGTGGACAGCTGCCCCAGGGCTAGGGGAGGGAGCCGTGGCCCTCACCCTGCGCCGGGAGCCCAGCGGGCAGGGCCTGGACTCCGCTGGGCCCCTGCTGGTGAGAACACTCTCCAGATCCTGCCAACACCCCCCACTCCCCATCTCGTTAAACCATCTCCTCCATTTGCTAGAGGGCACTGGCCAATTTCAACAGCTCTGATGACTTGGGGGTGCACGCTGTGCCCCCACGCAAGCCCACTCGGTGCCCTGAGGGGCCTGGAGGCGCCCTCCCCTGGGACGGTGTGGGGGGCCAGCTTTCTCCCTTTACTCCCCTCCTTGGTCTCCCCAAGCCTTGCTGGGCAAGATCCAAGCCCATATGGCTGTGAGTCAGCACCCTGGGGTGCTTCTGAACAAACATGCCTGGCACGCACTTGCCCATCCTGGAGAAACGGGCACGCCTCACCCCCAGCCCTCCCACTGTCCCCGCAGGAACCAGGACTGGGGGTGGGGGGTGGCCTCCCTTCAGGAGAACTTGGGGAGGGTCTGAGGGCAAATGGCAGCCCTAGGCTGGGGCCAGACTGGAGCTGGAAGGTCCATTCAAGGAAATGTGCATTAGCTTGGCCAAAGCTCGGCCTGGAACTGGCCCCAAGCCACGCTGTCTTGGGGCCCTGGGCATCCATCTGATGAGCGTTTCTCGACGCTGGGCACACCGGTGGGACGGCTCCCTGTTCCTGGCATCTCGAGGCCCAGAGCTCACCACTGACTGCTGGTGAGGCTGAGGGGGTGCCTGGGAGCTGGACCCCCACTGGCCCCCATCTCCTCCCCGGGCTGCCAGGGAGTAGGGGTGAGCACCAGGACATCCCAGGTGAGCTGTAGGGACCACTCTCTGGTCCCACCGCTGCATGCCCACTTGGCCGCCTGGCTCAGCCCAGACCAGGAGGACTGGGGTGGGTGGTTGCTAGGAAGAGCCAGCAGCAGCCTTGTATGGGCTCCATGTCTCCAGTGGGTGGGGACCATGCCCGACCCCACAGACTGGGCAGTGCCCACCCTGTGTCCCTTGGAACTGGCCTCCCAGGAAGGCAGACATATATGGCTGAGGAGAAGAGGGGAAGGCAGGGGGCCTTGGCCGCCAGGACTTTGAGGGAGAAGAGCAAAGGAAACTATACCCTTCCCATGGGCCCTATGACCCAGAGACCCACTGGCCACCTGCTGGAGTCTCCGCACACTTGTATCAGGTGGGGCCGTGGCTCAGAGAGCCCCCTGCGTGCCCGGCCCCACAGCCCCCAAACAGGGAATGAGGGCCTCCGCTCTGGGGTGTGGGAGAGTTCAAACATATCCTCTCAGGGATTCCGGGGAAGGATGCTTCTGGAAGGACTGCAGGTCCAAAGGGCGGCGCCAGAGACCCTCCCACGTGACCACAGGGCTGAGGCCCCACAGCAGCCCAGGCCTGTCCCTCTGGGTGTCCCCAACAGCAGGTCTGGGGGGGGCAGCTGTCACGCATCTTATTTCCACAAAAATATTTATTGAGCTCTCATTGTCACAAACTAGGTGAAATAACCGTAGTTCTAAGTGAACTGTTTTTAGGTAAAGATGTTAATTATAATTTCTATTTTGTCTTTTAACTGTAATAGGTGATTTTTAATACCTTAGAAGGAAAAAAAATATTATTTTATTTGAGAGAGAGGGAGCTCGAGAGCGCGAGGGTGGGGGGGCAGAGGGTCAGAGAGACAGAGAATCTTAAGCAGGCCCCACATCCAGCACGGATCCCAATGCAGGGTCAATCCCACAACCCTGAGATCATGACCTCAGCCAAAACCCAGCCGACTGAGCCTGGGTGGCTCAGTTTGTATAAATGTATAGATGTTTGTAAAAAATGTATACAAACTTACCTCTGATTGGCAGTGGCGGTTGGGGGCCCCCAGGGAAGGCCAGAGGAGCACTGTCCTGGGAGCCCACGGGCCTTGCCCGGATGCGAGGGTGCTGTGTCCCAGGCCCCCAGCGCCGGTGGTCCCACAAGTACGTCGTTGGCCCTGTCCTGGAACTGTGGGCCCTTCTTGCGGGGTGCCCGCCCTCCCTGCCCACACGGCCGCTCGTGGACAGGTGGGCCAGGCCCCCTGCCTGGGGGACAGGGCTGGACATAGCCCGCCACGGAGGGGACCCACCCGCTCCCCCCGGCTCGTGGGCAGGGCCTTCACACCGGGTCGCTCCGCACGCCCCCTCCTCGCCCCCCCCCCCAGCTGAGGGCCTCCGCGGCGGGCACGGCCCCGCGGGGATCCCTGAATCCAGCCTGCCTTCCTCCCCGGTGCCAGCGGGTCCCTGCCCACCGTCGGGAAGAGCCAGCCCAGAGCACCGCGTCCGAGCTTTGGGGCGAGAGGGAAGACCTGGGGAGTAGCTGTGCGGAGGGCGGGTGGGGCGCTCCCGCTGTTGCTGCCCGGGTGGGAGAGAGGGAGGGACGGCCCTGGGCGCGGGGAGCGAGCGGGCAGGGGGGTCCTGCAGAGGCCGGGGGGGGCGGGGGGGGGACACCAGGCCCCCGGTGGGAAAGGGCTGCGGGGAGGCCAGGCCCGGCTCCCGGGAGGGCCCAGCGCCCTGGCCCTCCCTGCAGCCACCCCGGCCGGCGGTACCCGCGGACCCTGCCGCCCCTCCGGGGTGACGCGGGGGCCGCAGCAGGCCGGCGGCCGGGACTCCGGTGGTCTTCGCACACCGGGCCCCGCGCGCCTGGCCAGCGTCACGTGCCCGCCCTCGACCAATCGCATTGACGGTGGGAGGAGCCACGCCTGCCGCGGCCGCCGGCGTGAGGAGCGCGGCTCCTAAATCCACCGCCCAGCCTGCGAGCCGCCTGGCGGGCTGTAGGGGGCGCCAGAGTCACTAAGCGCCGCCAGAGGCGCCCGGAGCTGCGTCCCCGCAGGCTGGGGAGGAGTGGGCGGGGGGTGGGGGGGGAGTGGGCGGGGAGGTGGGGGGGAGTGGGCGGGGAGGTGGGGGGGAGTGGGCGGGGGGTGGGGGGGAGTGGGCGGGGAGGTGGGGGGAGTGGGCGGGGAGGGGGCGGGGAGTGGGCGGGGAGGGGCGGGGGAGGGGGCGGGGGTGGGCGGGGAGGGGGCGGGGAGGGGGGAGGGGGCGGGGAGGGGGCGGGGAGGGGGGGAGTGGGCGGGGAGGTGGCGGGGGGGCGGTGTCCCTGCTCTGCCCCGCCCCCGTCTCCCCAGAGCGCAGGCACAAAGGCGGCCGCTTTCAGGTCTTGAGTGGGCTTAGGATCGGGTCGGGATCACCAGGGGGTAGGTTGGTGCCTGCGGGGTGGAAGGGGGAGGCCAGGCGTTCGCAGCGTCTGGGGTCGGAACTGCCAGCCCAGCTTCTGGTGGAGAGTGATGGCTCCTTTGGGAAGTTCAGGGAAAAAAACGGTTATTTGCAACTTCTCTTCTTGTGGGCCAGAGTGTCCTGAGTAGAGCCGTACTGAGCGGCAGGCACCGCGAGCTCAAGGGATCGGGGTACTGCCCTGCGGGCTCGGTTCTCGGGGAGATGCTGGTGGCCCCGGCCTTCCCGACTCCCGACCCTCCCCTGTCCTGGGGCCTGCTGCTGACCCAGAGAGGCCTCGATGGGCCACCTGGCAATGGGAAACGCTCCTGGAGGCGGAAGGACCAGGGCTCCATGCAGAGTGAGGGCTGGGACAGAGCCAAGCCCTGAAGCTCCTTGTCGGGGGACCGGTGCTTTCTGAGTGTCCTGGTTAGGGCCCCTCCTCAGGACAGGTTGCCGGAGGCCAAGGGTGGGGAAGGGAAGGAGGTGGCCCAGGATATGGAGACCTGGGGAAGGGGGACCCCGTGCAGTGGGGGGGGATGACCCAGGACATGGGGACCTGGGTAAGGGCAGGAGGTGGCCCAGGGCAGGGGGACCTGGATGTGAGGAAGAGGTGGCTCAGGACATGGGGGGACCCAGGTGGGGCAGGAGGTGGCCCGGGACAGGGGGACCCAGGTGGGGCAGGAGGTGGCTCGGGACATGGGGACCCAGGTGGGGCAGGAGGTGGCCCGGGACAGGGGGACCCAGGTGGGGCAGGAGGTGGCCCAGGGCAGGGGGACCCAGGTGGGGCAGGAGATGGCCCGGGACATGGGACCCAGGTGGGGCAGCAGGTGCCTCAGGACATGGGGGGATCCAGGTGGGGCAGGAGGTGCCTCAGGACATGGGGGGACCCAGGTGGGGCAGGAGGTGGCCCGGGACAGGGGGACCCAGGTGGGGCAGGAGGTGGCCCGGGACATGGGGACCCAGGTGGGGCAGTAGGTGCCTCAGGACATGGGGGGATCCAGGTGGGGCAGGAGGTGGCTCAGGACATGGGGACCCAGGTGGGGCAAGAGGTGGCTCAGGACATGGGGGGACCCAGGTGGGGCAGCAGGTGCCTCAGGACATGGGGGGACCCAGGTGGGGCAGCAGGTGCCTCAGGACATGGGGGGACCCAGGTGGGGCAGGAGGTGGCTCGGGACATGGGGACCCAGGTGGGGCAGGAGGTGGCTCAGGACATGGGGACCCAGGTGGGGCAGGAGGTGGCCGGGACATGGGGGCTCACAGGTCAGGTACACATCCTTCCAGGATGTCTCCTAGAGCCCAGCACCTACGCATTTGACTACCAGGCCGCTTCTCTGGGGGTGGCCGGGTGGGCTACATGCCCAGAGCCTGGGCCCTCCTGTCCCCAGGCCCAGTGTGTGGGTGCCCCACCCCCACTAGGCTGGGCTGCCTGCCCCCTGCCCTCCCTCTGGCAAAGGGGCCCCTGCAATCACCCCTCAGTCATCCTGATCTGGGTGCTCTGGCTGCCTGCCCCACCACCCCCTTGTCTGGCCTCACTCTGACTGGTCGCGACCCCGCACCCTCATGACAATAGGGCCCCTTGGCCCTGTTCTTGCCCCACGCCTTGGGTTCCGGGACGTGTGGAGCAGTGCGGGGGTGGCAGGCCTGAGCTTTGCACTCGGTGTTCTGCAAGAACACTGTGCCCCTGACCTCCGGGACTAAGAAAAGGTCAAGCTCCCTGTGTGGGATGGAACGTTCTGCCCCCCAGCTGGTGGCAGGAAAGCTACTGGGGTAGGGCTCGGCCAGCGAGGCACCTCAGGCCCCTGGCCACCGCCACTGGCATGGGGCACTGGGAAGGGGTCCCAAAGAGGGGTGGAGCTGGGGGTCTCAGGACTCAGGAAGCAAGGTGCAGAGACATCCCTGGGAGCTAGTGGGCCCAGCAAGCACCGCCAGCCCCTCCATTTTCTGCCCGTCTCCCTTCCTGGGGTGGGACCCAGATGCCCCCATCTTTGGTGGGCAGGATCTCAAGAGGGCCCCGCCCCTGTCCAGTCCACCTCCAGGCTCTCCTCCAGGCCCACCTCTTCGGCCAGTTCTGAGGAGGAAGGTGAAAGGGGCACACCCCTGGGGAGGGGCACCTGCAGGTGGGCCCATAAAGCAGGGAGTATCTGAGTCAGCAGCGACATGGCCACTTGCTTTCTCTCAGTCCCTACTGGGATGGGGCCTTGCTGTGCCCTGTGGGTGGTGCTCACCCTGCTGAAAGGCCTGAAGGGCCAGATCCCAAACACCCCGCCAGGCATTACCTCCGTGTTACAGAGCTTCCAAGAAGACCAGGTCTGGGGGCTTGGAGGGCGGGGGAGAAAGTCAGCCGGGGTCCAAGTGCAGGGAGAAAGGAGGGCCAAGGTGGCCGGGGGGAGGCACCACCTGGGGACCCCAGCCTGGCTAGCCTGGTCTCAGATCCCCCCAGAGAGAGAGTCCTGACGTCCATCAGAAAAGGACTCTGGGCAGGCCGTCCTGGGTCAGCAGTAACCCCTGCCAGTCCCCGTGCGGTGGGAACATCTCTGTCAACTGAAGCTCACAAAGGCCAGCCACTGGGCAAGGTCACCCTGGCCCTGCCAGGCCCAGGGCAGCCCTCCGGCTCCTGCCAGCATCATCAGTGCAGGCTCAGGCTGGGAGCCACTGCCTGGTGAGGGCCCTTGGGGCTGTCCCGGGCTCTGCCTACCTCAGGTTCCCACAGTTCCAGGGGGAATGGTTTGTTGTCGGCCTAGCAGGCAGCACCCACAGGAAGATGGACAGGTTCCTGTTGAACCCATTCATTGCAATGTTCGAGCAAAATGGAAACAGCCGCCTTAAAGTGTCGTATGCCATGACCCGGTGAGTGAGGATCCCTGGCCTGTACCCCTAGAAGCTAATGGCTTCATGGCTCAGGTCCAGCGTGGGCCCGAGTGTGCCAGTTCTCCCAGGGCCCTTCTTCTAATTCAAAGTTCAGCACAGGCTGCTGGTGAGCTCAGCCAGCTCTGGGGGCACACACAAAAGAGGGGCGCATTTACTGGATCACAGACTCAGAAGAGCCTTGGGGGCTTATGGATTTCAGGTACAGCTGGATCCAGGAGCTCAAACAGTGTGATCAGGGCCCCATCACCCCTTCCCTCTCCCTCTCTCATCTCTGTCTGCCCCAGACCTCTGTTCCAGAAAGTTCTCACTTTGCAGGGATAAAACATTAGCCTAGGCTGATGTCCTCCTCAGGGTTCCAATTCCAGAAAAGAGAGCATCCTGGTCAGCCTGGCAATGGCCTCTGACCGGGTTTCCTTGAGTCACGTGATCCTCCTGGCCCCATTGCTGCATCCAGGGTGACAGGTGCTCTGGTTGGTCTGCCTGGATGAAGTGCCTACCCATCTGGTTGGGAAGAAGTCGGGAGTCTTGATGGGTAACCCCCTGGAATGAGGTGAGGGTGGTGCCATCCCCCCTTTGGGGGACACCAATGCCATGAGGGCTTCTTTACCCTTACCACGTCTCCAGCAGGCCTGGAGCCTTCCTTGCCCCCCTGCCTGGCTATGGGGGAGAAGGGGCCTGGGAACCTCTGGCTCTTTGGCTCCAAGTAATATAAAATAGGGACCTTAAGCAAGGCGGGTTTGTCATGCCGACCAGGAGTAGATCCTAGAAGCTGAGAGCCTCCCTCTGAGGGTCTCCACTGGCCCCTGCCCCAGCCTGCCAGCAAGCACCATCAAAGCCACCTGCAGAGGCTCAGCCACCCCAGAACCCGCCTTTGGAGTGTCTCAGATTCCTGGGAGCATCTGACTGGCCTGGCTCCTGCCAGAGGTTGATTAATGGGGGGAGTGGGGAACAAAGAACCCAGTGCCCATGCAGCTGGACCGAGAAGCCTTCTGGGCGGCCTCGCCTCTCCCCCACCTGCAGGTCAGACCGCACTTGGTTGCTTCTCAAAACAAGTACACCCGCCTGGAGAGGCCCCTGCTCTGTGGGAGGGCTCCCTGGGGCTCAGGCCTGGGGGGCTATCGGGCCCGGCCCAGGAGCAGCCGCCCAGAGCCCCCACTTCTCCCCATCTGGCCTGGCTCAGCGAAGTCCAGGGCTGCTGGCTGGGGGCACCGGCCACCATGCCCAGCTGGGCCCACTCAAGACCCCCAGAGGGGACCCTGTTGCCAGAAACACCTGTTTCTCAGCATCGCACATACACACTTTGGAGGTCCCAGTCCAGGCGATGAGGAGCAGCCAGTGGGTGGGCTGGCCAGGGCTTCAAGGGGATGCGTGCAGATGGGGGAGAGCTCACGCCTCGTTCCTCCAGGAGGGCCACCGCTCCCGGGGGAGGGCAGCAAAGCCTCCTGTGTGCTGGGCCGTGCCCCTGGCTTCTGACGGATGCCTCCTCCAAACGGCTGAATTCTCTCTCTCTCTCGGGGGGGGGGGGGGCACTTCGGGGCCAGCCCCTGAGACAGAGAAGGAAACCCGAGGTCTGGCCAGGTTCCAGAACTTTTCTCTCCTGCAGGGGCCACCACTGTGTCACCTGGTCTTATGTGCTGGTTCCGGCGGCGCGGCCTGGGAGCTTCTGGGTGGACCGCAGAGAGGGTGAGAGGGTGACCGGCGGGAGGCAGGGGGGCAGCCTGCGGAGGGCGCCGGGGGGGAACGCCCCTCACACAGCGGCGGTACCACCCTTGTGTCCGGGGCAGAGCCCGAGGAGGTCCAGGTGTACGACACGGACTACAGTGTGTTCGCGCTGATGCTGTTCCGAAGACAGTCAGGTGGCCAGAGTATCCTCAGGGTCAACCTGCTATGTGAGTCCCCGGCCCAGTGGCCACGGTCGGGCTGGTGGGAGCAGGAGGGGGAGGGAGGGCAGGGTGCCCAGTACTGCCCAGCACTGCCCACGCACCCTCCGTGGCTAAGGGCCGTGCTCTGTTCATTGGGCCCCAGGCAGGATGTGGATGATCCAGACCCAGGTGCTGGACAAATTTGTCTGCCTGGTCAGAGCTCTGGGCCTGTCGGACAACAACATCGTCTTCCCAGACTTGACAGGTAACGGGCCCTCAGGCCGTGGCAGGGGCCTGCACCCAGCATGGGGCCCGCCCATGGGCCTTGAAAGCCCCATGGGAGCCCGCAGGGGAGCGTGGTCTGCGTGCAGGGCCTACCTGTGGGGTCCTGGCAACCCCAGAGGGTTCAGCCTGAGCCCAAAGGGTGGATCCTCATAACTCCTTGGTCTCTGCTCCCCGCCGGGCCCCCCTGTCCCGGGCCACCTCCTGCCCCCACCCGGGCCCCCCCCCCCCCATCCTGGGCCACCTCCTCTCATTCCAGGAGCATTTCCCACGTCTGGCTCTTTACATGTGTATGACCGTGTGTACACAGGGTGGCGTCCATAAAGCATGTGCACACATGCGGACATGCAGTGCTCATGCTGGCACACGCCCCCACCTACACAGCCATGCATGCACATGTATGCACGCACAGGGAGAAGTGCGTGTGCACAGTGTTCACAAGAGTGCTCGGCTGCACATCTGCACCGAGTCTGGGGGCTGGGGTGGGGGCAGGGCAGCGCCCGGGAGGGCGTGTCCCTCGGTCCCTGGCTGGCCTCCCGGGCCCCAGCACCTTCCCCCCCACACTACGCCTCGCTGCAGGCCCCCTTCCTCCCTCCGTCCCCTATTCCTCTCCCCTCCCTGGAGCTCTCATGCCTCTGGCCTCCTCCCCATTCTCTGCTCCAACCTCCATCTGAGACTCTGTCTCCCCCATCAGATTGGTCACCCCATCTGGGTACCTGCCAAAGGTGAACGCAGCTCCTCCCCAGCCAAGGCCTCTGCTCTCAGCATGGAATAAATCCTGTGCCAGGATCCAGGAGTAGGAGCCACCATGACCTTGGGGTGGTAGGGGCGGACCCTCTGCACACATTCATGCCCACCCCCAGCCCTCCAGGCCTGTGCTCACCCTCTGGCCTCCCGGGGTGTGTCTGTGAGTGTGTGTGGGGGGGGTGTTTGCAGGTCCCTGTGAGTCCCAGGACAAGACCCCTCCATCCTACCCACTCAGCCCCCAGCTCCACGAGTTCAGAGACCCCAGCTCCACCTCCCCACCCCCCAGAGCCCTGGAGCTGCCATGGGGGTGCAGCTGGGGCCCCAGAACAGGAGCAGGCCTAGATGCAGATGCCCCAGCCTGGAGGGCAGGGTGAGGGGAGACAGGTTTGGCTTCCTGCCGTGGGGGGGTGGGGGTGGGGACAAGCTTCCGAGGCCTGTCCCCCACTGGGTGTAGGGACCCTTCAGGTACAGAGAGCCACAACCTGGGATCCCAGCCGTCTGCACACCGGAGATGCAGCTGCCCTGCCCCAGACAGGACCCGTCTCCCCCCCAATCCTGGCCCCCAGGGATCTCCAAGCAGGGGGGCAGCAAGCCAAGCCCAGGGCCTGCCGGGAACTGCCCCCCCCCCCGCCCCCAGAGATCAAAGAACATCTAGAGAGACCTCTTGCTGGGTACCAGATTGCATTTCTTTGGCCTGAGTGTGCTACCCCCATCTGGGCCTGTTCCTCCCTCTGGGGCCCTGGGCCCCCCCCATCTGGGCCTGTTCCTCCCTTGGGGCAGGGTCAGCGGAAGGGGATGAAGGCAGGTGGGCTGTCCACGGCCGGGGGAAGCATTTGTCCCTCTGGCACTCACCTGGCCTGTCAGCTTCAGCCCTGGGTGGTGGGAGGGGCCCTGCCCCAAAGACTCCCCACGGCCTGGGTCGTGCATTCCTCCCAGCCTTGCCCACCAAGGTCACACAAAGCCCTGTACTGTGACAGTGACATCGATGGGCCGCCTCGGGCTTCCCCTGGTCCTGGGAGCACAAAGCTGCATCCCGGGAGAGCCTTCCAGGCCGCAGATGGTGGCGAGCTGCATCTACCGGGGGCCACAGAGATCTGGGGATCTGGGGATCAGGTAGCAAGCTGCCCTAGCGCCCTGGTGGAGAGGCCTCCTTTGGCCCTTCTCCGGCCATAGCCCTTCCCGCCAGTGCCCCTTGTCACGGCGCACCTGCGCTGGCCCCACGGGGCAGGTGCTCCACCCGAGCCCAGCTGCACGCTGGCCAAGGTTGGCTTGGGCCGGCCGGGCCGGGGCCTCAGGCCCTGAGGGGATGGAGCCGGGGCTGGGCGGAGAGGAACAGGCTGGGAAACTGAGCCTCCTGCACGTGGCCCTAGCCTCCACTTCCACGAAAGGACAGAAGCTGCCTTGTTTACTAGTCTAAAGGGCAGGTCATGATTTTGAGCGACTCAGGACCTCCGGGAATTCTCTCGGCCCTGCCTGGGGGCCTGGGTCCCTGGGGTGTCCCCATTCCTCAGTGACACGCAGGACTCAGGGCCCTGGAGGATGCCCGCGACCACCCCCAGCCCTTGTCCCGGCCCTGTCCCCCTCCTGAGGGGCTGTGGTGTGGGTCCCAGCAGGCCCCGTGGCTGGACATAGCTCTCTGCAGGGTCAGTGCCACTGCCCGGCTCAGTGTTGCCACAGCTGCCCACTGGCTGGCGGCCCAGGACACCCGTCGATGCCCCCCCGGCCCCCCGCAGCTTCTCCCTGAGCCTGGTGAGAGCAGGTGTGCCGTCGTCTGGACGTCTGTCCCCATGTTCCAGGCGGCACGGTTACTGGCCTGTCCCTAGGAATGGTCAGCGCCGCAGGAACCTCCCCGTTCCGGCCTAGACAGGCAGAAACCCTATAAAACGGAAAAGGCCTGGACCCCGGAGCCAAGGGCACAAGTGGGTCCAGCTGAGCCTTGGATATTCTCCAGCTGCCCGGGTCCCCAGCCTCCTCAGGTCCCCGGGCAGTTGCTGCATGGCGCCAGCACCTGATGTCAGAAGACCACCTCCAAGGTCATGCCCCTGCTGTGTCCCAACCCTCCTGGAGGCTCAGTCTGCCATTTCTCTCACCCAAGCCCCCCCCTGCAGGTCAGGGAGTGCCACAGCCGTGTGACAGGCGGGGTAGGCGTGGGTGAGGGCCACGGATGGTGTCCCCCCGACCCCCGAGGCAGGATTCTAACCCAGTTCGTCGGGGCTGGGTGGACATCCTTGAGGCCAGCCTGAGCCGTGGCTGTGGTGTTTGAGGGGACACCCTGTCTGGGACCTCGTGGGCCGGCATCACTCTTTGCAGCCCAGCTGCTGTGGTGTCGAGGGCAGCAAGATGGGCAGGACACAGGACTGTGTCTGGGTGGACTGAGAAACCAGCCTGCTGCAGGGAGCCCTCCCCAGCCCCTGGGGGGCCATTCCAGGGAGAGTGGCCCCCTGGGAGGGATGGCCGGCAAGGCCAAGGGACCTTTGGGGCCCCATGTCTGCACCTGAGTCTGCTGGGGGCTTGACCATGCGTGGTGGGGACGAGCCAGGGCAGCAGGGGCAGGAGGGACAGCTGGAGAGCTCCAGGAGAGAGCAGCTGTGGGCTCAGGCCACCGTGGGACCAGCCTGGGCACAGGAGAGGCCCGGCACCCGTGGGGCCACCAGAGGTGGGCTGGGTCCCTTCGCCTGACGACAGGTGCTCTCGCCCCACCTGTTGGACTAATTTCTTTATTACATCATTTTCTCTCTTTATTAACTTGTAAATATTACTTTGTTGAGTTTTTTAAAACGTCTTTAAGTATCCATTTCTGTGGCATCAAGCACATTCACACTGTTGTGCAGCTGTCCCCTCGGTCCGTGCCCAGAACGTGGTCCTCTTCCCAGTCTAGACTCTGTCCCACTAAACCCTGTTCCCAGCCCCCACCCCCCACCCCCGGAGTCTGTGGGTCCAACTCCTCCGGCCTCCTGAGAGTTTCCACTCAATACGGAATTGGTCCTTCTGTGCCGGGCTGATCTCACTCAGTACCACGTCCTCCAGCTTCATCCACGTAGTAGCAGGTGTCACGATTCCTTTCTTTTTAAGGCCGAATAATGTTCCACGGTGTGGACGGACCACGTCTCGCTTGTCCATTCACCTGTCAGTAGACGCTGGGGCTGCTTCCACCCCTTGGCTGTTGTGAATAATGCTGTGAACATGAGTGTTCAGATCTCTCTTCAGGACCTTTTTTTTTTTAGAGAGGGGAGAGGGGCAGAGGCAGAGGGAGAGGGAGAATCTCAAGCAGACTCCACGCTCAGCACAGAGCCTGACGCAGGGCTCCGTCTCATGACCCTGAGATCATGACCTGAGCCAAAATCCAGAGTCAGACACTTAACCGACTGAGCTGCCCAGATGCCCCTCAAACCTTGCTTTCTTAACTTTGTACTGTTCTTTTTGTGTTAGCCTGGAGGTTACGAGGTCATCCTTGAGTTATTAAGTCGAATAGAAATAAGCATGTTCACCATCTTCTGGGCAATGTAATTATTTAAAGATTTTTTTTTTTTAGATTTTTTTTAAAGATTTTATTTGTTCATTTGCCAGAGAGAGAGAGAGAGAGAGAGCGCACGAGCAGGGGGAGTGGGAGAGGGAGAAGCAGGCTCCCCGCTGACGCAGGACTCGATCCCAGGACCCCGGGATCCTGACCTGAGCCGAAGGCAGACGCTTAACCCACTGAGCCACCCAGGTATCCCTTATGCCCTCTGAGATTTTGTTTTGTTTTTGTCATGTATTTTAATTCTAACTATGTCTTATACCCTGCAAGACGAATTGAGGGTGACCAAGGCCGCGGTCCCCAGGGCCTTTGCTCTGCCCTGCCATCACTCCTGCACCATCCGGCTCCTATCAGCAGCGTTTTCCTTCTGGCTGGAGGCGTCCTTTCATATCTTTGTTTAATTGCAGATCCACTGGTGATTAATTCTTTTGGGTTTCATTTGTCTGGAAAGTCCTTATTTAGTCTTTATTTCTAAAATATGAACTTAGGGGGCGCCTGCGTGGCTCATTCGGTGAAGTGTCTGCCTTCAGCTCAGGTCGTGGTCTCGGGGTCCTGGGATCGAGCCCCATGTGAGGCTCCCTGCTCAGTGGGGAGTCTGCTTCTCCTCTGTTCCTCCCCCTCAGCTTGTACTCTCTCTCTCTCAAATAAATAATCTTTAAAAAAATAAAAATAAAATATGAGCTTAGCTTTGACATGCACTAAAATGGACACAATTTCATTGCCTGCTTTGATGAGTTGGGATAAATGTAGACACCTGTGTAAACACAACTCAATCTAGATGCAGAACATTCCATCATCCCAGAGAGCTCACTGGTGACCATTCACAACTGGTCCTCACCACCCTCTGCCCCGGCAGCCACAGATGGAATTCCAGCTCCGCGGAGGAGTTTGGCCTGATTTGGGATTGCACAGCATGTAGCCTCTCGTGTCTCACACAGGCCTGGGGCCACCCCGCCCCGGGTCACTCTCAGGTCAAGGGACGCCCGCATCTACTTTTTTTTTTTTTTAGTAGGCTCAGCACAGAGCCCAACATGGGGCTTGAACTCACAACCCTGAGATCAAGACCTGAGCTGAGATCAAAGTCAGACACTCAACTGACTGAGCCATCCAGGCGCCCCCATTCACTTCTTGACCCACACTGCCCCACTGCAGGTAAAGCCTCCAGCCTGGAGTGGTTCTTTTTTTTTTTTTTTTTAAGATTTTTATTTATTCATGAGAGACAGAGACAGAGAGAGAGAGAGAGAAGCAGAGGGAGAAGCAGGCTCCCAAGGAGCAGGGAGCCCGATGCAGGACTCGATCCCAGGACGCTGGGATCATGACCTGAGCCGAAGGCAGACGCTTAACCATCTGAGCCACCCAGGCGCCCCAGCCTGGAGTGGTTCTGACAGAACAGAGAGAATATGTCACCAAGAGATGCTCCATAAATGGGGCTCCTGGGTGGCTCAGTTGGTCAAGTGCCGACTCTTGGATTCAGCTCGGGTCATGATCCCAGGGTCGTGGAATCGTGGAATCGAGCCTGGCATCAGGCTCCCTGCTCAGCGGGGAGCCTGCTTCTCCTCTGTTCCTCCCCCACAGCTTGTGCTCTCTTTCTCTCTCTTCTCAAATGAATAAATAAAATCTTAAAAAAAAAAAAGATGTTCCATAAAGAAAACCCTAAAGGAAGTGCTTCAGGAGAGAATAAAGTGTTCCAGATCTGAGGCCTGCGTTCCAGTGGGAACAAAGGGCACAGAAGGCAATAAGCAGGTGGATCATTTCAAACTCAATCTTGGCCCCATAAAACAACAGCAATATTGTTTAGGGGGTTAAATGTATGAATTCTAAAATATGACGAAAATGGCATTGTTTGGAAGGAGGGAAAGGTATCTCTGTGACTTTGTCAAATTAAGGCTATACACTGTAATGTTGGCCGTAACCGCTAAAGAATACATATGTACATATATACGCACATATAAACACCCATCCACACGTATACACACACATACACACACACAAAATACCCTACATTAATAGAAATGAAATAATGAATTGATGAAAAAATAATCCAAAAGAAGTGTCAAGAAGGTGAGAACAGGTGGGAAAAATAAAAAGCACAAAATAAGACAGTACATTGAAACCCCAATATATGACTACATTAAATAAAGTTAATTAAATTCATATCTTAAAAGAAAAAGCGGGTCAGACAGGATTTTTTAAAGAATTTATCATATGCTATTTTAGAAGAGAAACATTTAAGACATGAGGATACAGAAATGCTAGGTTATTTCATGATAGTAGATTCAATACATCAAGAACACACAAGAATTTTAAATTTGTATGCGACTAATAATACGGCCTCAGAATAACCAAAGCAAAAACGAAACCACCACAAGGAGAGAGACAACGTTGCCATTGTTGCAGGAGAGTTTCATACACCTCCCTCAGTAAATAGCAGTCCACGCTGGCGGCCCTGGAGTGGGGGCGGGCATGTGGGGCACATGCCCAAATGCAGGGAAGGGTGGAGGGGCATCACTGAGGGGAGAGCCCGGGAGCCGGGCAGCAGGGACCGGACATTTTCAGATGCCTCAGGGATGGGGGCGTGTGGAGGGAAGACCAGGCAGGGCTCGTCCCGGAACACTGGCCCGGGACAGGGTGGCAGTGGGGCCTGGCAGGGTTGCTGGCTGGACCGTGCAGCTGGCCCCTGCTCTGGGCCCTGTGCCTGCTGGGGCAAGTCTCTTTATCCTGCTTAAGGAGCCCTAGTACCATCTGGGCTTGCTAGGTCTGGGAGCAGCCCCCTGGGGGCTTCCAGAGCTGACCCTGCTTGTTTCTTGGAGGAGGAAGGGAGGGAGCAGGTGGGCGGGGGGAGGGCCCGTGCACAGTTAGGGGTCTGAGTGGGCAGCATGGGGGATCGGACCTGGGGTGCAGAGCTTGCTGGAGTCCATCCCACCCCGCCACTGCCCTGCACCTATGTCTAGGCCCTGAGGTCTTGTGCCCGCTCTGGGCCCCGGGGAAGCATCTTTTCCCAGCACCCCCCACACTGTGAGTGACTTGGGCCTGGTTGCTTATTCCCTGTGTCACCTCATGGGTTCGCCCATGAGTGTACACACAGTGAAGATCCAGGGACCCTGAAGGAGATGGTGCCACAGACTGGGGATCGTGAGTGTTGCCTGGGGCCACCCCAGTCTGGGTGTGATAGGACGACAGCGGGGAAGTGGGCCTTTGGGAGAAGTCCCTTTGTTCGTCCTGGGATGTGGGTGTCCATGTTTCTGTGTGTCTGAGGCCCCTCTGCTGGGAAGAGAAGGGGGTGAAGCTTGTGTGTGGGGTGCTCTGTGACGGGGCAAGTTCCTGGGAATAGGGGCTGAATGAGGCCTCCAGGACCGAGCTGCCCTGTCCACAGGGCCCTCTGACATGCCAGGCAGTGGGGCTGAAAGGGTTAGGCCCCAGCACAGAGGGGAAATTCGGTGCTGGCAGGCCACGCTCCCCCAGCCCGCCCCCACGTGAGCTGACTGGGAGCTGGGAGAAGGCACAGACCCTGGGAGTGTGAAGAGTCTCACCAGCTTTCCCTTCCCAGCACCCCAGAGTGATCACACCCCTTCCTTCCTCGCTGCTGAGCTCACCGGAGAAGGCTTTCGAAGCCAGGGTGCCCCGCGGCCAGAGCTCAGTCTGCACTGTCCCAGGGCTCGATGTCAGGGTGTCAAGCATCACCCACTACCCACGGTCTCCTGGGAGGCCAGGGCTCACCCGGGGGCTCCTCTCTAGGTGGCCATCTGGAAACCACTTCTGATGTCCTCCAGGCAGACTGGAAACAAGAGTGGGGCTTGGGGAAGGAGGCTGTTGGTTCCACCACCGTGGGACCAACCTGGGGACAGAAAGGCCTGGGCACTGTGACCCAAGGACCATAAGGGGGGGGGTCTGACCACCCACCTCCCTTACCTGGTGAGGAAGCTAAAGTTCCTACGCTATTGGGGGGGCCACTGAAACACCGTCTCTACTGCATGCATGCACACTCATGCACACACGCACACATGCACACACAGGCTCACATGCACACACGCGCACACATACACACACATGCACACACACGCACACAGGCTCACATGCACACACACATGCACACACAGGCACACAGGCATACACACACATATGCATACATGCACACAGAGACACCCATGTGCACACACGGACACACACACGTGCACACGTGCACACAGGAGCACACTCAGACACACATGCGCACACATGCGCACACATGCACACACAGACACATGTGCGCGCACAGGCACACGCAGACACATGTGCACACAGACACACGTGCACACGTGCACGCACACATCACACACAGGCATGCACACAGGCACACACAGGCACACATGCACACACAGACACACACGTGCACACACGCACGCAGGTACATGCTCCATCACTCTGTTCTGAAACACACTGTCTCTTTTGTGTTTCCTCCGAAAGTTCTCCCTGCGGGATGCATGGCCTGTATCAGGCAGGAATGCTCTGGCACAAAGCTATTTTGTTTTGAAGGAAGTTATTTTATTTCTTGGGTTTGTGTGGATTAACTGGGAGTTGGGTTTTTTCCACCCTATCAGTTGCCGGCCCTCTGAGACCCTGGACAGCAGATGTCCCCAGAGCATCTGTGCACGTCAGCAGGGTCCCCTGGCTCTGTCCCCACCGGGGAGGGCCATAAGCTGCTCCTGGGGCTGGTGGCTGGGAAGCTGGCGGGAGGCCTGGGGCTGTCCCTGGAAGCGGACTCCGCTCTTCGGGTTCGGGGCAGGGGGTATGACAGCCCTGTCTCTTGTCTCTTCCACACATACAGCTTCCCCTGCATCTCTGGGGCCTGCTTTGGGCCTCACCTCCCAGAAAGCCCTCAGGGGCTGAGGGGCACCTCGCGAACGGGACTCTCGGGCATGGCATCCACCACTCCCAGGGCCCCACTGGTCTGGTCTGGCCCTTCCTCCAGTTGCAGGGAGCTCCCCCCGCCCTGGGGCCAAGGGCGCCCAAGAGGGCCCCGCCTAAAGCCATCTGGGGATGGCCAAGTCTATGCCCACTCAGGGCTGCGGTGGAGCTGAGCTGGAGGGAGGGGTGGAAAGGGGCCAGGACAGAGTGTGGGCAGCGTGGGCACAGGAACGGGAGGGGAGGATGCAGCCCTTTTCCTTAGCCCCGGGGTGCTTGTTTGCAGATTAAGATGCTCAGAGCCCTGACCCCCGGCAGACCTGTTTACTTCTGGGGATGGGGAGGGGGGCACAGTGAGGCAAGGGCACAGCACCCCCACACCGAGTAGAGGCTGGGGACTGAGCCCAGGAGAAGGCAAGGAAGTACCCTGTCTTGGCAGAGATGAAGGTGTTCCTCCACCTGGGCTCGGAGAGACGCCAGCCCCCAACAGCTGCTGCGGCTGTCCTCACATGGAGACCATGACCTTGAAGCCATGGTCTGCATTCAGCTCCTAAGCGAAGGACACTGTGACCTTCCTGTGTGCCTTCTCCTGGGTACTACCCACCAGGCCTAAACCACAGGGCGCTTGGGGATGGACAGAGCCCACCCTGCCCTGAGGGGCCCAGGCACAGGAGCCCCCTCCCCGGCAGCACTGAGGACCCAGCAAGAGCCCGGGGCTAGAGAGGTTGGCCTGGGTCTGGCACGGACATGTGACCTTGGCCGTGGCTGGCCTCTCTCCGCAGTGCCCACCCTGCTGCGGCAGACACAGTGCCATCCCCGCACCCCTGCCCCACCCCTGCCCGGGTCCCCCCTACCCGATCCTTCTCCGAGTCTGGCTGCTGTGGGAGACAGTTCAAGGGCCTGTCACAAGCCTGGGTCTGGGCCTTCAGAGTCTCAGCCCCACCCGCAGGGTACCCATCCCCGAGCCTGTGGAGGCACCTGAGGCTGCCACCGTGCAGAACCCTACTCATGAGCCACTCAGCAGCTGACCACCCAGCACGGGGTGATCACCCCTTGCCAAATCAAGGGAGAAGCCCAATGACCCAATGAACCACCCCCTCACCTCCTGCCAGAGCTCTTCTCCATGTCTGGCCAGGCCCTACACACACCCCGGGGTGTCCACACTGCTTCTTCCCGAATCCTTCCAGTCAGAAACCCCAACAGTCAGTGGCCCTACCAAGCGCAGCCCTGCCTGATGTCCAGGGGACCTTGGGGCTGAGGGGCCCAGCTGTGGCTGAGCTGGACAGAGCCCCCGACCCAGATCTCAGCCATGCAAACCCAGGCCCACTTGGGGAGCCGGGCCCAGTCTGGGCAGTGCGGCCCTGTTCCTGCTCACCGCCCAGCCTCACCCCTCCCAACCCATCCCAACCCCTCTTCTGGCCCCGGGCTCATCTGGGGCTGAACTTCCCTCCCCCATGGCCAGGCGAAGTCCCAGGCACGGCTGTCCCGCTTGCTCTGGGACATCTGGGCTCTGTGACCAGCATTCCCACACAGGAAAGGACAAGCCTCCGTCTGGGAGTGGGCACAGCCTGTATCCTGCTAGTCCAGAAGCCTGATTCCAGGCCATGACATCTGTGACCTCCCTCGGCCTCTGACCCCAGTGGCCAGCCTCCCCTGGGCCCCACCATGGCTCCAGTCGCCCCTTCCCTGTCCTGATTCTGCCACCATCTGTGACCTCGGCTCTCCTGGCTCCTGGCCTGGGTGTGCAGCCACCCCTGGGGCCCCACCCGGTGCAGGCACAACCCTGCTGCCTCCTTCCCACCTCACACTCCCTTCCCACGCCCACTTAGCCAAGAAAGCGGGCATTCCCAGCCTCCTGACCCCCCGGCCCCTGCAAAGCCACTAACCAGCCCTCTCTAACCCTGGGGGCGGGGGGTCCCCCACTGTCCCGTCTCTTTACTGCTGGAGCAGCCCCGACCTGGGCCCGCTGTCGTCCCTTCCCAGGTGCCCTCCATGACAGCCAGTCACAACCCCAGGCCCACCTCCGCCAGGGTGCAAGCCCAGCTGGCCCGTGGACAGGGCAAGGGTGCAGCCTCAAGATCTCCAGCAGGGACTAGCCAGAGACCAGGGTGCACCCTTGGCGGGGGGGCAGATGCATGGGAGGGGAGGAGGGGTCCTCCCTAGCGATGGCCTGGCTAGGCCTCCGGGCTCGCGTGGTGCTGGGCTGTGGGTGACCTGGGGAAGGCGGCCGTGGGAGACAGTGGCCGGAGTGACTTCCAGGCTCCAGGACCAGTGGTTGTCAGACCAGGCAGCTCCTTTCCCTCCAGAGAGGCTGCTCCCACCACCCATCAAGGCCTCGTTGTGCCCTGTCCCCCGAGGCACATCTGTCCCCATACCCCTCCCCCGTCAGAAATAAACACTCGGTGCCAGGAGGAGCCAGCATGACCGCCAGATGACCCACGGGGCGGGTGAGGGCTGCAGGCCAGGCTGCGGGTGGCTCCCAAAACACCCGGTTCTAGCCCCGGGCAGGAGTGGGATGTCCTCTCCTCTCACATAACCCTCCGGGGCCTTCGCCCTGAGGGTTGGGCACTGTCCTGGGCTCTCAGGACCGACAGAGCCACCTTCACACACGTCCCATCTTTGATGGCATCTAGCAGAGGCCAGCTGGGAGCCTGGGGCGCAGGGTCATGCAGTCACCTGGAGGGCTTCCTGGAGGGCCAAGATGGGGGGCCTGTGACCACGGGGCCCACTGTCCAGCCCCACGGGGCCCAGAACCACCCCCAGCCCTGCTAGGTGCCCACCCTGTTGCCTGCCCTGCTCAGAGCTATGGCCCCCATCACCTCGGAGTCACCTTGGGCCCCCAGGGAAAGACAGGAGCACCCGCCTCAGGGGCAGGCTTAGGCCAAAGACCAAGGACTCAGGGCCTAGGCCCCAGTGGCAGGCCTTGCCTTCCTCTGCTGGGACCAGGAGATCCTGTAGACGCCTGGGCCAGCCTGACATGGCCAGGGCACAGAGCCAAGAAAACTTCCAGAATCAGGACACTCCACTAGGGCCCTGAATGAGCAAGCCTCTACCCAAAACTGTCCTTCCGGCTTCTGGGTCTTTGAGGAGATGGACGCCCAGGTCAGCCGATGGTGACCCAGGAGGGCCCATCTGTTGATCTGCCTAAAGACCTCTCCCCCAGCCCTCAAACGGGTGACTGGATAGGCTCTAGGCCCCACCACCCACTGCCCGGCTGGAACCTTCCAGAAGCCATCTGCCCTGGTCAGCCTGATAGTGTCACAGCTATGGGAGGCGGCGGGGCGTGTGGGAGCGTGGTGGGGGCTGGGCCGCTCTTCTCAATGCCCTGTCAGACCCCTTCCTGAGGCAGACCTGCTGCAGGCCCTCCACCCTTCCCAGGGCAGCCCCCAGCCCTGGGAGCTGCCCTTCAAGGTAAAGAGGCAGCGGGACTCAGGTGCTCCCATACAAGGCCATCTCTGGATTTCTGCCCAGACCACGCAAGACTCACTTCCCAAGTCTCCCCTGTTCTCTCTCTGCTGACACCTGGCGACCTGGCGGCTCTCTTTCCCAGCAGGGCCCTGGAGGTTGGGTTGGCCTAGGACTCCGGGAGGGGAGGGGCGTAGAGAGTTTCTGGCAGGGGGAGGAGCTCCGAGCTGGCCCCTGCTGCACCTGCCTGGTGTTGTCAGGCTGCAGACCCGGCACCCCCACTCCCTCTTTGGGTCCCAGTGTCCCACCCCGGGGCATTAACCACGCTGCCCCCAGCCCTCTGCTTCAGGCGGGTGCTGGTCCCTGGCCACCGGCCCAAGGAGGCCTTCGGTCCCAGTACGGCCCGGAGATGCGGCTGATCCAGGTCTGGGGAGGGCTCAGGGAAGGGGTAAGGCCTTCAGGGACGTTCCAGAATATTTTGTCTAATAGCAGCTTCTCCTTGACCCAGGGCACTGCCTTTTCCCGACTTAAATCCTTTGGGGACGCACCAGCCAGTCTCCTCAACACCTTCCAAGGGAGGAGCATCTTGGGGTGGGGTGAGCCCCGGGGCAGGTGCTAGGGCCTGAGGAGGTGGGGCTGCCCCTGCCCAGCAGCTCAAAGCCCTTTCCCACACACTGGGGAGACCTGATGGCCAAGCAGAAGGTGGGTGGGGTCCACAGGTCCCTGCGGGTCGCTTGTCTGAGGCTGGAGGACACTGTCAGCTGCCGGCCAGTGAGAAGCCACCAGGCACCTGGACAGCCTCAGCCCTGGACAGCCATCCCCGGGGCACACTGCCGGCCCCCCCAGCCCCGAGGCTGAGATCGAGTCTAGCCCTGAGCCCCGGGCTTGTGTCTGACCCGGCAGGCTAGAGGCGGGGGAATGGCCCCGATGACCTCTCAAAGGTGAGGCCACCTCCTGACATCCCTGTGGCCCAAGCAACTGGCATCCAGAGCACCTTCCCACCCCAGCCGTCCTCAGGCAGATGCTCATCGTCAGCCTCACGCCTGGGCTGCAGGGCCCGGGGGGCTCTCAGCCTCGGCTCTGCATCCAGAGCTATCCGGGTGCTGCGGTGGGCCTGGAGGGGGGTGGGTCTGGAGGGGGGCCGGCCTGACCGAAGGTCCTGGCATGGGGCTCCTGAGCGACCATCACCTGTGCCATGGGCTCAGAGCAGGCGCCCTGCCCTCACGGGTCAGCCACCCCCACCCGCCCTCTGAGAGCCGCGAAGCAGCACGTGGTCTGCCCGTGGGGTGGGGGGGCAGGAGGGGCCTCCTCACTGCCA
The DNA here is from genome assembly GCF_037043125.1 of Eumetopias jubatus. NCBI lineage: Eukaryota > Metazoa > Chordata > Mammalia > Carnivora > Otariidae > Eumetopias > Eumetopias jubatus. Next base: position 94,298,220 of record NW_028274821.1, read on the forward strand.
GCATCCAGCACGGACGCACCCCCCATCCCCCATCCCCACATCAGCTGAGCAGGGGCCCCGCGGCGGAGATGGCCCAGCTCAGAGCTGCTGACCACACAGGGTCCAGCTCAGAGCAGTGAATGGGGGGGGGGACACAGAGAGAGTGCAGGGGGAGTCCTGTGACTGCAGGAGGGAGGGAGGGAGGGAGGGACGGCTCCTGGATGCGCCCTCCCGCCTCCCCAGGCCTCCGTCCTGCACCGTGGAGGGGGTGGGGCAACAGCCAGACCCTACCTGGGCCCCGCAACAGATGAGTCACTGCTCACCGCAGCTCCTCCTCTATCTGCCCGGCCCAGCAGATCCTGGAGCACCTATTTCCTGAGCCCCCACTTCTCCTGGGGGCCATCTGGCCTTCTGCTGTCCAGTGGGAAATGGAGGAGGAGGGACTCGGTCCCTGGCGCTGGGTCTGAGGGCCAGACACTGGGGTCCCCAGGAGCCACTCTGCCCTCAGGAGGACCTCGTTCCACCAGGATCTGTGGGACCCCCGGGGGCCCGGCGGCAAGTGCCCCTCCTGGCAGGTTAGCCCAGCCTGCCCAGACGAGAGCGAGCCAGGCCCATAGCTCCAGGTCCCTGCTGTCCCGGGTCTTCCCCACAGTCTTGGTCCCACTGTCCTGGGTCACCTTACTGCCTTGCCCTGGGGTGTGCTCACTTGTCTCAGGGCGGCCTGGCCTGGTAAGGGACCTGCAGCCCAGACATCCACTCAGAGAGCCTCAGGCCTCCCTAAAGCCAAAGGGCTGCCGGCCGGTGAATGGGCAGGAAGCCCAGTGCCCCCATGGAGGTGCGGCCGTGTCCCCCAGGCCTTCCTCCACAGCCCTCTTCCTGCCCCTGTCCCATCCTGAAAGGAACTCCCAGATCGGTTCCTGGGCCAGGCTGGGCCTGGGGCAGCCGAGGGTCCGTGCAGGGCCCTGGGGTCAGCCCCCCCAACTCCTGCCTGAGCTGGGGGACTGTCATCCTATGGCCCATATGTGGATGGCACCGAGAAGCCAGGCTGACAGGAGGCCAGGGCGGAGGGTGGGGGTCGCAGGCCTGCCTCCACCCCTCCCCCGCACCACCGCCCCCCTCCCCCACATCACTGCCCCCACCCCCTGCCCCCACCCCCTGCCCCCTCCCCCGCACCACCGCCCCCCTCCCCCACATCACTGCCCCCACCCCCCCGCCCCCTCCCCCGCACCACCGCCCCCTCCCCTCCCTACTCCCTACTCCCACCTCCCTCTCAGGTGTCTCCTGTCTCTCTCTACCCCACCCCCTCACATTGGCCTCTGCCAGGGAAGCCAACAGCCCCCTGCCAGCCCGGGCACCCGGGAAGAAGCAGGAGATCCTCCACGTGGCACTGCGCAGCCGGCTGCTCCCCCAGGCTGCCCTACTGATGGAGCCCCACAGTGCTCCAGTCTGTGCTCCCCACCCCCGGGCCACTGGGGAGGGGGCCTCACGTCCCTGGCCTGGATGTCAGGGCTGCAGAGCAAAGGTGCCAGGGGAAGAAGCGGCAGGCTCCAGACCCGCGGGTGCCCAGCCCCTCCCAGCAGCCCACTCTCAACCCTTCCCACAGAACTGCCACACCTGTTTTTCCAGAATTTCTGAGATCCCAGCCTCAGAAGGGGAGACAGGGGCCCACCCAGTCCCACCAGAACAGGCTCAGCCACCTGCAATGGCCCCACAGCAAGGGCCTAGCCAGGGCCAGGAAGCCCGTGGGGGCTGAGGTGCAGATGTCCCCACCTTGCCAGGGCACCTGTGGACCTGGGACCGCCCTCCTGCCTCACGAGGTGGGCGGCAGTGCCCCATGCTGGTCCCATTCAGGGAGCTGACCTGACCCCATGCCTCCCCCTTGATCACTTCTGAGCAGCCTTGGGGCCGTTCCAAAGCCAGAGGCCAGGGCTGCCAAGAATTCAGCTTCTGGGCGAAGCCCTGGGACAGGAGGCTGCACCCCCCAAATGGGCTAGGCCTGTGTCTGGAGACAGGTGGCCCTCGTCCCCCCACTGACCACAGCTAGAGCCCCGCTGTCTGCACCCCACATAGGAGCTCTCCCCTGCTTCATCTCCTGTCCCAGGCTCCTCGCCTCCCCCAGGATAGCACGCCTCTCCCGCTCACAGTGGTCAGAGCTGTGGACCCCACTCAGCCCTGAGCTGGGGCCCCGCCGGTCTGGGATGGCCTCGGGCTGAAGCAGAGGGACAGGTGACACCCATGAGATCTGAACAGGGCCCAGGACCTCAGAGACAGCCCGTCCACCGAGGGCAGCCTCTGAAGGTGGGGGCATCCCTGAGTCCTGTGCTGCAGGGAGACCCTGGGGCTGAGAGCAGTCCCCATCCCAGTGTCTGCACCAGGAGACAGCCTGAGTCCATATGGTGCTCCTGGGCCAGACTGCTGGGCAGGACCAGTGTAGCGGCAACCACACACAAAGGGTGGGCCTGTGCCTGAGACGGGGGGGGGGGGGGGCCCAGGCTGAGAAGGGTACCCGGGGGACCACCAGCCAGAGCCTCAGCAGCTGGCTGGGTGGGGAAGGTGTGCCCAGCACGCCTGGTCTTCGGGCCTGACTTTGGGGGCAGATCCGGTTACCTTGGTTATCTGGGCCCAAGTCCGCCGTCACCATCCAGCCCTCTGGGCCTTTCAGGACCAAACTCATGCAGTGCAAACCCCCTCCCGGGGTCACTGGGCTTGGAGAGAGAATGAGGGTAGGGCTTTTGTGAGGGGTCGCAGCCCCAGATAAGAAGTGACCAGGGGTCCCAGGCAAGGCAGTGCCGAGGCACACGCTCCCTCTCCCCATCCAATCTACTGGGCTGCATCTGGGACTGGAGAGGGGACCGGCCTTGCAGGAGCCTCTGCCCGGCCTCTGCCCTCACTCAGCGCAGGCGGCAGGGCCCAGGCGCCCAGTCAGAGCCTCTTACATAAGCAGCCCTGTGGGGAGCGAGGCTGCAGCTGGGCTCCTCCACTCTGTCCTCCCCCAGCATCACGAGCCTCCAGTGGGCTGTCCTTGGGCCCTGGGTGGAGGCCAAGTCAGGCCCATAAATAGGGGTCTCTCTAGTGGCCTCTACTCCCCCTGCCGGCCTCCCTCCCTCTGCCTGCACTGCCAGCATCCCGGCCCTGGTCACACACTCGGCTCCAGAACAATGACCGCTCTGCATACGCTGTGGATGGGGCTGGTCCTGCTGGGGGTCCTGGGAGTCCTGCAGACGCGGGCCCAGGCCCCCGTCTCCCTGCAGCCCAACTTCCAACAGGATAAGGTGAGGGGCTCCCCGGCCCGGTCCCCCAGGCGGCACAGGGCCCCATCAGGGGAGGGGGGCGCTCTCTGGGGCTGAGTTGTCTTCCTGGGAAGAGGGGAGCTGAGCAGAAGGAGGAGGCTGACCAGAACCACCCCCGTCCCTGGGCCTGTGGCAATTCGCCAACCAAGAGAGCAGAGCCACTGTATGTACCCAGACCGGCAGGGAAGCACCTGCGTCTGTGAGGGCGCACGCGGCACCTGCGGACCCCCGGGGCCGAACGCGTGCCTCCGCCATCCAAACACGGTCACCCCGTTAAGCTAATGACGCCCAGAGGAAAACAGGCACAGGCTCCACACCTGGGTCCCAGGACACATGGTGCGCGAGCGCGCCGACGGGGATGGCCCACGGGGATGGCCCCAGAAACCCGAGTGCGCGCAGGGACGCGTCCAGCACACGCTCAGTCGGTCCTCCGGCCCGCGCGCCCCGCCCCGCGCCCCTTCCTGAGCGTCGCGGGGGCCCCGCGGCCGGCCCCCGGCAGCCGAGCCCGCCCCAACCCCTCTGGGTACGGCCCGGGCGCCCTCTGCCGCCCGCTCCCGCCACCGAAGCAGCCGGGTCGGGGCGGAGGGGACTGCGCGCCGCGTGACCGCCCTCGGGGGCGCGGGGCGGGGCGCGGCTGGAGGCAGGAGGGGAGGGGCCGGGCCGCCCCTTACCCAGGTCCGCCCGGGAGGGTCCTGGCCGACCCGGGCGGGGTCCGTTCGCCGCAGTTCCTGGGGCGCTGGTTCACCTCGGGCCTCGCCTCCAACTCGAGCTGGTTCCGGGAGAAGAAGAATGTGCTGTCCATGTGCATGTCCGTCGTGGCCCCGACCGCAGACGGAGGCCTCAACCTCACCTCCACCTTCCTCAGGTGGGACACCGGGCTTCTGGGGCCCAGAGCACCCCGCCCCATGACCACGGTCTAGGGACAGCCCCTGGCCTCACCCATGACCCCTTCGGTGACCTGCCCACAGGAAAGAGCAGTGTGAGACGCGGACCCTGCTGCTGCTGCCGGCAGGAGCCCCGGGCTGCTACAGCTACACCAGTCCCCGTGAGTGGGGCCCCCTCTAGGGACCGCTGGGCGCAGCCCTGGGCCAGGGACACCCGCCTGCCCCAGCAGTACATGGGGTGGGCTGGTGGCCACTCCACCGGGGTCAGCTAGTCCACAGTCCGGCCTGGACCTGCCCCAGGCTCAGGTGTGGGGGGACCACGAACCCTCTCTTGGGCACTGGGTCCCCTTTGGAGCTGACCTCCAGGCCCCTCCCTGCCCCCCATAATGATATTTCCTCAGGCGGAGCGCACATGGGCAGTCCCCCAACCCCCCTCACTCCCCCCCACGGTGTTCCAGTCCAGGAGCAGGGCCAGGGGCCTCTTCACACCCCAGCCCACCATTTACCCCTTTCCTCGGGGATGGCTTCCCACTGGGAAATCTTTCCTCTTCCTTTCCGCCGAGGGGCTTGTGGCTGCACATGAGCCCCTGATGTTCGGATCCTGTGTGTCTGCTGCCCCCCAGGACGTCTGGTCTGAGGACCCGGGACCCTGCAGAGTTCAGGGGCTGCTGGGGGAGGGGACCCTCCCTGGCTCCTTCCCACAGCCAGCCCCGGGAGAGCGCACCCCTTCCCAGGCAGAGGTGGGCCGGAGGTCTAGGGCCAGGGTCCCCAACCGGGCTTCTCTCACGGATTCCCAGACTGGGGCAGTACCCACGACGTGTGGGTGGTGGCGACCAACTACGATGAGTACGCGCTTCTCTACACCACGGGCACCAAAGGCCTCGGCCAGGACTTCCACATGGCCACTCTCTACAGTACGCACCCCACAAAAGGGACTCACAGTCTGGCCTGAGATGGGTGTCTTCCGGGGGGGGGGTCCCCAAGCTGCAGGGGTGGGGGCAGCAGAGACCTTCCCCAGCTGAGGCCAGCGGCTTCTCCCTCCTGCCCCAGGCCGCACCCAGACCCCGAGGGCCGAGATAAAGGAGAAATTCACCACCTTTGCCAAGACCCAGGGCTTCACAGAGGATGCCATTGTCTTCCTGCCACAGACCGGTGAGGAGGGCTGCTAATCTGATGGGAAGGGGATTAAGGTCAGATTTGAGGCGGACAGTGTCCTGATTCAGGGGAGGCTGAGGGGTGCAGTGCATCCGGCCAGACCGCCCACTGACCACTGACCAGCACACTGTGGCCTCCGGAGTGGGGGCAGTCTGTCCTCACCCTGAGACCTTGGCCTGCAGCCCCTGGGCGGGGCACAGGAAGGTACTCTTTCTGCAGGAACACCCCCCCCACCCCGCCTCCCCAGTTTCACTAAGCAGCCGGTGTTCCAGGCCCTTGATGAGCCCTCAGGACACAGGGTCTCCAGCCTGGCGGGGGGCGGGCACTAGAAACAGACCCAGCGGGGTGGGGGTGGGGTGCTGCAGGAACACACGGAGGGGGGGCTCAGGGCCCAGGGCTCCCCTGAGGCAGGCAGCCTGCTCCGGGCCCAGGTGGGGACAGAACCCCCCTCTTTGTTTGGAGGAGGGGAGAGAGGGACGGAGTGTGATGGACTCAGCAGTTTTGGGGGGCTCAACGCCACCAGCTCTCCAGGGCTGTTGGGAGGGGGCAGGTAGCCCCAGTGGGGAAAGTGGCCCCAGCCTGGGGCGCTGACCATGGTCCCTGGGGGTCTTTCTTGGCAGATAAATGCATGGAGGAGCACAAGTAGGTGAGTGTTGTGGGCTGTGGGCGGGCTTCACCCGGCAGTCCCCCCTCACACCTGCTGACACTCACCCCACCATGCAAGGGTGGTCCCAGGCACATGGGGGTTAATTAAGGGGGAGGGGCTCCACTGGGGTTCACGAGATTCCTGGGGTAAGAGGAGCTGGAGGCTGGGGTAGGAACCGGTGGGGTCGATGGGAAGGGAGGGTCTGGAGGTGCTCGCTCCCCTGTGGCCGGGAGGGGCGGTGTTGCCGGCCCCACCCACTGGTCCCGCTCTCTCTGCCAGGAGACCCCGGCCCCCAGGACCTGGCCATCCCGCCCTGCTCCGCTCTTTCCTCCAGGACCCCCAAGGCCCCAGCCCTGGCTCCTCCCCGCCCCCACCTCTGCGCCCTTTGGCTTTCTCCTGGCTCTGAGAATAAACTCCGGAAGCAAATCAGCCGTCCAGCTCCTGCCCGTCTGTCCTGCCGTCCTCGCTGCCCATGGCCTAGCTCTGGCCTGCTCCCTGGGCACCTGACCACACCCCACTCACTTTGGGCCTCAGTCTCCCCTTCCCCTCTGGAAAGTCTCTGAGGCTGGCTCTCCGTGACGTCGCCGAGGGGTGGGAAAGGGCCCGCTAGTGTCTGCTCCTGGTGGGGCAGGTCGGAATCAGGACCGCTGAGGAGCAGTACCGCCACGGCCCTCCCCCGGCGCACGCCGGGCTCTGACCTCGCCACACCCTCTCCAGCCACACTCCTGCAAGCTGCCCCTCCAGGCAGCGGGTTCCGGGCTGGGGCCCAGTCACCTCCTAATCCCTAGGCAGGTGCCCGGGGCCTGCCCCCTCACCCCAAGTCTAGAGAGGCCTGAGGCCCAGGGAAGCTTTGCCTCCACTGGGTGTTGGAAGGTGTGGGGTTAGTACACTCAGCCTGGGCGGAGGTCAAGGTCCCGGAGGACAAGGACCGAGGGGCTGCCCTGTCCATGCCCCCGACACTGGCACAGACTGAGTGGGCTGACGACCGGACACCCTCACATCCCCTCTGCCTACTGCGGTGACTCCTGTCGCCTGTTCTCCGGCCCCACCCTTTCACCAGACCCCCAGCCCCGAAGCCACCCTGGGCCCTGGAGCACGGTCTCCCTGACCAGCCCTGCCCCACGTCTCCCGCCGTCCACCGGGTTCCAGGCCCTGCCCCGAGCCCTCCTGGCTCACAGCGGGCAGCACCCACAGCACCCTGCCCTCCAGGCCCCCACGCTGGCAAACTTCAGCCAGGCCCTATAGAGGCACCAAGACTTGTGAGGCTCAGAGGTGAGGGTGAGCCTCTTGGCAGGCTTCCTGGAGGAGGGGGACTGGGGGCTAAGTCTGAGCTGAGAGCTGGGGGCAGACATCCCAGAAAGCCTGCCAAAAGTTCTCCCCCTGCATCAAAGGATCTGAAGTCTCAGGAGGAAACGCCACCGGGGATGGGCGGGGTTCCGTGGACACAGCTGAGCCAGTGCACTGCAGGGCGCAACCAGATCCCAGCCTAATCTCAGTAGGCTTGGTCCCAGGCCAGCAGACCAGCCACCCCAGGGCATCTGGGGGTCATAAAGGCTGGGCAGGAGAGGCCACCCCAGCTCTCCTGCTAAGAACCATCCTCCATGATGCTGCAGATGCTGCTGATCGGCTGGGTCTTCGCCCTGCTCAGGGTGTCCCTAGGCCAGGCCCAGGTCCCCATCCAGGCCAACTTTGATGCCAGCCAGGTGGGCCCAGGCGCCCCCATGCCAGACCCATCCCGTCCTCCTCATGGCTGACCCCCTTGCTTCTCCATCCAGGTCCCAGGGGCCGGCATTATCCCCAGAGAGGCTGGAGGGCCAGAGGAGCCCAGGCCTGCCCCCCACTCTCTGGTCTAGGCTCCACTCAAGTCGGGGGGGACAGGAGAGAGAGCCCCATCCACCTGCCCCATCAGCTGGGGGGTGGGCTGGGTGAGGAGGACAGCGGGCTCCTTAGGCTGGTCTGTGGCTCGTGCCCACCACCACTCCCCAGGGCCTCGGATCCGGGCAGGTTGCAGCCACCCGCCGCCAGGCTGGGTCAGAGTTGATGTGGCCACAGGGCCTGTGCCCCAGCTCTCCCTGCACCCTCCCTGTAGTTCCAGGGCATCTGGTACGTGGTCGGGGTGGTATCGGATGACCAGGGCTTCCTGGACTCCAAGGACAACCTGAAGATGCCCGTGGTCTTGGTGACACCCTTGCCCAATGGTGACCTGGCCCTCAAGTTCGGGTACTCCACGTAAGTGATCCCACGAACCCCACCTCAGACCGGACCTTAGACCCGGCCAGTGTGAGGCCAGAGGTGAGCCACCGAGAACCAGAGGCATCCCTGGCACCGTAGGGAGTCAGACCCAGGCCCTCCATGGAGCCAGGCTGAGGGGCTTAACCGTGGAGGGGCCCAGTCCGCAGGGGATGCCTCTGCCCGTGGCCTGGCCACGGAGGAGTCTCGTCCCTGTGTCTGCCTGTGGGAGTCTGCTCGGGAGACCCCACGTCTCCCGGCTCTGTGTGTCCTTGAGCAACACCTGCCCCCCGCCCCTGAGAGGGTCTCTCAGCTCTGAGCACAGAGTGAGGGGGGCCCAGGGGGGCCGGGCCGCCTGAGCACCGGCCCACCCTACGTGGTCAGCAGTGCCCAAGGGGTGGCCCTTTGCGACGTGGCTGGGCGGCGTGTGCAGGACGCTCAGGATGGTGTGGTTCTTCCTCCTCAGGCCCGATGGCGGGTGCCAGAAGACAGACACAACCTTCACTAAGGGTGCTGTGGACGGGCAGTTCAGCAACGAGGGTGAGAAGGGCAGGGCAGGGAGGGCTCCCGAGCCAGGCGGGGCTCGGGGGCCGGCCGGGGCAGCAATCTCAGCCGGCTCTTGCCCTTCAGCCATGGCGCAGACCGACATCCGCGTGGTGTCCACCGACTACAAGCATTTCGCAGTGCTGTATGTGGAGATGCAGAAGGGGGGCGTCAGGAACGTCTGGCTGCAGCTATACGGTGGGCAGCCCTGCCCGGTGGCACTCCCGGCACCCCTGTGCCCCCACTAGTCACCGGGCACGGCCTCTCCTCTAGGAGCCCCGCGCCCAAGGCTGGTCTGGACTGTTGGGCACGTTCCAGCAAGTTCCAACTCCATGGCAGGGGGATCCACTGTCCCCCAGTGTCTCCTTGGGACCCCTCCGCACCCAGCCCCTCCCAGGCCCTCTGCCCCGCCCTGCCCCTCTGCTCACCGGTCGGCCCTGCCCTCAGCCCGCGCCCCAGAGCTGTTTCCCGAAGGGGCCCAGAAGATGCAACAGCTGGTACCCCAAGTAGGCCTGAACCCCAGCCAGGGCGCCCTGCTGCCCCGGTCAGGTGAGTGCTACCGGGCAGGGCTCAGGGCTACGGCAGACCCCAGACCCAGACTGGGAGGGCCAGGCCCCAAGGCTCCCCCCAGGGACGGGGCGGCAGCTTCAGGGGCAGCCCTGGCCTATCTGGGCCAGAGGAGGGCTGGACGGTGCCCTGGCTGGTGGCCCCCCAGGTGGGGATGGCTCGCAGGCTGGGGGGCTTGTTTATTCAGGGAGGGTTGGGGGCCTCCACCCCCGGGGAAGGGGGCCCCGGGTGGTTCCTCAGGCCCCACTCTCTCCCGCAGACCAGTGCGCTGGTGCCTTCTCCTAGGTGAGTACTCAGGGGCAGGCGCGGACGCCACTGCCCAGACCACGCAGTGCCCCGTGCCCTGCTGGCCCCCGGAGGCCTCTCTTGTCCAGAAGGCTGCCCGGTGGGGCCCTCATCCTGGGAGCAGAGTGGGGTGATAGCACAGAATCAAGGTGGGACGGCAGGCTGCGGCGGGGAGGAGCAGGGTGGTGCCCCGGGGCTGGGCCCAGGGAGGGCGGGGAGAGGCCAGAAGACGGTGCTCACCCCACTATACCTGCCCTCTTGTTTGCAAGGAAGGGTCCCGCCCAGGAGTGCCAGTGGTGGGGGCGCCCATGCTCCACGTCCTGGGCCTTCCCCAAAGAGCGTGCACCACTTCTCTCTGCCACCCCTCCCCCAGCACAATAAATCATCTCCTAACGCCCACGGCTGCAGTGCATTTCTTCCACCGGCTTCTGGGACCAGGGCGGGACCCCTTGCTCGGCTGGCCTGGCAGGTGCTTAGCCCAGGAGGAGCTGAGGCTCTGCTCCGAGGGAAGCAAGCTTATCCAGACAGACAGGAGCATTGCAGGGCCCTCCCTGCACTCTCCCACCAACCAGGGCACCGGACTGGGGCTGTCGCCCTTGCTCAGCCGCCCAGAGCTCCCGCGGGCACAGTGGGCCTCCTGGGCCTTTGGGGTCCTCCCAAACCACAGCACAGAGCAGGGATCTGGGCCACTTCCATCCCCCCACTTCTCCCCTGATCTCTGGCCCCAAAGTACCCGCAGTTCACTCTCCACCCAGAGCCAGAGGAAAGGGGGTGTGTGCGAAGCTCTGTTCTGCTCTGTGTCTATGTAGTATCACCCTTCTTTGAAGACGCGTCCTTCAGGGGCGCCTGGGTGGCTCGGTCGTTAAGCATCTGCCTTCGGCTCAGTTCATGGTCCCGGGGTCCTGGGATCGAGCCCCGCGTCGGGCTCCCTGCTCGGCGGGAAGCCTGCTTCTCCCTCTCCTGCTCCCCCTGCTTGGGGGAGCGACCACAGCCTGGTCCTGCCAGATTTGCTGCCTTGACTGGGGTCCTTCTGGGCTAGGAGGTCACAGAGATGAAGAGCCCCCACGCCCTGAGGGCCCCCAAACAGCCCCTCTACACCTGCACCCAACACCTGGGCACCCAGCCCGTGCCTTTGAACTCTCTGGCCCACCTGTGGACACTTCGAGGCAGGGACCTGCCCTGGTCTCCCCCCTGCCCCCAGCTTGACACCAGTTCCCTGGTGGAACTGAAGCTCTGGGGGTCGGGACAAGTGTGTGGAAGGCCCAGAGAGCCAGCCTCCTCCCACACGTGTGACCTATGAGCTCACCCACCCACCCTTCCTCCTGACACCTGGGCAAGGTGCCGTCTGCCCATCTGGAGGGGCACCTGCTGAGAGATACTGTGACCGCCAGGCGATAAATCAACTGATCAATGGATTGATTAGTTATCACTTGGCTTCCATATGGACCAAGAGAAGATGGGGTGGAGGCCGCGGCAGCAACAGCAAGGATTTAAAGTGGAGAGGTAGGGATGCCTGCTCTCCTGGAGAGTGGTGCGGGAAGTCTCGCCACCAGCTTCTCGACCCCCACCAGGCTCCGAACCCCTGCCCTCCCCCGCTGACCCTTCCCAGGGCCCCTGGGAAGGATCTGTAGTGGGGAGACGCAGATTGCCCACCATGGCCCTCTGGACACCTTTTCCTCGGAGAGGGGCTCCATTCTGGGGTGGGGCAGCCCCACGGGGCCCCTCTGGGTCCCAGGAGGGCTGTCCCCCCAGGCACCTGCGGATCCGCCCCAGGCTCATCATCTCGTCCTGCACCACCCCGCTCCGACCACGCGGGGGCAGCCCTCAGCCAGTTCTCTCCCCAGAAGCCCCGGAATTCTGCGTGCTGCCTCAGCCCCTCCCTGCCCTGCTCCCCACCGCCCCAGCGCGCCCCATCAGATAGGAAAGGCCAAAGTCCTTGGCTGGCCAAGAAGGCCCTCCCTGACCGGCCCCTCTCTGACCCCACCACCTACCCTCTTTCCTTCAGCCCTGCTGACCAACTCCTGTCCCTTGAGCACGCTGGCACTGCGTCAGCCTCAGGGCCGAGACGCAGGCGGGCCCTGCCTGGGGGGGCTCTTCTCCAGCTCTCTGCTTGGCTGGCTCGCTCTGCTCCTCTGAAAGCTTTTGCTCAAATACCACCCTGTGTGCTCCCTCCTTGGGCCTCTGGGACCCCAAGCCCTGGCTGCCCTCTGGCCTCTCTAGCAGCTCCTTCCCGACTCGGGGAGCTTGCAATGTGGCGTGCCCTGGGGCGAGAGGCCACCCCTGGCTGCCCCCCCGCACAGCCCCCAGCCCGGGTGGCTGGAGCCTTTCTTAGCCTCTCGCCCACGTGGGAGGCCCCACCTGCTTGTGCCCAGGCCCATGTTCAGACGGCTCCCTGCAGGAGGGCTGATGTGCTGAAGACCCAGCCACATCCCATACATTTTCTAGATATTTGTGTCATCTTTTTAAAACTTCAATTTTTCAGTTTTCTTACCATGTTTTGTAACAAATCTTTGCTTCAGGTCTTGAACTAGTTCCCTGGGGCTACTGTGACAGATTATCACAAACGTGGTGGCTTTAAACATTACATTTACCTTCTCGTGGTTCTGGAGGCCAGAAGCCCAAAACCGGTTTCCCTGGGCTCGAAATCCGGGGCGGGCAGGGCCACACTCCCGCTTCTTGCCCGTTCCACCTCCTGGTGGCGGCCAGCAGCCCAGCCTCTGGCCCCCCGGCCACACTGCCTTCTCCTCTTCTTTGTGAAACCTCCCTCTGCCTCCCTCTTATGAGGACGCCTGGGATGGCATTCGGATAACCCAGGAAAACCTCCCCATCTCAAGATCCTTACCCACAACTGCAAAAACCCCTTTTCCATACAAGCTGACATGGACAGGTCATCGTTCAGCCTGCCTCGTTCTTCCTGGAAACATGGTCCTAGGCCCCAAGCACTGGGCCTGGAGGAACTGATGTTTAAGGGGGTTCTCAGGGCTGGGGACTCCACACTCACATCTCTGGACATGGTCCTCCTCTAGAGTCTGGGTATACAGCCACCTCCACCATCTCCATCAAGTTCATATAGCGGAGGAGTGGCCCATCTCCAAACCTGCCGCAGCCCACTGGTCTAGGGCGAGGGCATTTCTGCACTCGCCACCTGCAGGGGTCAGCCATGATCCCTCCCTCCCTCACCTCGACTCTCTCCACCTGTACTCCGAGCCCCTGGCCCAGCATCCATCAGTTCTGCCCTGAGGGACTCAGCAGCCCTCTACTATTCTCCCTGCCCCCCAGCCTCCACCCCTGCAGTCCTCAGTGGCCTCTCCTCATGACACTCGACGTGGGCTTTATACACATAAATCGGTTGTACCACTCCCCACCCCACCCCTGCTTGCACACTCCTGCAGCTCCCCACTCTGCATTCCTTCATCCACAATATTTATTGACTATCTCTGTGCTAGGCAGTGTTTGAGCATTGAAGATGCAGTGGCAAGCACAACAGACATAAAGGCCTGCTCTACAGCCCTCTGGAGGAAATGGGCAATTAACAGGATAAATAAATGTATTAGTTGCCTACTGCTGAATAACAAATTACCCCAAACTTAGTGGCTTACAACAACGAGCTTCTATTATCCCCCCCAGTCTCTGAGGGTCAGGAACCTGGTCCTGGGTGTTCTGGGGCCTCTGGCACTTCTCAGGAGGCTGCCATCGAGCCACTGGCCAGGGCTGTGTGCTCCTCAGAAGGCTCCCCGGGGAGGGGTCTGCATACCAGCTCCCTCACCAGCCCTGGTCGGGCCGGGTCCAGGGCCGTGGGGGTGTGTCCCCAGGGCTGCCACACGTCGTGGTGAGCCATTCAGGCAGGAGAAAGAAGGGACCGCCCATCACTTCGGCGGCTTTCTACTGGCTGGAATCAGGTTACTGAACGCAGCCCACACTCCGGGGGAGGGATACATAAACGTTTGAACATAGGAGGCGGGATGGTTGGGGCCATCTCAGAGGTTGCTGCTGCAGTGAGGAAACCAGAATGGACTTTATATAGTGACAAGTCTGGAAAACAAGTACATAAAGCAGGAGAGAGGGCATGAGATGTTGGGCGGGCTGTTGACCTTTAACGTAAGGTGACTAGGGAAGGTGACCTGTGACTGAAGATCTGAAGGAAGCATGTGAGTCTGGGGGATGGGGGGGCAGGCAAAGGCCCTGAGGCAGGAGCCTGAGGTGGCCAACCAGGGGAAGGTCGGGGAGGGACCAGGCTTGGCAGCAGGTACATGGAGGACACATCAGCATTGCCTGAAAACCCAGCAGCCGCCCTCCCTAGGGCCGCCCCGGGGTCACCCCGGCCCTCTTGCAAAGCCTTGAGCACAACTGCGCGGTGCCCACTGCGGGCCTTCCTCCATGGCGGCTCCTTCTGCCTGCGATCCCCTCTCCCGCCGCGCGCGCCCCCGCCCCTTGCCCAGGTCACAGCTCACTCAGCTCAAACTGCTACCTGAGAGTTTCACGTTTCCTGTGTTTATTATTCGTCCATCCCATTAGATCTCACACGCTCCAGGCGACCAGAGACCTTGTCTGCCGGTGAAGGTGTGCTCGAGGCCGAGGACACCAGGAGGCACAAAAGAGGTGCCGGGCAAATACTGCGGAATGGACGAACTGCCATACTTTAGTCACCTTTGTGTTCTGACCTGGTACACAGGCGTCAGGAACCCTTGTGTATCTGAAGACAACCTGAGAAAGATCTCGGGGAGGGCGAGAGCCGGTGTGGAAGGCAGGAGGCCGCTGGGACAGCCGGGGGCGAAACTCGAAAGGAGGGAACCGCGGACTCGGCGGGGGGGCGGGCGCGCAGGGGCCCCCACGCGGGCGTGCGGACGGCGCTTGCGACCGGCCGGCCCCGGGGACCCCGCCCCGCCCGAGCCCCGCCCTGCGCCCTAAGCCGGGCCCCCCCGCGCTCCGCCAGCCCCGCGCGGGGGTCCGGGGTCCTCGGGGCCGGGACAGGGCCGTAAGCCCCGCCCCGCGCAGGCCCCGTGGGCACCACCCGGGGCCCCGGTTCCGGAGCCGGCTCCCGCGCAGGCGCCCTAGGCCTGCAGCCGCCCTGGCCCGGTTGGTGGCCTTCCGCTCGCCGTGGTGTCATGGTGCCGCCGCCGCCGCTGTCGCCGCCTCTTTGCACGCTGCCACCGGGCCCCGGGCCCCCGCGCTTCGTGTGCTTTTGCGAGGGGGAGGGAAGCGAGGACGGGGGCCCTGGCGACATCAACCTCTAGTGAGTGGCGCGGTGCGCGGGGCTCTGGGGGCGCGGACAGTTCGGCGGGCGGTCCCATCTGACAGCCGCTCCCCCCACAGTGTGACCGACGCCGCGGAGCTTTGGAGCACCTGCTTCACGGCGGACAGCCTGGCGGCCCTCGTGGGTAGCGGGGCTCCTGGGCGGGCCTGGAAGCCCCCAGCACCCCTTCCTGCAGTGCAGACCACCTATGAGATGGAGGGGGGCGGTCTGGGATTTCCCCGGGGGGGGGTCGGGGGGGGTCTGGACACCCTTCCCCCAGTTTTGTAGCTGTAGTCCTAAGATTGGCCCGGCGTCCCGGGTGGCCCTGGGTCAGGCAGTTTGGGGTGGTTCCAGGGTCTTGAGCAGCTGGTGACCAGCCCCTGTGCCCTGTAGAAAGCCCGTTTTGGCCTGAGTGCGGCTGAGGAGATCACCCCCCGGTTCAGGTGAGCCCCTGAGCAGGGAGGAAGGGTGGGTGTGGAGCAAGGGGATCTGCACACGGCACTCAGCACCCCTCCTTTCCTAGGGCAGCCTGCGAGCAGCGAGCTGTGACTTTCACCCTGCAGGAGGACAGAGCATCCCTAACCCTTTCAGGGGGGACCTCAGCACTGCATTTTGACCTCTCCAAGGTGCCAGGCCCAGAGGCAGCCCCCAGGTTGCAGGCGCTGACACTGAGCCTGGCCTACCAAGTGTGCACCTTGAAGAGCCAGCTGGCAGGTGGGGTGGGGAGGGCGTGCCCTGAATCCTCACTAGGGCCCCCCTGCTCGTGCCTCCACTCTTGTCTTTCTTCCCCAGCTGTGGAGGTGACAGCTGCCAGTCCCAGAAAGAGCCCTTGTCTGGTGGGGCCTCAGCTCTTCTTACCAGGTAAGGCCTGTCACCTAGCACTTTGGTTGGGGCTGTGCAACTCATTTTCCCCAGAACCAGATTCAAACTCCAGAGAGAGGATGCATGTGGAGAGGGGGTTGTGGCCCTGGATTTGCACCAGACTCGGGAACCCCCCTCCTGTCCCGTTTCCCTCAGACCCGGATCCTCAGAGAGGCGGCCCTGGACTCGGGGTCAGGAGGCGGTGTCCAGGAGAGTCCCTCATCAACCCTGGCTTCAAGAGGTACTCACCCACTTACCCACCTGTCCCTCCCTCCTGTGCCCAGGGTCAGGCCCTGGACCGCTGCCCCCCCCCCCCCCCCGCTCCATAACACCACAGTGTCACTTTCCTTTCTCTCCTAGTAAGAAGCCAGCCAGTGGTGTAGACTTTGAGAGCCCCTGAAGGTACATCAGAGTGTGACCCTGCCAGGAATCTGCCTGTGAGGTGGGGACAGCCTCTGAGACCCCACAGTTGCCACCTGCCCATCCTGCTGTGCCGTAGGAACACACCTGCTCCTCAAACCCCTTCTCCATCCAATAAATGCTTCCTCAGAGGAAGGCACCGGTCACGCTCCGACTTCTGGGGGCTGGCTGGGGGAGAGGGCTCAGAGATCTCCCTGGGCCTGTGATCTGGCATGGGGCCAGAGTATGTAAGCAGATGCACAGCCCCCACACTCCCTGGGAGGAGGAGGCCCCAAGCTCTCCAGGCTCACCCAGCTGCCCCTGCCTGGTTCCCACAGGAGCCCAGGGCCCAGAAGGCAGGGCAGGGCTCCTCAAGGCTGGAACTCGGTTACCAACTGTTCCAGGCACACACTTCACTCTCCCAGACCCGACCCGACAGGGCACAGCCTGCAGCCACACTGCACACACACTAGGTCCTGTGGAAGTCAGAAGGTGGCCTGCTCCCTGGGGCAGGGCTGAGGAATGTGGGCTGGCCCCACCCACTGACCTGGAGCCCCTAGGTGTCCAGGCTGGGCTCGGCTCCCCACCCTCCTTGGCCATCCTGCTGCCCCACCCTGGCCTGACTGGTTTGGGAGCCCAATCCAGTCCCCCACCACCCCTGATAGGGTGAGTGGAGGGATGGGCAGAAACACCCACTGGGTTCTCCACCCCTGCCATTCTGGGCGATCCCGTGGAGCTGTGCGTTCCATGGTGGGGCTTTGGGGGCGGCAGAAATCGAGGGCCCTCTGGTCCCTCGGAGGTCAGGACACGCTCACTGAGGCAGAGGTGCCTTTATGGGGCTGTAGAAGAGTGGGCAGGGGGTGGCTGTAGACGGTGGGGGAGGGGCTAGCGGGGGCGCACGGCAGTCCGGTAGGCCGCTAGGATCTCAGCACTGTATGGACACGTGTACTTGAACTCCTTCACCTGCAACGCACTGTCCAGGTAGCGGCGGACGGCGCGCAGCTCGGCCGGTATGGGCGCTTGGCGGAAGTGTGTGCACACCGTCTGCGGGCGAGGGGCGGGTCGCGGTCAGGGCCCTGTGGAGCGCGCCCCCCGCCCCCGCGCCCCGCGTCCCGCGCCCCGCGCGTGGCACTCACGTCCACAATGTGCAGCTTGGGCAGCAGGCTGCAGTCAGCCAGCGTGAGCTGGTCGCCGTCCAGGAAGCGGCGGCGCGACTCACGAAGCTGCGGTTCCTGCGCCCGCTCGTGCTCCAGGGGCGTGCGCAGGTAGCTGTCCAGTCTGGTGAGGGCGCGCAGCAGCAGCTGGTACAGGGCTGGGGCAGGGAGCGCAGTGAGGGCGGGGCCTGGGCCAACTCCCCCCACCCTCGCCATGGCTCCAGACCCTCCTCACCATCGTCCTGCGTGGGCACCGGGTTCTTGATGAAGGTGGAGAACCTGTGAAAGACGTCGTTGCCCGCTGTGCTGGACTCCCTGTAGCGGGGCGCCAGGCTGGGGAATCTACGGGGAATTTGGGAATCTCTGGTCAGACTCTTGCGGCTCACCCCCTGCCCTGCTGGACCCTCAGCGTTCTTCCTGGGTTCCTCCCTGGGGGCCCCATATTCGCCCCTCCCACCAGGCCGGGGCCCTCACTCAGGGGGCCCCAGTGTCTCCTCCAGAAACTCCTCGATCTGCAGTGTGTCCGTTTTGGCGTCACCATCGTAGAGAAGGATGGGCAGCTGCGAGCCAGGAGCAAAGTCCTTAAGCACATCCAGGGACCTGTGGGCATGAGGCAGGTGGGGAAGCCGCTGGTTAGAAGGGCCAGAGACCAGGGAGTGGCTCCCCTGGAGACGGGGCTCACCTGCGAGTGTCCACTGTGGTAAGGGTGAAGGGCACACCCTTGAGGAGCAGGAGCATGAAGAGCCGCTGACAAGAAGGGCAGTGTCCCACGCTCTCGCCATCCTCGCTCGCCTGGGGTGGGTGCAGTAGAGGGGGCCGGGGCAGAGAGCAGACTTGAGAATTCTGCCAATGAGGACCCTGCCTCCCACTGCCAAGAGCCTGGAATGATCCCGGGCTCCAGCTTGTTTGCTCACAGCCTGGACAAGTGGTGGGTGAGAGCCCTTGACTGGGTCCCTGGGAGGTGGGCCCCTCGACCCTTATCATCAGCACCTGGTCAGAGGCCAGGTTCCTGGTCTCCAGGCCCTACAGGCTGGTCACAAGGGTGGGGTGGGCCGAGTGAGCTGTTTTCTGAGTGATTCACCTGCCAAACTGGACAGTGGCTGGCAGCACACTCACTGTCCCATGCCCCGACAGTGGGGAGGAGGCCAGGGTCTGGCAGCCCCTGCACAGGGATCCACCAATCTGGGCAGTGATGTGAGCCTCAGGGGATCACCTGGCCCAGCCCCCCTCTCCTGCTGCACTGACCTCAAGCTCCACTTGGGCCTTGGCTGCCGGCTGCCTGATTGGCACCTCCCCACCGAGGGGCTTGTTCTCCAGGAGGGTTGGGCTGGGTCCCGGAGCCAAGGATGGGAGTCGGCACCCCCACACCCTTGGGGACAGCTCACTGGGCCCTCCTCCAGTCTTTTTTTTTTTTTTCAAGATTTTATTTATTTGAGAGAGAGAGAGAGCACATGAGAGGGGGGAGGGTCAGAGGGAGAAGCAGACTCCCCGCTGAGCAGGGAGCCCGATGCGGGACTCGATCCCAGGACTCCAGGATCATGACCTGAGCCGAAGGCAGTTGCTTAACCAACTGAGCCACCCAGGCGCCCCCTCCTCCAGTCTTGGTCCCTCTTTCCTCAGCCTCCGTAGGGCTGCCTGAGCTCACCGCCAGGCAGATGGTGCAGACCCACCGCCTGCCCCAGAAAGCAGAGCCCTCCCAGAGCATAGTCATCCCCAAGGCCACCCTCCCAGCCCAGTGGCACCTTGACAAACAGCTGGAGCTTGGCAGTCTCCGCCATGGCTAGGAGCTGTGGTGGCGCGGCGGCGGCAAGGCA
Source organism: Eumetopias jubatus (assembly GCF_037043125.1). Taxonomy (NCBI): domain Eukaryota; kingdom Metazoa; phylum Chordata; class Mammalia; order Carnivora; family Otariidae; genus Eumetopias; species Eumetopias jubatus. The sequence continues at coordinate 94,317,259 of NW_028274821.1, forward strand.
GGGGTTGGGGCCTGGAGAGCCCTTTTAGACTCCCGGGGTGCCCCGCCCTCCCCAGCCCAGGGCCCGCCCTGACGAGTCACCCGTGCAGGCGGTAAGGGCTCCGTGTCCAAGCATGAAGGTGTGACTATGGGGGTACTGAGTGTGCAGGGCTGAAGGGGGTGTGTGGGATAGAGGTGGAGACCAACGGACTCGGAGGTGGGGAGAGAAGGGTGCCAGTCTGGGAAGAGGGCAGCTCTGGATCAGAATCACGCCTGCCATGAACCCCACAACCCTCCCTGCAGTGAACACCCTGTTACCTGTCGCCCTCCCCCCAGAAAGCTGGGGAGGGGGTAAGAGAAAGGAAAAGCCTGGCCCCAGCCTCAGTTTCCCAACTGCCTACCTCCTGGCAAGGGACGCCCCTCCCATCACCGAGTTGGGTCAGGCAGAGCCCTGCCCCCCCAGGCCAGCCCACATTCCAGGAGTGCTGCTGGCCTGCTCAGGTGCCCCTGGCCAGCCGACCCCACACCCCCTGCCCTCCCGGTGGGGTTCGAACCTTTCAGAAGAAGCCCCAGGAGGTTTAGAAGCCACAAACTCCTGACCCGTGGGGCCACCCGCCCCTGCCGTTGGCTGGAAGGAACCAACGCGGGGACGTTGTGTGCACACACCCCCAACCTTCTCGGCCCGTCTCCCCCCCCCCACCCCGCAGCTCTGGGTCGGGGGGGGGGGCGGCGTGCCCCGAGGGAGGGGCCTGCAAAGGCTCCACGCCGCCCTGTGGCAGAGCTGGGGCTCTGCCCCGCACCTTTGCCTCCTCCCCCAGGGCCCTGCCAGGACCCCAGACCGTCCAGGGCTCCCGGACACAGCCTGGAGCTGGCCCGACAGACTGGAGCTGGGCACCTGGCTGCCCTCCGGGGCCCCAGTATTTCTGCTGCTTCTCCACGACGTGGTGGGGGCTCGGCCTGCTCATCTGCTTCCCCTGCGGGCACCGCAGCCCCAGGGCAGGGCCCCAGGCCCCTCCACAGCAGCAGGTGCCCCCCAGCCGTCCCACGGGTATTTCTGTGTGTATAAAAATACCCTTACCCGTCTGTAGAGAATCGGAAATGAACCAGTGACCGGGTGGTTCAGAGAAAAGGAGATCTGCCAACACCCAACAGGGTGCGTGGCAGTCTTACTTCACACTTATTTCAGGAGACAAACTAGGACCGGATTCGGGGCTGCAATGGGCAGGTAACCGTGTGCTCAGCGAGGCTGGGGGCACCCACCACTCGGGGGGCTGTGGGCTGGCAAGACTGTCCAGACGGTGCAGCCCCCTGGGAATCAGCCCCACGTGTCCCTGTAAATGCATGAGGGACATATACACAGATCCGTGCTGTCCTCCGGGTGGCAAGCACCCCGTCTGTGGGAGAGTCCTGGTATGTTCACAGAAGAGAACAGAGGGGGTGAGTCTCTCTAGTCTCCGGTTCGGGGGTGTCGTGACTGAATTGTGCCCCCCCCTTCATGGTGGAAGTCCTAGCCCTCAGCACCTCAGAATGTGACATTGGGACAGAGAGTTTTTACGGAAGTCATCATGTTAGAATGAGATCATCAGGAGGGGCCCTACCCCAGTCTGACTGTATCCTTGTAAACGGGAGATTTGGACACAGACACACATGGGGGGGTGGGCGCATCATGAGGACGGAGGCAGAGGTCAGGTGGTGTCCACAAAGCCAGGAACACGGAGCGTTGCCAGAAAACCACCAGCAGCTAGGAGAGCGTGGACCAGACCCTTGCCCACAGCCTCCGAAGGAACCAGCCCTGCCCACACCTTGATCTTGCACCTCTGGCCTCCAGAGTGTGAGGGAATACATTTCTGTTGTTTTAAGTTGCTCAGTTTGTGGCACTTTTCGGCAGCTGTAGCACACCAAGACCAGTGAGAGGAAAAAACCAACCCAGTTGAAAAACACTGCATCAGTATGTGTCCATCTGGGTCTGCTGCTCTCCTTCTGAAAAAAGCCAAGAGGACGTCCTCAGACCTTTTGAATTTCCTACCATGATTTCATAGGCAATGTTTTTAAATGAATGAGACCAGAAGCTCACAGTCACCAACTGTAGCCCCTGACCTACGTGGGGCCTGGAGCAAACCTCCCTGCCACCGCCGGGCCGCCCTTCCCTTCCTTCTGGGGGGTGGGGGGTGGGGGGCCGTTCTCGGCCTGCAGTCCCCGGAGCCGCTGGTCCTGGCCTCAGCCATGCGGTAGCGACGCTTCTCTCCTGAGCCCTGGCTGGGGGCCCTTCGCAGCAGTGTTCAACAGTCTGTTCTGAAAGGAGACACAGGCTTGTAGGGGGGCGGGGAGGGGCCCTGGGGCGGCGGGGGGTCGTGGCAGGACCGTGGACAGGTGTTTCCTGGCTCTGCCCACTGAGAGAGCCAGGTGAGCCCACCCGCAGTCCAGACAGGGGTTCCAAATACCATTCTGCCCAGAGGAACCAGGGCTCCTTGGAAAATGGCCAAAGCCAGACGTGGGCCAGGGAGCTACAAAGCAGACCTGGACATGGGTTTTTTTTTGTTTTTTTTGTTTTTTTAAGATTTTATTTATTTGACAGAGAGAGACACAGCGAGAGAGGGAACACAAGCAGGGGGAGTGGCAGAGGGAGAAGCAGGCTTCTAGCGGAGCAGGGAGCCCGATGCGGGGCTCGATCCCAGGACCCCGGGTCATGACCTGAGCGGAAGGCAGACGCCCAGCGACTGAGCCACCCAGGCGCCCCAGACCTGGACATGGTAACAGAAAGGAAGTCTCCAAAAACAAATGGCCAGGACGAGGCAAAAGGACACAGAAGTCACCATGCAGGAGTCCCACTGGCCATATCCAGGATAGTTTGACCGTAAAAATGACAGCAATAGAATTGTACACTTACAATGGTTAAAACGGTAAACATTAAGTGTATTTTCTCACAATAAAAAAAAAAAAATCTTTATTGGGTACCTCGGGGGCTCAGTCTTAAGCGTCTGCCTTCAGCTCAGGTCAGGGTCCTGGGATCGAGCCCCACCTCGGGCTCCCTGCTCGGCAGGAAGCCTGCTTCTCCCTCTCCCACTCCCCTGCTCATGCTATCTCAAATAAATAAAATCTTAAAAAAAAAAGAATCTTTATGATGACAGCCACGAATGACAACATGTTGATTTTTTAAAAACCTACGCATCCACAGTAATATATTTCTAAAAGTGAAGCTCTTTGGAAAAAAAAAATACCAGGAAATAAACACAGAAAAGGATGAAATAATTAGAAAACCGCCATTTTGGGGCACCTGTGTGCTCAGTCAGTTAAACATCCGGCTCTGGGTTTCAGCTCAGGTCATGATCTCAGGGTTGGGGGATCAAGGCCCACTTTGGGCTCTGTGCTCAGTGGGGAGTCTGACTGGAAATTCTCTCCCTCTGCCCCTCCCCTGACTCTTTAAATAAATAAATAAATAAATAAATCCTAAGTAAAACAAGAAAGAATAAAAAGAAAACCACCATTTTGCAGCCCACCCCCCACTGGGGTAAAAGGTTTTGAGAAACAAGCTGTTCACATGACCCTCCCTCCTCCTGGGGAGTCTTGTGTCCCTTCCAGCCCCCTTGAACGGGTCTCTGCTGGGAGACTGACCATGGCCAAGCTCGAGGGGTGCTGATTCTGGGACCCGTCCTTGTGGCCTGTCTCCAGGCTCCATTGCTGCGGAGTGCCGCACCCCCCCCACCCCCCGTTCTTGGGAGCCTCCACACTGCCTCCAACCTTTGACATTCCCTCCTGGACTTGGTTCTTAGCCTAGAGATCACCCCATCCTGCAAGCACCCCCATCCTGGATGAGATGGACACAGCCTAGCACACACAGCCGGCCTGTGGTCCCTCAGTGGGCCCTGAGTCCCAGGGGTTGGGGAGAAGGTGGCAGGGAGTGCACACCCCCAGGGTGGGCAACATGGCACAAAGAAGCCCACTCAGGACCTGCCTCCAGGCAGGGAGTCCGGGCTGTGTGGGTGGGGCAGGGGAGGGGAGTGATGGACAGTCCCTGCCTCAGTACCCCCATCTGTCCCAACAGCTGCTTAGAGGGATGAGGCGCCCCACCCCCTCCTCCAGGTTAACCCGGCCACCTTCCCTTCACTCTGGGCTCAGCGCTCGGGGACATTGCATTTGTGCCTGTAAGGCAGAGACCATAACCTTGCATCAAGGGGGCCCATCTTCACCCCAACACCCCACTCCACATGTGCAGGCTTGCATGGGCTTTTTTGTTTATTTATTTAAAACAAACATCTGTGCGCTATGTACAGGTCCGGCTCCCGGGTGGGTGGGTGTGCAGGGGGCCAAGCTGGGGAGAGCAATGGCAGCTGGAGGGGGTGGGGAGGGGGTCTGGCCCCTTGCCGGCCAGTGGGTCCAGCTTCTCCATTCCTGCCACCCAGCCCACCACCTTGAGGCAGCCCCTCCCTGGCCCACGCCCAGGGCTTCCCTCAGGTGGGGGCCTCCCTGCTTGACAGCAAGATGAGGAAGCCTCTTCCTAAAGCAAAATAAATAAGGGCCTGGAGACAGGACCTACCCCAGTCCCCATCCTCAGCTCCAGACCGGCCCATCAGTACTGAGGATCAGAGAAAAGCCCATTCAGAAGCTCAGGCCTGGCCAGCAGAGTCTGGTAGTGCCTGGTGGCCTGTGTCACCCCAGTGGCCCTAGGGGTGGCGGGCAGAGCTGGAAAGGGGCAGAGACTAGGGGCCGGCCAGACCCCAAGGCTTTAAGGCAGAGCAGGGTGAGGGTGTGTGCAGCCCAGGGCCAGGCCAACCTTTGGCACAATCAGGGGAGGGCAGCGCAGTGGCCTCAGGCAGGGCTGAGGACGGGTGAGGGGCTGGAGGGCGCAGGAAACCCTAGGTCCTGGACCTCCCGTTCCAGGGCCTTGTGGGCGGGCACTGGGGGCACGGGGTGGGGCCTCGGCCACCGCCTAACTTCTGTCCCCACTGCATGTCCTTGAGCCAGCGCCTGGTGGTCAGCAGAGTGTGTCCGTGTTGAAGGAGAGCTGGGCCTGGTGGGCAGAAGGCAGGCAGGCCGGGCTTGGGGAGGCATCCACAGACACCCCCACCCCCCACCCCGGGTCTGGGACTGGGTACCCCTCCTCTGTCTCTCTGGAGTTCTCCCTCAGTGGTGAAGCCTCCTGTGGCCTCTGTCGGCCAGGTCAAGGGGCTGCAGTGTTTCCAGCTCTCCCCGGTCCCCAGGCTCTGTTCCCCCCTATTCTGCTCTGCCTGTCTCGGAAATCCCTCCAAGTTTCCAACATGTTGTGCGTTCCCAACATGTTGTGCGGTCTGCAACGAGTCTGTATCTGCCTGTGCCTGAGGCCTCCCATGTTTACCCTATAGCTCTGAAGTATCAGAGGAATCCCTCTGTCTCCCTGAGCTCAGGACAGCAGGAGTCCCCAGGCGACCCCTCCCCCACACCTCTCCTTATGCAGAACCTGAGCGCTCTGGCCAGACTGACCCTACAAAGGCGGCTCACCCGCTCCTCCTCGAAGCTGATGAGGCCCTCATCTTCTGTGTCCAGGTCCTCAGGCTCATCAGCCACAAGTGCCCTTAACTCTGTGGGGGCAGGCCGGGGCCGGAAGAGGCTAAGCAGGTGGCCCAGGGGTGACCGCAGGGCCGAGGGTGGCTCTGTTTCCTGTTGCTCCAGGTTGTCACTCTGCTTCTTGGCAAAGTTCACAAACACCTGGCAGACAGGGGCAGGTGGGTGAGCGGGGGCCAGCCGAGGCTGGCACCACGCCCCTGACCTGGAGCACTCACGTTGTCCAGGGTGGTCTGGCTGACAGAGTAGTCCTCGATGCCAAGCACACCCACCACCTGTTCCATCTTGCTGAACACCTGAGCCAGTGAGATGTGCTCTGACTGGAGCTGGTACTGCACCTTCGTGTGGTGACGCTCCTGGGGCGGGGACGGGGGTCAGAGGCTGCTCAACAGACCCCCAAGCCCTACCCCTGGGGCCCCACCCACCTTGAGCACAGCCTCTGGAAAGTTCCGGTTGAAGAACCGCACCACATCCTTCACGTTCTGGCTGCTCTTGGTCCTCACCGTGATCATGTAGCCATCTCCAAACCTGCGGGACAGGCCTGTGGCCCTGAGTCCCCAGCCGCCAGGGCAGCCCGTCCCCCACCTGCCACAGACCCCACAGCCTGCCACCCCACGTTGGCACTGCTGGCCCGGCTCACCGGTTCTTCAGGTGCTGGATGCTGCCCAGACAGCGCAAGCGCCCGTTCACCATGATGGCAAGACGTGTGCACAGCGCCTCACACTCCTCCATGCTGCGGGCAGACACACAGGCTGGTATGGGGGGGCGGGGCACTGTGGGGGGGGAGGGCCGGTAAGGGCAGGGACACACCTGTGGGACGTCAGCACCACCGAGCGCCCTGTCTTGATGAGGTCCAGAATGAGGTTCCAAAGGAAGCGACGGGCCTTGGGGTCCATGCCTGTGGTGGGCTCATCCTGGGGGCGGTGCTAGGCTCAGCCGCGGCAGCCCGCTCCACCCCAGCTGGCCCAACCCGCTGCCTGCGGCCCCGGCTCACCAGAGGGTGCAGATGGGCCCACCCCCCATCCCAGCTCACCAGGAAAATGAAGGCGGGGTACCCGATGAGGGCAATGGCTGTAGACAGCTTCCGCTTGTTGCCACCGCTGTAGGTGCCCGCGGGCTTGTCCGCGTACTTGCTCAGCTCCAGCTTCTCCAGGGCCCACTTCACCACCTGGGGGCGAGAACCGACATCAGGGCCCGCCCCTCCCGAAAGCCCCCCCCCCGCCCCCCGCCCGGGCGCCCCTCACCCGCGCCTCGTCCTTCCAGGGGATGCCGCGGAGCCGCGTGTACAGCTGCAAGTGCTCCCGGGCTGTGAGCTCGTCGAACAGGGCGTCGAACTGCGGGCAGTACCCCAGACTCTGCTGCACCTGGAGCAGCTCCTTGAGCACACTGGGGACACCGTGCCATCAGCACCGGCGGCCACAGTCACCCCACCCTCCCAGGCGCCCGCCCGCCTGCACCTGTGCCCGTTGACAAAGGCCTCGCCCCCCGTTGTGCTCTCGTCACCCGTCAGCATCTTGAAGGTGCTGGTCTTGCCCGCGCCGTTCACGCCCAGGAGGCCGAAGCACTCGCCAGGACGCACGCCCAGGCACAAGCGGTCCACCGCCAGGATGCGGCCAATCTTCCGAGACTTGTACACCTGGCGTAGGGGAGGGATCAGCCCATTCAGCAGGGCCAAGCACTCGCCAGGCCGCACCCCCACCTGGGCCCCGCCCCGGCCTGGAAACACGCCCCCATCTGCGCCCTGCACCCACCTGGAAACACGCCCCCACTTGGGCCCCCCCCACCTGGAAACACGCCCCCACCGCGTCCCGCCTCTGCCTGGAATCACGCCCGCATCGGCGCCCGTCCCCGCCTGGAAACACGCCCCCACCGGGTCCCTCCCCCGCCTGGAAACACGCCCCCCACCCGGGCCCCGCCCCTGCCTGGAAACACGCCCCCACCTGGGCCCCGCCCCTGCCTTGGAAACACGCCCCCACCGGGTCCCGCCTCTGCCTTGGAAACACGGCCCCACCTGGGCCCCACCCCTGGAAACACGCCCCCACCGCGTCCCGCCTCTGCCTGGAAACACGCCCCCACCGGGTCCCGCCCCCGCCTGGAAACACGCCCCCACCGGGTCCCTCCCCCGCCTGGAAACACGCCCCCCACCCAGGCCCCGCCCCTGCCTGGAAACAGGGCCCCACCTGGGCGCCCTCCCGGAAACACGCCCCCACCGGGCCCCGCCCTGGCCTGGAAACACGCCCCCATCTGCGCCCTGCACCCACCTGGAAACACGCCCCCACCGGGTCCCTCCCCCGCCTGGAAACACGCCCCCACCTGGGCCCCGCCCCCCCGGGAGCCCCACCGGGGCTTGGCCCACCTTGGTCAGGTTCTCGATCTTGACCATGTCATTGTCAGCGTCCCCCCGCAGCACCCGTTGCCGCTCGCTGGCCACGTCCACATCGTCCTCCACGGGCTTGGTAGACACTGGCATTCGCCTGTGGGGACAGGGCAGGCCGGGCCATCCATCACCCAGTGCTCCCCAATTTGCCATGGCCCCCACATCTCCTGGCACTCCCCAACTCACTGTGGCTGCCTCAGGGACTTGTACTGGCACATGATGGTGAGGAAGAAGCCGACGAAGCCTTCGACCGTCATGGCCACCAGCCCCCTGGTGACAATGTCCCACTCGAACGGGGACTTCATCTTGTCAAACTGGCCTGTGGGGCAGCCGGCTCAGGGCCTGTGCCTGGGGAGGCTCCCCCCACGCCTGCAAGTCCCGATCTCTGGGGACATGACCCCGTATGGCACCCGCGCCCCGCTCACCGATCTTGGCGTAGTACTCGTTGATGTACTCGTTGTAGGCCATCTCCATGAGCCCGTGGCCCAGGTTGTAGTTAGGGAAGATGAGGAAGCAGCTTTTAAGGTAACTATTGACCACCTTCAAGTCCTGGGGGGGGGTTAACAGGGGGTCACGGGCACAGCCTGGGCTCCGCCACCTGCCATGCCCCGATGCCCGCTGTGCCCTGCCTCCCCCCTGCCCCCTTGCCCTGATGCCCGCTGTCCCGCTGCCCGCCGTCCCGCTGTGCCCCGCTGCCCCCTGCCCTGCTGCCCGCTGTGCCCCGCCACCCCCCTGCCCCACCTTGTCATGCTCGAAGAGCTGCAGCAGGAAGGTGGCCACCGTGGCCGTGATGCCGATGAAGAGGTTGATGACAATGAGAAACACGTAGGCTGAGCTGGGTACCTCGAACCAGAAGGAGGCCGGGTACATGATGGGGGTGATAGACCACCTGCGGGTGGGTGGGTGCAGGCGTCACCAGGCGGCCCGCCCCCACCCCAGGCCCCCTCCCCCGCCCTCTCCCCCTTACCCATAGAGCAGGAAGAGAGAGAGCACGGCCGGGAAGTTGGTGGGTGACGTGTAGGCCGGCAAGTCGAACACAAACAGGATGATGACGCAGCAGGTGGCTGGGACCAGGTAGTTAAGCTACCAGAGCAGGAGTGGCAGGTAAGGGGCCCAGGGGCAGGGGCAAGGGGCCCCAGGGCAGGGGTGAGGGCTCCAGGGGCAGGGCTGAGGGTCTGGGGCCAGAACTGGTGGGCCTGGCAGGAGACAAGGTCGTGGGACAACACGGGTCTAGGGGTAATGGGAACCCCCCTCAGCCATGCAGGGGGGGGGCACACCATGTCCCACACGTAGTTGGCGAGCCAGTAGATGACAGGGTTACAGCCGCTGACAAACTGCAGGTGCTTGGCCTTGGTAGACTTCTCGGCCACCAGGAAGACCACAAAGCTGGCTGGCACGAAGGACATGGCCACAATGATGAAGATGGCGATGACCACGTCCGTGCCCTGCAGCCTGGGGGCAAGGCAGCCATCAGCCCCTGCCGGGCACCGGGTCCCGCAGCAGCACCCCCAGCCTCCCTGTCCCCGTACACACAGGTAGTCCAGGGAGAGGCTGGCGCTCGTCTTGTTCATGGGGTGGTTGGTGACAGTGATGCCTAGGGCACAGGGGAAGGCAGCCTCAGGGACCTGCTCCGTGCCTGCCCAGCCCTGGCCCCGCCTGCCCCACCCCCCACCTAGGCTCACCATAGGCCGCTGGGTTGCCCTTGCCCTTGGGCAGGTTGGCGCGCAGAATAGCATTGTTCAGGCTATTGAGGTAAGTGGGCATGCTGTGGTAACCCTTGTTGTTGTAGAAAACCTGGAGGGACCCAGAAGTGCCCTAAGAGCCCTGTGGGTTCCTGCCCACATCGGGCGAGAGCTGGGTGCCCCAGGGCCTGGGCTGTACGGCTCACCTGGGCTGCCCTGCGCACCGCGATCTTCCGCACCATGACTGGGGCCCGGGCACCAAATGATGCTGGGATGGACTTCTGGACATTGCCAAAGGTGATGGCCCCATACCTGGGCAGGCAGGGCGAGGGGCAGTGAGGCCCGGCATGCGGCGGGTGGGCCGCCCCTTCGCCCACAGCTGGCACGCAACTCCCGCCCTGCTCACCGGTGCAGCCGGAAGCGGTCAGAGGTGAAGAGCAGGTACTCGGAGACATTGTGGCCAGTGATGTCCGTCAGGATGTCTCCTGTGACCACCCGCATCTGGGGTGGATGCCCACCCACACCCCCTGGGCAGGAGAAGCCAGTGCCTTGTGCAGAGCAGGTGCAACGGATGGGCTCCCGCACCAGGCGTGGCAAGGACGGTGCCGACGTCCAGTTGTCTGTGGGCGCAGCAGGTACCGTCAGCTTAGGCCCGCGCCTTCCCCTGCCTCCCACCCCCGGCAGCCTGCTGGGCCCATACCTGGCCCAGAGGTAGGGGGCAGAGAAGCATTCCAGGCCTGCAGCGGGTCCTCCTCTGGGGACACAGGGGAGTCAGACGGAGCGGGGGAGGGTGGGGGCGGCACGAAGTTGGACAGCGGCAGCCCCTGCGTGAAGGACTCCAGGCACATGCTGTCGAAGAATGTCGCGGCCAGCAGGCGGGACTCGCCACTGCTCAGGTTCAGCACGGGCCCCAGGGAGCCGTTGGCCGGAGACTTCAGCACACAGGTGGCACCCACACCCGACGGCAGCCGGAACGTGCTCACCAGCTGCTGGGGGCTGGCATCCGGCGAAGGTCGCAATCTGGGGAACGCGCGGTGTGAGTCCGGGTGGGGAGGTGCCCACCCATCTCCGCGCCCTCACCCAGCCCCGGCCCGCCACAGCTGCCTGGCAGGCGGCCTCACCGGTACTCCTGGCGCTCCTCATTGGCGTAGGGGATGAAGTTGCCGCGGGGCTGGGTGTAGTTGTGGTACTGGGAGGGTGACAGGACCAGTGGGGGCAGGTCACCTGGAGGGGTGCACGGGGAAGCCTGAGCAGGTTCTGATTGCCTACTAGCGGCCCCCGGGCCCAGGTCCCTCCTCCCCAAGACCCTTAGGGTCCAAGCTTGGGGTCCGGGTCCCAAGGAGGCATGAGTCCCAGACAAGCTGTGCAGAGTGCCTGCCAGTCTCGGATGTAGTGCCCAGGCCCAGAGCGGGTGGTTCCCGCTAGAGTGGGACGCTGGCCCCCGATGTCCCTCTGCCTGGCCTGGCAGCCGTACCAATCTCAGGGACGGAGAGGGCCACGGTCATGGCCACACAGACAAAGAAGGCGGGGAGCAGGATCTGGGAGGAGAGCGCCTTCGAGTTGCGGCGGGCGCAGTGGAAGCGCTTCACCAGGAGCCCGTGGAACTGGCGCACCTTCAGCCACCAGCCTTCCAGCTTGCGGCTGCCCTGGCCGACCCTCGTCAGGGCCTCCGCCTCAGCTTCTGCGCGGGGAGCGGGGACTGAGCAGGCGGCCCCGCGCCACCCTCCAGGGACCCTGCCCGGCCCCGCCCGGCCGCCCCCCACCTTGCAGGCTGACGTCGTCAGGGTCCTGTAGGTTGTCAGAGAGGGGGCGGTAGTCGCCATAGCCATCCACGTGGGTGGGTCCCTCCTCACCACGGGCAGAGCCCACGGAGGATGCGGACTGCAGGGACGCCTGGGACTGCGCCAGCTCCGTGCACCGGGCCAGGCCGCCAGCGAGCGCCGCCCCCGGCGAGGCCGGGCGCCCCGCCCCCGGCAACGCATCCTTCCTGGACTCTTTCACGTCTGCCGCGGCCGAGGGGCCAGGGAGGGGGAGAAGCGGGGCTCAGGCCTGCCTGGGACCCCAGTCCCCACGCTCACCCACCCACCCACCCTCAGCCCCACTTTGCCAGGGGGAGCCCCAAGTGCCATGGCACCTACCTGCCCAAGCTCCTCACCCCCGAGTCAGCCTGGCAGGGCATCACAGCACCCTGTTCCCACCCAGAGCCCTTGGTCCCCAGAGACAGGAAGAGTGAGCAGCCCCAGCCCAGGTTCACGCCCCGGGGCTGGGGCAGGACGGACGAGCAGCTCGGGGACCTCTCACCCGCCTCACTGTTCTCCAGAGACTGGTCCTCCTCCGACACCTTGAGGAATACCTCCTCCAGCGTGGTGTCCATCAGCCCGAAGCTGCTCAAGTGCAGCGCATCCAGACTTTGCTCCAGGTGCTGTGAAAGGACTGCCCATGACCCACTGCAGCACGGCCCCCCGCAGGGATGCCCCCTGCCCCTGTGCAGACCCCGCCCCTGAGCCCACTCCACCCCAACGCCTGGGAGAGACCCCTGCCCCTGAGCCCTCCACCCCAACACCTGGGAGAGACCCCCGCCCCTGAGCCCGCTCCACCCCACGCCTGGGAGAGACCCCTGCCCCTGAGCCCTCCACCCCAACACCTGGGAGAGACCCCCGACCCTGAGCTCGCAACACCCCACACCTGGGAGAGACCTGCGCCCCTGAGCCCGCAACACCCCATGCCTGGGAGAGACCCCCGCCCCTGAGCCCTCCACCCCACGCCTGGGAGAGACCCCCGCCCCTGAGCCCGCTCCACCCCACTCCTGGGAGAGACCTGCGCCCCTGAGCCCGCAACACCCCATGCCTGGGAGAGACCCCCGCCCCTGAGCCCTCCACCCCACGCCTGGGAGAGACCCCTGCCCCTGAGCCCTCCACCCCAACACCTGGGAGAGACCCCCGACCCTGAGCTCGCAACACCCCACGCCTGGGAGAGACCCCCGACCCTGAGCCCGCTCCACCCCACGCCTGGGAGAGACCTGCGCCCCTGAGCCCGCAACACCCCATGCCTGGGAGAGACCCCCGCCCCTGAGCCCTCCACCCCACGCCTGGGAGAGACCCCCGCCCCTGAGCCCTCCAAACCATGCCTGGGAGAGGCCCCCGCCCCTGAGCCCGCTCCACCCCACGCCTGGGAGAGACCCCCGACCCTGAGCCCGCTCCACCCCACTCCTGGGAGAGACCCCTGCCCCTGAGCCCTCCACCCCAACGCCTGGGAGAGACCCCCGACCCTGAGCCCGCTCCACCCCACTCCTGGGAGAGACCCCTGCCCCTGAGCCCTCCACCCCAATGCCTGGGAGAGACCCCCGCCCCTGAGCCCGCTCCACCCCACACCTGGGAGAGACCTGCGCCCCTGAGCCCGCAACACCCCACGCCTGGGAGAGACCCCCGCCCCTGAGCCCTCCACCCCACACCTGGGAGAGACCCCCGCCCCTGAGCCCTCCACCCCACACCTGGAAGAGACGCTCGAAGGCCCCCTTCTTGGCGGCCTCGCTGGGCAGGATGTAGGAGAGCTCTGTGCTAGTGTCCGAGACCAGCAGGCAGGAAGCCACGTGCTTGCGGATGAACTGGGAGACCTGGGGTTCTGAGCAGCTGCTCAGCTGGGTGCGGCCTGGGGGGCTGGCTGGCAGCCCTGGCTCTAGGAAGGGAGGGGAATGCAGAGGAGCCAAACTCAGGGGCTGCCAGAGGGGGATTCTCTACGGGGGCTCAGCCAAGTCAAGAGGGGGCATGAGAAGAGGGAGCCCCAGGCCCGACCAGGTGCGCTAGGCTCACTGGGGCAGCAGCGGGGGCCACCGCTTAAGCTCACTGGGCTTGGAGGAGGGGTCCTGGGGTGGGGGGGCCCCAGGTCAGCTCAGGCAGCCTCTGCACAGACCTTGGGGGTCCCCAGGCTCAGCAGGCCGCTTGACCAGAGTGAGCCGGTAGCCGTCGCCGTAGGCGCCCTTGAGGAAGAGTGGGGAACCACAGCACTTGAGCTTCCCATGCGAGATAATGGCGATGCGATCCCCGAGCACGTCAGCCTCGTCCATGTGGTGAGTGGACAGCAGGATGGTGCGGCCTGGGGGAGCCCAGGATCGGGGTCAGGGCGCTGGGCCGGGTAGGGCCAGGTGGGGGCCACCCACACCCACCCCACGCCCTGCTCACCCGGCTTGTACTTCAGGATGAGGTCCCAGATGGCTCGGCGTGCGTAAGGGTCCACGCCTGCGGTGGGCTCGTCCAGGATGATGGCGCGGGAGCCGCCCACAAAGGCGATGGCCACAGAGAGCTTGCGCTTCATGCCACCCGACAGCGTCTGCACCAGCGAGTGCCGCTTATTGGAGAGCTCTAGGTCCTCGATCATCCTGAGGGCCACACAGCGTGGGAGTGGGGGCGTGTAGGGCCTGGACCTTGGGAGCCAGCGATGCTGGGGTCGCCTCTGGGCCCTGCCCTGCCCCAGCCCCTCGGCCCCCTCCCCACCCCACCCCACCCACTTGTCCATCTCCTTGCGGATCTCCTCCTGGGCCATGCTCTTGAGCCTCGAGTAGAACCAGAGGTGCTCCTCCACCGTGAGCCGATCAAAGAGCACGTTGTGCTGTGGACACATGCCCAGGTTCTTGCGGATCTCGTCCATCTCTGTGCGGATGTCGTGCCCGTAGATGGTGGCCGACCCCGAGGTCGGCGGGAACAAACCAGTGAGGATCGACCTGGGCAGGCATGCAGGGTCATGACCCCCACCTCCTGCAGGGAGCCCGCCCTGCTGCCCACTTGGTGAGGGCTCTGCCCTGATGCTCACATGGTAGTTGTCTTGCCAGCCCCGTTGTGTCCCAGGAAGGACACCACCTGGTTCTCGTAGAGGTTCAGGCTCAGCCTGTTTAAAGCCAGCTTCTTATCGTTCTTGTAGACCTTGGTGAGCTTGTCCACGCAAACTACCAGCGGCAGGTGGGTAGGCTCCTCCTCCATGCCCCGCATCTCCTCTGCACCAGGGCGGCGGGTCAGCTAAGGCTGCCCGGGGCCCCCAAAACCCAGTGACTGCCCCAGCCACCACCCTGGCACCCGCCTCACCCAAGCGCCGGCTCTCCATAGCACAGGCCTGGTCCTCCTCCATGACGCTGAGCCGGGGGGCGCGTGCCCACGGCCAGCTCCACTCCCAGGCCTCTGCGCGCCCGCTGCCCAGCCAGTAGGACTTCTGCAGCGGGAAGTACCAGGGCCGGGGCAGCCCGTACATGCCTAGGGGTGGGGGGAGCAGAAGGGAGGCTGACCGAGGGCCGGGGTTGCTATCCAGCCTGGGCCATGTGCCCGCCACCCACCCCAGGGAGCCACGCACCCTCTCCTTTCCCCCTCCACAGGGTCAACTGATACCTGGGTGCACGGCCTCAATGTACCACGTGAGCACGCCATAGACAGCCGCGTCCACCACCAGCATGGTGACAGCCAGAAGCAAGTTGAAGTCATCGCCTTCCACAGGGGACTGGCTGAACGTGTGCCACTGGATGCCCACGCCTGCCACCTCGTACAGGGCAAAGTACTTGGAGCCCAGGCCGAAGGCTGTTGTGGACATCAGGGACTGAGGGGACAGCGGTGTCAGCGGGGGGAGGAGGCCGCGCCCCACCCCCACCCCGGCTGCCCATGACCCTCACCGCAATGCACTTTTCAAAGGCGGTAATCTTGTCGTGGGCCACCTCCTCGCGGATCGCCACGTACATGTAGGGCACGTAGCTCAGGAAGTAGATGATGCCGCCACAGGCTGAGGCCAGCTTGGCCTTGGAGTACAGCACAGACACCAGGAAGCTGGGCCACAGCCGGGGGGGGGGGGGCACGGGTCATCAGCCACACCCGGCCCCCGGTGCAGAGCCCGTACCCCTCCCGGGACGTCCCTCCTGCGTGTGCCTGGGTTTCTGGGTGAATGCAAGGGATACTCTGCCAGGACCCAAGCGAGGCTCCCTCTCGGCCTGCTGCCAGCCACACGGTGCTCACCAAAACATGATGGTGGCCACGGCATAGACGGCCAAGAAGAGCCAGATGATGAGCACGTGGCTGTGCATGAGGACCTGGCCGTACTTGAGGATGGCCGTGAGCGCCGTCACGGAGATGGACAGCTGCACAAAGCCGGTGATGAACCAGGCCACCCAGTGCACCGCGTTGTTCAGGCCCATGGTCTTCATCACCTGTGGGCAGGTGCACAGCAGGCTGGGGCAGGAGGCCTCGGCCCTCGGGGTGGGACGGCTGGAAGGAATGACCTGCCTCCACCCTGCCAGCCAGGCCCCGCGGCGGGACAGGTGCATGCAGCCTCCCCTCCACCCTCATTCCTCCCCACCTCTGCCCCCCACCTCCACCCCTCCATCCCCCCACCTCTGCCCCCACCTCCACCCCCTCATTCCTCCCCCACCTCTGCCCCCACCTCCACCCCCTCATTCCTCCCCCACCTCTGCCCCCCACCTCCACCCCTCCATCCCCCCACCTCTGCCCCCCACCTCCACCCCTCCATCCCCCCACCTCTGCCCTCCACCTCCACCCCTCCGTCCCCCCCACCTCTGCCCCCACCTCCACCCCTCCATCCCCCCACCTCTGCCCCCACTTCCACTCCTCCATCCCCCCCACCTCTGCCCCCACCTCCACCCCTCCGTCCCCCCACCTCCACCCCTCCGTCCCCCCACCTCTGCCCCCACCTCCACCCCTCCATCCCCCCACCTCTGCCCCCACTTCCACTCCTCCATCCCCCCCACCTCTGCCCCCACCTCCACCCCTCCGTCCCCCCACCTCCACCCCTCCGTCCCCCCACCTCTGCCCCCACCTCCACCCCTCCATCCCCCCACCTCTGCCCCCACTTCCACTCCTCCATCCCCCCCACCTCTGCCCCCACCTCCACCCCTCCGTCCCCCCACCTCCACCCCTCCGTCCCCCCACCTCTGCCCCCACCTCCACTCCTCCATCCCCCCACCTCTGCCCCCCACCTCCACTCCTCCATCCCCCCACCTCTGCCCCCCACCTCCACCCCTCCATCCCCCACCTCTGCCCCCCACCTCCACCCCCTCATTCCTCCCCCACCTCTGCCCCCCACCTCCACCCCTCCGTCCCCCCAACCTCCGCCCCATATCCCATCTCCCCCACCTCCACCCCCGGCCCCCCCACCTCCTTCAGCCGGTGCTCCTTCTCCGCTACAATGTGCTGGATGGTCATGGCCACCGAGTAGACCCAGGAAATCACCATGCAGAGTGGCATCATGTGCTCGATGACAAACAGGAAGCTGGGGTCGGGGCAGGGGCGTGAGGGGAGCGGCTCAGCCTAAGCCCCAGCCCCCAGTCTCCCCCACACACACTCACTCATCTCGGGTGTAGCAGGGATAGGGAAACATCTGTACGTAGTTGCCAGGCTCCACCACGTCGTGCCCCACAAAGGTGTTGATGATGGCACGCTCCATCATGTCTGCGGGCAGGAGGGGTCAGCCATGGGGTAGGGGGCGGCCAGGCCCTACCCCCGCAGCCCCAGGAGCGGCCCTCACCCTGGATCCAGACGAAGCCATACAGGAAGTAGAAGCGGCCGCCCGTGTTGGGACCCGGCCGCCAGTAAGCCCGGCGGATCTCATTGGTTTTCTCAGTGAAGCTGGAGTTTTGGCGGATCTTGTAGTGTACGTGGGGCGGCAGGGAACCGTCCTTGCGGGTCTGGAAGATCACGCCTGGGGACAGGAGGGGCAGGTGGAGGGGCAGAGCCAGGGCTGGCTACGGGGTGGGGGGGACAGTAGGGGCCTGAAGGGAGGGAGGGAGGGGCAGGGACAAAAAGGGGGCGGGGGCTGGCTAGAGCAGCGCTGGGCGGGGCATGAGGGGCATGAGGGGCGGGGCCAGGGAGGGGGCGGGGCCAGGGAGGAGGTGGGGCCGGGGTTGGAGAGCTGGGAGGGGGCGGGGTGTGAAGGAGGGGGCAGGACCAGGGGCTGGGGCAGAACTGGGGAGTGAGGGGCGGGGCCAGGGAGGAGGTGGGACTAAGGCGGGGTGACGTTGAAGAAGGGAAAGGGGCTCAACGGGCATGGAAAGCGGTAGGGGAGGGCTGTGATGGAGGGAGCCTGGAGGCTGGGGCTGGGCGGGGAGAGGCAGAAGAGCAAGGGTTAGGGGGACCAGCTCACTGGCGAACACGGTGACATTGTCCTGGTAGGCCTGGTTGAGGGTATAGTTGACGATGCTCTCTTCATCGGGAAAACCCTTGAAGATGTCCACACTCACCTGGGGGGAGGGGCATCGTTGGAGCTGGTCCTGGGCACCAGCGGAGCCCGCGGGGCCCGTCCACCCCACCTTGGACATGAACTGGATCCAGCCGCAGGCCGCGTTGTCAATGGTGTCCAGCTGCTGCAGGAGGGCCGAGCCGTTGGGCAGGGAGAAGTTGTCCTGACGCAGGGCAGGCGGTAGCTCCTCCAGGGACAGGTTCAGCGCTTCGGGGTGCAGCCGCAGCTCTGCCACATACTGGGGGGGGAAGGACTGGCTCAGAGGGTGGCCCAGGTGTGGCCCCTCCCCCACCCCAGCCCAGCACCCCCAGCACCTGCTGCAGCCAGTGCAGGTGCTGCTGCAGCCTGCCCTGCTCCAGGAAGCTGCGGATCTCGGCAGAGATGTTGAGCCACACTTGGGCATAGTGGGTCACATTGCCTACAAAGGCAAAGGTCTCGTTGGCCTGCAGAGGGTGAGGGCATGAGTCATGGGGCTCATGGGAAAACTCCAGCCAGCAAGGGGGTTCTCCATTCCTTTGTCTCCCCCAAGGCCAGTCCTCGCCTACAGCCAATCTTGCTCTGGCCAGACTTCCGCCTGCGCGCCTGAAAACTTTCCCTCCCCACCTTCCTGCAAGGACCCACAGAACTGGCTCTGCCCTGGCTCCCAGGGCTGCCTGGCTTCCCGCTTCCCCCATTCACCTCTGTTGGACCTTCCTCCACATGTTCCTTGAACAGCCCTGACACCTGGCCCTCCTCTCCCCCCACACTCATCCTAGAGACCCCTCCACAGGCTCTCCCCTTCCTGGGCCACTTCCAGCCCTAATTTCTATTTCTCCCAGACAGGACTTCTCCCCTGGAATGGCCACGAACATCTTGCCCTCAGCTGGCCCCATGTGGCCCCTCCTCTATCCAAACCAGCACTGCCAGCCCCGGCCATTCCCAGCCAGGCCAGGACCCTGCACCTGGGCAGGACCCAGCCTGTCCAGGACATCCCCACAGCAGCCCCCAAGTGCCCCTGCACTCCGAACGCCCTCCGACAGTTCTCCACTCCACCCCCCACCAAGCCAAGTCAGAGCTCAAGTGCCAGGGCCACAGCCCCCTCCCATGACAATTCTACTGACCCCAGTCTGCACGGGGTCTGCACTGGGCTCCTGGCTTGCAGAGCCCCTCTGGCCTGCTCCTTCAGCTTCTGCCCCAGAAGGAGGCAGAAGGCACATGCAGCTCAAGCCCCCACCGCGGCAGACTGGCGAACCTTGAGGATGACGCGGTCTGCCTCAGATCCCGCCGGCGCGTACAGGATCTTGGGATTGCTGGTCATAAGGTGCACGAGAAGGCCCAAGTTCCGCTGCTCCTTGCTCGTGAAGCCCAGGGAGCTCATGTTGCCCTGCCGCAGCGCCTCCGGCTCGATGGTGCTAGCACGGGGTGCGGATGTTAGGGGCGCAGCTGGGGGTCTGCCATGGGGATCAGGGCGGGGTGTCCGGGGTTGGAGGCGGGGCTTCAAGAGCCGACAGGGCAGAAGCTCAGGGCGGGAGTGGTGCATCGGGAGGGGCGGGACATGGGGCCGGGATTCAGAGTGGGTGCCAGGTGTGTGTGTGGGGGCGGTCAAAGCCCGGCCTCGGGGTCAGGCCCCGCCCCTGTCTTCCTGTCCCCTTTCCCTGCCACCCACCTACCGGTTGTTGCCACACAGGATGGGCTGCAGGCCAGCCCAGAGCTGCACGAAGGCGGAGCACTGACCCTGCAGCGCGTCCGAGGAGGCCGGAGCCGCAGCGGACGGGGCGCCCTCCTCCACGGTGGAGTTGGAGCTCGTGCCCCCCGCAGCTCCGGTGCCGTTGGCCATCCTTCCAGGGCCGCTGGCTGGGGGGCCTGGTGCCCGGCGGGCGCAGGCGCCCTGGGGCAGCAGCAGGGCCAGGGCCGAGAGGACGTCCACATCCTGCAGAACTTTTTGGGCGTCCAGCAGGTCCTCCAGCAGCGCCTGCAGTCGCTGTGGGGGTGGCGGCTGCTGCTGGGGAACCGAGGCGTTGGGGGCGTCCAGGCCCAGCTGAGGGGAAACGGGGCATGTGGGGAGATGCAGGCCCAGGAGAGGGAGCAGGGGCTGGGGACTGATGTGAAGGTGTGTGACTGAGGTCAGGGGTGGATGGAGGACACAGGCGGGGATGAGAGAGGTTGAGGGAGAGTCTGGCTAGGGGCATGGGGGAGGACATGGGGCATGGCTCCCTGGGGGTGCGTGGGACACCCAACCACAGGCACACCCCACTCGCAGCCTTGGGCCCAAGGAGCCCCAGCATCTCCCCCAGCCCAGGCGGTGGGCCCGCAGGGCCAGCAGGCAGGCAGGCTCTCACCTGCTGGGCAATCTTGGCCACATCCAACTGGTTGTGGAGCTCAGCAGCCAGCCCAGAAAATCGCTGGGCACGGGCTGCAGGCTGCCCACTGCAGACAGCATCCCGGTAACCCTGCAGTGCTGTCTGCTGACCCTGGGACACAGTGAGGATCCGGCCTAGCTCCCCAGAGCCCCGTGTACAGGTGAGTTGTTCCAGCAGGGCAGGGGCCAACAGCAGCTCCTGGGGGCGGGGTGCAGGGAACAGCTGGGGAGGGACCCCAACCAAGAGGGAACCGAGGCCCCAGCCCAAGAAGGCCTCGGGTCTGCCCTGCCCCACCCCCTGCACCAAGTCTGAGATAGCCCAGGCGCTGTAATGGGGGGTGGGGAGGGGTGGACGCACATCACTATCCTGCCCTCCCCCTCCTCATTCTAGCCACAGACTCCCAGGGACCTCCCTCACCCCCAGGAGAGGCTCAGCATTATCAAGGGGGCGCCTTTCTTCACCCTCTCAGGCAGAAACACCCACCCGGGGGCAGGTGGCGTGTCCCCACCCCACTAACAGGTCCCCTCACCTCCATCTGGAATAGGGGATTGCCACCCAGGCGGCTCCAGGGCTGGTCCCGACCCCTGGGGAGTCCTGACCCCACATCTAGGGCAGGCGAAGGGCCAAAAAGCAGGTGATAGACCTGGGTGTAAAGGGGGTGTGGCTCAGGCCAGGGGTTCCCAGAACCCAGCCCCAGGGCTGCCTCAGAGCTCCGCACCCTCCCCCCCTTGCTCTCCATTCCTACGAGCAGGGGAGGGCAGAGAGGCTAGCCCAGGGCCGGGAGCCACCCCAAGAGGAGACACATGCTCGCTGAGGACGCTTGTCCCACTCACCTCAGGCAGGTCCACCTGGGCAGCCAGGAGGGCCTGAGCTGTGCTATTAGGTAGCGACAGATTCTGCACCAGAAAACGCCAGAGCTCCCGTGGGTCCCTGGCCACCGAGCCCAGGGAGAAGGAGGACACTGGACAGGCAGAAGGACGGCACTGAGGGCCAGCTGTGCCCAGGGTCAAGGCACCCAGAACAGACGCAGAGCCGAGGTGCCCGCACCAGACCCAGCCATATGGAGGGCAGCTCAGCTGGGTCCGCCTGAGCACGTCTGCCCCAGGAACCCAGAGCGACGGCTCAGATGGAGGCCCCAACACTGGCCCGCGGTTATAAGTGACCAAGCTGGGGTTTGAACGCAGCTGACGTCAGAGCTTGGGCCTCGAGCCCCCCAGCATAGGCACAGCCCCAGCTGCCCAGGGCGCACCTGTAGGTCTGTCCAAGTGGCTCTCCCAGGTGTCCGGGCCGGAGCGGAGGGCCTCCAGGTGCTGGCGCAGGGCCTCGAGCTCCGAGCCCAAGCTGGGCCGCGCAGGGTCGAACAGGTTGCTCTCCTCCACCACACGGTTGAGGCGCTCCAGCAGCTGAGTGACCCTGCACCACCATCGGAGGTCACCCACTGGCCTCTGCGGGGGCAGGGGGCGGGGAGGGAGCGGGGGGGGGTGGGGGGGTACTCACGTGGAGTTGGCGTACTGCAGGAAGCCAAACTCGTCTCGCTGGCCATCCGGGCACAGAGACTGCATGACAGGTAGGATGCCAGCAGAGGTGAGGGGCGCGGCTGTGTAGAAAGCTGCAGGGGGGTGGAGGGGCGGTGGGGGCAGGTGAGAGGGCCCGAGGGGCGGAGACGTCAGGGGAAGGAGTCGAGAAAGGGGAGGAAGATGAAGGCCAAATAAAGAAATTTAGAGAAAGTCAAGGAGGAAAAGCAGCTTCGGGCAGCGGACAGGGGGCGGAGGGCCAAGAGTTCTAGTGCAGATGACCCCAGCAGGTCAGAGGTCAAAGGGTGTCTGGTCATCCCTTCCCCACAACTCCCAGAGTGTCCCTCTTTCCTCGGCCAGCCAAGGCCAAAATGCCTGACCCCTACCCTAAGAATTCAGGTGTGGCACTGCCCACAGAGCCCAGGGGAGCATGTGGGGCCCCCACTGGGCAGTGACCTCTGACCTCTCTGGCCAGTTGGTTAGCAGAGAGAATGCAGGAGCCCACGGGGGTCTGAGAGGAGAGCAGCCAGGTGACCTGGCCCCAGCCCTGCAAGGCAGGGCCAGGCAACCCCACAGAGAGACGGATGCCCCCCCCCCCAGAAGCTTGACCTGGGAGCCACCCCGTGGCCCAGGCCCCCTTGGGTACCCACTGCCCCCCCGTCCTCCAGTGCGCCAGCCGTCCCTGACCATGGGCAAGGGGTTCTGCAGGACGCAGCCAGGCCAGGAAAGGCTGTTAATGCAAGCGGGGGCGGGGCGCGCTTAGGCGGCACCAGGAGGGCCGCTCACTTACAGACTGCATGCAGGCCCGGGAGGAGGACCAGAGACCATGCGGGGGAGGGGCAAAACAGAACAGAGGAGAACAGTGAGGAATGGCCACCATGGCCAGCCCCGTCCTCAGGCCCAGCCAGGAGGCACGGCCAGGGACCACACCAGGACAGCGTGGGAGCTGGGACACGTGTATGGTCACGTGCACCCAGGACAGGCACGCACGCATGATGCAGTGAGGACTGCCCGCCCAGCTGTGCCCTGGGCCCCCCCCCACTCCCCCCAACCAAGGACACTCACCTTCCTTCACAGAGATGGTCGGTTTCTTCTGCCGAAGCCCCAGCAGAATGAAGAAGAGGACCAGAGGAATGAAGATCTCAAAGGCCAAGACCCACTGGAAAGGGTGGGCTGAGTAAGGCCACCTGCCTCCCACACCACTTGCCCCGGGCTGGACAGGACAGACCCACACCCTCCTCTCGCCAGGCAGATAGATGTCTTTCTGGCAGGCAGGGCCAGCCCCACCCAGCCTGGACCCCACATACCTCCCACAGGAACTACAGAAAGTTAACCCAGGCTCTCAGGGCCAACAGAGTTGGCCTCCCCTTTCTTCAAGGTCCTTTTCTATGGGGGCGAGAGCATGAGTGTTGTCTGGTCCCAGCAAATCCGCTCTCCCACACCCCCAGCCCAGATTCTGTGTGCCGCAGTGATTTGCCAGCAGGGACAGACCAGTCAGCTTGTGGTCTACTATGACCCATGAATCTGCCCAGCTCAGCTTCTCCTTCCCCACCTTCTCCTGGCTAGGATCTTGGAGGTGGTCCTGGACCCCAGCTATGGCTCCCACACTCCCCCAGTGTCAGCCCCCCTCATTGTGACAGCCCATTACACCCCACATGAGAGCCTAGGAAGACAAGGCCTGGACAAGGGGAGGCATGGCTCTAGCCTAGGGCCCTGAGCCTCCAGGAAAACCTGCTCAGAGGTCTGAAAGCCCCGAGTGCCTCCTTCTGCCCTGGCCCCTCTCCCTCACTCCACGTGGCTCAGGTGGGCTCGGCAGCCCTGCCGGCGCTCCCCAGAACTCTTCTCTATTCCCAGGACTGCTCCTGCCACCCCCAGCTGGGCACCAAGGTGAGCCCTGGCAGAACCTGCTCAGAGAGGGGAAGGAATGCCAGAGGCCCCAGAGCCCCAGCCTTCCTTCTGTTTCACCTGGAAAACGGGAGGACTTCTCACTCTCTGTGACACCGTCACCTCTCCTAGCTCAGGGAGGGAAGGTGGAAAGAGGACCTCAGGCGAGCTGCTCTTTGGGGAGCCCCCCCCCCGCTCAGCCCAAAGACACATCCTGACCCTCACCCCCACCAGCTCTTCTCAGAGGACCAGGTTTCCTTCATCCTCACCCCTGCCCCCAGACAGACTCCAGAGCCGCACCCCCCCCCCAGCATTCCGTCTGGCCCAGGGCCCGGGCTCCCAGCCCCCCAGCGTGGCACAGTGGCTGTTGTTTACATGCTTTGACAATAGTGCTCTGTGGTCTGAAACACCCCACTGTGTGTCCGCACCCCATGCCCGCCCCAGTCCGTGCCAGCCTCCACCCCCTCCCCGAGCCAGGATCCAGCCCAGGGCTAGCCGAGGAGGCACCATGGCACCCACAGGGCTGGGGACAGGCACCTATGCCACACACACATACACAGAGCCAGGGTGGCTGCACGTGAGGCAGGTGGCCAGGGTCACGGCCAAGGTACCAGCCCCACCCACACCTGCCCTGCCACTGGGCACCTCCACCGTGTAACTGCAGCAACAGGCCTCGGCTACCTCCTCATTGCTATAGCAACGGCCGCCGCAGGAGCTGCTGGGAAGAGGGAGGCCTGCTGGGCGGGCAGGCGGGCAGAGGGGCATCTGGTTACAGGCAGGGAGCACAGGTTCCTTGCCCCTTGCACCCCACTAGGGGCCCACAAGGTGGTCAAACCCCGGTGCCCTGAGATTAGTCCAGTGCCCCCATGTTGTTCCCGGAGCCTGGGTGCCCACACTGGGCCTGAGCCCCCTCTTGCTGTGTCAAGGGGAGAACAGAAGAGAACTGAAGATGGAATGGCCTCTTTACCCAGTGATGAGGCCCCAGCAGCCCCAGCTAGGAGAGGACAGGCGACACTCACAGTTGGAGAAACCCAGGCACAGAGGTCCTTGGTTCCTACCCTCCAAACCAAGCTTTCCAGGGGGTGCACCCCCACCCCCCAGAGAAGTGCATAGCATGCAGAGCAAAACCTCTGTTGGCCGAGCCCACAGGTCTAATTCTGAAGCCCAAGACCCTCCCCGGAAAGGGGGAGCCAGCAGGAGTGTGCCAGGCCTCTGGCTAGCCCCAGCCCCTGCCCCATAGCACAAGCCCAGCAAAGGCCTCAGCCACCCTGGAGGAAGAATTTCTGATTTGCTGTGGTCTCAAGCCAAGGACCTCCATGTGGCCTAACCAGCCCCTGGTAGTGCTGCTGGGCAGGGGCACAAGAAGATAAGATTCTAGGGAGGGCTCCACCTAGCAGGTGGGGGCCACTCCTGGGTGTAGGGCAGTGGAGACACCTCCCACCTGCCTGCCAGGTGCCCCACAAGCCACTGCTCCCTTCCCTGAGCCTTGAGATCCCCAGTGGATTCAGGGGCCCTCATTCTAGCCTCTGTTCCCAGCCCCTAGGGGGCCCTTACTGCCAAGAACCCTGGGGCTGATACCAGTGCATGCCCGCATCCCAAACCCCTCCCCCCGCCAAGCCCTGCCCTGGTGTCCCCAGGAACCCGAAGGCTGCAGGCCCGATCCATGGCACCCAGAGCCAGCCAGCCCCAGGCACGTGTTCCCCGCCAGGCTCAGGTGCCCAGAGGAGTCCTGCCAGGCCATGGTGATGACGGCCACCCTGCCGTGTCTGCGGTCCCGGGTTTCTCTTCCCGAGGAGGGACCCTGGCAGGAGCTCATCGGCCCGAGGGGACTCAGAGTCAGGTGGGAGAGGAGCCTCTCAGGCCCCAGGTGGGCAAGAGGATGCTTCCTCCTTAGGCCCCCCACTCCGTACCCCAGCCTCTCTGGGCCTGGTTGTGGAAAATCCCCAGGGCCCATTCAGAAACCCAAGCTGCCCAGGCTTCCCTGTGCTGTCGGCTGGGCAGGACAACAGGAGATGCCCCTGCCTTTCCCAGGGCAGGAGCGGTGAGGGCCAGCATGATGACATCCATACGGCCTCAGGCTGGCTCCTCACCAGGGCTTCTGTCCCTGACAGCTGCTGTGTCCTGCACCCTCAGGCCCGGGGCTGCCCCAGGCACAGGGCAGAGGGCTGGGGTGCTTGGTGGTCACAGCTTGGAACAGCAGGACCCGGCTCCCAGGGGAGATCAGAGGGTGGATCAGCCTCAGGGAGGACTGCCCCAAAGGACAAAAGGGTTCAGGGGTGCAGACTGGCCGATGCTGGCACAGCAAGGACATTCCCGTTGGTGAGAAAGCAGGAGCAAGGGCTAGGGGACTCGCGGGAAGGGTGAAGAGGAGGGGGAGGGGGAGGGGGAGGAGAGCTGTCTGTCCAAGGGCAGAGGGAAGGGGCAGGGTCCCTGCAAGGGCTCCAGGGGGGCTGGGCCCAGAAACCAAGGACCTTCTGGGCTGGATTAGAGTCCCCCATGCCAGCCCTCTGTCCCGGGAACGAGGGACTCCCGCGACCCCAGAGTCCTGGGGCCGCTCGCCCCCCTACTCGAGCCGCTAGCCCCGAAGAGCGCGCAGGGCGCCCATCCCCGTGACTCAGCCGAGCACCGCGAATGTCAGCGGGCGCGGGCCGCGCGGGCTGGGCACGGCCGAGCCCCCTCCCCGGAGGCCGGAGCCCGCAAGGACGGGCGAGGTCCGGCGGGGTGGGGGCTCGGGCCCTCCGCCCCCGGGGCCCGCCCGGGGTCTACGCGCGCCCGGCCCGGCCGCACGTGCGCGCGGAAAGCGCGCCGCTGGACCTCCCGTGCGCGCGACCTCCGGCTCGGGGCAGGCCCGGAGGCGCGCGGGGTCGCTCACCGGGCTCCGGCGCTTCAGCGTCACGTTCTTCCAGAGCAGCAGCTGCAGCTGATGCAGGAAGCCCATGGCGGGGCCGGACTCCGGCCGCCTTCGCGCCGCGGCCAGCTCCTCTGCGCGCCCCGCCGGCCCCGCCGCCCGCCGCGCCGCTCGGCATCGCCCGCGCGGGGCGGGGTCTGGGGCGTCCGGGACCGGCTCCGCGCTGGCTCCGCCCCGGCGGCCGCGGTGACAGCCACTCGCGGCCGCCCCCCGCCCGCGCCGCCCCCGCTTAAAGGCGCCGCGCTGAGCCCACCGCCCGGAGCCGAGCCCGTAACCCCCGCCGCCCTGCCGGGCCATTCCTGGAGCGCCACCTCTCCAGCCACGGGTGGATTCGTTGGTCGCCCCCATCTCGCCAGGCGTTGAAGTGACGTGCACCAGAGCTCACATCTAAACCCCCGACTCACACCCCCTCTGGGGTGCTCTTCTCCCAGGGGCATGTGGCCGGCGCGCAGCAACCCCCATTGGAATCGTCCCGCAGAGGCGCCCCAAGATGGTCACTGGCCCCCAGGGCGCCCTGGGAGGATGCTGAGGGGGTGCACGACCTCCACCCGCCCACGCAGAAGTGCTGGGGGCAGGAATTTCATCCGGACGTCAGAGCCAGGTCCCGGTCCCCAGGGTCACTGCCCGGCTGGAAGGGGGTAGCCGCCCGCACGTGGGGAGGGGACAGCTCAGTCCTGGCTGGAGATCCCACCTGTGCAGGGCGGGCAGTGTCTGCCCTCCAGTCTTCAAGAATCAGCGTTCCGGCCCAAGCAGGTGCTTCCTGACCCACGCCACTTAAGGGAGGAGTGGGCGCTTGTGAGGGGGGGCTGCAGGGGGCCTGTCCCACCGCTGTGAAAATTCCCTGCGTCCCTTGGGAATGAACCACTTGGTGACCAAGTGGCAAGATGGGCCTGGCCGGGCTCTGGCCCAGGGAAGCGGTTCCCTGCAGGTGGGGTAGACAGGGTGCTTGGGGAGACTGAGGCTGCCCTTCCGTGAGTGGCTCATTTCTCTCCCCACATCCAAGAGCCAGTCAGGCCCCTGCAGATGGAATTTGGAGTGGAGTGAATTCTGCAGAGGCTGTTTGGTGGCTGGGGGAGCAAGGCTGCAGTGTCCCCGGGTGGCCAGCAGGGGAATGCAGAGGGCAGGGAACCCTGGTGGGTGGCTCTGAGGGCCCCTCCCCAACGTCAGTCTCCCCACTTGCCAATGGGAGAGGCAGGTCATCTGATGTCCAGTGGGGGGGACGTGCACATAGGGGGTGCACATAGAGGCTCCCCTAAATGAATCACAGGCCTGGGGGACCACAGCTACCTGCCCCTTCCCCACTCCTTCTTTACAATCCCACATCCTTCTCCCTGGTCAGCACGTGGGGCTAGGGCGGGGCAGGAAGTCACTGGCAGGGCTTTCACACAAGCCATGGTCAAGGGGGAGGGCAGCTTCCGGCCTCCACCTGCCACCCACCCCCATCTGGGGCAGGGACAAA
The DNA here is from genome assembly GCF_037043125.1 of Eumetopias jubatus. NCBI lineage: Eukaryota > Metazoa > Chordata > Mammalia > Carnivora > Otariidae > Eumetopias > Eumetopias jubatus. The sequence goes on from NW_028274821.1 coordinate 94,345,161, forward strand.
TTCTGATCTCTGCCCCTGTGGAGCAGCCTGTTGGGGCCCCGATCTGCAGCACCAGCTTCACCTCTCACAGGGGCTCGCCTGGCTGCAGCAGCATGCTCGGGACCCCCTGCCGCCCGTGTGGTCACCAGCCACCGGGCAGAGCGAGCCCTACACCACGGAGCAGATCCTGCCACACGCCAGACACCCTCCCAGGGCCTTCAAGACAAGGCGCCTTTGACACCCCCAGCCGGGTTTCAGACCTTGGCACCCCCTACTCTTCACCCATCTCGGCCTTTTGGGGGTCAAGGAAGGCTCCCCAGTGCCGTGCCGTTCATTTGGCAGGGGCCGAAGGAAGATGGCAGGCCCTGCAGTGTGGGGGAGGGTCTCTCAAGCACGGGGAGCGCAGAGGCCTTGAGGAGGAGCCGGCGGGATCCCATCAGGACAAGGAGGCCTGTGTGGCAGGGGGATGAAGCGGCAGGGGGAGGGCAGATGGGCCAAGACTCAGCGCGTGCCCTTCTTGTCCTCCCTTTCTTTATTGACCACTGCCCCTCCCAGAGCCTACCGCAGGCAGCAACAAGGCCAACAACCTGGCTTGTTTGTCATGGTGTCCGCAGGGCCTGGCTCCAGCACGGTGGAGGGTGTGGGTGATGTACCTGCACGGCCCAAGCCGAGGGACCTCGGTGACAGAGGAGGTCTGGGGGCCCAGTACTTTCCCCTACAGACTGCAGGAGGGCCCTGCCTCTGGCCTCTCCCAGCCCGTGTCTGGGACAGAGGATCCCCCTGGGATTTTATCAAGCTGGGGAGGGAGGTCCTCGGAGGTCCTTGGGGGCCTGTATCTTTGATCATCTAGCAACATGCACCCCCACTGACTCCCCGCTCTCACCTTCACCCCCGAATGCCTCTGCTCCAATGCGCACCAGCCTCCTTCTTGAGGCAGCCTGCCCAGACCAGCCCACTCCCCCCGACCCTTGCTTTCCAGTCTCCAACCCCAGCCTCTGCACTAACCAGATGGTGGCCTGTGGGGGCCGGATGCCCGGTGGTTTGATTTCAACACCCAGCTTTCCACCCATACCACCGGCACCCAGCCACCCTCCTCTGCCTCCTCCTCTGGCCAGAGCTCAAGCTTGGAACCAGCCCTTGAGGTCCTGGTAGACCTGGTCTCGAGGCAGGCGGGGGTACTGGGTGCAGATGGCACAGAAGCGCTCCCTCCAGTCCCCAAACAGCCGCACGCGGAGCCGGTCTCGCCAGGCAAAGTAGCGCTGATAGCGGCTCTCGTTCATGCCAACCAGGAAAGAGGCCAGCTCTTGGGCTGTGCCGAAGTCGTCCACGTGCACGAAGGCATCGGCGGGTGCAAAGGCCTCGTACATGGCCCTCGGGGGCCCCAGGACCACAGGAACGGTCCCTGCTGCCAGCGCGTTGCGCCAGAACTTCTCGGTGATGTAGTCTCGGTGCTGTGAGTTCTCAAAAGACAAGTAGAAGAGGTACTGGGCCACGGTAGGCAGCAAGCAGTTGGCACACAGCGGCTTCCTGTTGGCACGGCCGAACACATCCACCTGCAGATGAGGCACCAGCTGCCGGTACAGGTGCACGCGCCGCTGCCGCTCCTGGAAGTTGCTGACCACCCAGGCTGCCACCCCCTTCTTGGCCGGCAGTGGCGGTGCGGGCCCCTTGTGAGGCTCCAGACGGCCGTAGGGCACGAAGATATCGGAGTCTCGGCGGTAGCTCAGCACCCAGTTAAAGATGCCGCCGAGGCGCCCAAGGCCGTGGGTGTGGCTGGGTGACTCCATGGAGGCCCACACCCAGGGCTGCCCCCGTGGCCGCTGGGCCAGGGGCAAGCGGGCCCGCTGGGTCTGCAGCTCACGGTGGTGGAAGACCACAGCGTCCGCGATGGCCAGCAGGCTGTGGTTGGTACTCAGGTGGCAGTGGGCCACCCCGTAGCTGATGCAGGTGTTTCTGGGCAGCTCTGGGGGCTGGTCCGTGAAGGGCCAGTGCCAGATGAGGATGGTGAGCGTGGGTGGGGGCGCAGGGCCTGGCACAGGTGCCGCCCGGACTAGCCACAGGAGCCACAGGGCGGGAAGCAGGGTGGCTCCAGCCAGGGCCCCCAAGGCCCGAAGCCTCCAGGAGGGGCCGCACCCTACACAGGACATAGAAAGAGACGCGGTCTTCCCAGGATTGCCCTCGGGCCCATCCTCCCAGCCCGTGTCTCCCCGAAGACCAGACACTCACCAGTATTATTCATCCGCAGCGCCCAGAATCAGCCGCCCGGGACACCGGAGGATCTCAAATCACAACAGCCACTAGGCAGAGGTGCCTGCAATCACAGCTGAACCCCACGCTCAGCACGACCTGGAAGCACTGCCCTTTCATCTGCCCAAGACGAGATGAGAGACCGCAAGCGATCTTCCTGCCCCTGCCCCGCCCCTGCCCCCCCCCCCCCCCCGCCCTGGAGGCGACCTTTGGCATCAGCCACCATCCTCACCCCACCTCCCACTCTAATCCTCTGGCTGCTGGGGTAGGAGGGGCACCATCCCCAGCCCAGTATCATGCCCCCCCCACCCCTGCCGGGCTCCGAGAGGCCTGGGGATGACCAGCTGGGCAGGCAAGTCGAGGACACGCCGTCCCAGGCGGAGGTGGCCCCTGGACATAGGGACCCAGTCGCTGCCGGCCACCAGGCCTGGAAGGCAGGGCGCACTTTCCCCAGAGGCGGCGGCGCGGAGCCCCAGGCCAGCAGTGCCCCTCCTGTGGTGGCATCACCCACTTCCCCTGCTCAACGGCTGCTCGTGCCGCTCCCAGACCTTCAGACTGCAGATGTGTTGTGCTCAGCTCTCTGCCAGGAGGCTGAGGTTTCTCCCTTGCCTCCTAAGTGGGCTACCCCACCCCCACCTCACCCCTGCCACCTCTAGGACACCGTGTCCAGAACCCAGGTCCCCAGTGGGGGGGGGGTGTCTCAGTCCCAGGGTGGGCTGCAGGGCCCACGGTGCTTTCTTTCCTCACCCAAGGACACGTGTCCACAGAAGTCCCAGGGTCCTGGCCAGCCTGGAAAGAGCTCCTGCTCCTGAGGAGCGGGGATGTGGGCAGAGGCCTGCCGCCAGGGACTCCAGGCCTCCTCCTCCAGGCCCAGGGTGGGGGTGGGGACAGAGAGGGGGCTTTCCAGCCTGGAAGGGAAGGAGTCGTCGTGTCCCTGACCCTGGCAGGTAGGGAGCTGGTGCCTGCTCCCGCAGAAAGAAGGCAGAAGTCCAGAGGTCTCCTTTGTCCTCCCCTCCCCTCTGACTGGCCCTGGGGGCCCAGGCCTGGAGGTCAAGTTCCTTCCCCTTCTGCTCCAGTTCCTCTGAGCTGCAGATACAGTAAGTCAGCATGATCAGACTTCCCCGAGCTCTGGCCTGCTCCCCACTCAGCTGAGCTGGTGCCGTCAGCTTCCTTCCCCCAGGCTGGACCCTTCTCAGTCCTGGAGTTGGCAGGGTAAGGACTGGCTCTCACACTCAGCATCCAGAGGCCTCGGGCCGCTCACATTCTTGAAGTCTGGGGAATGGGGGTCGTGGAAGGAGGAGCAAACAGGAACCACGGCCTGGGTTACCTGCCCCTCGCCATCCTTGGGGCCTTCCACCACCCTGTGGTCCCCCCCTGCTTCACCCTTGGGCGCCTGGGGCTGCTGGCCTCCCCCAGCTCCTGCCCCTCAGTGAGGACCAGACTGCCATTAGGGTGGAGCTGGGCGGCTGGCATTGCACCCCCGAGGATACAGGGGCCAGGCAGAAGAGGAGGAGCGGCGCATCTCTGAGGCTCCCCAGCCCCTACAAAACCTCCGAGCTGCACCGTGGAGCTCTGTGTAATATCCGAGGAGGGAAGAGAGGCCATAGGATCTGGTAGAAACCATCTGGTGGGTTGTTGTGGTTGCAGCCGCCAGGCCTGACTCCCAGCTAGGGGGCACTGGGGCCTGACCGGAGCTGGAGGCTGTGGCCAGCCCTCACCCTTTCAGCGGCCCAAAGATTAGGGAGGTGACCACGGTGGCACTAGGCCTTTGGCCCCTCCCTGGCATCTCTTCCCTGGCAGGGGGACCACAGGGGAGCCACGCCCTGGCTTCCAGCCTTACTTCAGCCCACCTCTCCGTGGGGTGGGCACCCTGCAGGTGGTGAAGTGTATGGGAAGGAGCTGATCCCATATCTGGCTGCCAGCGCCCCTGCCCTTCCTGTTTGCAGGGCCAGGCTGGCCGGGGCCCCTGCCACAGGCCTCACCCATACCCACAGACTGCTCCCTTCCTGGGTGGATTCGAAGCAGCCTCCCACTCCTCTGCCCTGGCTCTGCTACCCCCCGCCCCCTGTCAAACGCCTCCCAGCTCAGGTTGGCAACCACAGGGGCCCGGTCGTGGGAACGTGCTGGCTGGGAAATGGGGCCCCGAGATTTGGCCCAGAAACAGGTCAGAGTGAGAGGCTCTCAGAGGAAAGCGAAGAAGATGAGACAACGTGAGTCAAAGGGAAAGAGGGCCCTCAACCTCCCATCGCACACCAGGCCCTGTGACTCACGGGGACGCAGGTGGGCACCGACTCCAGCTCCACAGCCCGTGAGCATCTCGGAAGCAGGAGCACAGCCGAGCCCTCAGGGCTGCTGCGGGGCCAGCCTCCTGGGGGGCACCTGCTGAAGGAACCTCAAACCAGATGAAGGCCAGGCCCCTGGCCTGCTGACCGCCTCCTGCTTGTGGACAACAGCACCTAGGGCGGTGGGGGGGGGGGCACCTGGCCTTAGCCCCAGCCTGGGGGTGCCTCGGGGAGAGAGGGCCAGAGCCCAGCTGCCCGCCCACCCGAAGGGTGAGCTTGAGCGAGGCAGAGTCCATAGGTGTGCCCAGCAGGCCCCCTGGCGGCCGAGCCCCAAAGCCATGTGGCTCCTGCAGAGGGAGCCCGCGCACTTGCCTGTCAAGGACAAGCCGAGCCCAGGGTTCAGGGGACGCCTCGGGAAGGTGGGTGCAGGGCGGGGCAGGTGGCCGATGAGCTCCCAGGTTGGGGGTGTAGCGTGAGGGCTGTGCGGGGAGCCAGCTGCTGCGAGTGGTGGGGTGGGCGGCTGCCTGAAGCAGCAGGGGACACCGCTGCCGGCCAGCTGTGCAGTGCCTGCTCTCCCGCCCCTTCCCTTCCTGCCCAGGCCAGGGGGCATGTTCACTTCTTTATCCGGCAGTGAACGGCCGCAGGAGCTCTGTGCCCTGAACCTGAGTTTGGCTTGGCTCTTTCCATTCTGCACAACACGTGCTCTGGTGGGCAGCGCACCTGGCGTGGGGGTGTCACTGGGGGACTGGGGATCCAGGACCAGCCCAGCGAGCGACGCAGGCTGACAAGGAAGTGTGTCTGACCTGCAGGAGGAGAGCACCACCTCCCGGAGTCTGCAGATGGAAAGGTTCCCACCTCGTAGGGTCGTGGCTAAGGGCCCACAGCACCCCACATTCTGTGCCCAGTGTGGTCTGACCCCCAGGGTCTCACAAACTCCAAACAGATGAGTGTCCCCTAGGGTCTATGCTGGGCTGTGGGAATGTCACCCTTTGTCCTCTATGCTCAGACAGGATGCCAAGCCAGGGGAGGTTGGCTAAGGGGCTGAAGCATGGGCGGGCTCCAAGGGCAGAGACGAGATCAGCCTCTTGTACCAAGAAGGTCGCTCTTGGGCCAGGGCTCTGGGACGGCGGCGGGAACGGCAGCAGGGGGCTCTGAGCTTACAGGTGGTGCGGAGAAAGGTAATGGTCCCCTTGCCCAGGACTGGGGTCTCCAGGGGTTCCTGTGGAGAGAGGCCTTCCCTGGACCCTAGGCCCCTGCCTCAGGGCAGCCCACAGCACTCTGGTTGTGGCTGTAGAAGTTTAGAGAAAAGCAGGGACTGGCTCTGTCTGAGCTAGCCTGAGGCCGATGGAAGCCACAGGAAGCAGGTGGGGAGTGGGCTGCTGAGCTGCTTAGGGCCCTGTGCCAGGTAAGCCAGCTGAGGGAGACCCCACTGCCTGGAGGAGCCCAGCCCCTGCCCTCCCTTCTCTGGCCCAGACATGCCCGTCCTGCTTCACTGCAGCTGCTCCAGAAGGGGGCCCTCCTGCCTGGGGCCCCAGGGACTAGGCAGCCAGCGAGGGCCCCGGGGACAGGTTGGGAACCTCTGAGGCGCTAGAAAAGACCAGATGCCCGCTCTTCGCCCAGGTCAGGCCCACAGGAAGTGCAAAAGACAAGTGTCTTGACTCTGGGCCTGACCCAAGATATCAAGGGGAACCTCTATGTGGGCGCCAGCCTGCAAGCCAGACTGCCTGAGCCTTCTTGAGTGGGGCTGGGACTGCTCCACGCCCCATTTCCTCCGTGGCTACCTTCCCTGATGGCACAGATTAAGTGACAGTGGACAGGTGATCCTCGCCAGCCTGCCCTCGCCTCGCACAGGCTCCCGGCTCCCATGCCTCCTGCCATCCCCCACACCAGTGCACAGAAGGGAAACTGAGGCTCCCAGCTGAGGGCCAGCCTAAGGCCACAGCCCAGGAGTTGGGGTGGAGGGGAGGGACTTCCCAGTCTGAATGGGCCCTGGTCCTAGAAATGAACTGTTTTAGGACAAGCCACTCGACCCAAGCAGGGGCAAACCCATTTCCCCCAGCCCAGCCCGCCGGTCTCTCCTCAGGAATCCATCTGTCCCAAATGGATCTTGTTTTCTCCTCTCAGGGCTGCCCCCATCTATCCGGGGGCCCGAGGTTCAGTATTCTCTGGACCCCCAACCCCCAGGAACCACCAGGGGCTTCTGCATCTGACCCTTTCCCCTCCCCAGCCTCAGTGGGGCAGGCATCCGCAGCAGGCCCTGCTGCTCCCTGGGCCCCAGAAACCCCTCTCCCCATCCAGCCTCTGCACCGTGGACCAAACAGTGCAGCTCCCTGCTCTGAAGGGCCTCCTCGCTCCTGGTCAGTGGCTGGGGTGAGCCACGACACAAATCCTGACATTCAGGGTCCCCACTGCCCTCTCCCCTCACCCAGCCCACCCTGGTCTACAAGCCTGTGTGGAGCCTGCGTCCCTCGGATCCCTCTGCCCCACAGAGGCTGCAGGGGCCCAGGGGCCTCTGGTTCGCGTCACAAACCCACACTCAGGGCCTGCATCCTGTTCCCCCCGCTTCCGGCCCCGATGGACAGGAGCGGAAATGGATGTTGGGTGCCCACTGCCTTCACACCCCTGCTCTTTTCAGCATACATGGAATGGGACCTTTTGGAGAGTGGTACCAACTCCAGACCAGCCTGGCCCTATACTTCACTGCTCCCCTCCCCTCCTTGAGACAGAAGTTTCAGTAGGGGTGAGGTTTACGGGAGGAAAAGAGCAGGGGTGCTCTTGTGGTGGTAGAAAAATAAAGCCCCTCTCCCCCAGCAGGGGGTGAGAAGAACTTCCAGAGCAGAGGCGGGGGTGGGGGGCCCAGAGATGCACCCCACGCCCACCATCCCTGGGAGTGTAGGAGGAAGCCCCAGGCCTCCACTACAGGCTCCACCCACCATGGCCCCAAAGGGTGGGATGGAGGTCAGTCTCCAGTACACCAAGATAATGGGTTTGAAATGTATTTTAATTGGTTTTGCTTCCAGGATTCCTCAGCCATGCCTGGTCTCAGGGTTCTCCCTACCCCCCCACTTGGGGGTTCAGACTCAAGAGGACAAGTGCAAGAAGAGAAGGTCCCTGGTAGAGGGGGTTGAGTCTCCTCAAGAAGGGGTTCCCGCCCCCGCCCCACCCCCACCCCGTGCCCTGGCCCAGCCACAAGCACGCCCACTGTCAGAACACGGTCTCTTTAATGGGAAACGCTGAGCCCTGCCCCTCCCCTCCCCCCCCCCCCGTGGGCCATGCAGAGTCCGGGAGAAGGGAGCGGCAGCCTTCAGGTCACTGCGGCAAGGGCGCGGACAGCGAGGAGTGGTCGAACAGCGGGTTCCGGACCTCCATCTCTCCGGTCTGTGAAGGCCGGGGTCAGGCCGGCGGCGGTGGGGGCGCACGGGGGAGTCCCCACCCCGCTCGCCCCCACCGCCGCCCCCTCCCCGCCGCCCGGCCTGGGGCTCCTGCCGCGGGACTCACCGGGGCTAAGCCCGGGCACTCGTACACCGTGAAATCACCGTCTTCGTTCTCCTCGTCTGAGGACAACGACTCCAGCTCCTTGGGCGGCTCTTTATGCCTGAGTAGGGGGCGGGATCGCTAGGTCCTCCCACACCCTCCAGGTGCCCGTGGCCCAGCCTGCAAGCGGGGACTCGGCGCACCTCGGCCCAGAGCCCCGGGCGGTGGGTGGGCGGGCCGAGCACGGGGCGCGGTGCCCGGGGTGGGGTGGCCAGTGTGGCAGTGGGCGGACTGGGTGGGGGCCTCTCACCGCTCCAGGCACCGCATCTGCTGCCTCTGGTGCTGGTAGTGGTACATCTCGGCGCTGTGCGCTAGCCTCTGGTCGCCGGGCTGCGCGGGGAGACGGCAGGGGGGGTCAGGCCGCGGTGGCGAGGGCCGGGGGGGCGGGGCCGGGGCGGGGCCACGCACCGAGATCCCGGGCGTTGCAGGGGAGCCGGGCGCCTGCGGCGCCGCGTAGTCGGCCTTCTGGGTCAGGCGGGCGTCTCTCTGCAGCCTGCGGGGAGTGGAGCCTGAGACCCGCGGAGTCGCCGCCCGCCGTCCCCCGTCCGCCTGGCCCGCCCCGCGCTCACCTGCACCAGCAGAGAGCCGCCACGGCGAGGGCGGCCGCGCCGGCTACCGAGCACGCCACGACGAGCACTGCGGGGAGGGGGTGCGGTGAGGGCGGCTTTCGGGGCGGGACCCTGCCTCCTGCCCACCGAGAGACCGACAGACCTGCAGACCTACCGAGGGCGAGTCCGTCACCACGCCCGCCCCGGGGCTCCAAGGGGGCCACGTGTACCGGCACAGACGACACAGGGGAGCCCAAGGAGGTGTGGGGCGTGGGTGCAGGGGCTCCCCGAGTGGAGGGGGGGCCCAGGTCGGGGCCCTGGCGGCGCTCTGAGAGCCCCAGGGTGGCTGCTGCAGAGAGAAGGCAGTTTAGAACACTAGGACCAGCGGGGGGTCAAAAGTGGTGGGGAGGCCCCGGGGGATGGGCTGGGTCTCACCGAGCTCCAGCTGCCTCTGTTGGGCTTCAGGCTGGGGCTGGGCAGTGAGCGTGGAGTGCCGTGGTGGTTCCTGCCGGGCCAGCTCCTGGGCCAGCAAGTCAATCTCATCTTCCAGTCGGGGCCTAGGCAGGCTCTCCCCTGGAGAGGGTGAGGGGCCATCAGGTGGAGAGGCCCCCAGCCCCGCCCTGGCAACACCAGCTGCAGCTGGCCCTCCAGAGGAGGTGAGGTCCATCCAGGAGCCAGATGCCCCTGGCCCAGGCCTCCTTCTCCCTCCAGGCCTGCAATCCCTGGCCATCCTGAGTTGCCTTGGTGACAGCTGAAGGCAGTCCATGTGAGCAGCAGCTTTCCCAGGAAATGGGGGCGGGGGCAAGGGAGTGGAGGTGTCAGGGGAATGCGCAAAGGCCAGGAGGAGAAGGGAAGGGGTGCCCCTCACCCTACCTGTTACCCATGCATCACTCACCCCTTTTCTACCAAGACAGGCAGTGACTCCTTAAGAAGAGGGGAGAGGCCCCATTCTGTCCCCCCCACCCCCACCAGTTCATCAGTAGGAACTGAGGGCAGCTGTTGGGACGGGGCTGGTGGCTGGCCTCCCCCTTGTCCCTGCCACGGGCCCCACAGTCCAGACAGAGGCTCCAATTAGACACTCCACACGGCAGGGAAAGAGCAGAGCACCTGCCGCCTTCTAAAGCAGGCCTGCACATCTCCTTCTGTGGCCCCCCTCACTGCCAGGAATGTGTTTCTCCTCCGGGAAGGTCCTCCTGCCCCAGCAGACTTCAGCACCCCCAGCATTCCTCTGTAATGCCCCATCACACCTGAGGCCGTTCAACATCTGGCTGGCTGTCCAGACATTCTGGGCTCAGATTGCCGGGTGAGGCACACGGATTGCACCGGATGAGTGAGCCATGGAGAAAGAGGGCACATGGGGCAGGGGGCCCAGGCAGCCCGGGCGGGCGGGGGGGCAGGGGATAGGAACTCTGACTCTTTCTCTCCTGGGATCACCCCAGCATTTCACACTGGACACCCCTTGCCCTGGTAGGGGCTAACTGCCCCACACCTCAGCCCACTGCCAGGCTCTTGGGCTGGTGCTATCTGGAAAGGTCACCAGGCCACTCGGAGACATAAAAGTTTCCGGCACACCAATGAAGCTCAGCGGACCCAGGAGCTGAGGCTGAGTGGCAAATATATCAGGGCAGAGGTGGGGGGGGGAAGCACATTCTTCTCTCCCGTACCCACAGGCCGGCGCGTCCTAGGCACACAGAGCCCTTGCTGGTCTTCCTGGAAGGGCTGAAGGCAGGGCCCACAGACATGCGCGCCTGGGGGGCACCGCGCCCTCCTCTTCAGGGCGCAATCCAGGCTCCCAGGACAGGCAGCTGCATCTAGGAAGGAAGCAGAAGGCAGAGCCGGATCACCGCCCAGCTCGGCCCAGCGCCGGCACAGAGGCGGTACTGCCCTGGCCACCCCTCCCCCACAGAGCTGACCCAGTCTGGCCTGGCTCCGACCATTGTTCTGGGCAGGCCCTTCCTCCCAACAGCCAGAGATCAGGACCAGGAAGACAAGCTGTCCCAACACTTATCGGAACTCCCCTGCCCCGCCCACTCCCCAGAGTCCACTTTCCAGGCCTGAGCCAGCCCTGTGCGGAAGCTGTCCCTGACTGTCTGGGTAGCACCAGCTCTCCTGGCCAGGGCCGTGCAGCCCTGTAGGTCTTGCCTCCCGTCTCAACAGGCCCCGAGCAAGCCCTGGACCCTCCATCCAGGCTGGGAGCCCTAGGAGGTGGGGCCCAGGTCTCTCTCTGCCTTGGGGGCAGCATAAGATACTGGCCACCCACCTCTCCCACCACGTCAGCGCGGCCCTGCAAGTCCCATCCTGTCACATCCCACAGCCCTACAGCAGAGCTAGAAGATGGAACAGAACAAGGGAAGACAGTCACTCCCCCCGGTGTCTGATCTCTGGCTTGTCTCCAGAGCACAGAGAAGCTGCTGAGCTGGGGAGTCCTGGAATGGGGTCAGCAAGTCTCACTCGCTTGAGATACAAAAGCCAGGCCAGGGTCACTCCCGAAGTCATGCTGCCAGGGACTGGGGAGTCCCTGGGACTTTGGGCCAGGCCCAGTCCCTGACTTTGGGCCCAAACTCTGGTGTCCTGTATAGATGGCCAATGGGTCCCATCCTGATGCTGGGGGATGGAAAGCAGTAGCCCTCTATGTCTCAGTTTCCCTTCTGGGATACAGAAGGTGAGTTGCCTCAAAACTAGGGAATGCCCTGAGGCCTGGGACACTGGCCCCAGTTATAGGGCAGCAGGGCCAGAGGACCCAGGAAGATACCCAGCAGGACTGTCAATCCTGGTTGGGGAGGCTGGGATGGGGTGTCTCTGGAGGACCAGGACTATTCCTCTCCACCTAGCCCACACCCTACACTGCAGGAGGGCCATTGGGGCCCAAGGTACGTGGGGGATCAGGGAGTGCTGGCTCTGTCCTTCTCCAGACCTTGGCTGGCCTGACTTGGTTTCCTTGGTAACCTGATACTCCCAGCCTCCTGTCTGTAGGCAGGAAGGTCCAGCAGCCCTTGCAGCAGGCAGGCCGACTCCCATCCAGGGGACCCCCATGCTGTACTACCTGGGTCAACAGGTACCAGTATCAGAGAGCTGGCCTGGGGCATGGGCCAGCTCATCAGTCTGGACCCCAACTACCAGCTGGGGTGCCTGGGGAGTCAGGCAGTCCCTGCTGCAGGTGCTGAGAACCCAGAGTGCGCAGGCCAAGGGTAGAGGCCTGAAGCACCAAGTTGGTTCCAGGGTCTGGGTTCCAGAGGCCTCCCTACACTCCCAGTCCCCCAGCCTAGAAAGACAGGGCGGCTGCCTGGCTAATCCTGGGGAAGTCCCCACTCCAGCCTCGGGGTGCAGGAAGAGATCCCAGGAACAGTGGCAGCTGGAGAGTGGCTGGCACCACACCTGGCATCTGGGAGAGTTCATAATACTAATGAGCAGCTGGGATGGCACCTGTCCACCCCAGGGACTCAGCACAGAGGTTACTCTCCATTTCCTCAGGAGGCCCCACCCTGCATGTCCCAGAGCCAGGTTCTCTGCAGGCAGCCTCCATTTTCCTTGGTCAGCCATGCTCCGGCCTCCTGTCCAGGGGTGCTGTGTCCAGGAAGAGGCCTGCCCTGGTGTGGCTTCTTGAGGCCACACACACAGAACCACAAGGCCCAGGTTGGCATCCCAGCTGTGCCACGTACCAGTCACTTAACTTCTTTGTACCTCAGTTTTCTCATCTGTAAAATGGGCTAAGAACAGCACCTCTCCTATGTTGCTGCCAGCAGTGAATGAATGTCTGAGCATAGTCCCCCAGTCCAGCCCTGGGGTGGGGGTGCGTTTTGGATCCTGGGTTCCTGCAGACCTTCGTGCCTGGAGCCTCGGTGCCCAACTGGGAAGCAGGGCAGGTCTCCCAGGACCCTGGGCTCCTCAAGCTCTGCCCCTGGCGCATAAGAGGGCCCTCAAGGGCAGCGCCTCCTGCCTCCACTGAAGCCACAACAAGCCCCTAAGCCTGGGACAATTCAGACTCCCCCACAGCTGCAAAGCAAGGTTCGAGCCCACCACCACCCGAGGCATGGGCACAGGCAGACCAGCACTGCGACCCCGACCCCAGGACAGACACGAGCAAGCATGGCCGGCAGGCACCCAGGGCCAGGCCCGCACCCGCGGAGCCCAAGAAGCGCACACACAGAGACGCGCACAGGACAAATTCCCAGCGGCGGGCGCACCCGTAGAGAACCCTCCTCAGACACAGACACAGACACAGACACGCAGCAAGCCCACGGATCCAGAGACAAAGACAAGACGCGCGTGAACTTCAGGTTCGCCGCCAGGAACCCAGGAGAAGCCCCATCCGGCAGAGCCCTTCGGTGGCCGGGGCGCCGCGCCCTCCGGGCCTGGCCTGTTTACCCCATCCCGGGCGAGGCGGGTCCTGCGGCCCGGGCGAGGGCGGCGGCTGCGGGGAGGGTGACGGCGCCGCGCCGCCCGGCGATCCCGGGCCCCGGGGCGCCCCGCGGCCTGCGCTGGCCGCACTCGCTCACCCGGGCGGCCGGCGGAGGCACCGCGCAGGGCCGCGCCGAGGACGAGGCCGGAGAGCAGCAGCCGCAGCAGCCGCAGGTGTCGCGGCGAGGGCGGAGGGACGGGTGTCGCCATCCTTCAGCGCCGCCGCCGGGGCAGCATGGCACCGCGCGGCCCGGGGCTCGGCGCGGCTTGCGGACGCCGCGTCGGGGAGGCGGCGGAGGAGGAAGGGGGGGCGGAGGCGGAGAAGGAAAGGAGGCGGCGGCGGCGCTGACGCTGCGGCAAAGGATCCGGGATCGAGGCGCGGCGGGCGAGCGGCTCTTGGGGAGTGCGCCTGCGCGCTCCACCTGAGGGGGCGGGACGGCGCCTCCAGGTTGCGCCCCCTCCCCCTTCCTCGGGTTCTGATTCCACCTCCTCACTCCAGGCCTCGGGGTGCCTCGACTCCTGTGGCGTCTGCTGCCGGGGACCTTCTCTGTTCTCTACATACCCGGCTTGGCCTGGGGTGGGCTTCCCCGGGATACACTTTTCCCTCGGGTTCCCACCCAACCCCCAACCTCCACCCCGCTGGAGCAGGGGACTTGCCTGGGGCCTGGAGGCGCGAGCCCCAGGAACGCCGGGACACCAGGCGCACACAGAGGGAAAGGTGCGTCCAAAGACGCACCTGGGCCCTCAGAGACCCACGATAAAAGCAAGCACACGCCCAGAAGGAGGCCGGTGCCGATGACGGCTATGGCTGCTCTCAGTGAGGCCACCAGGGGGCAAGAGTGACCTGGAGCGGCTGATGAGGGACAGCTGGGAGCTGTCCACGGTCCCTAGGTCCCTGAGGCCTCAGGACAACAAGCAGCTATGGATGCACCCCCTCACTCTGCACCTGTTGCCCCCAGAGAGCACGCCCACCCATCCCACCTGGGAAACCTCCCTCTGACTCACCTCACTGAGAGAACAAGGGCGAGCCCCCCACCCCATGCTTCTCCTCAGCCCTCTGTGCCTCAACTCCAAAGAGAGGGCTGGCTGCCCCCAGGGTTGTGAATGGCTCGAAACCCCGAAACCCTGCAGAAGGTGGGGGTGTGCGAGCAGGACATGCACCGCCGTTCTCCCCTCAGGCCACTGACCAGACAGAAATAGTGTCTGCGCTCACTTTCTAGAAAGGTTGGGGGGCAGGGAGACACAGCCCAAACCACACCTTCCCACGCTGGACAAAACAGTGCTTACAGGCCGAGGCTGCAGGAGCAGGTGGGGGCGCCCACCAGCTCTCTACCCTACCCCACCCCGTGGCAAGGTTGGAACCTCCTGGGGATGCAGAAGACGGCACCCAGGCAGGAGGGGAGCTGTGTCCCAGTGTGACGGCACCTGGGCTTTATAGCCAGGCTCCTCACCAGGTGCTTCTCTCTGAGCACTGGGGCCCTGCATCCCTCCTGGCCCTCATCTCAACACCCCCCAAGCACCACTTCCCGTCAAGAGTCCCCCCCCCCCGTCCCCCATCCCTTCCAGCACTGAGTGCTCTAGGCAGCTGCCTTGCCCACTACCTCCCCCTTCTACCACCTGCACGCTCCCCACCCTCACCCCCAGGCCAATTCTAGGCCAGGGCCCAGCCTCCAGTCTTGCTTGGGTCACTGCTGCAGATCTGGAGGTGCTGCAGGGGCCCTGCTGGCCAGATAAGACTCAGGGGGCTCGGGGACTTTCTCTTGGGCCGCCATCCCACAGCCACTCCAGGCCCAGCCCTGGAGCAGGGGAGCAGGATCTTCACCGCTCTGTTCTGTGCCCAGGGAGGAAGGAAGTAGGAAGAGCCTGGGGCCAGCCCTGGGACTGGCCGTGGGTCTTCCTGGCCAACACAGCTGTGCGGAGGGAGGGCGGGCAGCTGCAAGGAGGCCCCACCCTAGGAACATTCTCTCCAGTGGTCTAGAAAGAAGTTTTTATTACAAAATTTTTACAAGTAGGCGCTGTGGGCTCTGACGCTCCCCCTCATACAGACCCAGACTCCGGAGGGTGGGGGTGCTCCGAGGGCCCTAACTCCGCTCCCTACACACCCAGCCCTGAACGGGCTGAGGGCTGCGGGGTGTCTGAATCCCCCACCCCCAGGAAGAGGAGGGCCGGGAGACCCTGGAGGCTGGAGGATGTTGGAGCCGGCAGGCAGGGCCTGGACTCGGTTCCCTTCGCGCAGCTCGGCCCCCCGTGGGCGTGCGCGCCAGCGTCCGCGTCTCGGTCCGGGCAGCGGTGCGGGGCGGGGCGGGGCGGGGGGGGGGGGCGCTGGGAGACGCGGCGGGGGCAGCTGTCCCCAGCTCGCCCCTAGATGGCGCCCGACGACCTGGCCGAGCGCGCCTGGCGCAGCAGCAGAACGAACGCGGCCAGAAGCATGGCGGCGCAGAGCAGGACAAGGACGACCCAGGCGCCGAAGTCTGTGCCCTTGCGCAGCGCCGGCGGCTCGGCGGGGATCAGGTTGGTCAGGTTCAGCATGTAGCCGAGCGCCCACCCGACCGCGGTGTCCCCGGCCTGCGGGCGAGGGGCTCGGCCTCAGCCCCCCCGCGCAGCCCGGGGAGGCCCCGCCCCTCCGCGCCCCCGGACCGCCGGCTCCCACCTTTTTCTGGAAGGTCACCCCTCCGAAGGCGCGCTCGTGGAAGCCGTAGCCGCGGCTCAGCAGCTGCTGCACGAACATAGCCCCCGCGCAGTAGTCGGGCAGGCGGGCCCGCTCCCCCGGGGCCCGAGACTGTAGCTGCGACGCACAGGAGAGACTGTTGGGCCGGCGGCCACCTGGAGGTCTTGGCCCACGAGGAGGGGTGGCCGGCGGTGTGCTGTACCCCTCCACCCCAACGCACACCCACGGGCAATGAGGGGCCAGAGATGCATCAGCTGCCAAAGGGGCCACCACCCCCAGGCAGGACGGTTCCCTCCAGGACCAACAGTGTGACTTCCGGATGGCAGTGGGCTACCCCTGCTTTGGAGGTGGACCTCGAGGGGCCAGCAGGGACGGCCACCCAGGGAGCAGCAGGCTGGCAGCAACCTTAGTGCGAGGTCAGGGACCCAGGAGAAGCACCAGGCCTTCATATCGGACCTTGGGCTAGCCTTTTGCCACCCTCCCCCCCATGTCTGCCTGAGACTAGACACAGAGAAGACAGGATGGGGCCTCTGTCACCACCAGAGCCTGGAGACACTGTGTTTCTCCCGAGGTTTGGCAGGCATCCCACGCTCCACCTATGAAAACACCACTTCCTTTACTTGGCACGTGTCTGATGAGTGGCGGAACCCAGAAACCTGGAAGTTGTCTTTGAAGCCTGGCTCCCCTACCCCAAGCTCTGCCAGTCCTACCTGCTACAACCGTTCCCCACCCCACTTCACTCCATGTGCCTTGCTGTTCCCTCTGTCCTCCAGGTCTTGGTCAGGGGGGGCCTGATGCCGGCTGGCCAGGCCTTCTTGAGCAGCCCTGGGGGAGCGGGGAGGAGGCCTCACCTCACTCCATGTCTGGTTGCAGACCGTGACCACAGCTGCCTCCAGCTGCTGCAAGGTTGCCACAGGCAGCCCCATCACCGTCCGCAGGAAGTTCATGGTGTAGAAGAAGGCAGAGAAGGCCTGCAATGCGGGTACAGTCGTACCGAGAGCAGACCCCACAAGCTACAGGGCACCGGCCCCCACCCCCATCCCCTGGACTCACAATGAAGTTCCCAGCCACAGGGGGCTGGAAGATGCCATTGAAGGAACATCGGGAGAAGCGGCAGGAGGAGAAATTGAAGAGTCCCATGATGAGGCTACGGCAGAGGGCAGGGTTGCTAGTCCCGGACAAGCTGACCCTGGTGCTGTTGTTGAAGGCCTGGGGCCGCTGGGCCGCAGTGCATGGAGACTCATACACATCCTGAAGCAGCACTTGGGTGGAATAGCCCCTTGGCCAGCAAGGATGGAAGCCATGGGTCTGGGGGGAATGCAAGGGTGCAACAGGCATCACCCCTACGCCAGGCACTGGCCCCTGCCCCCAGCCCAGGGCCTTCAGAGGCCCTCCCCAGAGGACCCGCCTGATGAATCTCCCGTAAGTCCCACTTGGGCAACATTGCTTTCGTGCTCAAGAGCAATCCATGGCTCCCCACTGTCTGCTGGAGAAAACCTACCCCCCTGGCCAGGCACTCCAGGCCTTTGGAGACCCGGCCCTGGCCCTCCTTTCTCTCCAGCCAGGCACTCACCAGACCCACCCCCACCACTTGGCTTTTGCGCATGAGAGATCCCTCTGCATCTGTCCTGCCCGCTGATTAAAGCCCAGCTTTGGCTTCTGCTGCCTAGAGCAGCCCCCCTCAGTCCAGGCTCTGCTCTGGACCCTTGGCTCCCATCTCTTCTCACCCCCCCTCCTTCCAGGAGGGCACAGTAGTGCTGGTGGGCTGGGGGTCGTGGGGCACCTGCAGTGCACCAGCCAGCAGCCTCCGGAGGACCTGGTCACGGCCATAGCAGAGGAAGCTGTGTGTGTAGACCCGGTAGTGCTGGCCATAGAGCCGAAGCTGGACCTCATTGGCTGGATCCTCAGCTGGGCTGGCCGTCTCGAAGGTGATCTGAGTGGAGGCGCCCCCCAGGTCCATGGCCCCCAGCGTCCCCTTCCTTGGCCGGAACCACCGGCCCACCCAGCCATACTGTGGGGAGTGGAGGTTGGGGTCAGCCAGTGGGTGGGTCCCACACCCCCTGGCTCACTGGGCTGGCCATCAGGCCCACCTTGATGAAGTTCTCCAGCAGGTAGTTGGCGGTCACCCAACCAAACACCCCCTCGTCCTGGCCCGAGAGGATGTGGGCACCACGGAAATCAAAGGGATACTGGGTCAGCGTCTGGGTCACAGCCGCAAGCACATTGGCCGAGGCCTCTGGACTGGTCAGGCTGTAACACAGGGAGGACTCTGAGGGGCATCTTCCCCAGGTAGCTAAGATCCTGCTGCTGGGGTGCACCATGTCTGCCCAGGGCCATGGCTGAGGGTGTGTGGGGGCCCACCCTGTGCTGAGGCTGTTGTGCAGATGAGGGTGGTCAGGGGGCGGGCACACTCACTTGAGCAGGCGCATGCCTGCTGTGGCTCCCAGGTAGAGGGGTGTGCCCATGTGTCTCTCTTTGGGCACGTCCTGAAGTGCCTGGTCCAAGCATTCAACAAGACTCTGGCCAGCCCTGGAAGGGTTGTCTGCATAGCTGGAGATGCCCCCTCCTAGAGGGAGACAGGGAAATGGGCCCAAGCCTGACAGGCAGCCCCTAGGTGAGCCATGGGCCAGCAGGATTGGGGACCTTGGGCTCTCAAACCAGGTGGCAGCTTAGACACACCTTCCCAGCTCCAGCCCTCAGAGACAAAGGGGCCCACCTGCCTGGGGGTCACCCAGTCTCTCAGGCTGCTGCCTGCCCAGGGGTGTGCACACAGGTGCCAGGATAAAGCACTAGGCATTGTCAATCTGGCCTTGCCTCCTCAGGGGCTTGCCTGGGTGTGCCAGTCTTGGGCCAGGCAAGGCCCAACCTCCCAGTCACCACCTGGGGCTTACTTTCTAGAATGAACTGCCCCTAGCCTCTCTTTTGGAGCCTCCAGCAGTTCCTTCCTGGAGCAGGCTCCAGCCGCATCAAGCAAAGGAGGCATCAAGACTCTGGAGGCTCAGGCCAGAGAGGGCCCCTGAGGCCCTACAATGAATGGGTGTCCCGACCAGGGGTGCCTAGCACTCAGGGGACCTTACCGCGCACGTCACAGGAGCTGTGCTGGCCCACGATGCCCGTGTCATTCTCCTTGTCTGCGGGCCACTTGTAGATAAACATGGATGTGTGGGAAGAGCCAGCGTCCAGGACAATGCCATACTGGGAAGGGGGGTGAGGGTGGGGTCAGCCGTGGAGGTGGGGGTGGGGCCTGAGGCCATGCCCTTTGGCTCTGCCAGCTCTCTACCCTACCCCACCCTGTGGCAAGGTTGGAACCTCCAGAATGAAGTCCTGGGGCTCGGGCACCAGGGACAACCACAGAGACACAGCTTGGTTGGGGAGAGAATGGGGGCAGCCAGGGGTAGATGGCCTGGAGCCTCTTCTCTTCTGACTGCAGGAATCTTCGTGGCAAGGGCAAGCTGAGGGAATCTGTCGGGGTCAGAGGAGTCCTGGGACCACCCTTGACCCTTGCCCTGGGGACACGAGGTCCGCAGGTTCCAAAACAGAAACCCAGCTGCAGGAACCCCCTCCACCCACTCTTTCTTCCTCTTCTCTGCCCCCACGTCCCCAATCTCAGCCCAATCTCAGGCTCTGGAAGCATGCCTGAAAACACCCCCTCCCTGAGCCTCAAGTGATAGACAGCTGGGTCCTGCCCAGCTGAGAGGGGCTGCATGGGCCTTCCTTGCAATTGCAAGGGCCATTTCCCAAGGGCCAGGATTCCCACAGTGAGAACCCCACTGGAGAACATGCCCTCTTGAGCCCAGAAAGGGGCCACCCCTGTCCCCTTCCCCAACCTGGGAAGGGCAGCATCAGCACGCTAATCCTAATCGGCCACCCCAGCCCCAGCCCCACCTAGTCATAGCCCTTGGCTACAGACCACCCACTCCCGTTACCTCCCATCCTGGGCCCCTGGGGCTTGGAGCACCCACATGCTCACACCAACCCCCCTTCGCACAAGTCCAATAAAGGGTCAAGGGAGTCGGGGGGACTCCTGAAGACTGGTGGGAGATCTGGCCTAGTCCACCCCAACTCCTTTAGGACCCTGCCAGGCGCCCCTCGAGGGCAGTCCCCCTCCCCCCCCCACCGCGCACTGTCAGGGCCTCCGGGTAGGTGAGGAGGGATCCCTAGCCTCCAGCGCCTGTGGCTGAACCTGGAGCAGATGCGTTCCGGGGAGCCGTACGGGGCTGGGGGCCAAGGGTCCAGCCGCAGCCTGCGGCGTCCAGGGCGGACGGCTGCTCCGTCCTGAGCGGAGAGACAGCTGCCCGGCCGCGCCCGCGACAGGCTCCGCGGCGGACGCGACGCGCGGGAGTTCCCAGGCCTCCACCCCGCCGGGCCGGGAGCGCAGCGCAGCGCGGGTTGGCGGTCCGGGGCTGCCACGCGGGCGCAGCCTGGCCCTGCTCAGGTCCGAGCCTCCCAGCCGGGTCCGCTACTCCGCGGACTGCGCCGGCTGCCCGAGCGCGCACCTTGAGGGCGGGCAGCTCCCGGACGTCGCGGGTGGGGACGTATAGCAGCAGGAGCCCCGCGAGGCCTGCCACGGCCAGCAGCAACGGCGGCAGCAGCGACAGAACCTTCCCAGCCATAGGCGGGCGAGCGGGCGGGCGAGGCGTTGTCCACGGGGCGGCGGGGAGCGGGAGGCCGGGGGCCCGGGGCCCGGCGGGTAGGCGCCCGGGGCGGGGCGCGAACGGGCAAGGTCCGCGGCTGGCCACGCCCACTGGCGGGCCAGGACCGCCCACGGCTGGCCGACCGCCCACCGACCGCCCCGGCCCGCTGGCGCAGGTGAGAGAAGTTGCCGCTGAATCACCCGGACCAGCCCCTCCCAGCGCCCACCCTCCGCCTTCCGGTCCGCCCAGTCCCAGAGACTCATGCCCTCTGACGGGTCCCCCAGGCCCCTAGTACTGGCTACCCAGGGTCGGCCTGTGGGCACTCGCCGATTACACCGGCGGGACCTAGGAATCTCTCAGCCCTCTCCGGGGGAGTCGCTGGGCTCGTAGGCAGAAGGGTGGGCTGGGCGGGTTCCTAGGCAGCCTTGAGCAGAGGGTCCGGTGGCTGGAGTGGCTGGCTTTTCCCTCGCCTGGTCCTGAAAGAAGGAGACACCCCTAGCGTCAGGAACCACAGGGCTCCCCGACTGGGTCCCTGCCCCAGCCTTAAAGCAGTGAAGGGCCAGCGGGTCACCCAGCCCCGCGCTGCATGGCAGGTAGCTGCTAGTGTAGGGTCAGGCCCTGCGGACACCAAGCTGACCCCCGCGGGGCCTGCCCTTCAAGGTGCAGGGTGGGGCTCAAAGCTGAGCAGCCAGAGAGCATGAGGCCAGACCTACTTCACCCAGCCCTAGTCCCAAGGTGACAGGTGAGGACACAGACAAAGGGGCAAGATGGTCACAGTCACACCAAGCTGAGAAAGGAAAACCCAGGCCCTGCCTCCTGGCTCAGGGCCTGGCCCATCCCCGATGCCCCCTTTGCCTGGGGAGGAGGGTGCCCAGAAACCTGGATTGGGGAGGCGGGAGGGGAGGCGAGCAGGAGGAGGGTCCTCTGTGCACAGGGCGAGGAGATAAGGGAGAAGATCTCCCAGACCTAGTGGTCTGCTCCATCCCTGGAGGCTGGCTGGGGTAGGCAAGTGCTCGGCCAGCCCCAGACCTCACCTCTGCCCTTAATCCCATGAAATGTCTGAGCTCTATGCTTCCACTCCCCACGCACCCTGGGTGCCAAGCATCACCCCTTTCCCTGGCCAGGGGCCACCCCCACGTCATGCCCTGGGCAAAGTAGGAATTCCAGCACCAAGAATCGAGCCATGTAACAGCAGGGAGCCATGTGGCAGGACCACCCAGAGCGCCAGTGACGGGGCAGGGAGGTGGGGGACCAGAGGGTGGCCTTTGATGGGGGCAGGGTCTGGGCAGCACGCTGGCTGGCTGGGACCGGCAAGGACAATCGGGCTGGGATGCTGCCCAGGCTGAGGGTCTGGTGTCACAGGCTTAGCAAAGGAGCCTTTCTTTCAGCTCTGGACCCCAACAACAGAAAGGGCGGGAGTCCCGGAGATGGCTCAGCCTCCTCACAGCACTGTCTGGCTGGGCTCCAGCCGAGTCTCTGGGTGTGGCCGGCACAGGGCTCCAGGCCCTGTTCCCGCCAGCACCCCTCCCCCTTCTAGGCCTTTCTTCCGCCGGGGGGGGGGGGGGGGGCACAGAGGAGGGAGAGGCCTGCAGATTAGATTGAAAAGAGAGACAAAGGCGGCCCACAGGGAGCCCAGTGCAAGCAAGGGCACCGGGGGCTGCCTGCAGGCCTGCCCACCCAGTGCTGGCCCCCAGCCCCCACACCACATCCCACCAAGCCCAAGCAAGGCTCCCTGATGTTCTGGTTGGTCCCTGGACGGAGGTCCACCAGCCATGAGAGGATGGGGCCAAGGTAGCGGAGGCCAGGATGCCGGAGGGCTCATGGCGGAGGGCCCAGAAGGCAGGCAGGGAGCAGGGAACAGCCTGGGAGAGCTCTCTCTGAGACAGAACCCCGGGTGGCCACATCCTTCCTTGGTGCAGAGACACCCTTCCTTCAGGAGTGGAAGGTGGGCTGGCGGGGGGGGGGCATGAAAAGGGGGTTTCTGCGTGGGAGGGGCCCCCCGGGAACCTGGGGGTGACTGGGGTTAGGAGAGCTCCAGATGTGCTGTGCATGGCTTGGCCCTGGGTCCTGGCAGAGGAATGCAGTTGCAGAGAGGTGAGGGAAGAGGGGTCCTCAGAGCCCCCTCCCCCCACAGGAGCTGGACCTCCCAGGCTGGGGACATTTGCTGAGGCCTGTGCCTCAGTCTCCACGTTGGGAGCCACGTCATCTTGTGGCTGAAACATCTTAACCGTTAAAGGCCCTTCACTGTTAACCTTAAAAATAAGACAACCTATTTTACTAGCAAAAATGGGTTTATTTGGGAATAACAGAGAATTGCAATTCGGCATCTGTAAGCTCCAGCAAAACCGCAGGCTCATCCAACAGAGAAAGGAGAGGAATGCTATTTTATGGAGAAGAAGGAGGAAGTGGGAGGGGTTGTTCTGAAACCAAGCCCGCTGGAGAGAAGCAAGAGTTCCGGGCGATGGAGAGTTTTCACGGGCTGAGCTGCAGAGGGTCGATTTCTTGTAGGAGGGACAGTGCACATCTTTCCCTGGTGGGGCCTGGGACTGATGATTCTTCCTGTCGTTGACGCTGTGTGGTCTGGCTCCCCCTCCAGCCTCCCCTTCTGGCATCAAGAGCCCACTTTAGTGAGACTTAGCCTCATTCATGTTCACAACTTACTGTTCCCTTTCTTCATGTGCTCATTCAGTCATTCAACAAACACCTGCTGGGCACCTCCTGTGGGCCAGAGACATAGTAGGCTCTGTGCATGTGCAGTGAGAAAGGGGTGCTCCTGAACTACGTGGTGTGGGCACCGGGGAGGCCCACCCACCCCTGTCCTGAGGAAAGCAGACTTGTCAAAGGCTCCCCAGGAGGGAGAAAAACCCTTGCTGCCTCGTGAGGGACAGCAGACTCACGTGAGAGCGTGTGGGTCGCGCAAGTACCGTGGAAGGAATAATGACCCAAGAACAGGTGCAGGCACCCGGCTCGTCAGCCGCCCCTGGGTGGTCTGGTCTTGGATTTTGTGTTTGTTACTCTATTACTTTTCTTTAGAGTGTGCCACCTCTCTGTGCATTTCTAGATAATGTATCATCTTGCTTTTCCTGGCTTGGGGACCCGATTTTATACACTGGACATTCTGTTCTGTAACGCGCTTCTTTGCCATGACTTCTGAGATTCACCCATGTCGACAGCTCAAGTGGTCGTCTGTTCATTCTGCTGCTGCATTGTTTTCCACAGTGACTGTACCAAAGCCGACACATCATGCGTGAGCACGCAGGGCTCTCTAGCTTCAGGCTGTTTTTGCTAAGATTGCTGCTGTGTGCATCTGCGCACTTGCATGCGAGTCTCGGGACGAGGTCCCAGGAACTAGCTGGCTGCTGCGTGTATGTGTGTGTTCAGCTCACTAGCAAATCCTATATTGTTTTCGGAATGGGGGTGCCATCTGGCCCGCGGTTTCTCTGCATCCCTACGAGTGTTTGGAATTGTGCAGCTTTTAGATTTTTGAGAAGCTGGTGAAGATGAAATCCCGAGATTTTAGTGGTGTTTCCTCAGTTACTGAGGAGACAGCATAGCATGTCTTTCTTGTCTTCTGCGAAGCGTCTGTTCAAACTCTTAGTCCAGTTTCTACAGACTGTCCGTCTTTCTGTGTGCTCTGGACGTTCATCCTCCAGCCGTGAAGTCCCGGAAGCTCTGAATTAGTCATTTTCTGCTCTGTGGTCTTGTGTGCGTCGTCGGCCGTGAGGTTGTCAGATACTCTCCTAAGTCGTGCTCTGGAGGTTTTGCTGTTTTGCTCAGGACCAGCCTTTGACCCACCTGGAAGTGGTTTGTGTGTAGGATGCAAGGGAAGGGCTCCGAGCCCCGTTTTCCCGTATGGAGAACCGGTTGTCCCAGGTCCTGGATCATGTGGGGCCAGCCTCTCTGCCCTGATGTGTGGGGAGGGCTGGCCCAGGCCACATGCCACGTCTGTGGGCCGGTCCTCCTCCAGCTCAGCGCACCCAGCACGTGGCACCGTTCAGGGAGCGCTCGTGTGTCTTCCTCTCTGGGAAGACCGTCCCCTCTCCTGCTTCTCTTCCTGGAGCCCCAAGCTCTTCCACAGAAATTTTTAGAACCGGTGTCAGGATCACAACAGCGATGACATTGGGTCTACACTCCAGCTGTGGTGTGCCCATTAGTAAAGAGAAACCCTGCTAAAGTGGAGTCCCCAGGCCAGAAGGGGAAGCCGCCGCCCCCCCCCGGGAAGAAGCCTCAGGATCCACAGGATTTCAGTGGGACCCCACCAGGGAGGCAGGCGCACTGCTCCTCCTGGAAGAAACCAGCCCCCTGCAGCTCGCCGGTGGTCATCACCCCAAACACCTGCTTCTCTGCAGCGGACCTGGCTTCAGGAACCCCTCGCACTTCCTCCTCCTTCTCCATAAAATAGCAGGCCTCTCCTCTCTTTGTGGGATGTGCCTGCGGTTTTCCTGGAGCTTGCAGAGTAACTGAGGAACAAACAGCTTTATTGTTTTTGTTTTTCTTTTTTTAAGATTTTATTTATTTATTTGACAGAGACACAGCAAGAGAGGGAACACAAGCAGGGGGGGTGAGAGAGGGAGAAGCAGGCTTCCCGCTGAGCAGGGAGCCCGAGGCGGGGCTCGATCCCAGGACCCCGGGACCGTGACCTGAGCCGAAGGCAGACGCTTAACGACTGAGCCACCCAGGCACCGCTTATCTTTAGTTTTAACATTTTTAAAAAATGTTTTATTTATTTATTCATGAGAGTCAGAGAGAGAGAGAGAGAGAGAGAGAGAGAGGCAGAGGGAGAAGCAGGCTGCCCGCCTAGCAGGGAGCCTGATGTGGGGCTTGATCCCAGGACCCTGGGATCATGACCTGAGCCAAAGGCAGACGCTTAACCATTTGAGCCACCCAGGCGCCCTTAACTTTAGTTTTAAAAGGAACCACCAAACTCTTTCCCAGAATGGCTGTGTCTTTTGACATTCCCACCAACAATGTCCAAGCAATTCCATTTCTCCACCTGCTAGCCAGCAAATGGTGTCACCATGGGTTTTTATTTTAGCAGCTCCATTTGGGGTGCAATATTTCACATATCCCATTTTCCTAATGGCTAATCCCATGGGACAGCTTTTTAGGAACATACATGTCATCTGTGTATCTTCCTCAGTGACATGTCTGCATCTTGGTAGTTTACATAGTTTGAGGCTGTTATTGGGTGATTACGG
This sequence comes from Eumetopias jubatus, assembly GCF_037043125.1. NCBI lineage: Eukaryota > Metazoa > Chordata > Mammalia > Carnivora > Otariidae > Eumetopias > Eumetopias jubatus. The sequence continues at coordinate 94,370,649 of NW_028274821.1, forward strand.
GTTTAGGGTTACTGTATCTCCCTGGTGATGTAAGCTTTTTATTATTAGGGACTTACTCTCTTCATCATTAGTAATGTCTTTTGCCTTAGAATCTTTTTAGTTTTATATTAATACAACTGCTCAAGCTTTTCCTGTTTTTGTTTTTGATGCCATATTTAGGTCTGTCTCTTAAAACTGCTATCCGAATTTCTAAAACTCCAATCTGACAATTAAACTAGAGTTGATCTCACTCTTCACAGATGACATGATACTCTATGTGAAAAAACCAAAAAACTCCACCCCAAAATTGCTAAAACTTATACAGGAATTCAGCAAAGTGGCAGGATATAAAATCAATGCAGGGGCTTCTGGGTGGCTCAGTTGGTGAAGCATCTGCCTTTGGCTCAGGTCATGATCTCAGGGTCCTGGGATCGAGCCTAGCATCAGGCTCCCTGCTCAGCGGGGAGTCTGCTTCTCCCTCTGACCCTCCCCCCTCTCATGTTCACTCTCACTCTCCCTCTCTCAAATAAATATATAAAATCTTTAAAAAAAATCAATGCACAGAAATCAGTAGTATTTCTATACACTAACAATGAGACAGAAGAAAGAGAAATTAAGGAGTCGACCCCATTTACGATTGCACCAAAAACCATAAGATACCTAGGAATGAACCTAACCAAAGAGGCAAAGGATCTGTACTCAGAAAACTATAGAACACTCATGAAAAAAAAAATTGAGGAAGACACAAAGAAAATGGAAAAAATTCCATGCTTATGGATTGGAAGAATAAATATTGTTTAAATGTCTATGCTACCTAGAGCGATCTACACATTCAATGCAATCCCTATCAAAATACCATCAACTTTTTTTCACAGAACTGGAACAAATAATCCTAAAATTTGTATGGAACCAGAAAAGACCCTGAATAGCCAAAAGAATGTTGAAAAAGAAAACTGAAGCTGGTGGCATCACAATCTGGGACTTCCAGCTCTATTACAAAGCTGTCATCATCAAGACAGTATGGTACTGGCACAAAAACAGACACATAGATCAATGGAACAGAATAGAGAGCCCAGACATGGACCCTCAACTCTATGGTCAACTAATTAATCTTTGACGAAGCAGGAAAGAATGTCCAATGGCAAAAAGACAGTCTCTTCTACAAATGGCGTTGGGAAAATTAGACAGCTACATGCAGAAGAATGAAACTGGACCATTTCCTTACACCACACACAAAACTAGACTCCAAATGGATGAAAGACCTAAATGTGAGACAGGAATCCATCAAAATCCTAGAGGAGAACACAGGCAACAACCTCCTTGACCTCAGCCGCAGCAACTTCCTGCTATAGACACATCTCCAAAGGCAAGGGAAGCAAGGGCAAAAATGAACTATTGGGATTTCATCAAGATAGAAAGCTTTGGCACAGCAAAGGAAACAGTCCACAAGACCAAAAGACAACCGACAGAATGGGAGAAGATTTTCGCAAGTTTCTAATCACACAAAGGGCTAGATCTATAAAGACCATATCAAACTCACCACCCAAAGAACAAATAATCCGTGAAGAAATGGGCAGAAGACAGGCACAGACATTTCTCCAAAGAAGACATCCAAATGGCCAACAGACGCGTGAAAAAATGCTCAACATCGTTCGGCATCGGGGAAATGCAAACCCAAACCACCATGAGATACCACCTCACACCAGTCAGAATGGCTAAAATTAACAAGTCAGGGAACGACAGATGTTGGCGGGGATGTGGAGAAAGGGGAACCCTCCTACACCGTTGGTGGGAATGCCAGCTGGTGCAGCCGCTCTGGAAAACAGTATGGGGGTTCCTCAAACAGTTGAAAATAGGGGCGCCTGGGTGGCTTAGTTGGTGAATCATCTGCCTTTGGCTCAGGTCGTGATCCCGGGGTCCTGGGGTCAAGCCCCGAATTGGGATCCCTGCTCAGCGGGGAGCCTGCTTCTCCCTCTGCCTCTACTGCTCCTCCTGCTTGTGTTCTCTGTCAAAAATGAATAAATAAAATCTTAAAAAAAAAAAAAGGAAACAAACTGAGGGTTCCCGGAGGGGAGGTGGGTGGGGGATGGGGTAACCGGGTGATGGGCATTAAGAGGGCACGTGATGTCATGAGCACTGGGTGTTACATGCAACTGACGAATCACTGACCTCTACTGCTGAAACCAATAACACACTGTGTTAATTAACTGAATTTAAATTTAAAAAAAGAGTTGAGTCCACTCACACACGTTGTGATTACCAACGTATCTCCATCACCTTATTGTATTTTTCTCTTTTTTTTTAAGTTTTTATTATTATTTATTTATTTGACAGAGAGAGACAGTGAGAGAGGGAACACAAGCAAGGGGAGTGGGAGAGGGAGAAGCAGGCTTCCCGCGGAGCAGGGAGCCCGATGCGGGGCTCGATCCCAGGACCCCGGGACCATGACCTGAGCCGAAGGCAGACGCTTAACGGCTGAGCCGCCCAGGCGCCCCATGTTTTTCTCTCTGAAGACTGAACTTTTTCCTCTTCTCACCCAACCCCCTGCCCCTCCGTTCTTGGGAAGGTGTATGCTGGATAACCACTATTTTACCTGACTCTCCTAGTTATTTTAATACGCATACTTAACGAAATCTAAAGTGAGTGTCTTTTCCCTTCTTATGAACAATTAATTCGAGCACTAAGAATGCCTCAGCTTGTCTCCCCACCACATGATCTCCTGGGTCCCCCATTAGCACGATTATTACCACTACTGTGTATATAGTCCGTGTTTGCTTAGATTTAATGATGCATTTTGATTTGCTTTAAAATACGTCCACAGATTATTTGATTCTCCTTCCTTGAAAAGGTGGTGCCCGATTCCCCTCCTACACCCCTTGAGGACTGGCTTCTAAGCATCAGAGGTAAGACAGAAGTGAGGCTGTGACTCAGTGACTCCTGAGCCGAGGTCCTCGCAGAGGCACTCTCGGGTCATCTGCTCTAGGGAAGCAGATGGAGTGCAGCGAGGACACGGAGACAAGGAATCCAGGTGCTCTACCAGCTGCCCCACGAAGGCGCCATTCTGGAAGCCGGCCCTTTGGAGACGGCGGCCCCAGCAGACACCTCACCTGCGGCCACAGGACATTCCAAGCCGGACTGTCTAGTGCGACTGCTCCCGAGCCCCTCACCCACAGAAACAGCAAGAAAAGACCTGTTGCTTTAAACCACTGAGTCTCAAGTTAATTCATTCTGCAGCAATATAGCTCACCCTGACTTAGGGTTCCTTCTTGACTTCTGCCTTTTTTCTGAAGTCCTTCCTCCAGAATTTCCTTTAGTGAAGTCCCGTGGGTGGTAAACTCACATTTCGGGCTGTGGGGGGAGGAAATGTTTTTATTTATGTTACCCTCATTCTCGAAAGGGTTTCCCTGGGTCTGGCCTTGTGGGTTGGTGGTTACGTTGCCTTGGCCATCGCCTTCCTCTCCCCCGGCCTCTCATGAGCTCCCTGGTAGGCAACTGCTTTCCTCCCTGGATTCTTTCATGATCTTGCGAGGGAGAATGTGCCTTTCTTCCTATTCAGCCTGGCTGGCATTTGCTGGGATTTCTGGATCAGGGAACGGAGGTTTTTTAGACAATTCTGGAAAACTTAAAACCAGTTTATCATCATATAGCCCCTCCTTCCTTGTCCTCCTCTAGGAAATGCAACCAGATGAGTGACCCTGGCCTCTCGTTCTGACTCCCTGAGCTGTGTTCTGGATCACTTCCTAAGCTCTTCTGGTCCACTTATTCTCCAGCTGAAAATTTTCATCGGAAGCTTAGTCCATTTGAGGTTCTCATTTCAATTTTATTTCTATAGGTTGTTTGCTTTTTCATGCTTTATTGCTCATCTTTATAGACTAAAAGCTTATGCTTTCACAGAACAAGAAACTATAAAGACTATTCCTTGTTTATATTTTCAAGAATCTTTTCTTTAGACATGTAAAAGTTATTGTATATTCTCTGATAATTCCAGTATCTGAAATTTTTGCAGAATCTGTTCTTTCTGCTGGCTCTTGTGGTGGGTGCACTCCTGGTGCGTGTGAAAAAGCTTTTTAACATAGAGATGCTCATTTTCCTTGGGACTTGGCCTACATGAAATCACTGGAGCAGTGATTCTCAATCAGGGATGATGTTTCTACCACCACCACCCCTGGGACATCTGGCAACCTCTTGAGACATTTTAGTTGTCACAACTGAGGGTGTGAACAGAAGCCAGGGACGTCATCAACATCACACCGTAAGACAGCACCCCCCGCCCCCGACTTACTCAGCCCCAAACGTCACTAGTGGTTTGCAGAGGATGTGTCTGCTTCTGCCACCTGCCAACCTGGGGCCACTTAAACTTCTTCCCTGGAGGAGTCTAGGACCCACAGGTAGCCTGGTTTCAGACTGCAAACAAAGAGGACATGTGTTTACACCCTGGGTAGAGCACCGAGGACAAGGGGGGTTCCATCCCTGAGTTGCCTTCCGTGTAGCCAGCTCATCTCACAGTGAAGGGGGGCTTCCCGCGGAAGGTCTCCTGGTGAAAGGCAGCTGGGGCGGACACCGCGTTGTCTCATGTGAAGACAGCAGAGGGAATGCAGAACCTCCAGGCGGGGCAGACACCCCAGGGGACACCGCTGCCTCTTCCACTGTAATGGCTTCCTCAGATCCCTTTGCTCTGTCGTGGGGGGCTGGGCAGGGGTGAGCAAGGTGAAGCAGGGAGGGGGTGTTCTAGGAGATGGAACACCGTTTGCAAAGACCAGAGGTGGGAGGCTGGCTGTCCAGCTGCAGCCCAGCTACTGGCAGGGCCTGGGAAAGGCTGTGGAGGCTCAGCCCAGGGGCTGCCCTGAGCAATAGGATCATGGGAGGATCAAGAGTGGGGGGGGGGTACAGTTTCAGTTTTGGAAATGTCACGGGTTGCGTTTGGAGAAGCTGTGAGCAGACTCCCAGCGAGAGGGTGGACTCAGAGTCAGGTGTGAGGGACTGGTCGTGGGACGGAAGCGAGGGAGAGCAGATCCAAGAGCTCCTGGTGGGTAGGTCCCAAGCTCTCAATCGGGAGGACTTCTCCTGCGCTGGCCACTGCCCTGCATGTCCCAGGGGGTGCTGGGGGCCCTATCTTACTCTTCAAGACCCCATTCCCCTCTTGGCTCCCCTCCCACAGAGCCTGCGTGGGTCTAGACCTGGGGGGTCTTGGGCCACCCCACCCTCCCGAGGAGGGCGGCTTGCATGCTGGGCAGATTCGGGCCTGACCCAGGACAATCCCCCTCACTGTCTGCAAGTCCAGCGTGGGAAGCTCAGAGCTGGGGCAGAGGGGGCACCCAGCCGCCCTCACCCCGGACCTCTCCTCTGCCGCTGGCACCCTCCAGGGTTGTGGGAGTCCACGTGCCCAAACTCTCCTGGTTGATGGGGTCTCACAGCCCATGCCTGGGCCCTCCCCCGCCACCGCACAACCCAGCGGTGATGTCATGTCCTCAGTGTGGGACGCAAGTCCTTGTGGGGATGGCGGCATCCGTCACGAGGCCCCTCCGGGGTGGAGGCTCCCCGTTCGGGGCAGGCCTGGTGTAGGGGTGGGGAGTTGTCCCTGACAAGGACCCTGCCTCGTCTCTTCCTGGACCCCGTGGCTTTCCTGCTCTGTGTGGCTGAGCCAGCCGGAGTCTGACGCCGAGCTGGGGGGGTGGCGGACAGGGAGGGTGTGGAGGGGTCCCTACACCTGTGGGAACCTTGAATCATGTGGAGTAGGCCCTGATGGGGGCGCGTGGCCTACAAGGAACCTTGGGGGGCCCACCTGGGGGACCCATGATGACATCTCTTGTGGGGACAGAGCCCTCCCGGGGGAAGACCTCACAGTGGGCGCTGCCGGGCGGCTCCGGCTGTCGTGCACGAGGCACCCTCTGCTGGCCGCAGCCGGACGTGCAGCCTCGTGGGACCGGTACCTTTCCCTGGAGGCCCCAGGTCAGAGGACAGGCCCGTGTAACCGCCTGCCCAGAGCTGCCTGAGATCTGGTAAACATGAGGAGCCCCCACCGCCCACTGACAATGGCGGTAGCAGCTTCAGGCTATGTTAGCATAATGAGGCCCCACCCCGGTCTAGCCCCCCAAGGCTAGGGCCCAGTCCGTGTCCGGGGCCACAGCACATTCTGGCCACAGCCCACCCGCTGGCTCCACCTGGGGCTGGGGGGGCTGGGGGGGCTGGGGGAGCCCAGAATGCAAGAGAGGAAGAAACCTGTGTCCAGGCCAGTCAGGTGGTCTTCAGCCTAAGTGGGGCTCGAAGAGGTACCTGCCAGGCTGACGGCCAGGCCAGGCCAGGCCCTAAGGGCTGTGTCCATGCCCACGGCCAGCTAGATGAAGGTGGAGTCCAAGGGCCCGGCATCCTGCTGGCTGAGGGCGCGCGCTTCAAACAGCTGCTTGATGAGGGCAGATTTTTCCTGCTCCAGTCGCGTGATACGCTCACTCTTGCTGGTCACCTCCTGGGCAGGCGGGAGGTCGGTCAGCACCCACCAGGCCTCCGGCCCCCACCCCGACCCCTCCCTGCTCCTCACCTGGGTGAGGAGCCGGTTCTGCTCTTTCAGCATGAGGATGGTCTGCTGCTGCCAGCCTGGGGCTGAGGGCGAGGCGGGGGCCGGGGCCGGGCACGGGGGCCCCGAGGACAATGAAGGCAGAGCCTACGGGAGGGCATGGTCAGGCAGGCCCGGCGTTCCCAGGCACAGGGTGAGGGATGGCACCACGCTGGGCACGGGCCCTCTGCGGGGGCTGGGCGGCCTGGGGGCACTCACCCTGCCGGCACAGGCTGCAGCCAGCAGCTCCCCCAGGCGCCGGGCCACCTCCTGTACCTTGGGTAGCAGCCGGCCCAGTGGGAGGGGGCTCCCCTCACTGCCAAAGTCCTGGGAGGAGAGCAGGAAAGGGGACGGTCAGCGAGCAGGACCAGCCAAAGATCAGCCACCGTGCCTTGAGGGGGGTCCTCACAGGTGGCGCTTCTGCCCCCCACATTACTGCTTAGAGCAGGCAGGGAGCCCTCGGTGTTGCCGGCGGGGGATTCTGCCCTAGGGCGTGTGTGTGTGTGTGGGGGGGGTCCCAGCACCCTGGGGAGGGAATGTGCCCTGGAATAGGGCCATCCTGTGCCGCCCTGGGGTGCCTGGGCTTGGGGGGGTGCTTGCTGTGTCTAGGGACGGGGACAGCCCAGCCTTGGGCGGCGTCACTCACCGTGCTGGCCCTGCTCTGGCCCAGACGGCGCTGGCGCTCCTGCACGCGCTGCAGCTGTTGCTGGTACCAGTCACGGCCCTGCGCCATCAACTCAAGACCTTGCAGCAGCACCTCCTTCTCCTGCTCCAGCTCCCGCATCTGCTTCAGCTGCCCCGTGTGGGGGGCACACGTGCGAGTGAGCACGCAGACCGTGCACGCCTGCGCGGGCCTCCGTGTGTGCGTGAGGTACCACGGCCCACAGACCACCCCACGCCGGCACCGACCTGCCCGCACCCGTGCCGGGAAGCACAGCCCCCACAGAACACGGCCCTCCCTCGGCCCCTCCACACAGGCTTCCCCTGGGGAGCACAGGCAACACTCCCCAGCTCAGCAGCTCCCCTTCGGGCAAGCGGTGTGCACACGCAGCCGGTGAGCCGGGCTAACCCGGCGAAGGGGAGTCTTCATGAAGCTGGCTGGTGCGGGGCCGTTCTGGGGAGGGGCTGTGCCCACTGCACATGCTTCGGCACACCCAGGCTGCTTCTTTCTAATGGACTTCTTCATCTGGCCCTGAGCCATCCCTCAAGTGGGTTCAAGCCCGCATGGGGAGACATGTTTGTAATTAACTGACATTCCAGCCCCCAGGACCCAGCTTTGGCTGCTACCTCCCAGGCGGAGGGGTGGTCAGGAGACCAAGCGTGGGGGCCAAGTGCAATCCCAGGCAAGATGGAGAATCGCCCAGAGCCCTCACTCACCAGGTCACAGTCCACACCGCTGGTGATGGTATGTCTGCGACGTTCCCCTCGGGCACGGGGGGCCCGCTGGGCATCACCCACGCCAAGCTCCCGGGGCCTGCAGGCCAGTGCACCTGCAGAGAGAGGCAAGGCCCTGGCTCATTTCCAGGCCTGCCTAGTCAAGCTCAGTACCCCCCACTCCAAGCCAGGCAATGCAAAGCTGGGTGTCCAGGCCAACATGCCTCTGGGGTCATGGGCAGTTCGGAGCCTCTGCATGGATCCGCCCCATCTCAACCCATTCCAGGGGCGTGGGCAACCGGCTAGCCCTGCCCACACCTGGTCTCTGTGGGGTCTGGTTCCCCACTTGACCCCCACAAACTCGCCTTACCCCTATCTTGGGGAGGGCTGTCTGGCCCTTGAGGCTGCAATGTTTGCACACACGACACAAATGCGTGTGCCCCAGCATGAGCGCCCCGAGGGCAAGGGCTTTACCCAGTTTGTCTAAGCATCCCCCATGCCCAGAGCACTTTGGGTACACCGCAGGGGCTCAAAGGCTGCTAGGAATAGGGTGAGTGAGCAGGGCCCCAGGCTTCCTTGCTTCTCTCTCCCTGTCTGCCGGGGCCTTTAAGGGTGGCAGGAGTTGGGGCAGGTGAAATGTGAGGGCACAGGTGGCCCAGACCTAACTTTTCCCGGGAAGGATAGAACAAAGTTGGGCCCACACATACGTGCAAACACTGTGCTCAGCACATAACTTAGGAATTTCCATGGCTCAGGCATCCACCTGTAGCGGAGTCGGCTTAGGGGTGAACAGCCAGCGGGGCCAGCTGGCTTCCTTGGGGGATGGGGAGTGTATGCAGGGCAAGAGGGGAGGAGAGGGGTGCAGGTGTGGAGGGAATTGCCTTCCCCTGGCTCCTAGCCCTATCCCCCACGCCAGGCTCAGCCTCACAGGCTATGCCCCTGGCACTGGCTCCTAGCCCTATCCCCCACGCCAGGCTCAGCCTCACAGGCTATGCCCCTGGCACTGGCTCCTAGCCCTATCCCCCACGCCAGGCTCAGCCTCACAGGCTATGCCCCTGGCACTGGCTCCTAGCCCTATCCCCCACGCCAGGCTCAGCCTCACAGGCTATGCCCCTGGCACTGGCTCCTAGCCCTATCCCCCACGCCAGGCTCAGCCTCACAGGCTATGCCCCTGGCACTGGCTCCTAGCCCTATCCCCCACGCCAGGCTCAGCCTCACAGGCTATGCCCCGGACATGTCCACAGGTTTGGCACCAGGTGGCAGGGCAGGCCTCCAGCCAGCCCTAGCGGACAGGCTCCAAGCCAGCCCAGTGATCGCGTCTCAACCTGCCTGTGCTACGTGGCTGGCAGAGAAGATACAGCAGAGGGAGGCTGGGGGGCAGGGAACAAACCCAGAACACCTGGGCTTGGTCTGGGGGCAGCTCCCAGATTCCCGGATGACAGCACACTGGGTGTTCAGTTGGATGACCAGCAGGCGCAGGGAGCCCTGTCCCCGTCTGGGCCCGAGCTAGCAGCCTGTACCCACTGGGCCAGGGCAGGCCTGGGTGCACTGAGCTCCAACCGGGCCAAAGAAGGGGGACCTGGATCTCTGGGGTGGGGGGCTCTGTGTGGTATGGGGGCTTTCCCTTCCTGGGAAGCCGGGGGATCTTGGAGCTCCAGATTTGGCACCCCACACACATGCCATGCCTCTTGTCTGGGCCTCTGCTTGTAAAGGTGACAAGTGAGAGGCTGGCCTGAGCCTAAAGCTGCCCCATGGGGAGCACTAGCCACCTGCCCAGCCCTGCGTCTATCCTCAGAGGGGTGCCCAGGGGGTGCAGGCATGCAGGCTGAATGCCCTGAGGGGTTTGGACCCGGCCCCCATCCATAATGCAGGTGCTATTCCCAGAGCAGACACTAGAGGGGCCCACAGGGGTCGTTCAGCCATCTCCTGTCACTGCCATGCCAACTGGACTGGAAGCCAGGCAAGGACCCAGCTGACCATCCACGGGGGGCTGCATCTGGGTCTCCCCCTGGTGTCAGCCCGGTAGGCCTTGAAGATTGGGCTGGAGACCCACCCACCCACCACTTGACTTTTCCTGGCAACCAGGCCAGGTCCTCCTGGGACACCTCCACCTGCCTCAGTGGTGGCGGCAGTGGGCCCAGCCCTCTTGGTGGAGCTGCCAAACTAAGCACCCAAAAAGGCAGAGAGGGCCCCTCTCAGTCAGGGTAGCCTCTCTCCTCTGAACTAGAGGGAAACTCCTCTGCCTAGGCTGTTATCAGAGATGCGACTGAGAGCCTTAGTGTCCCCAGGTGTGGGGCAGGAATCCCCAGTGCTCAGCTCAGTCCGGGTAGGGCGACTTCCTGGTGGAGTTTGGAGTCACCCACCCGCCCCTTGGCCCTGGCAGCCTCCCACGGTGGCGGGGGAGGGGTTGGCCTGCCTCCGGCCCCGGAGCACACCGGGGAAGGCAAGAGGGCCCCTTCCCTCTAGGCGCTGACGGCCCTTGGGGCCACTTAGAGCTGCCCGCCCCCGTCCCCCGCTGTAGGAGAGGCGCCTGGCCTGAGGCGCAGGTCGCAGGGATGGGGGGGGGGCGCCGACAGCTATGAAGCGGGGCTGGAAGCCGCCCCGCACTCACCAGAGTCTGCGCTCGGGCTCCGCTCCAGCGCCGCGACCTGGGGCCGCTCGGGCTCCGCGGAACCCGGCGCTGCCTCTGCTGGCCCGCACAGCTTCTCCAGGCTCCGGGACGCGCCGCCGGGGACGGTCGGCGGGGGCCGCGAGCCCAGGGGTAGGGGCTTCCTCTCCAGGACGGTCCGCGGCTCGTCGGCCGGCGCGAACACCAGGCGCGTCGGCGGCGGCGGCTGCTGACCCCCGGGCCGCGCCGGGCAGCCTCCCCGGGCGGGGGCGCGGGCCTGGCCCCGCGGGCCGCCGTCGGCGCTCAGCAGCGAGGTGCGCAGGCCAGCCACGAAGCGCTCGAAGGTCAGGTAGCCGCTGGCCGGGGCCACCTGGCGCAGGCCCTCGAGCACGCCGCGGGGTAACTCGCGCGCGTCCGCGCCCTGCCAGCGGGACTCGATCTCGCGCAGGTGCACGCAGCCGCGCCGCCGGTCGTCCAGGATGTCGAAGAGGGTGCGCAGGCTCTGCAGAAAGGCGCGCGGCAGCCCCTCGGTGCCGGGCGCGGGGGGGAGCCCGCGGCCCGGCTCGGCCATGGCGGCTCCGGCCATGCGCGGCCGCCGCCGGGCTCAGTCCCCGGCTCCGTCCCCGGCTCGGTCCCCGCGCGGCCCGACGGCGGGGCCCAGGCGGCGCGCGCAACGCGCCGCGACAATAGCTGCGACTTTTTGAATGGGCCCTCCTCGTGGCGTCAGCGCTCATTAGCATTCGCGGCGGCCATTGGCCGAAGCCGGCCCGTCTGCTCCCGGATTGGCTGAGAGGCCGCCAGCCCGGTTTGATTTTCCGCCGAGGACCCCGCCCCGCGCGCTCCCGCCGCCGTGCCGGCTGCGGCCGGGGATGCGCAGAGGCCCGGGACCAGCGTGGGGCGGGGGCGGGGTCCCGCAACTCGGCCCCCCTGGGCCTCGCGGGTCGGGGAGAGAGCCCCGAGCGGACCCCTTTCAGCTCTCCCCGCCACCCGCAGCCCTCTCGCCGCGGTTCGGCCCTCTCCGAGGGGCGGGGCCTGGGGCCCTACGGAAAACCTGTCTCCTGTGGCCTCGTGGGGGTAAGGATGGGGAGCACACCTCCTCCAGGGATTCACCTTCCCCTCCTGGCTCCCCTGGGGACTCTTCGCCCCCTACTCGGGGTCCCCTGGCCCAGGCACCCCGACTCTGGGGCCCATTTACCGGGAAAGTCCCAAGAGGACTGTGGGCTCCAGCCAGATGGGCGCTTCCCGTCACAGAGGCCTCTCTGTCCGCAGTGCTGCTGGCTCCTCCCCTTGTCCCTGGGGACGGCCTGGCCTTTCCTGCCTACTGCAGGACAAAGCCACTTTTTCCTGTATCCCCAGATCCCCATCTGGTGACCCGCTCTCCTCTGCTTCCACAGCCCTCTGCTCCAGCCTCTTCCTCTGGCTGGACACTTCCTGCAGCGGCTCCCTGACTCTCACAGCCTCTGCAGGCCAGCGGCAGCCCTGTGTCCCCAGCGGCCCCTGCTTCATTTCCAGCCAGGATCCCGTCCTTCCGTCTGGCCAGTCTGGGAGGGGGCTGGAGCTTAGCCCCCTGTCTCTTCAAGAAGAGAACTTCCTCCTGTTAGGGTAGTAAAATGAATTTCTTCCTGCCCAGGAATGTGAGGTCAGCTGGGACAGGTGCTATGTTCGGGAGAGTTCCCCGAGTCAGGGCTTCCTGACTCCATTCTAAATGAGGCTTCCCTTTATTAATTTCATATCCCTCAAAGTTGGGGCTCCCTTGTGGTAAGGAATTTTGGAAAGACCTAGAAAGCTGTGAGCCTGGTGTTTCCCCACGGAGCCTGACCCATCCCCGCCTTCCCTTTAGTGGCAGGACCAAAGTCCCAGCATTCAAGCCGTTTGTCCTGCAGCCCTCCTGCCCTCCTACCCCCCTTCCAGCACACCCGGCCCCGTCCCTCATCCTTAGGGTACCCAGCAGTCCCTCACCTTGGGCCCTTGCACGTGGTAGCTCTCCCACCAGGAACACCTTTGCCTGTCTGCTCCGGGCTGACCCCTCTGCATCCTTTGAAACTCCACTCAGGTACCTGACCCACACCTTGGAAGCTGTAGTCCTGATCTTCAAAGCATGAGGCTGCCTTCTAGTGATGGTGCTTCCGTCCCCATGAGTCCCTCCCTGTGCTTTCTGGAAGCAGGACAGGGCTGCCCCACGGCCTAGCATGAGTCTGGCCCACAGTGGAGGCTTAGTGGGTGGCCCACACATGGGAAGCCTCATCCTGTGGAAACGCCACCCTTGGGTGGGATGGGGAGGCCTGGAGACAGCTCCGTGGGGGTTCGTGCCAGTGGCCAGCAGCAGCAAGCCATGCTGCTACAGCTCAGGACAGCGGCACCCAGGCCAGGCCCCTGTGAACCTGAGCCCACCACAGAGAGAGAACAAGGCCTTCTCAGAGCATCAGGAACCGTGGGGGAGGAGGCCCGCGGTCTGTGGGCTTCCTGGTGGGCTTCCCTGGCTAGGCACTGGTGGAAGGTATGAAGACACTGGAGTCGGTACCAGCTCTGGGTGTGGGACTAAGGCGTGGTCCCCTGTACTTCCTGTCCTGAATTCTGACCACTTCCTCCTTCTACCGCATTTTCCAGCCTGGTCCAACACTTTCCCAGCTCTGTACCTTTCAGTGTTGCTGTCACCCCCAGGGGCCTCCCAGAGCCCCAGACCAAGTGGGGCCCCTGTGGTTTTTGAGGTGCCAGCCCCAGTTGTAATTATGTTCTCACTGTGCCAGCTTGGAGCTCCCTGGAGGTGGATGGTGGGGCCCTCTGTCCCCAGCCTCACATAGTCACTGTGCCTGTTCCAGGTTCTCTGGTCTCCATCCTGTAGTAACAACCGGGGACCCATGCTGGCCTCTGGACCCTGGCTCCCCTGAACCCTCTGGATGAAGCCCTAGGGCACAAGAAAGGTGATTCCTGGGTCACAAGCCTGCCTTTGCCAGGTTGTCCAGGAGCTTGGTGCTCACTTCTCCCTCGCCGACACCCCCAGCCGTCTGCCCAGGTGGGCCAGCTCTCCTTCTCTTGCCCCTCAGGTGCCTCTGGCTACCCAGCCTCAACTGTCCAAACCCTTCTGATAGCCCCAGCCCCCATCTTTAAGCGAGATTTGGGGGTCACTCTGAGATGAACTCTGAGTTCATGTGACACCTGCCTTCAAGGGCACATGTGCAGAGGGTGAGAGTTCCCATGGACTCTGGCCTGGGGTGTGGAGCCCACTCTGCTTCTGGGCTCCCTACCTTCCATGCACACCCTCTGTCTCTAACATGTACCCTTCAACTACCACAAATGATTGAAGCAGACCATTCATACATTCATTCGCTCATCCAGCAAGCAGTCCCTGAACACTTGATGTGGCCCAGTCACTGAGCTAGGTGTGGGATCCAACACTCACTCATTCATTCAACAAACATTTACTGAGTACCTACCATGTGCTGGGCAATGATCTAAGGTGATGGGGCAGAGCAGTGAACCAAACTACCTCCAGCTCTCCTGGAGTTTCCTTTCCTTGGGGGAGCCGGGCAGCAGAGAATGCAGAAAGGCAAGAAGGAACAGAGACGAATGGGAGGGTGCTCTCTGAGCCAGCATGACCCAGGAGGGTCTACGCAAGGAGGCAACACATGAATAGAGACCTGGCAAAGTGGGGCAGGAGGTCACTTTCTCGGAAAGAGTAGTCCAGGCAGGAGGAACAGCAAGTGCAAAGGCCCTGTGGCAGATCTAAGGCTACTCTTGGAAGATATCTTCTTTCAGGTCCACCAGGACTTAGAGTGGGCCCCCAGGGGGTGGTGGGAAGCTCTGCTTCCTAACCCAGGAAGGGGGTGTGTGGGAGTCTCTGTGCAGAACCTGCCTGCAAAGAGATACAATTGCCTTAACAGAGGTTAGCTGGGGCAGGCCTGAGAGAGATGATATTTTTCCTTTCAGGTCCCAAAGTGCCATTTGAATTTGTTTTACCCTTGAGCATGTATTACTTTTAGACTTAATAAAACTAATTTCTAGAAGAAAGCTTTGTCCCAAAATGGCCAAAGCTACTCACTATTTTTCATGAGGGAGTTTATAAACAGCAGGGTATCTATATCTATTGATCTATATATTTTTAAATAAACGGCAAGATATATTAAACTCTGATAGTTAATATAACATGGCAGGGCGAAGGGCTGCTCCTGAGCGGTTCTGGTTACATGGCAATGAGGAGGAGGGATGTGAAGGAGGAAGCCCTCAAGGATGCAGGGTGGCCTTCTTGGGGGTCCTTGCTGGCATCCAGACGCCTGACCCTACTGCTGATCTGGCTCTATCCTTCCCAGCCCAGCCGCCAAGAGTCTTGGTCAGTGCAAATGGCCACATGCAGGGACAGACCCTAGCCTCCCCCTCAGGTGTCCTGACCGTCAGGGCTGTGGGTCCAGAAGGGGGTGCGTTAGAGCTGAAGTCAGTCCTCACGTGCCCGGGCCAGGGGCGTCGCAGATCCCGTGAGGGGGCTTCCCGACTCGGGGCGCCCCGGGCCCCTATGCCCCAGGCGTCCCGGCGCCCTGACTCGGCCCCTCCGTGTCCTGCGGCGGGCGAGACCCCAGAGCTCGCCGGCCGCGGCCGAGCGGACAGGGGCGGGGTCAGGGCCGGAGAGGGGCGGGGCACTCGGAGGCGGGGTCGAGGCGGGGCGCCCTGGTCCCGCCTCTCTGGGGTCGTCACCGCCCGCTGGGTCCCGTGACGCCCGTAGGAGCGCGCCGGTCACGAGTACCCGCGCGGCCGACAGCGGCGACATGGCCTCGGAGCGGGAGGTACGCGCCCGGCTGCAGCGCGCTGGCCAGGAACACCTGCTGCGCTTCTGCGCCGAGCTGGCGCCGGGGCCACGCGCCGCCCTCCTGGCGGAGCTGGGGGCGCTGCAGCCGGAGGCGCTGAGCGAGCACTGCCGGCGCGCGGCTGCAGCCTGCGCGCACCCCCCGGGCCCGCCGCCCGACCTGGCCGCGCGCCTGCGGCCCCTGCCCCCCGAGTGCGTGGGCAGCGCGGCCCGGTGCGACCCGGAGATGCGGCGGCTCTGGGAGGAGGAAGGTAGGCGGGGCGGGGGTCCCGGACGGCGTGGGCCTGGCCGGCGGAGAGGGTCTGGCCCCAAGTTGGGGGATAGGAGAGGTTGTACTGGGAGGAGTCAAGCGTGCCTCACTGCTTTGTGGAGTGCCCTTTCACTCGCAGCTCGCGACTGGGCGGTGGGGCTCCAAACGCTGCCGAGGTGGTAGCCGTCCCCAGGCGGCTTGCCCTCGGGAGAGAGAGTGCTTTGTGCAGGTGCTCCTGTCTAGCCAGCAGCCCAGCCCGCAGGCGTATTGACCGCGGGGAACCCTTGCACAGTTGCACTCGCTCCCTTTCACATCAGCGCTGGCCCAGGTGCACTCTTGGCCGCACAGGTGAGGCAGGTGCTCCTGGAGGGAAGCCTGCCCAGGGCCCCCACTGCACTGCTCTGACCAGCCTGACCTGGTGTTCCTTCTGAAGGACCCAGGCTGGGAATGAACCCTGGAGGACATCATCAGGACCCCGATGGGTCCGGACAAGGTGGGGCGTGGGTGGGGCCCTGGCCCACAGGGGATCAGAATGTTATTTGGAAGCTTCTGTTCTGTGGCTCTCAGAAGTCTTAGAGTCCTAGACCCAGGTGTGGCTTGCTCTCAGGTGAAGGGGGGGTTGTGTGGCAGGCCCCAGGTGTCCCCCTCATGGCACCCTGCACCTCCAGGTTTCCGCCAGATCGCCCTGAACAAGGTGGCCGTGCTGCTCCTGGCCGGGGGGCAGGGCACTCGCCTGGGCGTGACCTACCCCAAAGGCATGTACCAGGTGGGGCTGCCCAGCCAGAAGACCCTGTATCAGCTGCAGGCGGAGCGGATTCAGCGGGTGGAGCAGCTTGCTGGCCAGCGCCATGGGACCCGCTGCACCATCCCCTGGTGTGCCTTCTCTGCATTGTCTTGTCCCCAGAATGACCCGCGGCCCCTGTAGCCCCAGCCCTGTCCCACACCCAGACCCGGACCCCAGGGCCAGCCCCTGTCACACCCTGGCCTGCTCAGCCTTGCCTCCCCTCGAAGGTACATCATGACGAGTGAGTTCACGCTGGGGCCCACGGCCAGGTTCTTCAAGGAGCATGACTTCTTCCACCTGGACCCCAACAACGTGATCATGTTTGAGCAGCGCATGCTACCTGCTGTGACCTTTGATGGCAGGGCCATCCTGGAGCAGAAACACAAGGTTGCCATGGCCCCAGGTATGCCCCACCCCTGAGCCAGGGAAGGACTGTCTGGCTAGAACAAGGAGCCAATTAGAGGTCAGGAGGCCTGTGGCAGAGGCCAGAATCGTATGCCTGAAGGCTGTGTGGTCCCAGGTGAGTGGCCTCTCCTCTCTGGGCCGTGGTCCCCATCTGTCCCATGAAACAACCATAGGGCTACTTGGATAGTGATGGAGAGCCGCCTCAGGTGCAAGGTCCAGCCCCAGGGGCCTCCCCTGCCTCCAGCATGCCCGGGACTAGATGGCTGAAGCCCCGCCGGAGTCCTCCAGAGAGTGGTCCCTCCCTCTGCAGATGGCAATGGGGGACTGTACTGTGCACTGTCAGACCACCAGATTCTAGAGGACATGGGGCGGCGGGGAGTGGAGTTCGTGCACGTGTACTGTGTGGACAACATCCTCGTGCGGCTGGCTGACCCTGTCTTCATCGGTTTTTGCGTGCTTCGAGGTGCAGACTGTGGGGCCAAGGTGAGCCCGCCCTGCCAGCCTTGCCCAGCCCCCTCCGCCCAGCCCTGCCCCCGGTCCACCTGGCCCCACCCCAGCCAGCCTTCCCACCCCGGGCCTTGGCTGCAGGTGGTGGAAAAGGCGGACCCCGAGGAGCCCGTGGGTGTGGTGTGCCAGGTGGACGGGGTCCCCCAGGTGGTGGAGTACAGCGAGATTAGCCCCGAGACTGCGCAGCTTCGTAGGCCCGATGGGAGCCTGCTCTACAGCCTGGGCAACATCTGCAACCACTTCTTCACCCGAGACTTCCTCCAGATGGTCAGCAGGTGGGCTCTGCAGGTGGCCGCGGGTGCTGGCCAGAGTGGCCTGAGCCAAGTGGGGCTGTGGGTTGGGCTGCAGAAAGGCCCTGCATTTCGACAAGCCCGGGGCCCCAGAGCCCTGGCAGCTGCGTCTGTGAGGCTCTGGGGCCCCGTCGGCCGGCTCTCCCCGCCATGCCGTGGCGGTTGCCTGCAGGCACCACCCCTTAGCCTGTGGCTTACCAGCTGCCATTTCATCTGGGCGGGGACGTGGCCACTGGGGCCTGTCTCTCTCTCGGGCCGGGAGGGGGGTGCAAGGGATGCCTGTGCCTTCCGGAGACCGGGCTCAGCGCCAGCGCTCCTACCAGCTGTCTTGCCTGGCTGGGTGTGCGGAGAGGTGGGGATGGTGCTCCCGGCGGCTCCCGTACGGCAGGCTCCCCGCCGGGAGCGCCATCCCGTCTGAACTGTGTCTTTCCTTCTATTGTCCTCCTGTGCCCCCAGCAAGTTTGAGCCCTTGCTGAAGCCACATGTGGCTGTGAAGAAGGTCCCATACGTGGATGAGGAGGGAAATCCGGTAAAGCCGATAAAACCAAACGGGATAAAGATGGAGAAGTTTGTGTTTGATGTGTTCCAGTTTGCTAAGTTAGTGGCAGAAGTCATTTATTTTTTCCTTCTTCCCTCTCTCTGTTTTGGTGGTGGGTTCTGAGGCCTCGTTGGGCCGGGAAGTGGAGGCTCGCGGGGGACACAGTGGGAGCGCCCCTTTGCAGTGGGGAGTAGGGGCTGTAGGCAGGCTCAGGGAGAAGGCCAGAGGAAGCAGCCCCTGTGGTGTGAGCCTGGCAGCATCTGGGGTGGCCGCAATCTTTGGGGCTTTGTACCCTGGGAGACACCCCTGCCCCTCCTGAGCCTTCCGTCTGTCCCTCCTAAGCCCTCTGTCTGCTCCTGGCCTGGGTTTAGGAGGCTGTTTCCAGGCCAGGTGGCTGGGGGACTTCCAGGGGGTGTGGCCCTCACCCTGGGGTCCCGGGATCTGGGCGTTTGGCTGGTGGGAATGGAAGGACTTCAAGCAGCCTCAGAGGCAAAGACGCATGCAGTGCCTGTGGGCCTCCTCCACGGAGGCGACCCCCATTTAGTCATTGGAACCCCAGCACAGCCTTCACCTGCCCAGGACCGGGGCCTCTGGGCCAGGACTTCAGGTCACTGGTTCTTTTCCACACAGGAGCTTCGTGGCCTTTGAGGTGTCCCGGGAGGAGGAGTTCTCTCCGTTGAAGAATGCTGCCTCGGCTGCCAGGGACAACCCCGCCACGACTCGGTGTGCCCTGCTCATGCAGCATTACCGCTGGGCCCTGCAGGCAGGGGCCCACTTCCTGGATGCCTATGGGGCCCGGCTCCCTGAACTGCCCAGGTGAGTGTGGGCCTCAGCATGCCCTCCAAAGGACAAGGGAGTCCTGTTCCAGGCCCCGGCCCCAGGGCCTTGCGGGCTGTGCTGCGGTCTGAGCTGTGGCGGGGGCTCGAGCTCCACACCACGCTGAGTACAGGTGGCCCGGTGCCCTGCCTGGCCATACAGCGGCTGCCTGCAGCCTGGGGCCCAGCCCCTCGAGGTCAGCTCAGGGCCCGGGGTGAGCTGGGTGGCTGCCACCCTTGCTAACTCACTCATAAGCTTTGAAACCAAGACCTAGCCATGACATTTGGAAGATAGCGAGGCAGGTCACTCTTCAGGGCTGGCAAAGGAAAGGACGTGAGGTTTCTCTGTCCTCAGGTATCTGCAGCCAACACCTGTATCTGGCGGCCCAGGTGCTGTGTGGGGGCCTGTGGGCTGAGGGGTGTTTTCCTGCCCAAATAAGAGCCTGTAACTTGGGCAGGGGCAGTGTGCTCAGGGCGCTGAGTGTGCAGAGGCAGGGGGTATAGCCGAACAAAGAACTTGGGGAGCAGGGTCCAGCAAGCACAGCGCAGGGCACGCGCCCAGGACCATGTGCTGACACACGGGTTCCCGCAGCCTGCCCAGCAGCAGAGAGCCCCCCGCCATCTGTGAGATCTCGCCCTTGGTGTCCTACTCTGGAGAGGTGAGCGCCCACTGGCCCACGTGGGCTTTCTGGGATAGGGCATGCATGATCGGGGGGGGCTGGGGAGAAGTGGGTGCTGGGGTAGAAAGTCAGAGATCTGACTCAGTCTACCTATAAGGAAATAGTTTAAGTTACAGAGGATCTTCCGGGACATGGGGTGAGTGACGAATCAAGAGGCCCTCATAGGTCTTGGGGGGGCCAGGAGGATGTCAGCTGGGGTCAGAGTTTGGGGTTCTGGCCAGGAAGACTTTATGGGAGCCTTGCTGAGGGAGGAATGCTGGCCCCAACCCTCTGAGAAGATCTAGCCAGAGCTTGCCCAAATGTCTCATAAGAGCCTGGGTCTAGAAGGGGCATCCAACCATTGCTACTGGAAGCCTCTCTGGCCCTACCCCACACTAGCTCGAGGTGAATTTGTACCCCCTTAAGGACTGAGAGGTGAATATGAGGCCATCATGACTTTCTTGTTTCCAGGGTCTGGAGGAATACCTGCAAGGCCGGGAGTTCCGGTCCCCACTCATCCTGGATGAGAACCAGGCCAGGGCTCTGCAGCTCTGACTCAATCCCAGAACTGCCAACCCTGGGGCCTGAGGGGCACGGACACGGGTACCTCCACCGGGGTGGGGCCCCTCCCATCACCGGCACCGAGGACAGAAATGACCCCAGGCTCCTGGGGACCAACGAGGGCTCCTTGTCTGCGCTCCAGGCTGTGGGGTCTGGGCGGGAGGCAGAGGTGTGGCGTCCTCGGTCAGAACAGAGGCCCCCCCCGGAGGACCGATGGCACATCTAGCCCTACACGCACATCCGCTTGCTGAGGAGTGCCAGCCACTCGAGCTTTCCTGCAGATGCACAGATGAGGCAACGAGAGGGAGGGGGGCGGTGTCTCTCCCTCACAGGGCGCTGTGTCTAAGGTGGGGCCCCCTCCCTCCCTCTCTAGCAGCTGAACCATACCTGCGGTGAGGCTGGGGGAGGGTTCACAGCCCAGCCCCCCAACTTCCCACCACCCCCCTCCCGCACACAGCCTGCACACCTAAAGCTGGATCCCTCAAGTTCCCTCAGACGCCTCGGCTCCTCGGCCACATCCGCGGTTGGTCCAGGCTGCTGAATTGTACGTGCTTCCCCCAAGAACCAGCAGCACCAACGCCAGTGGCCTCACGTGGTGGTTCATCAAGCTGAAATATAACCAGCCAGGGAGCTCCAGCCCTCGACCAGCTTGCCAGTAGCTTCCGACACATCTTGGTGCTCACGTCCTCCCGTGCTCTCTGGAGGGAGACACAGCCTCACCTATGGGTCCACGAGCCCTGCGCTGCACCCCCGCACCCTGACAGAGGCTGGGGGAAACCCGCAGGCCCAGGCCCTGAGCCCCTGCCTGGCCTTGCTGCTCCGGGCCCCCGTGCCTTCTTTTCCCTCCGGAAAGCAACAGAGGGGTGCCAACCTCCCCACTGACGTGGACAGCGGCATGAGTTGCAGCCTGCTGCCAAACCTGGCCACCTGCCACCTGCCCCCAGCCCCTCCACGGCAGCCCACACCCCCGTGCAAGCTGTGCTTTCCCCAGGGGGAGCACGTTCCCTGGACAGCGGGTTCACGTGCAGCTGATTCCCCCAGCAGCTTGCGGGGGGCGGGAGACCCGTCCACGCACCCTGACCTGGGCAAGAGGGCAGGGGAGGGCCACGCCCAAAGCCCAGGGGAGGACTTTGCTCCCACCCAGGTTCTGCCAGCCCTTTGCAAACCTCAGAGTTGAACCGTGTGCCTTAGGACCCTTATCCCAGCTGCTCCACAGGCAAGCAGAGGGCCCGGGACAGAGGAGGGTCCGCCAAGGTGGAGGTCCAGGTCCAGGGTCCTGCCCACAGCCGCTGCTCCTCACCGTCACAGCTGAGCAACCGTGAAACCTCTTTTCTACACTAGGTGGAAAAGACTCCTGAAGCAGCTTGCTTTGAAGGGCACGGTTTATTTTAGAGTAATTACAGCTTTGCATCAAGTTTCAAATATAGCACAGAGAGGTCCCCGGGGGCCCTTCACCGTGTCCCGAGGGACTGGCAGCTTACAAGATCGTGGGGCGCCACCAAACCAGGCACGTCGGGAGGGCCCCGGAGTGCTTTCTCACAGCTGTGCGTTCCTGTGCCTACTGGGCACTCAAGAGGCAGCACGGGCCCCTCCCCACAACGCTGTCTGTCCCTCGGGCTACCTTTAGAGCCTCTAAGCCCAGACAACCGATCACGACACCCCTGGCTTTTGAAAGACTGCCAAACTCTCTGATTTCCCACAGAATGGGGGTGGGGGTGGGGGGGAGGGCGGATTTCCAATAAACTCAAGAGGCCGTGATTGACCCCTGGCCTGGCGAGTGCACTTTCTGACCAGCACATGTCGTGGGAACGACGACCTGGAGTTCCCGGCTCTGTCCATGCAAGGGAACAAGAGTCCACACCCCGAGCCGCTCCGGCTCTGGGCTGTCCAGGAATCCCCTCGCGCTCCCGCCCAGCTCTTCGCCAGGGTCTCAGGGCGGCCTGAGACAACCCAGTGGGTCGGACACCCGGGGTGGGGGGGAGGACCCAGATCCTGCCCCCCGAGCCAGCGCTCCAAGGGAGGGCTCCTGCACTCTCAGCTTGGGAGGCTGGTGACTCACCCTCCCGGTCCCACCGTCTCCCTGCTAGCGGGACGTGCAGGGAAGGAGGCATTCGGGCAGGGCCGGCGCCACCAGCGGGGCTGGGTGTGCGGAGAGACCTGCGGCGGCGGTCTCTAGAAGGGAACGGGACGGGAGCGCACGAGGCTCTCTCTGGCGCAGGCTCCGACTAGCCAAGGTGCCGAGCAGGACGCGCACGCAGAAATGCTGCCGCCGGGACTGCGGGGCGGCGGGCTCACCCAAGGAGCCGGGCCCGCAGAGCGCCGCGCAGGGGCCGAGTTCGAGGTGCGGCGGCAGCAAGCTCCGGGCAGGGCCCGGAGCCGGGGAGACCTTCGGCGCTACGGGCCTGTTCCGCCCTTCCGCGCCTCCGCGGAGCGCCGGCCGGCCCCGGGGACACCGCCCCGGGCCCAGGCCAAGGCGGCGCGCCGGCGGGACAGCCGTGCGCAGGCGCGGGCGGGCAAGCGCTGAGGGCGTGCGGTCACGGTGCGGCCGTGCGCCGGCGCAGTGGTAAGTAAACACGCGCGCTGGGCCCGGGAGGGCGGGCGCAGGCGCAGTGGGGGGGTGAGGAGGGCGCGGCGCAGGCGCATTGGCCGCGCACGCGATGGGCGGGGTGTGGACGGCGCTGCGATGGCTGCCCGCGGGTGTGGGACCAGCGAAGCCCCCGGCCCCTCTCAGAGCCCGGCCTCCTGACGCCGCCAGTGGGCGGGGCCGCCCGGGCCGCCTCCGCCGCTGTCATGTATCCGACGCCGCCGCCGGCGCCGCATCGGGACTTCATCTCGGTGACGCTGAGCCTCGGCCAGAGCTACGACGGCAGCAAAAGCTGGCGGCGGCGCTCGTGCTGGAGGGTGAGGGTCCAGCCCGGGGTCCCGGGGTCCCGGGGTCCCGGGGTCGCGGGCCCAGGGGGCGATGGAGCCGGCCTGCCGCGGTCTCTGGGGCCCGAGCTCCGCGGGGTGGGGGCGGCGCGCGGCTTCCCGCGCTGAGAGCTGTCCCTCGGGGCGGCGAGGCGGGAGCCCAGCCTGTGCCCGCTCTGGAGTGTGCCCAGCGGTGTCGGGCTGCGGGGCGTCCGCGCCCCACTTCTGGGCAGGTGCGAGGTCCCGCCGGCGGCCGGAGCCGGCGCGCGCCGCGTGCGGGCATCTCTGCACTGCCCGTGCGGCGGCTCGCCCGTCGCTGGCGAGAGGGCAGCTCCCCCGGTGCCGAAACCGGGCTGGGGAGTTCCTGGTTGTCCCCTCTGCCCTGGCAGCGGTTGGAGAGGTTCCCGGTTGTGCCGCTTTCAGTCAGGAGCCTCATTCTCCGTGCTCCCCCTTAGAAATGGAAGCAGCTGTCGAGATTACAGCGGAACGCGATCCTCTTCTTGCTCACGCTTCTGCTGCTCTGTGGACTCGTGTCCTACATCAGCGTGGCTGACCCGTGGAGAGGTATCGGCTGCACGGGTGCCTTAACGTGATGTGTGTGTGTCACCGAGGGCTGACCGGGCAGAAGGGTCGGGCAGTCCACCTTAAAGGTCAACGGGTAGAGCGTTTTTATCCGCGTGGCCAGAACACGGATGAGAGTTTCCCCTTGTCCAGCTGCTCCCTTAGTGTCTGGTGTTAAGTCCCGGCATCTCCATCCCCTCTGCCTCGCAGAGAAGTTGAGGTCCTGAGGTCGCAAGCTCGGTCCAGATACACCCCGTGACCTTCCTCACACGTGCTCCCGTGTCTTTGGAAAGGCCCGGGCAGGGTTCCGGTGAGCGCGTAGAGAATCCTGGTGAATTTCTCTGTTAAGGTCCTGGCTGGCGTCCAGCAGGAAGGCTGAGGAGCCGCTGCAGGTGGCTCAAGCCAGTGGGCCGCTTGCTACCCTCCGTAGTCCCTGGAAGGGAAGAGCTTAAGGGCATGTATTTGTGGGGCGTGGGTTGGGGTCAAGGCCCAGAACTGCCAAGGGCTTTGAAAAAGGTGTGATTCCCTCTGGCCGTCCTTGGATTCGTTTCGGTGACCTTCCCCGGGTCTCACGACGTCCTTTCATAAGGAATCGTGCCTGCCTGGACGTGCTCTATGACACGCTTTGAATCTCCTCCGGGCTGTGTGGCCTGTTGGGGATCAAACCAGTTCTCTTGTTTAGCTGTGAACGGCCGGTCAGCAGAAGAGCGGAAGATGAGACCTGCGGATCCGCCCGTGCTGCCAGCTCCTCAGAAAGCAGATGCTAATCCAGAAAACTTCCCAGGGGTTTTACCTCAGGTACTTTGGATCAACTGCACGTGGGGTCGTCGCCGGGGTCCGACCCGCGGGCGTTTCAGAACAATGTGTGGTGTTTCAAGCAGACGGGGAAGAATTCTTTCTCTCACCATCTGTGTGACCCTCTTCCGATCCCAAGGGGGCCTCCTTCCTGTCCTCTGGAGGAGGCGCCTCCTCCCGCCCGCCCTCCCTTGAGGACTGGCTGCTCCCGGGCCCCCGCCCTCCGTCCCTGGACCCGGCGCCCTTCCCTTGCCACGGCGTTCGAGGATGAAGTGCAGGAGTCCCGGGGCCCAGGCCCGCGAGAGTGTTCTCTCCGGCTCCATCCACGGGGACGTGTCCTGAACTTCTCTTGCTACCTTTAGGGACTGTGACAGTCTGGAAGCATCCCGGACCAGGAGTTTAACCCGCCATCCAGGGCCACGCCAGCCCGTTGGCGCAGTCTCCGTGGCGGTCGGTCGGGGCCAGGAGATGGCGAGTCAGGATCTCCTGGCCAAATCTGCGTGTTGTGATGAAAAACGAAAGGAATTTCCTCTGGGGCCGTGTGCTGCTAGCCAGTTCACACAGTCCGTGGGGTTGGGTCTGATAGGGGAGCGTCTCAGGGGAAAAGGAAGAGCAGCCCGCAGGCAACTGAAGTGTTTACACGGGTGACTCTTACTTTTATCTAGAAGCCGAAGAGGCATTTCCGACGGCGACCGCCCAACCTGCAGATTCGAGCCCCCGGTAAAGACTCCGAGGACCGGAGGCAGGACGACACCCAGCGGAGGGACGAGGCGGTGGGCGACGCTCGTCGAGAAGAGAACACGCAGAGAACAGTGGTCAGGTACGAGGAGCGCCAGAGGAGGCTGGACGTGCAGACACGCTGAGGCCCGCGTATCTGACGTTCTCTGAAAACCAAAGAGGAGGGGAATGAGCACGACTCTAGAGTACATCTTGCTTTCAAAGCAGGCAGGATCCAGAGCGGGACCCTGGTGGGGGCGGGCCCCGCCTTCTGCTTGGTCCTGCTCGGAGTGGAGGGCAGCAGGGAGGCCCGCCAGGTGGCGGGGACCTTGGGGCGTTTGCATCTCCGCCCTCAAGCTGGCTGATTGCTCTTCCTTCTCTCCCCGAAGCTGGAGGGGAGCGGTGATTGAGCCGCAGCCCGGCACCGAACTTCCTTCGAGAAAGGCAGAGGCCCCCCACAAGCCTTCCTCACAGGCCCCCAGGATTCAGAACCAAGCAGGTAAGGCCCTACCTGCACCCTGTGGGGCCTCACCTGGACATTCTGACGGAGAGGGTGTGCGGACGCCAGAGAGCCTGGGAGATGACGCGGGGCTCCTTGGTGGCCCGTCGCTGCAGCCACGGGCCGCCCGTGTGGGCAGGAAACTCGTTTCCCTGTTTCCCGGCCTGGGTCTGTGCCACGGGACGTGGCAGGGGGAGGGCGCCTGGGGAATGTGGAGACACAGCCGACCCCTCTGCGTCTCCACTCAGGCCGGACGGGCTCTCCCGGCAGGTCTGCGGCGTCTCGCGTGGTGGCACCCGTAGTGGAGGGCCTTCTGGGCATGGGTGCTCTGTAAGCCCCGTGCAGCCTGTCTGCTCCGGATCTCACGGTGCCCTCTGAGGTCACGCGCCAGTCGTATCCCCATCCCCCAGATCAGAGAACCAGGGTAGGCTTGTCACGGCCAAGGCCACGTGCCCGGTGGAGCGGGGCTCGCGCCAGCTCACCCAAGTCAGGGCCCAGGCTGTGGCCCTCTGGTCCCAGCTGCCGTTGCCTCCGAAGGAAGGGGGACGAGGGAGCCCGGCCCCGGGACGCGCGGCCCCGGGCACGTGGGGGAGACAGAGTGATCATGCGGCTTGGAGGACGCGTGTCGGAGCCGCGGCTATCGACACGGCTGGGCCTCAGACCACGCCGAGAGAACACGTGCGGTGCAGCCGTGGACGTGCACGGTTCTGTCCACGCGGTGACTGTAACTCGTGCCCCATCCTCCCAGGTGTGGAGGGCAGAGACCTTCTGCCCCGCATCAGTCACGAGGGCACCCCGGAAGGGCTACGTGGGGCCTCGGGTGCACCTGCTCCACGTTGTTTCCTCTTTGAAAACGCCCGGGGTGAGGAGGTGCGGCAGGGGCACCTGGAAGATGGGGCGCTCCCGTCCGGGTGAGCAGCAGCCGGCACGCTCGACAGTCCCGAAGCCAAAGGGCACGGTGCGGCCGTCGGGTGCTCACCGCATGGTCCCCGAGCCCCAGAGGGTCATGCCCGCCGGGCCCCTGGTGGAGGCGGACGAGAGACCGTGCTGTCCTCGCAGGCCTCGGCGGCCTCGCCGCCTTGGCAGACGTGTCCAGCCGTGAGGACCCGACCTTCGGCACCATCGACTGCTGCCCCTACGCTGGACAAGGGCGCCCCCTCACCGTGCCCCATTCAGCTTGGGGCTGCACAGGGGCCCTGTGGGAACCCTGACCGGGGCCGGTCCCGGTGACCTGCTCTCTTCCTTCCAGCTTCCCCGAACGAGCGTCAGAGGGCCGTGATCGATGCCTTCCGCCACGCATGGGCCGGATACCGCAAGTTCGCCTGGGGCCACGACGAGCTGAAACCCGTGTCCAGGTCCTTCAGCGAGTGGTTTGGCCTGGGCCTGACGCTGATTGACGCCCTGGATACCATGTGGATTTTAGGTCTGAGAAAAGGTACCTGCTCGTTCCCTAGCACACGGCCAAGTTCTCGGGTGACTCTAGGGCGAGCGAGCGAGCGAGCGAGCCGTGAGCGGGAGGGCGTAAACGCTGTCGTTTCCCTCGGGCGCGCTCTCCCTTCGCGTGGGTGACGGCAGCGGGCGTGCTGGGCCTGGGCAGTTGCTTTGCCGCTTGACGTCGGGCGCCCAGGGGGACGCTCAGGACACCCGCTGCGGACGTGGGCCGCGGCGTCCAGGGGCGGTTCCAGCCGGATCCTCTGTTGCAGCCGGAAGGGGCTCTGTGGCGGGAGGTGGCACGGGATCCGGTAGGCTCTCGGTGCCCCGGGTCTCTCCCTCACGGCCTCCTTACGCCTCGCAGGTCGGGTGGCTTGGAGATCGCGGGTGTTTGGTTGTTTCTGAATTGATAAAGTCCGTTTTCCCGCTAAATTACTCACGCGGCCCTTTGTACCGCGGTGTTCCACCGTCGGCCGCCTGTGGTCTCGAGCGCACGCCGCCGGCTCCCTTTTCTCTGTGCGCGTGGGGACGCGACGGCTCCTTCCCCGGCTGCAGGACACGACGCGGCGAGCCTGCGGGAGAAAGAGCGACACGAGAATGCAGGGGGCCTCCCGAGCGAGAGGTCACGGGGGCGCACTAGGACCACTGACCCGCTCCCCTCCCCACACTCTTCCGTGCCACAGAGTTTGAAGAGGCCAGGAAGTGGGTGTCTAAGAAGCTGCGGTTTCAGAAAGACGTGGACGTCAACCTGTTTGAGAGCACGATCCGCATCCTGGGCGGGCTTCTGAGCGCCTACCACCTGTCCGGGGACGACCTCTTCCTGAAGAAGGCCGTGAGTGTCCCGGCGCCAAGGGGACTCACGCCTGCGGGGAGAGCAGTCCCGAGCGAGCGTGAGCGTGCGAGCGGTTGTCGCTGGGCTCCCGGGACTCGGGGAGGGCAGGGGAGGGGGCTGTCAGTTCCCAGTTCTCCGTGCTCCCATCCCTTTGAGCCTGGTTTCCGCGCGTGTGCGGGAGCGGGCATCGCGCCGCCTGTGGGCACCGCGACTTGCAGGGACCCTCTCTCGGAAATCCTCGAGGCCAGCTCGGTTTGGCTGCCGTGGAGTGTAGAGGCCACGGGAAGCCAGCAAAGTCCCGTGTCCACGTGACCGGATGGAGGTGGGGGACGGGCTGGCGTCGTGGAACGGAGGCGAGGCTGCCGTGCGGCAGGGAGCCTTGATTCCTCGCTGTGTCGTGTATCAGGAGGATTTTGGGAATCGGCTCATGCCTGCGTTCCAGACGCCCTCCAAGATCCCCTACTCCGACGTGAACATCGGCACCGGGGCCGCCCACCCGCCCCGCTGGACCTCGGACAGCACGGTGGCCGAGGTCACAAGCATTCAGCTGGAGTTCCGGGAGCTCTCGCGCCTCACGGGCAGTAGGAAGTTTCAGGTACGGAGGGGCCGGGCCGTTGGCCGGGAGTGCGGCCGGCTTGCCACAGGAGGTACGGGCTCGCGTGCGGGTCGACCCTGGGCCGCCCCGAGACCCCCCTCTCGTTTCCTTTCTCGTTGCCCGTTTCTCTTCGGCAGATCCCGCTTTCTCAGTGAGAACAGAGGCCGGGGCGTCGAGGCGGCGTCTGGGGGCCGAGTCCCCGCCCGGCCCTGCCCTGCTGGAGGCCCGTGTCCTCAGGGTGCCAGCCAACGGCCTCCCACATGCTGTGGGGTTGGGGGCGGCGGGGGGGCAGTGGCGGCCGCACCCGGGGGGGGGGTGGGTGCAAACGAGGGAGCCGCGCTTTGGTGTTTCTCGCTCGATCGCTGTGGTTGGCCATTCTTGTCGGTGCGTCCTCGGCCCCATTCTGCCGTGCCGCGGTCCTCGTGGGGGAGCGTCTGGGCTCGGCACAGCGTGCCGGCTGCTCTCCTCTCTTTGGAAAGCACCGGGTCGTGATTCAGATAAGATCATGGCTCCTCGCGTGTACCCGGCACCGCGTTCCCCGGGCGTGGCCGTTGGTGCACTCTGTCGCCACGACGACGGGGTCCCCTTCAGCAGTAGGCCCGCGCCCCTGACGCTCCCTTCCGTGCGTGTGTGGGCCTGGGGGGGCGGGGGGGCCTTCTCTGTTGCGAACATCCCGCGTGGTGGGGTCGTGTGCCTCGGGCCACCCGCGTCCGGCTCGTTCGCGGCAGGTGAGGTTTTCCTCCGCGTGGAAGGCGCCCACGGCATCCCTCTGTGCCACGGCACGTGTCCACGCATCCCTTCTCAACGACCGGCGGCCGCCCGCTGGGCTTGGGTCCGCCGTGGGGGTCATGAGAGGGCGCTCCCACGAGCAGGGTCGTGCCACGCTCAGCCTCCGGTTCTTCCACGGCGGCCGGCGCGTGGTCAGTCGGTCAGCCTTCAGTGACGACTGTCGTGTCGGGCGCTTGAGGGTGCCTCGCTGCGATTTGATTTCTGTACCGATGACGCGCGGCGTTCCCCGAATGCTTGCCGGCCCTGCGCGTGTGTCCTGGGCAGTGAGGTGCGTGCAGGCCCCTCCCCGCCTGTGGACGGCGTGGTGGTCTTCCCGTCCTTGGCTCCTAGTCCAGCAGCTCAGCACGTGTGCGCCTGCTCCTGAGGCGTCAGCCAGGCGCCCGCCCGATGCCGGGGGACCAGAGAAGACTCTGGGTGTGGGTGTGGGCGTGCGCATCAGGTCGAGCCCAGGAAACGGCTCCCTGCGCGGGGTCCTGAGCGCGGTGACAGGATGCGCACAGAGCGGTGGAGCCCAGATGCCGGTGCCGCCCAGCCCGGGCAGTGAGCTCGGACGAGCTGAGGCGGGTTGGGTCTTGAAGGGTGCACAGGAGCTCACCGGGGGGGATGAGCCGCGAGCCCGAGCGTGGAAGCAGCCCTGCCTGCCTTTCCTCCAGCAAGTGGGAGCACCCGGCCGCACCTGGGCAGGAGGTCGTGGGCACCAGGGCTGTGGTTTTCAGACACGGTCCCCCGTCCTGAGGATGAGTCGGGCCCGGTCATCGGGCCGCCCCTCAAGGCGGCCACGCGTGAGGCCTCCGGACCGGGTCGCCGCGGGGCCTGGGCCCGTCTCAGAAGCCTCTATCGGGCAGCTGGGGTGGGGGATGCCGCAGGCCGGGACGCCGGCCTGCTCTCTCCTCCGCGGGGAGCAGATCCGTCACATGGGGGCGAGCCAACGCAGCCCCTCTCTGCAGCTTGCCCGCCCCCCTCGCTCACCCCCGCTCTCCCCTCGTGTGCCCCAGGAGGCTGCGGAGGAGGTGACGAGGCGCGTCCACTCGCTGTCCGGGAAGAAGGACGGGCTGGTGCCCATGTTCATCAACACGCACAGCGGCCTCTTCACGCACATGGGCGTGTTCACGTTGGGCGCCAGGGCCGACAGCTACTACGAGTACCTGCTGAAGCAGTGGATCCAGGGCGGAAAGAAGGAGACCCAGTGAGGCCGGTTTCTGCTGCGTTGGGGCGGGGTCCCTGCGGCTCCCCTGGTGCTGGGGTCTCGGTCAGGCGGCCGCAGCTGTGCGGGGCCCGCACTCGGCCCCTCCGCGGGGGATGCGTTTCTTCCAAGCACAGCCCATGTGCCGAGGAGCAGGGGACCTGGCCGGTCGCTGAGCCCCATGGCCCTTCCGTGCCAGGCAGGGCCCGGGGTCCGGGCCGGGCCGAGGGGCCCCCAGCTCACCAGCTGAGCGGTGCCCCCCCGGGGTTGTGGAGGCCACCGTGTGCACGTGCTCCCCGGCAGAAGGCGGCCAGGAACACCTGGGCCTCCCGCGCTTACTGTCGGACGCTTAGAATACGAGCTTTCCCGGAGGGCGGCGCGATTCGTAGCTGCGTCCCACGGTGTGGAAGACAGAGCTCACCCTTGTGAGGGAACCGGAAATCCCCGAAATCTCGAGCCTAGTGGTGACCGCCCCCCAGAACCCCCGGGGGCAGCTCCGGGCCGACCCCTGCGGGCAGGGACAAGGGTGTCACGCCTGGGGAGCCTGTGGGGTCGTCGGGGTCCTGGGGTTCTGCAGAGGCTAGGCTTGGGTGGCCCCTCGGGGCAGGTTGAGAGGAGCGACCCTCCGTGGGAGCAGAAGGCACAGCCCTATGCCCCACGCTGCAGCCGGCTGCGAGCCTCCCCCTCCGGGCTGGCCCGGCGCCACCCCAGACGGGGCCAGGCCTCTCGGCCACTAGCGTGTACGTGACAGCTCACGGCCGTGCGGCCCCTCCTGGGTGACCCGGGCGGGGGGGACCGTGCGCCCACCTCGCTGGAGCTGACGGGGCCTGCCGCTCTTCCCAGGTTAGTGGAAGACTACCTCGAAGCCATCGAGGGAATCAAGAGGCACCTGCTGCGCAGGTCTGAGCCCAGGAAGCTCACCTTCGTGGGGGAGCTCGCCCACGGCCGCTTCAGCGCCAAGATGGTGAGCGTGTGCACGAGCCAGGTGGGGTGTCGGGGGCGGGGGGCTTCAGCACCCTCCCGCGTGTCCTGAACCGCGACGGATTTGTGAGTCAGGACGTCGCAGAGAGCGATGAAATTCTGGCCGTGGCGTGTGCGGCTGGGCTGCGTGGCCTGGGTTGTCCCCACGACGGCAGGGGGAGCTGAGGGGGAGACCCAGCTGGGTCTGCGACGGGCCCCTGGCCGCTCCCCCGGGGTCCCGGCTCCCCGCCTCCCAGGGACCCTCCCTCTCCCCTCTGCCCTGGTCTCCTGCCACCGGGACCGCGGTGCCCCATCGGTGTTGTGGGGTCGGGCGGAGGGTCGGGGGGGAGGCCCCGGTCAGCATCTGCTCTCCCGGGAGGGGCAGGGGGTATCCTGCCACCAGCTTCTCCCCTGCTCCCGTTGAGCCCCAAGTGCTGGGCCTGTAGTTGAGTCACTTGCCCGAGTGGACCTGAGGCGTCCCCGCTCGGGCCCGTGGACTCCTGGGGACGTGGGAGGCCCGAGACAGCGCTGGAGCCGGTGCTGCCGCCCCCCGCCCCGTGCGGCCACAGACTCAGCGGTGGTGAGGACACGCTCTGATTTCAGGACCACCTGGTGTGCTTCCTGCCAGGGACGCTGGCTCTGGGCGCCCACCACGGCCTGCCCGCTGACCACATGGAGCTGGCCCGGGCGCTCATGGACACCTGCTACCAGATGAACCGTCAGATGGAGACGGGGCTGAGCCCCGAAATTGTGCACTTCAACCTGTACCCTCAGAGCGACCAGAAGGATGTGCAGGTCAAGGTGAGCCGGGGCCGGGCTCTGGTGGGGCGGGGGGGGCGCCGGGGGCCTCGCCTGAGCTCAGCCCGTGTTCCCCCGTCCCAGCCCGCCGACAGGCACAATCTGCTGCGGCCCGAGACGGTGGAGAGCTTGTTCTACCTGTACCGCCTCACGGGGGACCCCAAATACCAGGACTGGGGCTGGCAGATCCTGCAGAGCTTCAACGCGTACGCACGGGTGAGCCGCCTGCCCGCCGCCTGGTCGGCGTCCCGGCTCCTCACTGGCCACCTCGCCCCGGGCCGCGGGGATGGGGGTGGGGGCGCAGGCTCGCCGTGGCCTCGGGAGTTCGGGGCACGTGGGGGCCGGGGTGTCCCTTGGTCGCGTCTCGAAGGACCAGGCTCTGTGGGGAGAGCCCCTGCCGTGGCCCCGTGTGCACGGGGCGCATCCTTCCCGGATCCTCCGTGTGGCCGGGGCAGCCCTTCTCCGCCCCGGGATGACCTCGGGGCCGCCGCTCCCCAGACGGCGCCATGACCTGGCACTGCCCCCACCGTGCTCGGGGCCCTGCCGCCCGTCCTGCCGCCGGGGCCGTGGCTCTGAGGAGGTCACGCCCTGTCCAGGGCCCGCCACCCACCCTGACAGAGCCAGAACCTGACCTCTGCCCTGTGGTGTGTGAGGCGGTGGGGTCTGGACTCCTCAGGTGATCTCGGGGCCTTCGGGAGGCGGCCCCTGGGTTTCGGAGGCGGCGCTTTCCATCAGGGCAGCTGAGGGGGGCTGGCCCCTCTGAGGGGGTGTCTTGAGGAACTGTGGCTGACCTCCAGGGGGGCCAGTCCCCTGGTGCACCTTGGGGTCACCCCCGCCCCCAGGCCCTGCCCTGGGCCGCACGCGCGTGCCCCGGTGAGGCAGAGAGACTTGGGGAGGGGGCCGTCTGGCTGCCGGGCCCGCACGCCGAGGGCCGAGCCCGGCGTGGGGAGCCGGCT
Source organism: Eumetopias jubatus (assembly GCF_037043125.1). Lineage (NCBI taxonomy): Eukaryota > Metazoa > Chordata > Mammalia > Carnivora > Otariidae > Eumetopias > Eumetopias jubatus. The sequence goes on from NW_028274821.1 coordinate 94,403,787, forward strand.
GTGTCTGCAGCCATGACCCCGCGGTCTCGGCTTCGTGCAGGTCCCCTCGGGCGGCTACTCGTCCATCAGCAACGTCCAGGACCCCCTCAATCCCCAGCCCAGGGACAAGATGGAGAGCTTCTTTCTGGGGGAGACGCTCAAGTACCTGTATCTGCTCTTCTCCGACGACCCAGACCTGCTCAGCCTGGACGCCTACGTGTTCAACACCGAGGCTCACCCCTTGCCCATCTGGGTCCCGCCTAGGGGGGCCTGACGCCGCTGTGGGCAGTGCCTCGGACGTGACCCATCCTTGCTGTGATTCATGGTTTCCCGTCCACTGGAGGAGGCTTCTTCCTTCTTCCTGTGAATCTTGAATCGTGTTTACATTCCGAATACCCGACCAGCTTCGCCGGCCGGTGCCCGGGCTTCGTGGTGGTCCCTCGTGCCTGGTCGTCAGCCGGGGCTGCGCTGGGTCCCCCACATAGTGTTCAGAGACGAGAGCTGAAGGGACAGCCCGACATGCGGCTCAGCCTGGGATCAGAGCCTGCGACGTGCCCTGACCCGAGGGTCTGGGGGGGCGCCTGTGACCCCCTGCGCATCCGGGCACCTGGTGGGCTGTGGTGTTTACACGTTGGACTCAGGGATCCCCCCTGGCCCTGCAGGGGCTGGGAGGGGCGGGTGGGCGAGTTCGTCCTGCCTCTGGACCACCTGCTAGTATGGACTTTCCACGCAGCATAAAGTAGATTGTTTCCATGTTGGTAAGTGGATCTCTTTCTGTGAATCATCTTTGTGTAGATGAGAAAAAGCCATTGTCTGTTTGGGACGCCTCAGACTTCATTCTAAGGGAGTTTCAGGTTTCCATCCCTGATAATCCTGCCGTCCGTCTTCCATACATAGGTTAACTACATTTGCAAGTTACCTGGCATTACACAGGTTATTACCATAGTCACAGTTGGGGAATAGAAGGTGCCCATCAGCCTACTGCAGAAACAAACAGCAAACAGTGGTAGCAAGTGATGAGGTTTATACTCAAGTTTGTATTTCATTAACCGTTGCTACAGTTTTTTAAATACAAAAGTTAATTAAATGCAGAACTTCAGTATAATGGGAAAGATCAGTAGTCAGAGGAGTGGGTGTCTGTGGCTTTGCAGAGACGGCTGCACCTGCTCATTCTCCTTAGAAACATAAATAAGCAGGTAGAACTATCACCATGAGTTTTCAACAACCACAACAAAATCATGAGAAAATAAAACAAAATATGGCTCACTGAACAGAATTGGTTGCTAGAAATTATCCCTAAAAAGTCCAGATTTGAGAATTATTAGAAAAAGACTATGAAAATTCTTAAATGTGCTGAAAGAACTCAAAACACACACGTGGAACTAAAGGAAATCAGGTAATGTGTGTGCACACTGAGAATATCCGTAAGAATCATCCAAAGGAGTAAAGTCTCAGACTGAAGTGTAGTTGGGAAATTCATCAGCAGAGGTCAGTGCAGAAGGAGCTGTGTGAAGGCCCAGAGGCAGGGCTATGGCTCCATGCGATGGGAGGGGTGGAAGAAAAGCATGAAGAACAGTGAACGGAGCCCACGGGACCCCTGGGGCCCCATTCTAAGTGGGTCCCACGTGTGCATTATGATGGGGGTCTCAGAAAAGAGAAAGGGGCATGAGAATGTTTGGAAAAGTGCTGAAAATTTACCAAGTTTGATGTAATAAGTTCTAAATCTACAAATTCAAGAGGCTCAGTGCCTGCCTTGTAGAATCAATTCAGAGACCCACTCCAGAGAAAGTGTTGAAAGGCAGAATCTTGCCATAACGAGAAGCAACATGTAATGCACAAGACCTCTTCAGTAAGGTCAACAGCCAGTTTCTCCCAAAAAAGGGGGGAGCGCCTGGGTGTCTGAGTTGGTTAAGTGTCCAACGGGTGATTTTGGCTCAGGTCATGATAGTAATGGGTCTTGGGATCGAGCCCCAGGTCAGGCTCCCAGCTTAGTGGGGAGTCCATTTGAGATTCTCTCCCTCTGCCCCTGCCCCCACTTGTGGGAGTTCACTTGCTCTCAAATCTTAAAAAAAAAAAAAAAAAAAAGCTGTAAGTCTATGGAATGACATACTTTGAGGAAAGAAAAAAAAAGTTTTCAACGAAGAATTCTATATACAGAAAAATTGACTCTCAAAAAATGTGGGAGACGGGGCGCCTGGGTGGCTCAGTCAGCGAAGCGTCTGCCTTTGGCTCAGGTCGGGATCCCAGGGTGCTCAGCGGGAGTCTGCTTCTCCCTCTCCCTCTGCCTGCCGCCTCCCCCTGCTTGTGAGCTCTCTGTCAAATTAAAAAAAAAAAAAGTGGGAGGGTTTAAGATCTTCCCAGATAAAAGCTGAGGGGCTCATTGCCAATCAGCCTGGTGTGCGTGGCATGGTCTCGGGAACCCTTCAGATGGAAATGAAGACGCTAGGTAGTACCTGACGCTGCAAGGAGACAGGAAGCTGTCTGTTAGACACCTGTGGGAAGTGGAAAACCAGTGTTGTGTTTTTGTTTGCAACTCCAATTTTTATCCTATGGGACTATAAAGATATGAATAAAAAATAATTAGAAATTTATGTGTTGGTGGGCGCCTGGGTGGCTCAGTTGGTTAAGCGACTGCCTTCGGCTCAGGTCATGGTCCTGGAGTCCTGGGATCGAGCCCCGCATCGGGCTCCCTGCTCGGCGGGGAGTCTGCTTCTCCCTCTGACCCCCCCCCTCATGTGCGCTCTCTCATTCTCGCTCTCTCAAATAAATAAAGAAAAGAAAAGAAATTTACATGTGGGGGCCCACAGTATAATTTGTGATGACGATGATGTAAGGGGGTAGCTTGGAGCTGTTGAAGTGATCGTTTACGTGTGTTAGTGTGTGAAGTTGGTGTCCATTTGAAGTACACTGTTAGGAACTGAGGACGTTAAATTTCACCTCCACGCCACAGTGACAATATCTAAAAGATCCATGCAAAGGGAAATGAGAAGGGACTCGAAAAGTTTCCGTAAAAAATTTTTTTTAAAGTTCATGGAGGAAATGAAGGACAAAGAAGGCATAACACAGAAAACAAGAGCGAGGTGATAGAAGTCTCACTGGTAACTGCCTTAAATGAAAATGGGGGAAACTCCAAAATCAGAGATTGGTAGAATGGATTAAGATAAAATCCCACTCTGCTGCCCAGGAGAGGCTCAATGTGGTTCCAAAGATGCAAGCAGATCAGAGGTACAAGGGTGATGAAAGATGCTCCATGTCCGTCGTGACCCGAGAGCCGCTATGGCCCTGCTTCTACCACAGAATAGACTGCAGTCCAGAAGCTGCTGACAAGAGGTACGGACACGTGCCGCTCAGTTTCTATTTGAACAAATAAGATTTTTCATGGGGGTAAAAAGATAAAAAGATGGATGAAGTTGTGTGTGCACCCGACTGCAGAGTCCCACAGCCCGTGAAGCAAAGGGACAGCTGAAAAAGAGCCAGGCGTGCGGAGGCAGGTGCATTCTTCATTCCTCACTCTCCAGAATGGATGGAACACCTAGCGGAAGATCAGTAAGGAAGTCAAGGACGCAAACAGCACCATAAACTCGCTCAACCCAACAGACGTGGACACGGCCTGAACAACAGTAGGATGTGCTCTCCTCAAGTGCACATGGAACGTTCTCCAGGACACACCAGATGGTAGGACACCAAACAAGTATTCATGTATTTTTAAAAATTAGAAAAATAATGTCTTTGAGCCACAGTGGAATGAAGCCAGAAATCAGAGGGCAAATAACAGAGAAAACAGGCAAATTCATAAAATGTGTGGAAGTTAACACACTCAATGGGTCAGAGAAGAAAGAAGGGAAATTTTTAAAATTCTGAGATCTATGAAAGTGAAAGCACAAGTACAGAATTTATGGGATGCAGAAAAGGCTGTGCTCAAATATAAATTTATAACTTTAAATGCCTACATTTAAGAGAAAGAAGAAACTGGGTTCCCGACTGGCTCAGTCAATGGAACATGTGACCCCTGATTTCAGGGTTGTGAGTTCAAGCCCCACATTGGGCATAGAGTTTACTTAATAATAAAGGAAGAAAGATCTCAGATTAATACCAAACTGTGCACCTTGAGGAACTAGGAAAAGAAGAGCAAACAACCCAGAGCTTGCAGAACAAAGGAAATAATAGAGCAGAATGGAGGTAAGGTGGAGGAAAACAACAGACGGTCCGCAAAACTAGAAGTTGGTGTTTTTTTGTTTTTTTAAGATTTTATTTATTTGACAGAGAGACACAGCGAGAGAGGGAACACAAGCAGGGGGAGTGGGAGAGGGAGAAGCAGGCTTCCCACTGAGCAGGGAGCCCGATGCGGGGCTCGATCCCAGGACCCTGGGACCTTGACCTGAGCCGAAGGCCGATGCCCAACGGCTGAGCCGCCCAGGCGCCCCTGAAAGTTGGTTCTTTGAAAATATCAACAAAATTGATAAATCTTTAAAGTGACAACAAAAGGCAGGAAGGCAAATAACTAAAATCAGAAATGTAAGCAGGGGCATTACTGGTAGCCTTATAGAAGTGAAAAGGATTAGAAGAAACATAAAAAATTGTACAACAGGGCGCCTGGGTGGCTCAGATGGTTAAGCGTCTGCCTTCAGCTCAGGTCATGATCCCAGGGTCCTGGGATCGGGTCCCGCATCGGGCTCCCTGCTCCTTGGGAGCCTGCTTCTCCCTCGCCTCTCTCTCTCTCTCTCTGTCTCTCATGAATAAATAAAATCTTTAAAAAAATTGTACAACAAATTTGATAATCTTTTTAAAATGGACAAATTACCAGAAATACAGGAATTACCTAAATTAGCTCAAGAGATGATATAGGAAATTTCAAAAGACTTAGAACAAACAGATTGAAACAATAGTTTAAGAAAAAAAGAAAAAAAAGCCAGGGACCATATGGCTTCACTGGTGAGTTTTACCAGACATTTTAAGAGTTGGGGCACCCAGCTGCCTCAGTCAGAGTGTGCAACTCTTGATCTCGGGATTGTGATTTTAAGCCCCACGTTGGGTGTAGAGATTACTTTAAAAATATTTTTAAAAACAATTTTTTAGGGGAGCATCGGGGCTCCCTGCTCAGCGGGAAGCCTGCTTCTCCCTCTCCCACTCCCCCTGCTTGTGTTCCCTTTCTTGCTGTCTCTCTGTCAAATAAATAAATAACATCTTAAAAACAAAACACAATTTTTTAGAGAGTTAACACCAATCCTTCTCAAACTTTTCCGGAAAATAGAGAGGAGGGAACACTCTAATCCATTCTGTGAGACCAATATTACCTTGATATCAAAACCAGATACATTTCAATAAAAAGACTACAAACCCATATTCCTTATGCATAATGATGCAAAAATCTTAGCAAGATACACATCAAATCCAACAATATATTTAAAAGATTTTACACCAGGATCAAATGGAATTTATCTCAGGATAAATGCAAGGGTGGTTCAATATAAGGGAATCAAAGAAATGAGCTGTTGATACAAACAACTTGCATGGACCTTAGGGACATTGTGCTGAATGAGAGAAGGCAGGCTCTTAGAGGAAAAAGGAACAATCAAGTAGTACACTACGTTAATAGAACAATGGGAAAAATACACGATCACCGCAATTGATTTGACAAAAGCCAACACCCTTTCATGGTAGAAACACTCAGGAAACTATGAGTAGAAGGGAACTTCTTCAACATGATAAAGGACATTTATGAAGAACCCACAGCCAACATCATATTCAATAGTGAAGGACAAAGCTTTTCCTCTAAGACCAGGAATAAGACCAGGATACCCGCTTTCACTGCTGCTAGAAATAAAAGGCATTTGAATCGCAGAGAAAGAAGTAGCACTATCTCTATTCATACACGATATGACCCTGATATAGAAAATCCCAAAGGGTTCACAAGAACCCTACTAGAGCTAATAAATTCAGGAGGGCGCCTGGGTGGCTCAGTTGGTTAAGTGACCGCCTTCGGTTCAGGTCATAATCCTGGAGTCTTGGGATCGAGTCCCGCATCGGGCTCCCTGCTCAGCAGGGAGTCTGCTTCTCCCTCGGACCCTCTTCCCTCTCGTGCTCTCTATCTCTCATTCTCTCTCTCTCTCTCAAATAAATAAAATCTTTAAAAAAAAATTCAGGAAAGCTGCAAGGCACTAGATCAGCAATAAAAATGTTATATTCCTGGGCGCCTGGGTGGCTCAGTTGGTTAAGCGACTGCCTTCAGCTCAGGTCATGATCCTGGAGTCCTGGGATCGAGTCCCACATCGGGCTCCCCGCTCAGCGGGGAGTCTGCTTCTCCCTCTGACCCTCTCCCCTCTCATGCTCTCTCTCACTTTCTCTCTCTCTCAAATAAATAAATAAAATCTTTATTTAAAAAAAGGAGAAAGAGAAGATGATGAAGAAACTTAAAAAAAAATGTTATATTCCTATGCACCTGCAATGAACAGTCTGAAAAGGAAGTTCAGAAAGCACTTCCATTTAAATTACATGTGGAACTGGGGCGCCTGGCTGGTTTAGTCAGCAGAGCATGCGACTCTCGATCTTAGGGTCATGAGTTCGAGCCCCACATTGGGTGTAGACTTTACCTTAAAAAAAAAAAAAGAACATCTAACAGAATAAATAGGGATAAATTTGACGAAGGAAGTGATGTACACTGAAAACCACAAAACACTGCTAAAAGAAATTAAGACCTAAATAAGTGGAAAAATACCTTTTGTTCATGGATAGGGATGCTTAATTTTAAGATGTCAACACTAGACAAAGTGATTTACAGATTCAGTGCAATCCCTATTAAAATTCCAGCAGTCTTTTTCACTGAAATGGAAAAGTCAATCCTCAAATGCATATGGAATTGCAAGGAGCCCCAAATAGCCAAAATATTCTTGAAAAGGAACAAAGTTAGAGGGCACACATCGTCCAATTTAAAAACTTACTACAAGGTGCGGTATGCAGGCCAGTGTGGTGCTGGCAGAAGGACAGACACACGGACCCATGTCCGTGAAGGGAAAGTCCAGGAATCAACACATACCTATATGGCCAATTGATTTTTTGCAAGGGCGGGAGGTTTACTCAGCGGGGAAAAGAATGATGTCTTCAACTAATGGTGATGGGAAAACTGGATTTTGAAATGCAAAGGATAAAGTTGGACCCCTACTTCATATCACATACAAAAAATTAACTAAAAATTAATCAGTGACCCAAAGAGCTAAAAACCATAAAACTCCTAGGAACAACACAGGGGCGTCTCCAGCGCACTGGAGAAGATTCTAAGATGAGACGGCAGCAACATGAGCACCAAACAAGTTGGACTTAATCAAAAACTTCTGTGCATCAAAGGACACCGTCAACAGTGAAAAGAAAAACACCCACAGAATGGGAGGAAGTATTTGTAAACTACATATCTGATAAAGGATTTGTGTATGTCTTTAAAAATTTCTAAAACTCAACAGAAAATGAACGCATGAGGACAAATAAAAGCACCTTTTAGGACAGCAAAGGGCACATCATGTAGTGTGTGTAACTGAGCGCACACACCAATGCGCCCCTGACTTGGGGTGCGGCACGGCCAGAGCCCGGAGGACGGGGACCTCTGTGGAGGCTCCTGCCTCCTAGCCCCAGCTTTGATGGCGACAAGGGGCAGAGCAGGTGGCAGTGAGCGACTGCGCCTGGCTCCCCAAACCTGTGGGCTTTGGAGGGGGACTCGAGACCCAGCCTTGGCCCCTAAAGTTGGCCCCCCAGGAAGTTGGGAGGGGCGTTTCTGGACCCCCAGACGTACCCGCATGCTCAGGGCCACCGGCTGTGGCAGGACAGTCAGAGGGCATCAGAATGCACCTGTCTGGGCCTTCCCGGTGCTGCCCAGGCACGGAGGAGCTGCCTGGAGGGTGTGGAGGGGAGAGCACGGCAGGTCTGCAGTTGGGGTGTTAGGGTCGGGTGTCTGGGTTAAGAGGAGGGGATGCGGGTAGGACCAGCCTGAGGAGAAGCTGCCGTCCAGGGCGAAGGAGCTGCGAGTCCTTGCGTCTCGTCCTGGCCTCTACCCTGCAGGGCTGCTCTCTACTCAACACAGGACAGACAGCCCTGGGTGCGGGCCCGAGGACGCAGGAACAGTGACACGGGGACACGGGAGCCTGGGGGCACAGAGACAGGACGGGGGGACCTGACACGTGGGCACGGGGGCACGGGGATGGGGGCACGACACGGGACGGGGGCACAGACACGGGACGGGGGCACAGACACGGGACGGGGGGCACAAGGGTGGGCACAGAGGGCGAGGGGCACGGGGGCACGGGCACAGGGGCACAGACACGGGACGGGGGCACAAGGGTGGGCACAGAGGGCGAGGGGCACGGGGGCACGGGCACAGGGGCACAGACACGGGACGGGGGGCACAAGGGTGGGCACAGAGGGCGAGGGGCACGGGGGCACGGGCACAGGGGCACAGACACGGGACGGGGGGCACAAGGGTGGGCACAGAGGGCGAGGGGCACGGGGGCACGGGCACAGGGGCACAGACACGGGACGGGGGGCACAAGGGTGGGCACAGAGGGCGAGGGGCACGGGGGCACAGGGGCACAGACACGGGATGGGGGGCACAAGGGTGGGCACAGAGGGCGAGGGGCACAGGGGCACGGGCACAGGGGCACAGACACGGGACGGGGGGCACAAGGGTGGGCATAGAGGGCGAGGGGCACGGGGGCACAGGGTTACAGGAGACACAGGGACATAGGGGCATTGACAGGACATGGGCACAGGGACGGGGGCAGGGACACGGGGCCATAGGGGTGGGGGCAGGGACTCTGGAGTGTGTGGTGTGGCACTCGGTGACCATGGGGGCCCACACCCATGCGGTGGTGTGACACAGTGGATAGCCATTGTCACCATGCTGGTTGCCACAGTGACCGTCTTGCAACAATGTGAGGTCCTCCCTGCTCAGTCCGGGCCTGTCCTGGGTTCCCAGCCTGCAGCCAAGTGCTGGACCCCAGCCCAGTCGTGTCCCAGCACCAGGCAGGCGGGGCCCGGGCGGAGCCTGGAGGTTGTGCAGGCCAGGGATGGTGTGCAGAGTGGGGCCGGCCGGCCCCCCCCCCCCCCGCAGCCCGGGGCAGGGGTGGTTCTGCGGCTCTGGCCCCTGACCTGGGCCCAGGCTGGCTGCTGGGGGAGAGGGGGCCCCTGCGGTGTCCGGGCACATCCTGGCCCCCTCTGACTAAGGGACCAGTGAAGGTGTTGCAGGATTTTCTGTAGTTCTTGGTCACACCGCTGCAAAGAATGGAGAAGGAGACCACCCAGGGTAGTGGGCCAGGAAGCAAGGTTTATCGAGTGATGGAGGACAAAGCCACCGGAGTTTCAGTGGGCTTGCTGGCGGACAACCTGTCATGCAATCAGGTTCCTGTCATCTCTCGGGTGGGGAAGGCTGGAGGGTTCCTTGCAGGGTGGGTGTAAAATCCTTTTAAGGGTGGTTTCCGCTTCGGGCCAGGACCCCTCATCCTGCCAGCCTATCCTTCATCAAAGGGAGCAGCAGGGGGCAGGGGGGTGGGCGAGAGGGTCCCAGCTCCCAGCGGCTCTCAGCAGCCACATCCCTGCACTGCCCCTGCCTGCCCGGCCGCCCCCCTGCTGCAGCTGTGAGCCGCCCCCCCCCCTCGCCCCCGTCACTTGGACAAGCCCTTTCTGCAGGTCTGCTGGCCTTCTGCCTGAGACCCCTCCTTCCCGCTGCTGCCCCATCTTCCCAAGGTTCCTCCTCTCCTCCTCCGGGGTCAGCCCAGGACGGCACCGTGGGGCCCGGAGGCTGGGAGGCGCCGAGAGGAGCAGCCTGGACAGCCAGTGGGGACCCTCCTGCCTCCCTGTTGCCTCTGTGTGGCTCTCCCTGCGCGGGGCGCCCGGGCCTGGGCAGTGGCCCCTGGAGGACAGGTGGCTGGGCACACATCCTCTGTCCCAGGACCAGGTCCTCGAGCCGATTTCCGCTTCCAGCGTCCCCACGGCGACTGTCTCCGTGGCAACACAGTGGGTGGTAGGAACCTCGAGGCGGGGACGAAAGGCCCCAGGAGCCGATGGAGGCGCGGAAGTTCCCCAGCGCACAGACCGCTCGGGCTGTCACGTGAGGGCCGCCTGCCAGTCATGTGACCGTGCCCCGCGGCCGAGCAGAGATGGGCGCCCAGCTCCGGCCGGCCCTGCCCTGGGCCCTGAGCCTGCTGCTGGGGCTGGGGCTGCACAGCCTGGGGGCCAGGGGTGAGTGCGGGCCCGCGGGCGTCCCCCCACCCTGTCCGGTGTGCCCCGCGCGCTGAGCACCGCACCCCTGCAGCCCACAGGGTACCGGGGAGCGACTTTCGGGAGGGCTACTTTGAGCAGCTTCTGGACCATTTCAACTTCGAGAGGTTTGGCAACAAGACCTTCCCCCAGCGGTTCCTGGTGTCAGGTGAGGTCGCCCTGGGGGTCCCGGGGCCCTAGGGTGCTGCCCCGTGCCTCACCCACCCCTTCCTGCCTCCGCCCGACAGAGAAGTTCTGGAAGAGGGGCAGGGGGCCCATATTCTTCTACACGGGCAACGAGGGGGACGTGTGGTCCTTTGCCAACAACTCGGGGTTCATCCTGGAGCTGGCGGTACAGCAGGAGGCTCTGGTCGTCTTCGCGGAGCACGTGGGTACCGGTGGCGGCGCGGGCGGGGAGGGCGGGCATGGGGGGGGCGCTCAGTCCCACCGGCACCCGCCTGCAGCGCTACTACGGGAAGTCGCTCCCGTTCGGCGAGCAGTCCACACGGCGCGGGCACACGGAGCTGCTCACCGTGGAACAGGCCCTGGCCGACTTCGCGAGGCTGCTCAGCACACTGCGGCGGGACCTCGGGGCCCAGGACAGCCCCGCCATCGCCTTCGGTGGCAGGTGGGTCCTCGCCCAGCTCACTCACTTCTCCCTGAGCCGCACACATGTGCTTGGCCCCAGGGCCGGAATTTCTGTGGGACGGAAGTGGCAGGGCCTCCCGGGGGCACGGTGGGCTCTGGGGAGGGAGAGCTGAGGGGCGTCCTGGGGAGGCTGTGGCCCCAGCCCCCACCCTGTGTGCCCGCCCAGCTACGGGGGGATGCTCAGCGCCTACATGAGGATCAAGTACCCCCATCTCGTGGCCGGCGCGCTCGCGGCCAGTGCGCCCGTCGTGTCTGTGGCCGGCCTCGGCGACTCCTACCAGTTCTTCCGGGATGTCTCAGCGGTGAGTGAGGGTTCGGGGGCCCCGGGGCCGGGCCGGGCTGTGGCAGCCACAACCCTTCTCTCTCCAGGACTTCGAGGGCCAGAGTCCCAAGTGTGCCCAGGGCGTGCGGGACGCGTTCCGGCAGATCAAGGACCTGTTCTTACAGGGAGGTGAGAAAGCCCGCCCGCGAGCTGCGGACCAGCCCTCCCCTCCCTCTGGCCCCCGCCCCACGCCCACCAGCAGCCTCCAGAGACCGTTGTCCCACCTCCTCCTGGCAGCCCATGACACAGTCAGCCGGGAGTTCGGCACCTGCCAGCGCCTGTCCAGCTGGGAGGACCTGACCCAGCTCTTTGGGTTCGCCCGCAATGCCTTCACCGTGCTGGCCATGATGGACTACCCATACCCCACCGACTTCATCGGGCACCTTCCTGCCAACCCAGTCAAGGCAACACAGCTGCTCCCGGCATAAGGAGACGCTGCCTGGGGTCTGGGGAGGGCAGCGTCCGTGGACAGAGAAGGGCCCAGCTGCCGTGGGCTGGCCAGTGCTGGTCAGCCCAAGAGACTCGCAGCCACTCTGGGGCCCGGGACCAGGGAAGGGTGGGCTGCGAGGGGGCTGCAGGCCAAGTGGGGGTCTTTGGTTGGCATCCCTAGGTTGGCTGTGACCGGCTGCTGAGCGAGAGCCAGAGGATCAAGGGGCTGGGAACACTGGCTGGTGCGTCTGCCCCTCAGCCCAGCACCAAGTGTGGGGGTAGACATGGCTTGGGGGTGCGGGCCACGTGCAGGCAAGGAGCACTGATGTCCCCGGACAGTCCCTGGCCCGGCCTGAGGGCTCTGCTCCACAGGTTCTCTGAAAGGTCCAGGCGGGGCGGGCAGCACGCCCCGCCACGACCTGCCCTGCTGGGAGGAGGGCATGGGGGGGTGGTCAGGAGCCGCCGGCACAGACCCCAGGAGCTCCCGGGCCCCTGTCCGCCAGGCCTGGTGTACAACTCCTCGGGCACAGCGCCCTGCTTCGACATCTACCTGCAGTACCAGGCTTGCGCAGACCCCACGGGCTGTGGCTCCGGCCCCAATGCCAGGGCCTGGGACTACCAGGTAGGGGGTGCTGGCCGCCCAGGACTGCCCGGGACGGAGGTGCCGGATGCGCCCCACTCCGCCCGCCTGACCCTGGTGTGGGGCATCCCACAGGCCTGCACCGAGATCAACCTGACGTTTTCCAGCAACAACGTGACAGACCTCTTTCCTGAGCTGTCCTTCACCGAGGCCCTCCGCCGGCAGTACTGCCTGGACACGTGGGGCGTGTGGCCCCGGAGGGACTGGCTGCACACCAGCTTCGGCGGGGACGGTGTGGCTCTCGGGATGGCAGCCCCCTTCCCTGTGCCCCACGCGGACTCGGCTCCCCTGATCTGGGCCACGGCTCAGATCGGGGCAGCTGGGCCCAGTCTCCACTTCCATGTCTGTCCCTTTCAGACCTGAAAGCTGCCAGCAACATCCTCTTCTCCAACGGTGACCTGGACCCCTGGGCAGGGGGCGGGGTGAGGCCCGGCCTGGGAGCTGCTGCGGGTGCTCTTGGCTCCTCTTGGCTCTTGGCGGGGGGCCCGAGCAGGACCCTCCCTCTCGGTCAGCCACCCTCCACACCTGGCTTCTGTGTGGCCTTCATTTTCTAACTTCATCTCCTCCTCCCTTTGAGGGTTCTTCCCCTTGGACTTCCTCTGGGGGGAGCGGGCAGAGGGAGGGGGAGAATCTCGGGCAGAATCCCTGCTGAGCACCGGGCCTGCCACGGGGCGCAATCCCACGACCCCACAGGACCTGAGCTGACATCCAGACTTGGACGCTTAACGGACCGAGCCCCCAGATGTCCCCTCCCCGACTTCTTAGTGTGAACTGACGTCAGGCACCCAAATGAGGCCGCTCGTTCCTGCCTCAGCGGCACCCCGAGCTGGACATGCAGCCCCACTGCAGGCTGCACGGGTGGGCAGGGGTGGGGCGGCCGTGGCTCAGAGCACACCGGGCGGCTGTGGGATGTCCTCGACAGATCCGGAGGAACCTGAGCACGTCGGTCCTCGCCATCACCATCCGGGGGGGAGCCCATCACCTAGACCTCAGGTACGGTCCTGCCGGGAGGGGTGCTGCGGGTGGCCCAGGCCAGTGGCTGGACATGGGCCGGGGTGGGGCAAAGCTCGGTCTGCTGCCCAGCTGAGGCCCCCATGCCTTCCCCTTAGAGCGTCTCACCCAGAAGACCCTGCGTCTGTCCGGGAGGCTCGCACGTTCGAGGCCAGGCTCATCCGTGAGTGGGTGGAAGCAGCCAGACGCGAACAGTGGATGCAGATGGCCCGGCGTGGGGGACACGGGGGCTGAGGAGCGCTCCCCAGCCCAGGACCAGAGAGGCCAGCATCTCAGAGGGCTCTGGAGGCGAGCGGCCGTGGCCGACGGAGGGTCTGAAGCAGTGTCCAGCCACGTGTGGTGCGAACTAAGGGAGCAGACGTGGTGAACACACTGCACAGCCGCCCAAACCAGCCTTGCACTGAATAAACCCGAGCCCTCAGTTTCTGTGTGGTCTCAGGGCATGGGGTGGGGGTACCCTGTGGCCAGCCCAAGTGTCCTCCAGGCAGCCTCACTGAGGGATGCGGTGCTCCACCTGCTACCCCAGCCGGGCCTCTGGGGGCCGGACCCCGGGCATGGAAGGGACCTGGGCCCACAGCTCCACCCCCAGGGTAGGCACCTGCCCTGTCCCGCCCATGGGCACAGAGGAGCTGCGGGCAGCAATGTGGGGGGACGGAGCCCACTTGGAAGAAAGGCCCTACACCCCGTTCCAGGCGTGGTAGTGGGTCAAGGGTGGAAGGCAGCCCCAGGGGCGGCCACTGGACACCCGAGGTGCTGGAACACGAGGGAGCACGGCCAGAACCCAGGTCCTGCCGGGCACGGGGAGCCCGGGCCTCCGCAGAGTCAGCGTCCACCAGCGGGACAGGCCCTGCGGCTCTGGGAAAGAGGATCTTCTAGAAATGACAAGGGAACTGGGCTGCTCAGGAGTGTCAGAGGGAGGACCTGCGCCCGTCCTGGGGGCCACCTGGTCCGAGGGAGCAGGCTCCCCCCCAGACGCCAAGGTTCGTCTCTGGAAAAGCGCCCCAAATCAGGGCTCAGGGAGGGAAGCGGCAGGCTCCTGGGGCAGAGACAGGCACACCTCCACCTGTGGACACGGAGCCCAGGACACAAGCCCCGCAGGACGGACGGGCAGGGTGTTCTCTCCTGCAGGAGCAGGGACTCCATGTCCACCCGCACGGGCCCGGGTCCCCAGGCTGCCTGTCACGGCGGAGACCTGACTTCCAAGCAGAGAGCACGAGCTGTGGCTACCACAGCGGCTGGGACTCCGACCAGGGCTGAGGAAACACGGGGTCTCACACGTGACAACGTCAGCGCAAATCTACTTTATGGTCCATTCTAGCAGGCGGTCCAGAGGCAGGACGAACTCGCCCACCCGCCCCTCCCAGCCCCTGCAGGGCCAGGGGGGATCCCTGAGTCCAACGTGTAAACACCACAGCCCACCAGGTGCCCGGATGCGCAGGGGGTCACAGGCGCCCCCCCAGACCCTCGGGTCAGGGCACGTCGCAGGCTCTGATCCCAGGCTGAGCCGCATGTCGGGCTGTCCCTTCAGCTCTCGTCTCTGAACACTATGTGGGGGACCCAGCGCAGCCCCGGCTGACGACCAGGCACGAGGGACCACCACGAAGCCCGGGCACCGGCCGGCGAAGCTGGTCGGGTATTCGGAATGTAAACACGATTCAAGATTCACAGGAAGAAGGAAGAAGCCTCCTCCAGTGGACGGGAAACCATGAATCACAGCAAGGATGGGTCACGTCCGAGGCACTGCCCACAGCGGCGTCAGGCCCCCCTAGGCGGGACCCAGATGGGCAAGGGGTGAGCCTCGGTGTTGAACACGTAGGCGTCCAGGCTGAGCAGGTCTGGGTCGTCGGAGAAGAGCAGATACAGGTACTTGAGCGTCTCCCCCAGAAAGAAGCTCTCCATCTTGTCCCTGGGCTGGGGATTGAGGGGGTCCTGGACGTTGCTGATGGACGAGTAGCCGCCCGAGGGGACCTGCACGAAGCCGAGACCGCGGGGTCATGGCTGCAGACACAGCCGGCTCCCCACGCCGGGCTCGGCCCTCGGCGTGCGGGCCCGGCAGCCAGACGGCCCCCTCCCCAAGTCTCTCTGCCTCACCGGGGCACGCGCGTGCGGCCCAGGGCAGGGCCTGGGGGCGGGGGTGACCCCAAGGTGTACCAGGGGACTGGCCCCCCTGGAGGTCAGCCACAGTTCCTCAAGACACCCCCTCAGAGGGGCCAGCCCCCCTCAGCTGCCCTGATGGAAAGCGCCGCCTCCGAAACCCAGGGGCCGCCTCCCGAAGGCCCCGAGATCACCTGAGGAGTCCAGACCCCACCGCCTCACACACCACAGGGCAGAGGTCAGGTTCTGGCTCTGCCAGGGTGGGTGGCGGGCCCTGGACAGGGCGTGACCTCCTCAGAGCCACGGCCCCGGCGGCAGGACGGGCGGCAGGGCCCCGAGCACGGTGGGGGCAGTGCCAGGTCATGGCGCCGTCTGGGGAGCGGCGGCCCCGAGGTCATCCCGGGGCGGAGAAGGGCTGCCCCGGCCACACGGAGGATCCGGGAAGGATGCGCCCCGTGCGCATGGGGCCACGGCAGGGGCTCTCCCCACAGAGCCTGGTCCTTCGAGACGCGACCAAGGGACACCCCGGCCCCCACGTGCCCCGAACTCCCGAGGCCACGGCGAGCCTGCGCCCCCACCCCCATCCCCGCGGCCCGGGGCGAGGTGGCCAGTGAGGAGCCGGGACGCCGACCAGGCGGCGGGCAGGCGGCTCACCCGTGCGTACGCGTTGAAGCTCTGCAGGATCTGCCAGCCCCAGTCCTGGTATTTGGGGTCCCCCGTGAGGCGGTACAGGTAGAACAAGCTCTCCACCGTCTCGGGCCGCAGCAGATTGTGCCTGTCGGCGGGCTGGGACGGGGGAACACGGGCTGAGCTCAGGCGAGGCCCCCGGCGCCCCCCCCCCCCGACCAGAGCCCGGCCCCGGCTCACCTTGACCTGCACATCCTTCTGGTCGCTCTGAGGGTACAGGTTGAAGTGCACAATTTCGGGGCTCAGCCCCGTCTCCATCTGACGGTTCATCTGGTAGCAGGTGTCCATGAGCGCCCGGGCCAGCTCCATGTGGTCAGCGGGCAGGCCGTGGTGGGCGCCCAGAGCCAGCGTCCCTGGCAGGAAGCACACCAGGTGGTCCTGAAATCAGAGCGTGTCCTCACCACCGCTGAGTTTGTGGCCGCACGGGGCGGGGGGCGGCAGCACCGGCTCCAGCGCTGTCTCGGGCCTCCCACGTCCCCAGGAGTCCACGGGCCCGAGCGGGGACGCCTCAGGTCCACTCGGGCAAGTGACTCAACTACAGGCCCAGCACTTGGGGCTCAACGGGAGCAGGGGAGAAGCTGGTGGCAGGATACCCCCTGCCCCTCCCGGGAGAGCAGATGCTGACCGGGGCCTCCCCCCCGACCCTCCGCCCGACCCCACAACACCGATGGGGCACCGCGGTCCCGGTGGCAGGAGACCAGGGCAGAGGGGAGAGGGAGGGTCCCTGGGAGGCGGGGAGCCGGGACCCCGGGGGAGCGGCCAGGGGCCCGTCGCAGACCCAGCTGGGTCTCCCCCTCAGCTCCCCCTGCCGTCGTGGGGACAACCCAGGCCACGCAGCCCAGCCGCACACGCCACGGCCAGAATTTCATCGCTCTCTGCGACGTCCTGACTCACAAATCCGTCGCGGTTCAGGACACGCGGGAGGGTGCTGAAGCCCCCCGCCCCCGACACCCCACCTGGCTCGTGCACACGCTCACCATCTTGGCGCTGAAGCGGCCGTGGGCGAGCTCCCCCACGAAGGTGAGCTTCCTGGGCTCAGACCTGCGCAGCAGGTGCCTCTTGATTCCCTCGATGGCTTCGAGGTAGTCTTCCACTAACCTGGGCAGAGCGGCAGGCCCCGTCAGCTCCAGCGAGGTGGGCGCACGGTCCCCCCCGCCCGGGTCACCCAGGAGGGGCCGCACGGCCGTGAGCTGTCACGTACACGCTAGTGGCCGAGAGGCCTGGCCCCGTCTGGGGTGGCGCCGGGCCAGCCCGGAGGGGGAGGCTCGCAGCCGGCTGCAGCGTGGGGCATAGGGCTGTGCCTTCTGCTCCCACGGAGGGTCGCTCCTCTCAACCTGCCCCGAGGGGCCACCCAAGCCTAGCCTCTGCAGAGCCCCAGGACCCCGACGACCCCACAGGCTCCCCAGGCGTGACACCCTTGTCCCTGCCCGCAGGGGTCGGCCCGGAGCTGCCCCCGGGGGTTCTGGGGGGCGGTCACCACTAGGCTCGAGATTTCGGGGATTTCCTGTTCCCTCACAAGGGTGAGCTCTGTCTTCCACACCGTGGGACGCAGCTACGAATCGCGCCGCCCTCCGGGAAAGCTCGTGTTCTAAGCGTCCGACAGTAAGCGCGGGAGGCCCAGGTGTTCCTGGCCGCCTTCTGCCGGGGAGCACGTGCACACGGTGGCCTCCACAACCCCGGGGGGGCACCGCTCAGCTGGTGAGCTGGGGGCCCCTCGGCCCGGCCCGGACCCCGGGCCCTGCCTGGCACAGAAGGGCCATGGGGCTCAGCGACCGGCCAGGTCCCCTGCTCCTCGGCACATGGGCTGTGCTTGGAAGAAACGCATCCCCCGCGGAGGGGCCGAGTGCGGGCCCCGCACAGCTGCGGCCGCCTGACCGAGACCCCAGCACCAGGGGAGCCGCAGGGACCCCGCCCCAACGCAGCAGAAACCGGCCTCACTGGGTCTCCTTCTTTCCGCCCTGGATCCACTGCTTCAGCAGGTACTCGTAGTAGCTGTCGGCCCTGGCGCCCAACGTGAACACGCCCATGTGCGTGAAGAGGCCGCTGTGCGTGTTGATGAACATGGGCACCAGCCCGTCCTTCTTCCCGGACAGCGAGTGGACGCGCCTCGTCACCTCCTCCGCAGCCTCCTGGGGCACACGAGGGGAGAGCGGGGGTGAGCGAGGGGGGCGGGCAAGCTGCAGAGAGGGGCTGCGTTGGCTCGCCCCCATGTGACGGATCTGCTCCCCGCGGAGGAGAGAGCAGGCCGGCGTCCCGGCCTGCGGCATCCCCCACCCCAGCTGCCCGATAGAGGCTTCTGAGACGGGCCCAGGCCCCGCGGCGACCCGGTCCGGAGGCCTCACGCGTGGCCGCCTTGAGGGGCGGCCCGATGACCGGGCCCGACTCATCCTCAGGACGGGGGACCGTGTCTGAAAACCACAGCCCTGGTGCCCACGACCTCCTGCCCAGGTGCGGCCGGGTGCTCCCACTTGCTGGAGGAAAGGCAGGCAGGGCTGCTTCCACGCTCGGGCTCGCGGCTCATCCCCCCCGGTGAGCTCCTGTGCACCCTTCAAGACCCAACCCGCCTCAGCTCGTCCGAGCTCACTGCCCGGGCTGGGCGGCACCGGCATCTGGGCTCCACCGCTCTGTGCGCATCCTGTCACCGCGCTCAGGACCCCGCGCAGGGAGCCGTTTCCTGGGCTCGACCTGATGCGCACGCCCACACCCACACCCAGAGTCTTCTCTGGTCCCCCGGCATCGGGCGGGTGCCTGGCTGACGCCTCAGGAGCAGGCGCACACGTGCTGAGCTGCTGGACTAGGAGCCAAGGACGGGAAGACCACCACGCCGTCCACAGGCGGGGAGGGGCCTGCACGCACCTCACTGCCCAGGACACACGCGCAGGGCCGGCAAGCATTCGGGGAACGCCGCGCGTCATCGGTACAGAAATCAAATCGCAGCGAGGCACCCTCAAGCGCCCGACACGACAGTCGTCACTGAAGGCTGACCGACTGACCACGCGCCGGCCGCCGTGGAAGAACCGGAGGCTGAGCGTGGCACGACCCTGCTCGTGGGAGCGCCCTCTCATGACCCCCACGGCGGACCCAAGCCCAGCGGGCGGCCGCCGGTCGTTGAGAAGGGATGCGTGGACACGTGCCGTGGCACAGAGGGATGCCGTGGGCGCCTTCCACGCGGAGGAAAACCTCACCTGCCGCGAACGAGCCGGACGCGGGTGGCCCGAGGCACACGACCCCACCACGCGGGATGTTCGCAACAGAGAAGGCCCCCCCGCCCCCCCAGGCCCACACACGCACGGAAGGGAGCGTCAGGGGCGCGGGCCTACTGCTGAAGGGGACCCCGTCGTCGTGGCGACAGAGTGCACCAACGGCCACGCCCGGGGAACGCGGTGCCGGGTACACGCGAGGAGCCATGATCTTATCTGAATCACGACCCGGTGCTTTCCAAAGAGAGGAGAGCAGCCGGCACGCTGTGCCGAGCCCAGACGCTCCCCCACGAGGACCGCGGCACGGCAGAATGGGGCCGAGGACGCACCGACAAGAATGGCCAACCACAGCGATCGAGCGAGAAACACCAAAGCGCGGCTCCCTCGTTTGCACCCACCCCCCCCCCCGGGTGCGGCCGCCACTGCCCCCCCGCCGCCCCCAACCCCGCAGCATGTGGGAGGCCGTTGGCTGGCACCCTGAGGACACGGGCCTCCAGCAGGGCAGGGCCGGGCGGGGACTCGGCCCCCAGACGCCGCCTCGACGCCCCGGCCTCTGTTCTCACTGAGAAAGCGGGATCTGCCGAAGAGAAACGGGCAACGAGAAAGGAAACGAGAGGGGGGTCTCGGGGCGGCCCAGGGTCGACCCGCACGCGAGCCCGTACCTCCTGTGGCGAGCCGGCCGCACTCCCGGCCAACGGCCCGGCCCCTCCGTACCTGAAACTTCCTACTGCCCGTGAGGCGCGAGAGCTCCCGGAACTCCAGCTGAATGCTTGTGACCTCGGCCACCGTGCTGTCCGAGGTCCAGCGGGGCGGGTGGGCGGCCCCGGTGCCGATGTTCACGTCGGAGTAGGGGATCTTGGAGGGCGTCTGGAACGCAGGCATGAGCCGATTCCCAAAATCCTCCTGATACACGACACAGCGAGGAATCAAGGCTCCCTGCCGCACGGCAGCCTCGCCTCCGTTCCACGACGCCAGCCCGTCCCCCACCTCCATCCGGTCACGTGGACACGGGACTTTGCTGGCTTCCCGTGGCCTCTACACTCCACGGCAGCCAAACCGAGCTGGCCTCGAGGATTTCCGAGAGAGGGTCCCTGCAAGTCGCGGTGCCCACAGGCGGCGCGATGCCCGCTCCCGCACACGCGCGGAAACCAGGCTCAAAGGGATGGGAGCACGGAGAACTGGGAACTGACAGCCCCCTCCCCTGCCCTCCCCGAGTCCCGGGAGCCCAGCGACAACCGCTCGCACGCTCACGCTCGCTCGGGACTGCTCTCCCCGCAGGCGTGAGTCCCCTTGGCGCCGGGACACTCACGGCCTTCTTCAGGAAGAGGTCGTCCCCGGACAGGTGGTAGGCGCTCAGAAGCCCGCCCAGGATGCGGATCGTGCTCTCAAACAGGTTGACGTCCACGTCTTTCTGAAACCGCAGCTTCTTAGACACCCACTTCCTGGCCTCTTCAAACTCTGTGGCACGGAAGAGTGTGGGGAGGGGAGCGGGTCAGTGGTCCTAGTGCGCCCCCGTGACCTCTCGCTCGGGAGGCCCCCTGCATTCTCGTGTCGCTCTTTCTCCCGCAGGCTCGCCGCGTCGTGTCCTGCAGCCGGGGAAGGAGCCGTCGCGTCCCCACGCGCACAGAGAAAAGGGAGCCGGCGGCGTGCGCTCGAGACCACAGGCGGCCGACGGTGGAACACCGCGGTACAAAGGGCCGCGTGAGTAATTTAGCGGGAAAACGGACTTTATCAATTCAGAAACAACCAAACACCCGCGATCTCCAAGCCACCCGACCTGCGAGGCGTAAGGAGGCCGTGAGGGAGAGACCCGGGGCACCGAGAGCCTACCGGATCCCGTGCCACCTCCCGCCACAGAGCCCCTTCCGGCTGCAACAGAGGATCCGGCTGGAACCGCCCCTGGACGCCGCGGCCCACGTCCGCAGCGGGTGTCCTGAGCGTCCCCCTGGGCGCCCGACGTCAAGCGGCAAAGCAACTGCCCAGGCCCAGCACGCCCGCTGCCGTCACCCACGCGAAGGGAGAGCGCGCCCGAGGGAAACGACAGCGTTTACGCCCTCCCGCTCACGGCTCGCTCGCTCGCTCGCTCGCCCTAGAGTCACCCGAGAACTTGGCCGTGTGCTAGGGAACGAGCAGGTACCTTTTCTCAGACCTAAAATCCACATGGTATCCAGGGCGTCAATCAGCGTCAGGCCCAGGCCAAACCACTCGCTGAAGGACCTGGACACGGGTTTCAGCTCGTCGTGGCCCCAGGCGAACTTGCGGTATCCGGCCCATGCGTGGCGGAAGGCATCGATCACGGCCCTCTGACGCTCGTTCGGGGAAGCTGGAAGGAAGAGAGCAGGTCACCGGGACCGGCCCCGGTCAGGGTTCCCACAGGGCCCCTGTGCAGCCCCAAGCTGAATGGGGCACGGTGAGGGGGCGCCCTTGTCCAGCGTAGGGGCAGCAGTCGATGGTGCCGAAGGTCGGGTCCTCACGGCTGGACACGTCTGCCAAGGCGGCGAGGCCGCCGAGGCCTGCGAGGACAGCACGGTCTCTCGTCCGCCTCCACCAGGGGCCCGGCGGGCATGACCCTCTGGGGCTCGGGGACCATGCGGTGAGCACCCGACGGCCGCACCGTGCCCTTTGGCTTCGGGACTGTCGAGCGTGCCGGCTGCTGCTCACCCGGACGGGAGCGCCCCATCTTCCAGGTGCCCCTGCCGCACCTCCTCACCCCGGGCGTTTTCAAAGAGGAAACAACGTGGAGCAGGTGCACCCGAAGCCCCACGTAGCCCTTCCGGGGTGCCCTCGTGACTGATGCGGGGCAGAAGGTCTCTGCCCTCCACACCTGGGAGGATGGGGCACGAGTTACAGTCACCGCGTGGACAGAACCGTGCGCGTCCACGGCTGCACCGCACGTGTTCTCTCGGCGTGGTCTGAGGCCCAGCCGTGTCGATAGCCGCGGCTCCGACACGCGTCCTCCAAGCCGCATGATCACTCTGTCTCCCCCACGTGCCCGGGGCCGCGCGTCCCGGGGCCGGGCTCCCTCGTCCCCCTTCCTTCGGAGGCAACGGCAGCTGGGACCAGAGGGCCACAGCCTGGGCCCTGACTTGGGTGAGCTGGCGCGAGCCCCGCTCCACCGGGCACGTGGCCTTGGCCGTGACAAGCCTACCCTGGTTCTCTGATCTGGGGGATGGGGATACGACCGGCGCGTGACCTCAGAGGGCACCGTGAGATCCGGAGCAGACAGGCTGCACGGGGCTTACAGAGCACCCATGCCCAGAAGGCCCTCCACTACGGGTGCCACCACGCGAGACGCCGCAGACCTGCCGGGAGAGCCCGTCCGGCCTGAGTGGAGACGCAGAGGGGTCGGCTGTGTCTCCACATTCCCCAGGCGCCCTCCCCCTGCCACGTCCCGTGGCACAGACCCAGGCCGGGAAACAGGGAAACGAGTTTCCTGCCCACACGGGCGGCCCGTGGCTGCAGCGACGGGCCACCAAGGAGCCCCGCGTCATCTCCCAGGCTCTCTGGCGTCCGCACACCCTCTCCGTCAGAATGTCCAGGTGAGGCCCCACAGGGTGCAGGTAGGGCCTTACCTGCTTGGTTCTGAATCCTGGGGGCCTGTGAGGAAGGCTTGTGGGGGGCCTCTGCCTTTCTCGAAGGAAGTTCGGTGCCGGGCTGCGGCTCAATCACCGCTCCCCTCCAGCTTCGGGGAGAGAAGGAAGAGCAATCAGCCAGCTTGAGGGCGGAGATGCAAACGCCCCAAGGTCCCCGCCACCTGGCGGGCCTCCCTGCTGCCCTCCACTCCGAGCAGGACCAAGCAGAAGGCGGGGCCCGCCCCCACCAGGGTCCCGCTCTGGATCCTGCCTGCTTTGAAAGCAAGATGTACTCTAGAGTCGTGCTCATTCCCCTCCTCTTTGGTTTTCAGAGAACGTCAGATACGCGGGCCTCAGCGTGTCTGCACGTCCAGCCTCCTCTGGCGCTCCTCGTACCTGACCACTGTTCTCTGCGTGTTCTCTTCTCGACGAGCGTCGCCCACCGCCTCGTCCCTCCGCTGGGTGTCGTCCTGCCTCCGGTCCTCGGAGTCTTTACCGGGGGCTCGAATCTGCAGGTTGGGCGGTCGCCGTCGGAAATGCCTCTTCGGCTTCTAGATAAAAGTAAGAGTCACCCGTGTAAACACTTCAGTTGCCTGCGGGCTGCTCTTCCTTTTCCCCTGAGACGCTCCCCTATCAGACCCAACCCCACGGACTGTGTGAACTGGCTAGCAGCACACGGCCCCAGAGGAAATTCCTTTCGTTTTTCATCACAACACGCAGATTTGGCCAGGAGATCCTGACTCGCCATCTCCTGGCCCCGACCGACCGCCACGGAGACTGCGCCAACGGGCTGGCGTGGCCCTGGATGGCGGGTTAAACTCCTGGTCCGGGATGCTTCCAGACTGTCACAGTCCCTAAAGGTAGCAAGAGAAGTTCAGGACACGTCCCCGTGGATGGAGCCGGAGAGAACACTCTCGCGGGCCTGGGCCCCGGGACTCCTGCACTTCATCCTCGAACGCCGTGGCAAGGGAAGGGCGCCGGGTCCAGGGACGGAGGGCGGGGGCCCGGGAGCAGCCAGTCCTCAAGGGAGGGCGGGCGGGAGGAGGCGCCTCCTCCAGAGGACAGGAAGGAGGCCCCCTTGGGATCGGAAGAGGGTCACACAGATGGTGAGAGAAAGAATTCTTCCCCGTCTGCTTGAAACACCACACACTGTTCTGAAACGCCCGCGGGTCGGACCCCGGCGACGACCCCACGTGCAGTTGATCCAAAGTACCTGAGGTAAAACCCCTGGGAAGTTTTCTGGATTAGCATCTGCTTTCTGAGGAGCTGGCAGCACGGGCGGATCCGCAGGTCTCATCTTCCGCTCTTCTGCTGACCGGCCGTTCACAGCTAAACAAGAGAACTGGTTTGATCCCCAACAGGCCACACAGCCCGGAGGAGATTCAAAGCGTGTCATAGAGCACGTCCAGGCAGGCACGATTCCTTATGAAAGGACGTCGTGAGACCCGGGGAAGGTCACCGAAACGAATCCAAGGACGGCCAGAGGGAATCACACCTTTTTCAAAGCCCTTGGCAGTTCTGGGCCTTGACCCCAACCCACGCCCCACAAATACATGCCCTTAAGCTCTTCCCTTCCAGGGACTACGGAGGGTAGCAAGCGGCCCACTGGCTTGAGCCACCTGCAGCGGCTCCTCAGCCTTCCTGCTGGACGCCAGCCAGGACCTTAACAGAGAAATTCACCAGGATTCTCTACGCGCTCACCGGAACCCTGCCCGGGCCTTTCCAAAGACACGGGAGCACGTGTGAGGAAGGTCACGGGGTGTATCTGGACCGAGCTTGCGACCTCAGGACCTCAACTTCTCTGCGAGGCAGAGGGGATGGAGATGCCGGGACTTAACACCAGACACTAAGGGAGCAGCTGGACAAGGGGAAACTCTCATCCGTGTTCTGGCCACGCGGATAAAAACGCTCTACCCGTTGACCTTTAAGGTGGACTGCCCGACCCTTCTGCCCGGTCAGCCCTCGGTGACACACACACATCACGTTAAGGCACCCGTGCAGCCGATACCTCTCCACGGGTCAGCCACGCTGATGTAGGACACGAGTCCACAGAGCAGCAGAAGCGTGAGCAAGAAGAGGATCGCGTTCCGCTGTAATCTCGACAGCTGCTTCCATTTCTAAGGGGGAGCACGGAGAATGAGGCTCCTGACTGAAAGCGGCACAACCGGGAACCTCTCCAACCGCTGCCAGGGCAGAGGGGACAACCAGGAACTCCCCAGCCCGGTTTCGGCACCGGGGGAGCTGCCCTCTCGCCAGCGACGGGCGAGCCGCCGCACGGGCAGTGCAGAGATGCCCGCACGCGGCGCGCGCCGGCTCCGGCCGCCGGCGGGACCTCGCACCTGCCCAGAAGTGGGGCGCGGACGCCCCGCAGCCCGACACCGCTGGGCACACTCCAGAGCGGGCACAGGCTGGGCTCCCGCCTCGCCGCCCCGAGGGACAGCTCTCAGCGCGGGAAGCCGCGCGCCGCCCCCACCCCGCGGAGCTCGGGCCCCAGAGACCGCGGCAGGCCGGCTCCATCGCCCCCTGGGCCCGCGACCCCGGGACCCCGGGACCCCGGGACCCCGGGCTGGACCCTCACCCTCCAGCACGAGCGCCGCCGCCAGCTTTTGCTGCCGTCGTAGCTCTGGCCGAGGCTCAGCGTCACCGAGATGAAGTCCCGATGCGGCGCCGGCGGCGGCGTCGGATACATGACAGCGGCGGAGGCGGCCCGGGCGGCCCCGCCCACTGGCGGCGTCAGGAGGCCGGGCTCTGAGAGGGGCCGGGGGCTTCGCTGGTCCCACACCCGCGGGCAGCCATCGCAGCGCCGTCCACACCCCGCCCATCGCGTGCGCGGCCAATGCGCCTGCGCCGCGCCCTCCTCACCCCCCCACTGCGCCTGCGCCCGCCCTCCCGGGCCCAGCGCGCGTGTTTACTTACCACTGCGCCGGCGCACGGCCGCACCGTGACCGCACGCCCTCAGCGCTTGCCCGCCCGCGCCTGCGCACGGCTGTCCCGCCGGCGCGCCGCCTTGGCCTGGGCCCGGGGCGGTGTCCCCGGGGCCGGCCGGCGCTCCGCGGAGGCGCGGAAGGGCGGAACAGGCCCGTAGCGCCGAAGGTCTCCCCGGCTCCGGGCCCTGCCCGGAGCTTGCTGCCGCCGCACCTCGAACTCGGCCCCTGCGCGGCGCTCTGCGGGCCCGGCTCCTTGGGTGAGCCCGCCGCCCCGCAGTCCCGGCGGCAGCATTTCTGCGTGCGCGTCCTGCTCGGCACCTTGGCTAGTCGGAGCCTGCGCCAGAGAGAGCCTCGTGCGCTCCCGTCCCGTTCCCTTCTAGAGACCGCCGCCGCAGGTCTCTCCGCACACCCAGCCCCGCTGGTGGCGCCGGCCCTGCCCGAATGCCTCCTTCCCTGCACGTCCCGCTAGCAGGGAGACGGTGGGACCGGGAGGGTGAGTCACCAGCCTCCCAAGCTGAGAGTGCAGGAGCCCTCCCTTGGAGCGCTGGCTCGGGGGGCAGGATCTGGGTCCTCCCCCCCACCCCGGGTGTCCGACCCACTGGGTTGTCTCAGGCCGCCCTGAGACCCTGGCGAAGAGCTGGGCGGGAGCGCGAGGGGATTCCTGGACAGCCCAGAGCCGGAGCGGCTCGGGGTGTGGACTCTTGTTCCCTTGCATGGACAGAGCCGGGAACTCCAGGTCGTCGTTCCCACGACATGTGCTGGTCAGAAAGTGCACTCGCCAGGCCAGGGGTCAATCACGGCCTCTTGAGTTTATTGGAAATCCGCCCTCCCCCCCACCCCCACCCCCATTCTGTGGGAAATCAGAGAGTTTGGCAGTCTTTCAAAAGCCAGGGGTGTCGTGATCGGTTGTCTGGGCTTAGAGGCTCTAAAGGTAGCCCGAGGGACAGACAGCGTTGTGGGGAGGGGCCCGTGCTGCCTCTTGAGTGCCCAGTAGGCACAGGAACGCACAGCTGTGAGAAAGCACTCCGGGGCCCTCCCGACGTGCCTGGTTTGGTGGCGCCCCACGATCTTGTAAGCTGCCAGTCCCTCGGGACACGGTGAAGGGCCCCCGGGGACCTCTCTGTGCTATATTTGAAACTTGATGCAAAGCTGTAATTACTCTAAAATAAACCGTGCCCTTCAAAGCAAGCTGCTTCAGGAGTCTTTTCCACCTAGTGTAGAAAAGAGGTTTCACGGTTGCTCAGCTGTGACGGTGAGGAGCAGCGGCTGTGGGCAGGACCCTGGACCTGGACCTCCACCTTGGCGGACCCTCCTCTGTCCCGGGCCCTCTGCTTGCCTGTGGAGCAGCTGGGATAAGGGTCCTAAGGCACACGGTTCAACTCTGAGGTTTGCAAAGGGCTGGCAGAACCTGGGTGGGAGCAAAGTCCTCCCCTGGGCTTTGGGCGTGGCCCTCCCCTGCCCTCTTGCCCAGGTCAGGGTGCGTGGACGGGTCTCCCGCCCCCCGCAAGCTGCTGGGGGAATCAGCTGCACGTGAACCCGCTGTCCAGGGAACGTGCTCCCCCTGGGGAAAGCACAGCTTGCACGGGGGTGTGGGCTGCCGTGGAGGGGCTGGGGGCAGGTGGCAGGTGGCCAGGTTTGGCAGCAGGCTGCAACTCATGCCGCTGTCCACGTCAGTGGGGAGGTTGGCACCCCTCTGTTGCTTTCCGGAGGGAAAAGAAGGCACGGGGGCCCGGAGCAGCAAGGCCAGGCAGGGGCTCAGGGCCTGGGCCTGCGGGTTTCCCCCAGCCTCTGTCAGGGTGCGGGGGTGCAGCGCAGGGCTCGTGGACCCATAGGTGAGGCTGTGTCTCCCTCCAGAGAGCACGGGAGGACGTGAGCACCAAGATGTGTCGGAAGCTACTGGCAAGCTGGTCGAGGGCTGGAGCTCCCTGGCTGGTTATATTTCAGCTTGATGAACCACCACGTGAGGCCACTGGCGTTGGTGCTGCTGGTTCTTGGGGGAAGCACGTACAATTCAGCAGCCTGGACCAACCGCAGACGTGGCCGAGGAGCCGAGGCGTCTGAGGGAACTTGAGGGATCCAGCTTTAGGTGTGCAGGCTGTGTGCGGGAGGGGGGTGGTGGGAAGTTGGGGGGCTGGGCTGTGAACCCTCCCCCAGCCTCACCGCAGGTATGGTTCAGCTGCTAGAGAGGGAGGGAGGGGGCCCCACCTTAGACACAGCGCCCTGTGAGGGAGAGACACCGCCCCCCTCCCTCTCGTTGCCTCATCTGTGCATCTGCAGGAAAGCTCGAGTGGCTGGCACTCCTCAGCAAGCGGATGTGCGTGTAGGGCTAGATGTGCCATCGGTCCTCCGGGGGGGCCTCTGTTCTGACCGAGGACGCCACACCTCTGCCTCCCGCCCAGACCCCACAGCCTGGAGCGCAGACAAGGAGCCCTCGTTGGTCCCCAGGAGCCTGGGGTCATTTCTGTCCTCGGTGCCGGTGATGGGAGGGGCCCCACCCCGGTGGAGGTACCCGTGTCCGTGCCCCTCAGGCCCCAGGGTTGGCAGTTCTGGGATTGAGTCAGAGCTGCAGAGCCCTGGCCTCGTTTTCATCCAGGATTTGTGGGGGCCGGAATTCACCCCTGGAGTTGCAGCCAGGCCTGTACCATTGCGGTGGTGTGACACAGTGGATAGCCATTGTCACCATGCTGGTTGCCACAGTGACCGTCTTGCAACAATGTGAGGTCCTCCCTGCTCAGTCCGGGCCTGTCCTGGGTTCCCAGCCTGCAGCCAAGTGCTGGACCCCAGCCCAGTCGTGTCCCAGCACCAGGCAGGCGGGGCCCGGGCGGAGCCTGGAGGTTGTGCAGGCCAGGGCTGGTGTGCAGAGTGGGGCCGAATGACCCCCTTCCCCCTGTAGCCCGGGGCCGTGCTGTTCGGCGACAGCGTGGGGAGCGGGGCCGGCTGACCACCCCCCTCACCCCCCCGCAGCCCGGGGCAGGGGTGGTTCTGCGGCTCTGGCCCCTGACCTGGGCCCTGGCTGGCTGCTGGGGGAGAGGGGGCCCCTGTGGTGTCCGGGCACATCCTGGCTCCCCTCTGACTGAGGGACCAGTGAAGGGAGCACCCTGAGGCAGATGGGGAGAGAGTCCCAGCTCCCAGTTGGGGCCTCCAGTTCTCTTCTCTCTTTCTACAGTTTCAGCTTGGAACCTGTCATCCTTCCAGAAGGTCTAGGAATTTGGAAATTTCCTGACCATTCCTGCCCTGAGTCCTGGAGAGCCACATCCTTCTGTGCCAGGGGTTGCTCTCGCTGGTGTGTCTCGGCCAGGCCCCGGTGCTGTTTCTCAAGGACACCAGTGCCCTGCCACTGGCATGGCGGCCTTGCTCAGTTACAGCCTGCTCGACTCCCCTGGGGCCACACACTCCACGTGGTGCCTTTTCCCACTCATGTTGCTTCCTACGCTGTACGGTGAGCTGGTCACGGGGACCCCACCTGAGCTGGTGGCCCTCGCGTCCAGGCTTCCCACCCATCCCCCCTCCCGGCTGCACTGAGCCTCTTTCTTCTCACTGCTTTCTGCCAGGACCACAGTGGCCTCTGCCCCACAGCTCCCGGCGAGCTCCAGCCCCGTCCTCAGGGTCCTTCTGAAGGTTGGAATCCGGCCTCTCAGGAGAGATCTCCCAAGGGCAGGATCTTCCCTGTCTGGTGATCTTGTGGCCCCCCCGCCAGACGCCCCAAGCGTCCGCTCCCACAGCCTGGCCCCCTGTTCCCCTCACGGCTGCTGGCAGGATCCTGAGGCTTCTCAGTCAGGGTCTCTTTTCTCCAGGTGCAAACCTGACAGGCTGGGCTCTGCTGGACTCCGGCGCAAAGGCCTCATGGGGGAGAGAGGGGAAGGTGCTTGAGACATGATCTCGGGAGGAAGCGAAACGTCTGCGTCGTCTCCCTTGGGGTGGGTGGGGGCCGTGTCTGCAGGCTCGGAAGGTTTAGAAGAGTCTGGATGTCAAGCTTTTGGGGCATCCCCACCCTATGTGTGCAGCCCCAGGCTCCCCATCCCGGCCCCTGACACTGGCTCAACAGGCCTGCCTTGGCTTAGGCTAACAGCCCTTGAGGTCCGGTTGTCCCGAGTACTAAGGCTTGGGCTCTTTGCACCACCCCTGCAGGGGATGAGGTCGTCTGTGTGAGTGACCGGGGGTCCCGCCTGGCATTCCGTGGCCTGCTCCTGGCCCCCAGGTGTTCATTATCTTCCTGTCAAACGTGAGGAGTGGGCTCAGCACTAGCCATCAGTTGATCCATCCCCGTGCAAGCTTTGACTGCTGCACGGGTGCCTTGGGCCAGGGGCTGTCCACTCCAGTGCCCACCAGTGCAAGGATCCTCACTGCTAGCCGGGTGGGCCCGACCCAGACCCCAAGCCCCATCTTACTGCCCACTTTCCCAGACCCCTCCAGGGAGCTGCCGTGCCAGCTGGGGTCCTCCTGAACCGATTGTGAGGTGGAGTTTGGGATACAGGACAGGCTTGGGCTTCAACACTGGGTGGATCGGGGAGGGGGAGTCAGCTCACAGTGGCAGCCTGCCGAGCCTTGGTCGGGCTTTTGTACCTTCACTGGACTCCCTGGGTGTCTGGGAGGGTGGGACTGTGTGTGTGACCTGGCTCTCTGCGGGTGAGGCTGACCCCGAAGGAGCTGTTGGCTGGGGCTGTGTGCCGACCACACTCCCCACGGCTGGGCAGCAAGACCTTCCTGGCAGCTTATCTCCATGTCCCCACTCCCCTTTGCCCCGGCATTTCGGGACTGTGCAGCCTCAGGCAGCAGCCTCCTGCTGCCCCAGAGCTCCTGCAGCCCTTCCAGTCAGGAGAGACCGTGGGGCCAACAGACAAGCTGCCCAGCAGCCCCCTGGGAAAGCCTGGCCCACTCTTCCTGACCCGGGAGGGTTCAACCAAGGCTGCCTCGGGGGTGAAGGAGGCCAGCAGCTGGAAGAGAGAGACCCACGTAAGCAAGGAGAGCAGTGCCTCTGCAAACAGAATCCAGGATCAGTGGGATTAAATGCCCTAAGAGATTCAAGGCGGTATCGGATCTACTAAATAAGAACAGATTGCTATAAAAGAAGACAAACCAGAGAGGCTCTTGGATATTAAAAATACGATTGCTGACAACATCTCGGTAATTAATCTGGAAGGACAAAGTAACGGAAATCTGCCAGAATACGGAGCAAAAAACAAAAGGGGGGGGTGGTGGCAGAAAGGTACCACGAAAGAAAAGATTGAGAGCCCCATCACAGCGCAGGCAGACCACCTGCAGATTTCTTAAAACACAGATTCTGGGCGGTATCTGGGTGGCTCAGTCATTAGGCGTCTGCGTTTGGCTCAGATCATGATCCCAGGGTCCTGGAATCGAGCCCCGCATCGGACTCCTTGCTCCGCAGGAACCCTGCTTCTCCCTCTCCCATTCCCCATGCTTGTGTTCCCTCTCTCGCTGTATCTCTGTCAAATAAATAAATCCTTTTAAAAATGCAGATTCTGACTCTGGGGTTCTGGGGTGAAGCCTGGGGTTCTGAAATTCTTACTTCTCCCCAGGGGTGCTGCTACGCTGCTGGTCAAAAAGGCTGTACTTGGAAGCCTTGGGGGTCAATTACGCAAGAAGAAGAAGAGGGAGGTAGAAGAGAGAAAATCATTGGAGCCTAACAGAAGAAATTTGGTAGCTGAAAACCTGGTTTCAGGCCATGGAGGATGGATGAGCAAAACCCACTGCTAGACACATCCTTGTAGGATTTCCAAGTTCCAAGGATGAGTGAAAGTCTCAAAGTAATTCAGAGAGGAGAAGCAGATCAGCCACACCCATCATTACCCTGATACCAGAAAGCAAAAGCACACCTTCGAAATTCTGACGGGCGGTGGTGCAACTCTGCCTCAAGTAACATTGCTTTGTCTTAAAGTCGATCTCATCTGATAGGAGTGTAAACGCTTCAGTTCGCTCATGGATGTTGTTCTCATGGTATATCATTTTCCAGTATAACAAAACAAATATGCACCTAACAACAGAGCCCCAAAACACATGAAGCAAAAATTTACAGAAATAGGAGAGCCTGGGTGGCTCAGTCGGTTAGGCATCTGACTCTTGGTTTTGGTTCAGGTCGTGATCTCATGGTCGTGAGGTCGAGTCCCAGGTCGGGCGTCACGCTCAGCGTGGAGTCTGCTTGAGATTCTCCTCCCTCTGCCCCCTCTCCCCACCCCCCACTCATGCTCCCATGCTCTCTCTTCCTCAAATAAATAAATAAGATCTGTTTTTTATTTTTTATTTTTGTTTTTTAAGATTTTATTTAGATAGAGTGAGAGAGAGTACAAACAGGGCAGAAGAGCAGAGGGAGAGGGAGAAGCAGACTCCCTGCCAAGCAGGGAGCCTGATGCGGAGCTCAATCTCAGGACCTTGGGATCATGACCTGAGCCGAAGGCAGACGCCTAACAACTGAGCCACCCAGGCACCCCTAAAATCTGTTTTTAAAACTTACAGAAATGATGAGAGAAATAGATAATTCAAAAATAATATTTAATATCCCACTCTCGATAATGGCTATAACAAGTAGGCAGAATATCAGAAAGGGTTAAGAAGCCTTGAACAATGCTAGGAGCCGATCTGACCTAACTGGCACCTATACAACACTCTACCCAACCACAGCAGGTGATACATTCTCCCCTGTATATGGAACATTCTCCAGCATAAAACACATGCTAGTCCATGAAACAAGCCTATATAGATTTAAAATACCTGAAGTCGTGCAATATATTTTAATCATAATGGAATAAAACTAGAAATAAAAAGAGGAAAGGGGGTTCTGGGTGGCTCGGTTGGTTGGACGTTCAGCTCCTGGTTTTGGCTGGGGTAGTGATCTCATGGGTCATGGGATCAAGCCCTGTGTTGGGCTCTGTGCTAGGCAGGGAGTCTGTTTAAGAGCCTCGCCCTCTGCCTCTCCCCACACACACACTCCCTCTTTCTCTCTCAAATAAATGAATAAATCTTTTTTTTAAGTAGCAAATTAAAAAGAAAAAGAAGAAAGATTTTGGAAATCCATAAATATTTGGGAAATTAAAGCAATACACTTTTAGGTGAACCAGGATTCGACAAAGAAATCACAGGGAAATTAAAAAATACTTTTTTTTTGAAGATTTTATTTATTTGACAGAGAGTGACACAGCGAAAGAGGGAACACAAGCAGGGGGAGTGGGAGAGGGAGAAGCAGGCTCCCCACTGAGCAAGGAGCCCGATGTGGGGCTCGATCCCAGGACCTGGGATCATGACCTGAGCTGAAGGCAGACACTTAACCAACTGAGCCACCCAGGCATCCCAAAAATGATATCTTTAAAAAAAAATTGGAAAAAAAGTAATAGAAGAGGGGACATCACTACTGACCTTACAGAAATCAAAAGGATCATAAGGGAATATTATGAACAACTTTATGTCAATAAATGAAACAGTTTAAATGAAATGGACAAATTCTTAAAAAGATACAAATTCCCAAAACTGATGCAAGAAGAAACAGAAAATATGAATATGCCTGTAAGGAAACTGGAATAGTGACTTGAAGACCTTCCTCCGTTCTCCATGCCCTCATCCCCCCAGAAAGCCCAGGCTTTTACTGGTGAATTCTACCCAACATTTAAAGAAGAATTAACACCAATTCTTCACGAACTCTTCCAGAAAATAAAAAGGAGGACACACTCCCCAATTCATTCTACGAGGCCAGCATTAACCGGATACCAAAACCAGACAGAGGCATCACAAGAAACTACAGACCAATGTCTCCTACTAATATAAATGCAAAAATTCTCTACAAAACATTGGCAAGCAATTCAGCAACATATAAAAAGGGTTGTATATCGTGACCAAGTAGGATTTATTCCAGGAATACAAGGTTGGTTTAACATCCAAAAATCAATGTTACACACCATATTAATACAACAAAGCACAAAAACTACCCGATCATCTCAATATATGCAGAAAAAGCATTTGATAAAACCCAACACCCAGGGCGCCTGGGTGGCTCAGTCATTAAGTGTCTGTCTTCGGCTCAGGTCTTGGTCCCAGGGTCCTGGGATCAAGCCCCACATCAGGCTCCCTGCTCGACGGGAAGCCTGCTTCTTCCTCTCCCACTCCCTCTGCTTGTGTTCCCTCTCTCACTGTCTCTCTCTCTGTCAAATAAATAAATAAAATCTTAAAAAAAATTTTAAAAACCCCAACACCCATTCATAATAAGTATTCTCAAAAATTAGGGAGAGAAGAGCACTTCCTCCCCCTGCCAAATCCTACAGCTAACATTGCACTTAATGGTGAAAGATCAAATGCTTCCCCTAGAAAACTGGGAACAGGCAAGGAGCTTCTGTTTAGTTTACTCCGGCAAGAAAAGAAATGAAAGACATCCAGACTGGAAAGGAAGAAGGAAAACAGTCTGCTAATAGACAGCATGACCCTGTAGAAAATGCTAAGGACAACAGCAAAACCTGCTGAATGAATGAACAAGTTTGGAAAGATCCATACTCAAAAGTCAATTTTATTTCTACATATTAGTAATGAAGTAGGCCAGAAATAAAATTAAGAAAACAATTCCATTCATAATTGCATCAAAGAGAATAAAATATTTAGGAGTCAATTTAACAAAATAACTGCAAGACCAGTGCATTAAAATCTACGAAGCTTTCCCCAGAGTAAAGACGGTCTGAATAAATTGACCCAAAGACTCAATATTGTGAAGCTAGCAGTTTTCCAAAAATTAATCTCCAAATTTAGTGCGATCTCTATCAGACCTTAGCAGAAACTGACACGTTGATCTTAAAATCTATATGTGAATACAAAGGACCCAGAACAACCAAAACAAACTTTGAAAAGAATGAAGTTAGAAGCCTCACACTAGTTGATTTCAAAACTTGGTGCAAAGCTTTGTAATCAAGACAGTGTGGTCCTGGCATGAACACATAGATCAACGCACCAGAATTGAGGTTCTAGAAATAACCTTTTCACTCAGGCCAGTTGATTTTTTTTCTCTCTTTCTTTCTTTCTTTCTTTCTTTCTTTCTTTCTTTCTTTCTTTCTTTCTTTCTTTCTTTCTTTCTTTCTTTCTTTTTCTTTCTTTCTTTCTTTCTTTCTTTCTTTCTTTCTTTCTTTCTTTCTTTCTTTCTTTCTTTCTTTCTTTCTTTCTTTCAACATTTATTTATTTGAGAGAGAGAGAGAGCATGCGCGTGAGAGGCAGGAGAGGACAGAGGGAGAGAGAGAGAGAGTCTCGAGCAGACTCCTGCTGAGTGTGGAGCCCACTGCAGGGCTGAGATCAGACCCGAGCTGAAACCAAGAGCCAGATGCTCAACGGACTGAGCCACCCAGGTGGCCCAGGCCAACTGATGTTCTAAAGGTAGAGAGGCACTTCAATGGGAAAGTAGCATTTTTTTCAATAAATGGTGCGGGGCCAATCGGAGATTCACATACAGATGTATAAATTTAGATTTTGCCTCGTACCATACAAAAAAAATTTAACTAAAAATGTATCATAGACCTAAATGTAAGAGCTAAGCCTTTGATAATTGGACTTCATCAAAACTTTTTTAAGACCTTATTTATTCATTTGAGAGAGAGAGAGAGAGAGCATGAGCAGGGAGAGGGGCAGAGGGAGAAGCAGACTCCCTGCTGAGCGGGGAACCTGATGTGGGACTCGATCCCAGGACCCCAGGATCATGACCTCAGTTGAAGGCAGACGCTTAGTGGACTGAGCCACCCAGGCGCCGCTGGACTTCATCAAAACTTTTAAAACTCCTGTACTTTGGAGACAATGCTAAGAAAATGAAAAGACAAGAGGCTTGGAGAAAATATTTACAAGACATGTATCAATACAAGACTTTTATCCAGAATGTATGAAGAGCCCCTACAGCTCAATACTAAGAAGACAATTAACCCAATTCAAATGGGCAACAGACCTGAATAGACACTTTTCCAAAGAAAACATGTGTAAGGCCAGCAAGCATGTGAAAAGACTCACCATCATGAGACACCAGGGAGATCTAATCAGAACCACGGTGAGAAACATTTACATTTATTAGAACACTCACCCCACATAGAAAACAATCTAGAACACACAATTTCCACTAGTCTGTATAGAACATTCACCAAGAAAAACCGTATTATGGACCAGAAAACAAGTCTCAGTGTGTGTTCTCTGACCAGACTGAAATTACAGCAAAAATCGTTGGCAGAAATATATCCGGAAAATATCCAAATATTTGAAAGTTAAATAACAGACTCTCACATAACCAATAAATCAAAGAAGAAATCATGAGGGAAATTAGAATGGAAAAATACGTCCAACTGAATGAAAATAAAAACAGCCTATCAAAATTTGCAGGATCTATAGCAGTGCTTATTGGAAACTTTATAAAAATATTAAAATCTTGATTCCTACTTCAGAAGACCTATGGACCTGCCCCCTTCCATTCTCGTCAGCAGTACCACACATGGACAAAAACCTGAGAGTGATTCGTGCCCCCCCCCCGCCTCCTCATTCCATGTCCGTCCCCTGGAGGCTCTCGCCCGCACATGGGTGATCCCGTAACGTACTGGTTGGTCACTTGGTTCCCCACATAGCAGCCAGGTGATCCTTTCTGAAAAGGAAATTGAATTGTGTTACTCCTCTGATCTAATCTCTCCAATGGCTTCTCATCTCACTTAAAACAAGGCTGAAGCCTTCCTCATGACCTCCTTGGTCCCCCAGGATCTGGCCGATCACCTCTCTGGCTTCCCCCTATCTGTCCTCCCCTCACTCACTCTGCTCCATGCCACATTTCCACCCCAGGGCCTTTGCATTTGCCATTCCCTGTCCCAGGAACATTCTTTCCTCAGATATTTGCCTGGCCTGCTTTCTCATTTCTTCTCAGACATCTTTTAGGGGAGGAATACCCTAAAATAAAAACCTGTATTGACTAGTTAGTCATCCGTTGCTGCATAACGAATTACCCCAAAACTCGGCATTTAAACGACAATAAACATTCATTGTCCCTCACAGTTTCTGTGGTCAGGAATTCTCGAGCAGCTTGATAGGGTGGTTCTGGCTCAAGGTCTCCCATGATGTGACAGTCAAGATGTTAGCCAGGACTGTGGTCATCTGAAGGCTCAGCTGAGGCTGGAGGGCCTCTGGAGTCTCAGAGTTGGTGCTGGCTGTGGGCAGGAGGCTCCTGACATGGGGTTACTCTCCACACTGGCATCTCCCAGGACTGGTGAATGTCCTCAGAGCATGGCAGTCGGCGGGCTTGCCCCAGAGAAGATGGCCCGAGACAGACAGTGCCAGATGGAAGCTGTCCTTTCTAAACCTCACCTCGGACATCACACACCATCACTTCTGCCACATTCCATTCAGTAGAAAATTCGCCAAGTCCAGTCCATATTCAAGGGGAGAGGCATTGGGCCCCCCTTGAAGGGATGCATATCAAAGAGATCACAGGCATGTGAAAACCAGCACATGGCGCCATCACACTCTACCTCCTACTCTGATTTCTCTTCCTTTGGAGTATGTAGTGCTGCACTACATGGCCTAAGGTACTTGTCTAAGTCTCCCACTGCTGTACCCCTAGCACTTGGAGCGGCACCCAGAACATAGCAGGTGCTCAGCAAATGTCTGAGTGAACTAAAGCTCAGTCTTGTCCACAGTGGGGTCCACAGTCATCCCTAGGGGACTTTGTGATGTTGGGAAGATGGCCTTAGGGGAAAGTGGGACTTGGCAAATCCGAGAGGGTGGGAGCAGGGACAGGAGGGATCTTGTGGTGCTGGAGGCAGGCAGTAGAACCAGGTGGACCAAGGTGTGCAAGGGGAAATCTGCAAGAGAGCAAGCTAGCATCATTGTGAAGCATGGCTCTGTGAGAGTCCTCAGGCTTCCCCAGATCAGGGGATGGAGAGCCTCATTCCATTCAGAGTCCATGTCTGACAGCCAGCCCCATTTCCCCAGTCCTAATTTGGAGGCAGGCCTTCACAGCAGAACACCAGATGCAAGCGCGTCCTCTGCACCCTAAGCTGGCCATGGGCAAGGCATCTGCAAAGCTTCTGCACTCTCCTCCCTTGCTGTCAGCTTCCTCCTCTCCAACTGGTTTCCTCTTGGCAGAATGTGTCCACAAGTGGCTCTTGAAGCCCCAGTTCACCTGGGGTTCACCTCCAGAGAGGATGTAGAAATGGGTTCTTGGCCCAGTTTCTGACCCAGCCAAAATCCCAGGGAAGAACCCTGAGTGGTCTGCTTGGGTTTTGTGACCACCCCTTGGCCAGTCTGCCAATTGACTGAGGCTTAGGAGGGCTGTGCCTGGGACTGACAGCCCCTTCTGGAGCATGGTTGAGGGGGGAGCAGCTCCCTCCCCAGGAGTACCTCCCCAGGGGGAGGCCTGGGGCAGACCCCGGACTCCCTCTCCACCCAGGCCAGTGGCACCACCCCAGGCCCCTGAGGCCTCCCTACAGAATTTGGCTGAAGAGGATTCAGAGGGGTTCAAGTCCAGGCAGGTTCATCTGTCTCATCAGGGCAAAGCAAGACCTGGGCCCTCTGTGGCTGCACCCCTCCCTCCTTGATGGGAGAAGCCCACAAAGTAAAATGGAGGGGAGAGCCCAGGAGGGGACTCAGCCATAGGAGGGGGCTGAGGTCTGGTGGGCGGTCACAGCTTCCACCCCAGCCCTGAATGTTTGGAACCTGTGCCAGACACTTGAGACAAAAGCATGAGCACCAGCAGCCTGGGGGAGGTGGCGGTATGCTGCAAACTCACAGTCCATAGGGAAAAATAAGCACTGATTTGCAGGGTTTGATGATTTCCCTGGTGTAACTGCTTCCACCATAGCCAGTTTCAAGCTCCCAGCTGCGTGAAAACTAGCTCACAGATATCTGAATATTTAGAAACTGCCTCTCCAGGGCTAGCCGGAGCTGCTCCAACACCCAACTGGCAGGTGGGGGTAGATGGGAGGGGCCTGGCTGTCTGGCTGCAGTCCCCTGATGAATTCTTTTGTCCCTGAGGTGTTCTGGAGCTGTCTGGGCCACACCAGAGCTGGCAGCCTGCCCTCATGCACCCACACAGCCTCCAAGCTCTGACCTGCCACAGGCCACAGGCCACAGACCCTGTGGAGGTGGGGCTGGCTCTGGGCTCCCAAACGCCCCCCAATATATCCTTCTGTGAGCCCACAGGGAGTAAGCGTGTCTAGGACTGATGTTCCTTCCACTGTGGATCTCGATCCTGGAGCAGAGAGAGGAGTGGGCCTGCAGCAAGCCACCAGTAGGTTAGCCCCCCAGCAATGATTCCTTCGCATTGAGAGAGAAGGGGTCGAGAAAGGGAGCATGCCAAGAGCTGAGACCCTGCCTCTCAGAACCAGGGATATCCCTTGGTGTCTGTGTTTGGCTCTGGGGGGTGGGGCGGGAGGTCAGCCTAGTGGTGAGAACTGCAGGGATACAGGGAGAGTGGGATCCGGAGGGAAAGGGAGGGGCTTCTCCCCTCTCTGCTGCTCAGAACATCACTTAGGTGTGGCGACGGCCCTGCTTTATCCCTACTGGGGGCTTTTGCAGTTGGGTTTGCAGAATCCTCAGTTGCTATTGGAAACAATGATGTCACTGGCAGGGGGCGGAGCTTCAGCCATCCTTTGAGTTAGGGAAGTGAAGCCCTCTCCAGGGGTGTGGGGACAAGGGAGGCTCTGGAAAGGGGCAGGAGGGGTGGGGGCTGGGAGTGAATTAGGGGAGGAAGAGCAGGGGAAGAGTAGAAGCAGGGGATATTGGATGTCTACCCTGGCACACACCTCACCAGAGCAAGTGCTTTCTGATGTCTAACCTTGGTCCCATCCGCTACAAACACAACTCCCTCTGGCCTTGGCTTCTGCATAACTGATTTGGGTCCAGACCCCAGACTCCGCTGGAAGACCCAGCTCAACATGGGGGCAGCCGCTGTCACCCTTTCTATTCTTCTCAACCCTCTGGGGGGAGTCCAAGTCACATGGCCAGGCAGATGGGATCTCTCCCCCCTTTTTGAGCCTTTTGGAGAGGGGAGTCCCGCTGTCCCTCCCCTAGAGGCATGGCTTAGGGCCTCTCCACACCCCTGGGTCTCCAGCCAGCAGAGTCAGGCCCCGAAATATCGTTGACTAGGGGTGAGGACTCGTGCGCGCGCGCGCGTGCCCCCACACACGCACACACTGCCAGGACACATTTGGTCATGTTAAAGACACGCAAGGCTGCCGCAGGGACACGAACCCCTCTAACCTCTCTAAACTCATCTCCCTGCAGGTCGCTGTCGCAGCGACCCCTCCAAACACACCCGCGCGTACACGCACACTCGCGCACAGCCTCCCCCCCACCCCTCGTGTGCTCTGATAAATGCTCGCACCAACGCAGGCGCACACTCTGGCGCGGGAGGCGCCGCTCCGTGTTGGGAAGCGGGGGCGGCGGGAGGGGCAGGAGACGCTGGCCCCACTCGCGGCTCCGTAGCTGCCGCGGTCGCCGCAGCGTCGGGACCAGGACCAGCGAAGCCCGCGGAGGAGCCGCGGCTGCGACGAGCTCTCGGCGGCGCCGGGCGCCTGGAGCAGCGCCGGGACCCGCTTCAGCACCGCGGACAGCGCCAGCCGCTCCCGCGGCCGTGGGACCCCCGCGTGCCCGGCACAGCGCCCGCCCACCGAGGGCTCGGGTGCCCTCTTCCCTCCCGCAGACGTCCGGGGACTACGGCTCCGGGGGAAGACGTGGCGCCCCCAGCCCGCGGGATCGGGCGCGCGCAGGACGGCCGGGACACCCCGCTGGGGATGCGCCGAGGGCCCCGTATTCGCGCTGCCCAGAGCTAGGGCTCTGCCCGGAGCCCATGAGCACCATGCGCCTGCTGACACTCGCCCTGCTTTTCTCCTGCTCCTTTGCCCGCGCTGCCTGCGACCCCAAGATCGTCAACATCGGAGCTGTGCTGAGCACGAGGAAGCACGAGCAGATGTTCCGTGAGGCCGTGAACCAGGCCAACAAGCGGCATGGCTCCTGGAAGATCCAACTCAATGCCACCTCCGTCACCCACAAACCCAACGCCATCCAGATGGCCCTGTCGGTGTGCGAGGACCTCATCTCCAGCCAGGTGCCCACCACCCCCCACCAGGGCTCCCGCAGCGCAGCTCTTACCCCTCCCCCCACGCCTCCCCACCATCCCCCCTCCTCTACCCTCCATCCCTCCTACTGTCCCAGTTTCATCCCACCCTTTCCTAGCCCTCTTGAGAGAGGACCCCTAAGCGAGCTGGCTCATGTTGGAAAGGGCTGGTCTCACTAGCAGCCAAACACCAGTTCCCCATCTTGCCGCGTCTTGCTCCCCGCCCCCCCACTGATCACCTGCCACCATGGTCAGTCCTCACAAGGTTCCAGGGCTCCAGATCCTGACCCATGTGTGCAGACGTGTGGCAAGCATTTCATGGTTTGTTTCATCACTGTGTCAGTGAAGGGTGGGTATCCTGGGCTTATGGCAGAAGGGCTCTCCCAGCCCCAAGCATGCACTGTGAGCAGGTCTTTAAACAGGATGGGGCCTGGGGCCATCTTTGTCTCTGCTTCTAGACCTCCTTCCCTTCCTCCCTCCTCTTCCCCCATCCATGGGTTTGTCTGAGATGGGAAATGGCCCAGGTGTTGAAGCAGAGTGTTCTGGAGGGTGGGAGCAGGGACTGTGCATGTGGGAGGTGTCCGGGCACACAGCGCGGGAGCCGCTGACTGCCAGCGCTGCGGGGGAGGACATGACTCCTAGGATTTTGCCCGTCAGAGCTGTCCGCCCCTGTGCCGTGCTGCCTGCTGAATTCCAATGAATCCACGGGATCACTGCAATGCAGCCCTTTATGTAAGAGTCGGGACCGACACTGGGCCAAATGATGCTTATCCTTGCTCACCTGCCAGACACAGCACATCTGTGGACATCGGTGGACAGGCACACTCACACATGCACATCTGTATTTATGCACAGAGATGCCTAGACTTACATTAGCACACACTCATGCACACCAGCATTACACAATCGATTGCACATGCTCACTCACACACATCTGCCCAACACGCATGCACACCCATGGACACACATGCTCATGGGCCACACAGTGCTTGGCACACCCAGGTGCACATGCAAACAGGGGCTCAATCATGCACACACATGCACATACAC
This sequence comes from Eumetopias jubatus, assembly GCF_037043125.1. Taxonomy (NCBI): domain Eukaryota; kingdom Metazoa; phylum Chordata; class Mammalia; order Carnivora; family Otariidae; genus Eumetopias; species Eumetopias jubatus. The sequence goes on from NW_028274821.1 coordinate 94,445,643, forward strand.
ATAAGGACATGTTGGGGCATACATTTATACACATGCATATTCCAGCACACACTTGTGAACACCTGTATGATCAGACACTCACGCAGACACAGACTGGGCACTTTTGGTTGCGGACTGGAGGTGAGGGCCTGGGAAGGGATAGCCAGTCCAAACAGCTCCAACTGCAGAGGCTGGGGCTGAGCTTTGCTCAGAAATCTCCCCCTCCCCACCTCACAAGCCACCTCCATGCTCCCAGCCCCAAGCACGAGAGATAGGACTGGGTGAAGTCTTCGTGGCCAGCAGCTTAGGTCACGTGTCCCATCTGGGATGAGGGAGAGACGTGAAGAAGCGGAGTTAGAGAGTCCGGGTAGGGCCCTTTCTGGGGGCCCCTCCTCCCACTCACAGTTACGCCATCTGTGAGCATTGTTCCCTCAGAGAACAGCCAGTGCCAGGAGCAACAGTGACAGTGACAGCAGCAGCTGCCCCTCGCGGGGCACACCTTATGGGTGAGGGCTGTGCTAGCTTGGCAGCCGTTGCCCCACGTGTGGGGCCGGAGCATGCCACCCCCCCCACCCCATGGGCAGGAAGAGGTGGGCCCTGTGGCTCACAGACTCTGGGAGGCGGAGTTGGGACAGACCCAGGCCCTTCTAATGGGAGGGTGGCAGGGAGGTGCCAAGCCATCTGCTCCCCGCCACCACTCTTCCCCTGCCCTGGAGCACTGAGCCACTGGCTTCAGACCTGCCTGCAGGGGCCGTGGTCCAGGCAGGAAGGCTAGGCTGCCCACCCCTCCCCAGCACTCTCCTTTCTTGAGGATGTGGTCAGCGCTCAAAGTCAGGACTAAGTCTGGTTCAAATTAGGCTGAGCTCAGCCGGCCCCTGGAAGACACCTGCAGGATTGAGGGCGCCCGTGACTCCTTGCCTGGCTTCTCCCAACAAAGCTCCATCTGCAGTATTAGATGCAGACCTTTTGGAGCAGCTCGTGGTTTCTGGAGCACTGGCCTCCGTGCCCAGGCGGAGGGACAGTGGGTGTGCTCGTCAGCATGACGCGGGACCAGCCACTCTCACCAGCCCATGCTGGGGGCGATGTGTACCTCCTGGGACATCCCGAGGACAGTCTCTGCCTTCCCTTTCAGGGTCTCAATACACATCCCAGGACAGTTCCTCCAGTGTGAGGGATGAAGGGAGGCCCCAGGCAGGGAAAAGTGCGGGGAGGGGTCTGTCATCTCCCTGTGTGTCCTGTCTGCCCCCTGGAGTCTTGCTCTGCTTCTGACTCACTCACCCCTTCAATTGTAGACTCTGAGGGTGGTTCTAGGGTCTTGTCCCCTTGCCTGGGGGTGTGTACCCCTTGGGCTGCATGTGTGCACAAATGGTGCCCCTGGATGTCCCCACCCCTGGCCTGCTGAGTTCAGCCTCCACTGCTTCGGGGCAGCCAGCTCCAGTGCAGTGCCCGCCCCACCCTCACCCCCCACTCGAGCTGACCCTGTGCCCTGTGTCCACAGGTCTACGCCATCCTAGTTAGCCACCCACCTACCCCCAACGACCACTTCACTCCCACCCCCGTCTCCTACACAGCCGGCTTCTACCGCATCCCCGTCCTGGGGCTGACCACCCGTATGTCCATCTATTCAGACAAGGTAAGCCTGACCACTCCGTGGGGACCCAGCTGGCTCTGTTCCTGTGTTCAGACCCAGTGGCTGAGTCCGGCAGCCCAGGGCCACTGGCAGCTGCCCTGGGGTGAGGGAGGAGGGCGGAGGCACAGAGGTGCTCAGACCATGGGCTCTGGGCTCAAGGAGCAGCAGGGTGAGACGTGAGCTCATGCATTCATGCACGTTCACACACTCATACCCATACACAGAGCCTCAGACACACACAGACTCACTGACACACACGCACATACACACCGATACACATTCTCCTAGCAGGCAAACTCAGACTCACACAGGTTCACAGATACAAATAAACCCATACATTCACACCAAGTTCACGTGCACACACAAACATATCCCCATGAACAAACACTCAGGTGCTCTTACACACATTCACACATGCACACTCACACCATACACACTCTTACACTCACACACACCAAGGTGTTCACCCTCCCACACACTCATGCTCCATCACACACACACTCACAGGCACACTCGTGCACTTATACTCATGCCCACACACACACATACACTTACTCTGGCAAGCGACAGGCACCAATAACAAGCCCTCGGAAGCAGCAGAAGTTCCCGTGGGCCGGGAGAAAGGACAGACAGGTGGATTTTGGAGAGCTGGAGGGGGCGCTGCCAGGGGAGGAAAAGCCTGGAAGGGGTGCACCAGGCAGCCATGAGGTTGTGGGCCCCAGCCTTTCCCGCTGTAGGGCACAGGTGAAAAAGATGTCCCCGTATGTGCAGGGTAATGGAGGAGGCAGCTCATGGCAGGAGAGGCTAGACTGGGGTCTGCAGGTCCTGGGGCTGCAAGCACCAACACTCAGCAGCATATAGGACCCTTGTGGCCCCCGGGTGGGGAATGAGGGTCTGGCTGGAGCCATGCAATCCTGGAGCAGCAGCTGGAGGAGCCAAGAGGTCACTGAGCTGGTATCCCAAAGAGGTGGGGAACTCGTTCTAGGACACACAGCTCTCCCACAGCGTCTGCCCATGATCCTGGGAGGACTCATCAGCTGGGGAAGCCAAGAACCACCAGGAGGCTGGGAGGGCCCCACAGCCTGCTCCACGTCTTCCTCCAGACCTTGGGCTACCTGCAGACAGATCAGGAGGGGCCAGAGGAGGGGCCGTGTGCTGGGGGCTTCCCAGTCTCCCATCCCCTCCAGGTCCATCTTGCCGGGAGTCCACAGTTCTAGATAAAGCTGCCTAAGGCATGGAGGTCATCCCAGCCAGGGCCAGGGGGCCTGGGGAGGTCAGGGATGGGTCTGCCCAGAGGCGAGGGGAAACTGAGGCCAGTGCCAAAGTTTGTCCAGGAAGCCCCCAAGGGAGGAAGCCAGTTGGAGGCTGGAGCGGCAGCTCCTTCCTGAGGCTCTGGAAGCCCCAGCATATAGCTGAGGCACCCAGACTGTTCAGATGCACTTAGCCCTCAGCTGCAGAGAAGTGGGGGACCCTTTCCTGTGCCCTCCAACCTCCTTAGCTGTCTGGCACCCGTCCCCTCGTAAGCAAAAGGAAGGAAAGCAGCTGGGAGGAGGCGCCCTCTCCCAGGGCAGAACCCCAGCCCAGATTCAGATTGTGGCCCAACTCCCTGGTCCAGCATGAGGACCAAACCTCACAACTCCGCCCTGGCCCCACTCAGGGTCCCAATCCATGGCCAATCTGTGCCCAACACACAGACCGGGAAGGCCTGGGTCAGAGCCAGTCCGAGACCCCAACTACAACCCCCTTGCAGCCATGCTGACAAGTGGATGAGGGCCAGAGGCAAAGGGGCATTCTTGCGCTCAGGTTCCAAGGCACTGCCCCCAGGCCACAAAGAGGGAGCAGGTGGAGAAATGATGTGGACATCTCAGAGCACCACAAGATCAGCATGGGACTAGCATTCCCTGGGCAGACATGGAGGGGCGAGACTGCAGAGGGCAGAGCCTGCTGTGCGCTCCTGCCCTGTCCTGCCCTGTCCTGCCCCATCCTGGCAGTTGCATGTACACACAGAGAAGGAAGGCAGGGTCAGCAAGCAGCAACCTCTGGACTTGAAGACAAGGTTTTGGCCCCAAATAAAGACTTCTGGCAAACACTACGGTTGTGTGAATTTGGGAAGGAGCCCTGCGAAGCCCCACTGCGGATAGTTGAGAGGCTGTGCCCGGACAGCAGCCAGGGAGCCGGGGAGCTCATGTCAGGGACACTTCCGACAGTTCCAGAGACCTGGGCAGACACCGAGCGCTGTTTCTCAGATTGGACGGCGTGGGGGGCAGTAGGGGCAGTGGGGTCCCTGGCTCTGGCAGGTGGCCCCCAGCGGTCTGAGGGTAGAGCTAGGAGGAAGCAGGGTCCCGGGCTGAGGGGTCTGCTGGCGTCTGCAGCGGGAGGAGGGCAGCGTGGGGGAAGCGCCCCCATTCCCCCGCCGGCCCCTCAGCCTCCCTGTGTTCCCGCAGAGCATACACCTGAGCTTCCTTCGCACGGTGCCGCCCTACTCCCACCAGTCCAGTGTGTGGTTCGAGATGATGCGCGTCTACAGCTGGAACCACATCATCCTCCTGGTCAGCGACGACCACGAGGGCAGGGCCGCGCAGAAGCGCCTGGAGACGCTGCTGGAGGAGCGCGAGTCCAAGGTGAGGCCCGGGCCGCGGGCGGGAGGAGCCGAGGAGGAGCCGAGGAGCCGAGGAGCCGGAGGAGCCGGCGCGCTGCCTGCGCTGTGTCTGTGGCCCGTGTGTGAACACCCTTTCTTTCCATCGTGCATGGTCAGCACCACTACGTCTGGCGAGCGCCCGCCCCAGCCTGTTCTCGGCTCATTTCACTCGCTTTGCCATTAGTCGAAATCTCCTTCGTGTCAGTCCCTGCGGGGCGAGGGCAGGACCACCTGGAGCTCCGCAAACACCCCACCCCGCCCAGCGCAGCACCCTCCTCCTCACGGGGCTGCAAGGCCCGGCCCCGCCCCTTGCAGTTGCGCCCCCGTCCCCCGCAGCGCCCCCAACCCCAGAAGGCGGAGGCCCCAGCCAGACCCGGCGCGGCCCTCCCCTCCTCCCGCCCCCAACCCTCCCCACAGCGGCCCCAGAGCCCCAGCGACCGTGCGTCGTGCCCCTCCCCCAAAGGACCCGGTACCCTCCCTCCCTGCATTGCACGACCTCACCTCCCCTGCCGCCCTCCCCCTCTCAGCTGCCCATTGTCCTACCCGAAGCTCATCCACAGACAGCTGCCACCCCCTCTCCTCTGCCTGGGCTCTGCCCCCTGCAGGCCTCCCGCTCCCCCAAGCTAGCCCGGAGGCTGTCCCCTCCTCACCTCACTCCCACCGTGGGGCTGGGCTCTGGGTTCCTCCAAGAGACCAGTTACCCTCCTGGCTCTAGACACACTGACCAACAGCCCCAGCCTGGCCCCCACTCTGTGGGGCCGCAGAGAGGGCAGAGTGGCCATTTCTGGGGGTCCAGGTGACCCCCACCCCCTTCCTTGCCCGCCCCCACTGCCAGCTTGAGGAAGCCCAGGGTCCCGCCTTCACCCAGCCCAGAGCCCTGAGAGCTCAAGCCCTGTGCCATGGCCCCTCAGTTAGGATGGAGGCCGAGGCGCAGAGTTGGGGGGGAGGCCTAGGCTGGGGCGGGCCCGGGGAGGCCAGACCAAGGGGGTGGTGGGAAGCATGTTCTGTCTGTGAAGTCAGAGCTGGCTTCAACCAACTTAGTGCCAACCCCAGGCCCCTCACAGGCCCCTGCAGGGAGTAGAGGGCACCGGCTGGGGTGGGTGAAGCCAGAGGGCAGACCCAGAGGTTCCTGGGGGGGGGGCCCTGCTGTGGGAGATTGGCTGAGTCTGAGAGGGAGGGCTGACCACCAGCGCCGTGGGCCCCACTCCTCCCAAGACAGCATCCCCCAGCGCCTGGCAGGCTGGTCACCTCCTGGCGGGCCCACCGATGGCTGCACACACTCACACGCTTACTGGCCGTGTCCCTGCACACCCACCCACGTGCGCCCATGCTCACAGGGACATGTGGTCATTCCCAAGACAATCCGCTCACATTTCACATCTCCCACCACAGCCTGAGACCGTACCTGGACACGCACACAGGTCTGTAGCCCACAGACACACTCACCCCACCAACTCACACACACGCCCACACACGTGCCCGCACGCCTTCTCACACACACACACACACGAGTGCGCAGATGGCACTGGCCCTCATTTCTCCACCAAAATCTTGTGTAGACTGACACTTTCACAGAGATGCCCGCAGACGCACACGACCCGTACGCATGCACGCACACACACACACAGAGTCCTATCACACTCGCTCACCAGTGCACGCGTGGGCCGACAGCTGTGCACACACCCATCAGTGAGAACAGGCACCTGGGCCTCTAAGGGAGATAGAGGGGAGGGTGCCAGGAGGGGAGGGACAGAGGGGACACAGGGCATGAGGGAGGGACTGCTCACCCCCATTCAGCACTGCCTGGGGCGGGCTGGGCACCGCTGGGACCACGCAGCAGGTGCATGGCAGGGGTGGGGGAGGCAGGTGGGTCCCCAAAGGGACACAGACAGGGCCGCCCTTTCTCCCAAGTGTGACCTTGTCCAAGAGCACAGCTCCGTGGCTGGGAGCCCCGGTGGCCCCCGTGCCCCCTCGCCCCCAGCACTGCCCTGGCCCCCAGCCCGCTCGGGCCGCGGTGTTTGCGAGCTCCAGGTATGTGCCCGTCTGCAGACGTGCCGAGGAGGTGGTGTGGTTGCTTCAGCGCCGTCATTTTCAACCGTTTATAATCTTCTTCTGTGTCTGCATATTTTCTCTGTGCACATTATTCATCAGAGTAAAAAAAGGAACTATGAAAACCTCGACCAACTGTCCTATGACAACAAGCGCGGACCCAAGGTATATATGCATGGACGTGCACGCCACCCACCGACTAGGGAGCCCTGGCCTCCGGCGCCTCGGCCGCTAGGGCCGCTGTCGGCCCGGCTGTGCTGCGCCGCAGGCCTGAGCCTGGAGGAGAGTGAGGTCGTGAGGCAGGCAGCGGCAGGCAGGAGAGGGCAGGAGCGGGGCCGCGTGGGTGCCCGCGGCCCGCCCATCGCGGCCTCAGCCTTGGCCTGCACCGAGAAGCAGGCACGGCCGGGCCGGCCGCAGGAGGAGCTGCTCTCCGGGAAGTGCATGCGAATCTCTGGGACCCCCAGGGTTTCCTCGCGGAACCCAGGAGGGAGCCCGCCCGCCCAGCTGCCCGCCTGCCCCTGTCGGTCCAGCCACTCCTGCAGGGGCCTGCAGGGTCAGGCCTGAGAGGATCTCCCATGGTTTTGGAAAAGTCGGCCCTATTTCTGCGCCCGGTTGCATTCCAAAACTCTTTTCTGTTTCCTGTCCGCTGCACGCATCCTTCTGAGTCTCGGCCCACTTCAGCTTGCATGCTCAGTGCAAAAGTGAGGACAGGAGAGAGATGGAGCGAGCACAGGAGAGCGAGCAGGCTGAAGAAAGGACAGCAGGCGAGGCCAGGCCAGGCCAGGCAGGAGCCAGGCAAGCAGGTGCACAGTGCAGGTGGCAGGTGCAGGCCGTGGCGGCCCTAGCTAAGCTGCCTCTGGGCTCTTAGCAGCTGCAGCCCGACTCTCGCCCCTGAGGCGCTATGCCCCTGCCCCAGCCATCTGCTAACACTCCCGCTCACACCGCAGGCTGAGAAGGTGCTGCAGTTCGACCCGGGGACCAAGAATGTGACGGCCCTGCTGATGGAGGCGCGGGAGCTGGAGGCCCGGGTCATCATCCTCTCTGCCAGGTGAGGCTGGGCTAGACCCCTCCCCCTACTTCGCCCAGGCCTGCACCTGGGCCAGGGGCACTGTGGGGCTGACGCTGAGTTTCAGCTTCCAAAATGCCATGTCGAGGAGCGCCCCCCACCCCCGCCACGTACACCTGGAGACCTGGCCAATGCAATACCTTCTACCTGTCCATCCTTCCTCCTTCTAGTCACCTGTGGCTGCTTGCTCTGAGATGGGAGATGGAGAAGTCCCTGCCCTCAGGAAGGCAAACATGGCCCAAAGGCAGAGATGTGACCCAGGACTCTGGGAGCCGGGCTCAGGGGCAAAGCCCAGGGAAGGGACATGTGGGTGTGCAGGTGAGCCCAGGGGAGAAAGCCACAGCGAAGAGAGAGGCAGAGTCCTAGGACGGCAGGATTGGAGCAGCTGGAGTGGACAGCAGGAGAAAGGAACCAGTTAGGGACCTGTGGAAACCAAGCTGCAGCCAGCCAGCGCCTGACCCCCACCTTGACCTTGGAAATGAGACCTCAGCAAAAGCCTCCCTTTCCGTAAATGGCTAAGTTCCCCTGGGAAGGGAAAGTCCAGGCCCCTGGACTAGGAAAAGGAAGAGCCCCATTCCATGGAATAGCCAGGAGGGCCCACATGGACACACTCCAGTCTGCCCGTTCCTAGAAGTGCCACTGGGCTCCAACAGAGTGGAGAAAGACAACAGGGGTCACCCTGCCCAGAGGAGCGTTCCCCAAATGCTGCCGTCCAGCTGACCACAAAGAGGAAGCAATACTCTGAGTTGCAGGGCAGGTGTCCGTTTGGACATTCCGTCAACAAACCCCTGACACAGACCCCGGTGCCCCACTTCCCAGTGCTGGGGAGGGTGGGGCCAACCAAGCCTCCTTGGGCTGGAAGACAGGGAGCCCCTCGCTTACCAGAGCCAGGAGCTCATCCCCTTCTGCCCCTGTTTTACAGTGGCTAACCCGGGCTCACGCCAACCACTGACCCTGGGCACTGTGGGGAGGGCTCCAGGAGAAAGGTTTAAGGACAGGTGCAGGCAAGGCCAGGGGTTGCCCCGTCCCTCCCAGGGCAAGCCCTGCCCAGAACAAGCCCCATGGGAAAAGCCCCACCAGATCCTTCCATTTGATTTCCCAATTTGTTTGTACTCCCCCTCATTCATCATGGGGCTTGAGAGAGGTTCAGCGCATGTGGTGGGATCAAAGGGTGGGTGGGTGGGTGGACCAGTAGGCAGACAGATGGGCGAACGGACAGTTAGCTAACAACCAGAAGGCCCCTTCAACCAGGACAGAGCAACTCTAGGAACTCATTCTGCCAAAACATAGATGTTCAACTGTTGGGCACCTTAACAAAGGATGAGGTCACATCAAACTAGACCCCCGCAGCCCTCACCTTATCACCAGAGTGGCCACCAGGACCCTGGCTGGAAAGCCACAAGTAAAACCGATCCACAGACTCCCACCATACCCGGGTCCCAGCAGAGGGGTGGGCACTTTCTCCGGTTTCCCTCTGGTCCGTGAGGTCCCACACCACATTCTGAAGCTCCCTGAGCATGGGCTGGGAGGGGCTTGCCCTTCGTTGCCAGCTCCCAGGCTCGAAGACAGGTTTGGCAGGTATGGCTCCAAAACAAAGGTCAGCCCAGGGCAGGCTATGTGGTCACATCTGATAGTTGCACACACACCATGCACACATGGAAACATGCACACTAACTATGTGTGCACCACATGCGAGAATGCACATGAGCACACACCACTGAACACCACATGTACACACGTCATGCACATCACACACACACACACACACGTGTGTGTACACACCCCCAAATAAACCTTGTGCACGTGCCCACAGGCACACAGCATATGCACACCACTCACACACACACACACACTGCATGTGCACACACCATGTACACACCATGCACAACACATGCCAAGTGTGTACACACACGAACACACATTACACACATACTATATAGACACACACACGTGTGCACGCCCACACATGGGTACACACCATATACACGCCACACACCGTGCACACATATATGTACACAAGACGTTCACACACACAGAGGCACAACACAACATACACCACACACCACATGCACGCACCTACCCCCCATGTGCACAGACACTGCCAACAAAGGCAGAGCACTCATCAACCACACAACCACCAGCACCCCCCTTGGACCCACACAAGGCCCCTCCCTGGACCGTTAAGAGCAGAAGGTACCCCTCCCCTCACACCTGGGCTCCTGGGAGCAGAGACGCCCGCGTGGCATGATGACGGGGCTCCCGGCCGCCCCGCACGCCCCGGTTCCCAGGAGCCAGGGAGGCAAGGGGGCGGCACACACAGGTCTTCCTGACCCCGGTACTTCCACCTGACACACGGGTTCCTCCTGCCTGAGGGCCCTTGAGAGCATGTTGGGGACAGGCCTCATGAAGCCAGTCTCAATTTCTGAGCAACTTTCTATGGAGCGTCGAGAGGCCGTGTCTCCAATTTCCTTCTTGCCTTCCGAGATTGTCTTTTCTGGGGCCAGTTACTTCCCTAAAACAGTTGGATGGGCTGATCAGGATTTTGCCTCCAACTTTTTACTGGTCATAACGATTCGCACAGACACAAGCGTGGCGGTGCACTCGGCCCACTCAGCCAGACGTCCCGGAACTGAACCATGTCACGCAGACAGGCTTCTCTGCCAGCCTCACCGGGCAGCCTGTGCCCCTACAGGTGCGGCACTGGCCTTGCCGGGCAGTCCTGGCTGGAGGCTCTGCTTTGGTCACGGGTGAGGTGCTGCCCGGGGCACCTCTCTGTGCGTGGCTTACATCAGGCAGGAGCATGTCGTGTAGAGCAAACATGGAAGGTCTACGTGTCCTCTCTGGCTAACCCTTGAGAAAACTGGGGGCAGGCCCCTTAGGGAGTCTAGAGCCACCTCAGTTTCCAGAGTCAGTCATTGTGAAAATAACCCAACACTCAGACAGTCCGTCCATCCCCTCTGGACCCCGCATTAGCCAAATGCCAGCTGTGGTCTCTGGCCATCTGTGGCCAGGTCCCAGCTGGTAGAGAAGGGAAGGTCAGAGCAGGGGGAGGACCCCCAGAGGCCCCCACAGCCCCACCAGGCCCAGGATCCTTGTCCTGACAAGGGGAGCCCTAGGGGGCCAGGAGCACAGGGGCTCACCTGTAAGGATACCTCGAGAGCTCAGGATCACATGCGCCTCCAAGGCAAGGCCCTGCACTGCATCCTGCCACCGCCCCAGCCCTGGGTGGCAGGACATGCACAGCTGCTGGGCAGCAGCTCTCGGCACTCATCTCTCTCGAGCAGCTCTCGCTGCAAAGCGGAGGGCAGTTCCCAGGCACTGGGTCCCACCAACATCTGACCAACCCGGAGCATCCCCCACCCCTCAACTTGCATGTGTGGATGTGGAGAACCAGAGCGTGTACGGCTTGTCCAGGAGGTCGAAGGGGCATGGGCTCTGGGGTGACTGTCCACACACAGACCCAACTCTGCCAATTACCATTACTTGTGTGCTTTGGGTGCCTTGGTTTCCCCTCCTGCCACAGGGATAGTACTGATGTCCGCTGCATAGGGATACCGTGATAATTAAATACAAGAGTCCGTGTAAAGCGCTCAGAGCAGTGCCTGGCACCTGGTGAGCAAGCGAGCAATCAACAATGATCCCTTACCATCTGGGGCACCCTGACCCTGCTCACCAAGGCAGAGGGCCAGCAAGAGAGACTGGAAGCTCTGGGGGTCTGGGCCCCATTACCCCATCCCTACCCTCCACCACCACCCCCCTCACCTCTGTTGCGGGGCAGGGGCGGTCTCCTGGCCCAGGTGTGGGCTGGCGATGCAGGCTGGTACCGGGCCCTCTGCACCATCACTGGACCCAGGAAGGGCTGGGCCTGTCACCTCGGCAGTGTCCCCAGGCCTCTTTCCAGGCGAGGGTGGGCTGGGGGAGAGGCGGGGACAGGCCCAGACTCCAGAGGAGAACCCGTAGGTCCGGTGGGGAGGGGCTGGAGTCCTGGCTCGTCATCGCCCTCTGCCCCACAGCGAGGACGATGCTGCCACCGTGTACCGCGCAGCCGCGATGCTGAACATGACCGGCTCCGGGTACGTGTGGCTGGTGGGGGAGCGCGAGATCTCAGGCAACGCTCTGCGCTACGCCCCGGATGGTGAGTGCTGGGCCTCTCCGGGTCCCGGTGGGCCGGGGTTCCCCACGGGCTCTAAGCCCACCACACTCGCCCCAGGCATCATCGGACTGCAGCTCATCAATGGCAAGAACGAGTCAGCGCACATCAGCGACGCCGTGGGCGTCGTGGCCCAGGCAGTGCATGAACTCCTGGAGAAGGAGAACATCACCGACCCGCCCCGGGGCTGCGTGGGCAATACCAACATCTGGAAGACGGGGCCGCTCTTCAAGAGGTGGGCGGGCTCGCTTCTAGGGGTGGGCGGAGACTGTCTTCCAGAGGTGGGCGGGGCTCCCTTCTAGGGGTGGGCGGGGACTATCTTCCAGAAGTGGGCGGGGCTTTCTTCTAGAGGTGGGCGGGGACTATCTTCCAGAGGTGGGCGAGGTTTTCTTCTACGGGTGGGCGGGGCCTCTCAGGAGATGGGAGTAGTTCTCTTCAGCAGGTGCAGATACCGTCATCTCCCCGACTTCGCTCCTCTTCCCCCACCTCTCTCCTACCACCACCACCTCCGTTTCCACTGTGCTAATCATCCACCTCATTTCCAACACCGACATTAACGCTTCAAATGTCAGTGAAGTCATGGCTCTCTCCACTGCTCCTGACCCCACCTTTTAACACTGCAGCCAACCCTGAGACCCACCCCACCTACACAGGGTGCCTGACAACCCTTGGGAGGAGGCTCCTGCTGCATTTGGGGACAGGGGGCTTCCAGGGACCCAGCAGATCAGACAAAGGAGACCCCAAGGATGGAAACCAAGCCTGTAGGGAGCCAGGATTGGCCAGATGCCCAAGTGGATGGCCACAAGGGGGCAGGAGATAAGTCACAGCACCCCGGACGCTATACCACTCAGCCCATCACCAGATCCACCCCACCCCACTAAATAGCAAACAGTGAGTAGCATGTGCAGAACAGTTATAGTGCCCACAACAGGGGTACACACGCAACTGCAGATCTATGCAGCACGTGTGCACAGACTCAGAGAGGCGTGTGGCACATACACAGGCGTGCCACAAGCACGTGCATAGGGGTGCATCCACACAAAGATCACGTGTGTCACATATGTGGCCCCGTGTGCACACAAGACAGGACCTCAACCCCACCTCCCCCACTTGCTTGTGAACAGGCTACTGCATCCTACCTGGACTTACTCCTCCTCGTTTGTGAAGCAAGGATGGCTGCTGGGAGGGACTGTCCCAACCCACAGAAAGCCCTCGAATAGGGTCTGGTGCTCAGGAGTTACTGGGCTACCATAGCTGTGTTGTCCATCTGGTGCTGGCAGACCGGCACACTGTCCACCAGATGCCCAGCACGAGGGTCTGACATCTGCTGATCTTTCCTTCTTGGGATTGAGGCAGAAAAAGGGGCTTGGGCTCAAAAGGCCAGGGAGAGGGAGCGTCTCTGATAAGTCTGCCCACAATGCCTTCTCCAGAGTGCTGATGTCTTCCAAGTATGCAGACGGGGTGACAGGCCGCGTGGAGTTCAATGAGGATGGGGATCGGAAGTTTGCTAACTACAGCATCATGAACCTGCAAAACCGGAAGCTGGTGCAAGTGGGCATCTACAACGGCACCCATGTAGGTGGGGGTCATGAGGGGGTGGGGGCTGGGGCCTTAGGGTCCTGGGGCCAAGACCCCTGCGTGGCCACCCTCCATCTCATACTCCCACCCCCAGGTCATCCCCAATGACAGGAAGATCATTTGGCCAGGTGGAGAGACAGAGAAGCCCCGAGGGTACCAGATGTCCACCAGGCTGAAGGTAGGGATCCTGCCCCCCTTTGCCAGCGTCCACACCCCCGATGCTCCTTCCAGCTCCTTGGGCCTGGGGGGCGGGGGACAGTGAGGCCAATGAAAGTGACTGAAGGAAGTGGGGAATGACCGGCACCTGGCTGCTGTAGGCCACACTTGGCACCACAGAGGAAGCAGGGAGAGCAGGTGGAGGGACGAGAGGAAGCTGCTGGCCCCCCATCCCATGGGCTCTCTCCAGTGCCTCTCCTGATCCAACTCCACTTGAGTCTAGAGAAGCCGTGTGGGACAGGACTCTTCCGGGGATGAGCTGATAGGGGACAGAGGGACCACTAGGTAGTTATTCTGGGGGCCTCAGCTGCAGCACTCTCCATCCTGAGTTCTGGTTCTCGAGATGCCACTTCCACACTCATCACCTAACCTCCCCCACCCCCAGTCTTCACAGCCTCCTGCTGTGACTGAGTCACACTGTCCTTTTGGCTCTGTCCCCCACCACCGGGGCATTCCCCATAGCAGGCTGTTCCCTCCTTGGCTCTCTCCCTGGGCCTCTGGGAGCCCCTCCTTTGCTGGCCTTTCCCCTCGAAACTTCCCTTCCTTGCTCCTTTGGGCTCCTCCCTCCTTCACAGTCATCATCGTTCCCAACAAGTAGAGTGGGCTTTTCCAAAGCAGTTCGATACCTTGTATTTAAAAGTCTGAAAGTAGGAGCCCAAACACTGATGGCCAGATGGTCCCATTCAGGCTGCCAGATTGCAGATGGCTTTGTGCAAGGTGTTTTGGTCTCACCGATTTTTTAAAGGCACAAACATATATTGCTTGTATAATAGAAAAACACTTTTTTTAAAAGAAAACATGATGAAAGTTTAAAAAGCAATAAGCTCCTTCAGGTGCTCCCAATCCCCCAGGGGGGGGAAGTCAAAATGCTGCCCTTGCAGCTGAGACTCTGGCCAACCCACCCTGCAGACCCACCCTCCCCAGTGTGCCAGACGGTCCCTCTCAAACTGATCCCTGCCTACTCTGCATGCCCAATTCCAACATCACCTCCTCTGGGGCCCCTCATCAGTATGTTGCACTTGGTTCAGCTCCCCATGTCCCATACGTGTCCTCCTCACCCCCAGCCTCTGGGCCCGTGAAAGACAGGGAGAAGAGAGAACCCCAGCATAAGCCTCAAGGGGGCCTTGGGTTGAGAGGCAAGCTATGGGAGAGAGGACGACGACCACGGAGGAAAGAAGAAGGGAGCAAAGCTAGGTGGTCAAATACGCACTGCTGAGGAGGCTGAGGGCCAGGAGAGGCCAGGTGATCAGATAAGGGTGATCCCTGTGGGTCTCAGGTCCTGTGCAGACTCGGGCTGGATGCCAGACATGCCCCTGTCCTCATGGTAGGCAGTGGGGGGCAGGATGCATGCTCTGCACTGGGACAGGGAGTTTTTCACCACTGAGAAATCAGAGAAGATGCGGGGCCGACTGGACATTCCAGCAGGCTCTGATGGAGGGAGTGATGCATAAGCCAATACCCCAAAGACAAGTGGCCAAGAGGAGGGGACAGTGTTTCAGGAGGCCATGAGCCTTCTGAACGCTGAGTAGTCTGGGGACCCTCTAGGGGTCAACAGGCAGATGTTGCTGAGAGTGGCCAGGGAGATGTGGAGCTGAGCACGGAGGGGCAGCGGCTGGAGGTGGGGGGATGTCAGGGATTTGTAGGGCATCCAGGGGAGTCTGGGGGCTTAGGGTGAGTGGTCCAAGCTGGGTCTTCTCCCTCCCCCTCCCCCGCAGATTGTGACGATCCATCAGGAGCCTTTCGTGTACGTCAAGCCCACGCTGAGCGATGGCACATGCAAGGAGGAGTTCACCGTCAATGGGGACCCGGTCAAGAAAGTGATCTGCACTGGACCCAACGACACGTCGCCAGGCAGCCGTGAGCGCGGGGCTGGGGCGCGGGGCGGGGCGGGGCGGAGGGGCCGGGAGCTCGGCGGTGATGGCCCCTGTCGCGTCTCTAGCTCGCCACACAGTGCCTCAGTGCTGCTACGGCTTCTGCATCGATCTGCTCATCAAGCTGGCGCGCACCATGAACTTCACCTACGAGGTGCACCTGGTGGCTGATGGCAAGTTCGGCACTCAAGAGCGGGTACGCGTGGATTACTGGGTGCCACGAGGGACGGGTCCGGGTGGAAGCAGTCTGGCTAAGGACAAGGCCGGGGTGGGCGGGGCCTGCGGGCCCGGCGGGGGCGGGCGGGCGGGCGGGGCCAACGGACTGGGATGGGGTCTGGAGTGGGTGGGCCCAAGAGCTGAGCTAGGGCAGGAGTCTGTCGCGGGAGTGGGGCTGACATCGTTCGCGCGCCCACCAGCTGTATCGCCCCGCAGGTGAACAACAGCAATAAGAAGGAGTGGAATGGGATGATGGGCGAGCTGCTCAGCGGGCAGGCGGACATGATCGTGGCGCCGCTGACCATCAACAACGAGCGTGCACAGTACATCGAGTTCTCCAAGCCCTTCAAGTACCAGGGCCTGACCATTCTGGTCAAGAAGGTGGGCAGGGCCCAGCGCGGCTGGGGTGGGGTCCTAGGTGAGTTCGGGTGGCGCTGACAACCTGTCCACCTGCAGGAGATCCCCCGTAGCACGCTGGACTCGTTCATGCAGCCCTTCCAGAGCACGCTGTGGCTGCTGGTGGGGTTGTCGGTGCACGTGGTGGCCGTGATGCTGTACCTGCTGGACCGCTTCAGGTGAGCGCGGCCCGGGGGCCGGACACCTCCCTCTGCGGGGGCGGGCGGAGCCGGGCGAGGGGGCGGGGCAGGGCTGCCCCTCCCGCCCTCTCCCGCCCTCTCCCGCCCGCCCTCTGCGCCCCGCAGCCCCTTCGGCCGGTTCAAGGTGAACAGTGAAGAGGAGGAGGAAGACGCGCTGACCCTGTCTTCGGCCATGTGGTTCTCCTGGGGCGTCCTGCTCAACTCGGGTATCGGGGAAGGTGAGGCCGCGCCCGGCCGCATCCCGCTCCGCCCCTTCCCGCCTGCCCGGAGCTTACCGTCCTCTGCCCGCAGGCGCCCCCCGAAGCTTCTCAGCGCGCATCCTGGGCATGGTGTGGGCCGGCTTCGCCATGATCATCGTGGCCTCCTATACCGCCAACCTGGCGGCCTTCCTGGTGCTGGACCGGCCGGAGGAGCGCATCACGGGCATCAACGACCCACGGGTGAGGCCTGGCCGGCTGGGGGAGAGGAGAGTGAGGTCAGCGGAACTCTGCCTGGGGTGGGCCCCGGGAGCAGCAGCGAGCTCTGCCCTCTGACCCTGCAGCTGAGGAATCCCTCCGACAAGTTCATCTACGCGACGGTGAAGCAGAGCTCGGTGGACATCTACTTCCGGCGGCAGGTGGAGCTGAGCACCATGTACCGACACATGGAGAAGCACAACTACGAGAGCGCCGCCGAGGCCATCCAGGCCGTGCGGGACAAGTGAGGGGGAGGGGCGGGCGGGACCGGTGAGGGGGAGGGGCGGGCGGGACAAGTTGTGGGGGGACAGGCAGGGAGGGGCATCCACCCCTACAGGAAAAGTGAGTGTGTCCAGGCTGGATGGGAACCGCGGGATGGAAACAGAGGTAAGGTTTCCAGGTGGGCAGGAGGTGGAGACTGCGAGCAGCCTGGTTGTGCAGGGCGCCTGTGACCCCTGCCCCTGCCCACAGCAAGCTTCACGCCTTCATCTGGGACTCGGCAGTGCTGGAGTTTGAGGCCTCCCAGAAGTGCGACCTAGTGACCACTGGCGAGCTGTTCTTCCGCTCGGGCTTTGGCATTGGCATGCGCAAGGACAGCCCGTGGAAGCAGAATGTCTCCCTGTCCATCCTCAAGTGAGTCTGCCTCACCCGCTGCCTGCTGCCCTTCATCCTTCTCCAAGAGGCTCCCACCAGAGGCCAACCCCTCCCCAGAGCCAGACCCTACCCCTAGGCACACAGACCCCGCCACCCCAACGGGGGCCCCACCCCGGTGCCCCGCCCACTCCAGGATGCTCCCTCCCAGGTCCCATGAGAATGGCTTCATGGAAGATCTGGACAAGACATGGGTGCGGTACCAGGAGTGTGACTCTCGCAGCAACGCCCCTGCTACCCTCACCTTTGAGAACATGGCAGGTAGGCCTCCCCGTTTCCCTCAATGCCCCTGCTAACACTGGTGGGGTCCTCCAAGGGGCCTGCAGACTGGCCAGCCCACAGCTGAGGTGCTGGGTCCTGGCCCACAGGGGTCTTCATGCTGGTGGCTGGGGGCATCGTGGCCGGGATCTTCCTGATCTTCATTGAGATAGCCTACAAGCGACACAAGGACGCTCGCCGGAAGCAGATGCAGCTAGCGTTCGCAGCCGTGAACGTGTGGAGAAAGAACCTGCAGGTAGGACAGGCCAGCCTCCGAGGCCTGGTGCCCATGGCCCGGCCTGGCCCCGGCCCTCCTCCATTCCCGCAGGCCGAAGCACCGGCTCAGGCTCCCAGGAGCCCATGCGGGCAGGACTGGAGCTAAGAGCCCCAACCAGGGGCAGCATTGCTGGGGGGCCACCTGCAGGTGGCTGCCCCCTGCAAAGCCCGCTCCAAGCCTCTGCCTGGCCCCTCTGTCTCCAGAGTCGCCCGCGGCGCCCATTCCATAGGAAGGCAAACTGAGGCAGGGTAAGACAGGGACCCACCTGGGTGTAGCACGTGAGTCCAAGACATATTCTGCCCTCGCCGCCCCATGCCTCTCCTCGGCATCCGCCAGGAACCCCCTTCCCTGCTGCCCTGCTCTGTCCTCTGCTCCATGACTCCACCTTGAATCGGGCCAGCTGGCCCTGCCTGGCACCCCAGGCTGTGTCTGTGGGAACTCGCTGCCAGCAGGAAACAGGCTGCCCACCTGGGATAGGGCAGGCAGTGGGGCCTGTGCAGGCCTGTGGGCTCACGCCCCACGGCCCAGTTCTGGCTTCCTTCATCTCTTCTCTTTCTCTGGGTGCCTCCCCAGAGCTTGGGTCTGGGGATGAAGTTGGTGTCCAGAGAGGGAGGGCCACGGGGGGGCGGGTTGCTGGAGCCCCCACACCTCTCATCTGCCGACTCTTGTTCTCGGGACCTGGTCACTGCTCTCACTGGCTGGCACAGGGCCATTCTGGCCATCAGACCCCAGGCCAGGGTCTGGAAGCCACCTCCATCTATCTCTCCAATTCATCTTGCCGCCTGCCTTTGGCCCCTCAGCCCCTTCCTGAATCTTGGCGTCCCCTTGGGACAGAATGGCTGGCAGGGCCCGAGGGGCAACTCCTCCAGGGCTTGGGGGACCCTCCTCCTTGGGACACCTGTAATCCAGGGTCACCCAGGAGCCAGGGAGCCAGACTGACCTCCCAGGAAGAGAGCCAGACGGGACCCCCACGCCCCAAGCCCAGCCCCAGCACAAGCAAGGTCAGGCCGAAGACCGGGCAGGAGCAGGGGCTGCTTGCACACGTCCAGCTGCTGGTCCGTCTGTCCAGCACAGCGAGGCAGGCAGGAGCGAGGGCCTGAGTGGCCGGCCAGGCTGGGCAGCAGCCCCCGAGGAGCAGGCGAGGGCAGGTGTGGCCGCCGCCCTTAGCTGTCTAATCACTTATACATATTCATTTTAGGATAGAAAGAGTGGTAGAGCAGAGCCCGACCCTAAAAAGAAAGCCACATTTAGGGCTATCACCTCCACCTTGGCTTCCAGCTTCAAGAGACGTAGGTCCTCCAAAGACACGGTAAGGGGAAGAACGCCCAGTCCCACGTCTCCGACTCTTATCTCGCCCCGCCCCCGTGTCTGTGTCCCGTGCCTCAGGCGTGCCCTCCCCCTCTCCCTCACCATCCCATCCACCCCCACCTCTGACCGCTGTGGCCCTTCTGCCTTCATCTCTATTTGCCCAGCACATGAGGTCTTCACTCTCTCTCTAGACCTTTCTTGGTCCTTTCTCCCACTGGCCCTCACTGGGTCTCCTCTTTCCCCATGTGTCTCTGCGTTGGTCTGCCCCCCATGCCATGACGCCATGCGCCATCTTGAAGCTGTGTCATGTCGTTGGTCAGCCAGTCAGCCTCTGAGCCCAGGGCCCCTGGGAGCCCAGAGCCAATCTGTCCTGGACTCCTCACCTGTGGGAGGCCACGCCACCTCTCTGTCACATCCGTTTCTCCAGCCTCTCCCAGAGGAGCCCACTGCCCTCTCTCCCCCGTCGCGACATCCATGGGGGGTGGCTGTGGTGTCCCATCCGCCCATCTGTCTGGCTGCCAGCCCCGCCACCCAGACACCTGTGTCACGCGTCTCACCAGAGCCATGCCTGTTGCATCCCCTCCATGTGGTCTCTGTGTGGGCCGGGGCTGGGGGCCGGGCCTGGCTCCATCTGGGTGGACGGCTGGGGCCTGGAACTGGGACAGGCCCCCAGCCACAGGGGACCGCCAGGCGGGGACTGGGTGGCACTAGAGGGGTGGAGCCCACCCCAGGCAGAGCCGGAGTCACTGAGGCTCCCAGACAGAGGCCCAGGAAGCAGAGGCCTCGAGGGAGGAGGGCAGCTCCTCAGCTCCTGACCCTCTAGCCCTTCCCCACAGCGCGTCAGAGCAGGGCCTCCTACCCTGGACAGCTTGTCACCACACCAGATGTGCACACTTGGAATCAAAGCCCTTCAAATGGACCCAGGCTTGCTAGGGGCACCCCGATCCAAGGTAGGGAGGGGGCAGCCCAGAGTTAGCACTGTCCTTGGCCTCCCTGCCGTCCAGGGGCCAGCTTGGCCTCCATCCTGCAGGGGCTTATGCTCCAAGGTGGAAACAGGAATTTGCACACACACACACACACACACACACACACACACACACGCAGCGCACTGGGAAGGAGGCAGATCTCCAGGACACAGACAGGGCTTGGCACAGAATGATCCGAGGCCAGGGTGAAGCCATCAGGGTGCCCCCAGAGGGGCCCACGTGGCCTGGCTGCTCTGCTTCCCAGGAGGGGCTTGGCACTGGGAGGGTAGATGAAGAGTGAGGGATTGGGAGCTGCGAGCACAGGCCGGGGCTTCACAGGCCCGAGAAAGTGGGTTGAGCCAGGGGCCCTGCCAAGGGGTTCAGAAAGAGATCCAAGACCAGAGAGGAGAGGTGGTGGGGAAGGCCTGGGGAGAGGTTATCCTCGTAGACAGCACTTTTAGGGAGGAGCACAAAAGCTGCCTTGTGAGGGCGTCCTTGATTCCCCCCCCCAACAACACCCCTACCCAAAGACAAGCTCCTTAGCTCGTCCAGGTGCAACTCAGAGACCTTCGAGGTGCCTTTCTGGGGACACAATCCCAGTAGACTCTTTACCCGAGCCTCTGTGGGCACCAGGGACCATCTCCCAGGGCAGCCCTGACACCATGTGGCATCTGGGGCTGGCCCTGCCCTGAGGGGTGACTGGGGTGCTGCCAGCTGGAGGGTCCGGGCGGGGGAGGGCAGCCTAGTTCCCATCCTGTTTCAGGCTGGGCGCCTGCTTGGAGGGAGGCCTGGGTGGGGGGCTCTGTTGGGAGGGGTGGGGTCGATCCGGCTGCTAAGATCCTCTGCCCCTGTCCTGTGGCCGGTCTGGGCCAGGGCAGCACTGGGCGCTCAGGGCTGGGGTCCCTGGCAGCCAGCGGGGCCAGCGGGTATTGATTGTTGGTTCTTATTTATAGAGCACCGGGGGTGGACGCGGCGCTTTGCAAAACCAAAAAGACACAGTGCTGCCGCGACGCGCTATTGAGAGGGAGGAGGGCCAGCTGCAGATGTGTGCCCGTCATAGGGAGAGCTGAGACGCCCTGCCCGCCCTCCTCTGCCCCCCTCCCCCGCAGACAGACAGACAGATGGACGGGACAGCGGCCCGGCCCACGCAGAGTCCCGGAGCACGACGGGGTCAGGGGGAGGAGCGCCCCCCCAGCCTCCCCCAGGCCGCGCCCGCCCACCCGCCGGTCGGCCGGCTGGCCGGTCCACCCGTCCCGGCCCTGCGCGTGCCCCCGAGCGTGGGGGCTAACGGGCTGCCTTGTCTGTGTATTTCTATTTTGCAGCAGTACCATCCCACTGATATCACGGGCACGCTCAACCTCTCAGATCCCTCGGTCAGCACCGTGGTGTGAGGCCCCCGGAGGCACCCACCTGCCCAGTTAGCCCGGCCAAGGACACTGATGGGTCCTGCTGCTCGGGAAGGCCTGAGGGAAGCCCACCCGCCCAAGACTGCCCACCCTGGGCCTCCCGTCTGTCTGTCTGCCCTGCTGCCGGGCGGGCAGCCCCTGCTGGACCGAGGCTCGGACCAGAGCGGCTGAGGACAGGCCAGAGCTGAGCTGGCTGGGCAGGGCCGCAGGGCACTCCGGCAGAGGCAGGGCCCTGGGGTCTCTAAGCAGTGGGGGAGAGGGGCTAACCTGGCCCCGGAGGGGCTTGGAGCAGAGACTGAAGCCCCAGGCTTCCCCGGCCACTACCAGAGCCACGGTGTGGGTGCGAGCCCCAACTGGCTGGGCCACCCCCTCCTCCAGCGCCTGCTCTTGGCTTGGCAGCCTCGGCTCCACCCCTCTCCTTTTCTTACCCTCGTCCCTTCTCGGCCTGACCCCCCTCCATCCAGCTGGCCCTGCCCCTCCCCAACGGCAGACTCTGACCCTCAGCGGACAGCTGCCTCCTGGGAGCGCGCTGGGGTTCTCCGCCGCCTCTGACCCTTTCCTCCGGTCTCCGCGAGGGCTGAGCCAGCCGTTTGCCTCCTCCAGCCTGCAGCCCAAGATAGGCTTCCCCCCACGCGCTGGCTCCGGACTGTCCTCAGCCCTGCCCGCCAACTTGTACAGGCCCAGCCCTTCCAGCGTCGAGCGCGTGCCTTCCCCGTGCGGCCCGTGCGCAGCCGCGCGCTGCCCCTCCGCCCAGGGGCCCGGCGCGCGCTGCCCCTGACCCGGTTTGTGCAGTGGTGATGTCTAAAGGAATGTCACGAAAATTTCTGTCTGTGTTGCTTGTTGACGCGTGCGGGGACTGTGAAGAAGGGCAGGGGACAGGGGAAGATTCGAGAACAGCCAAGGCCCGCTCAGGCCTGAGCAGAGGCGGCGGGGCTCCCAGGGCCAGAGTCCCGCGGTCTCCTCAGGCGGCTGAGGGCAGTGGCGCGGCAGCGCCGCGTGCGGCAGGCGGTGAGCACGGAGCCCAACGCCAGGCAGGCGGCCAGGCTGGCGAGGAACGAGACGGGCCCGAGCACGTAGACCACCGCCAGGTCCCGCGGAGCGAGCGGCTGCGGGCAGTGGCTGAAGGCGGCGTCCGGGAAGGCGGTCAAGGGGCTGAGCGTCTGGCGCCCTGGCAACACGCAGAGCAGCGTCTCGGCCTCTGCGGGACACAGGTGCAGAGTCAGGCGGCGGCGGCGACGGTGTCCGTGGGTCCCGACCCGCCCACCCTCGGCCGGAGGGCTCACCTGGCGCCGGCCTCGGGTGCCTGCGCAGCCAGGAGCAGAGCGGACGCAGCGCGCAGCCGCAGGTCCAGGGGTTGCCGCGCAGGTGCAGCGCGTGGAGAGCCGGCAGGCGGGCCAGGAGGCCGGGCGCGAGCGCGGCCAGCTCGTTGTCCTGCAGGC
Organism: Eumetopias jubatus; assembly: GCF_037043125.1. Taxonomy (NCBI): domain Eukaryota; kingdom Metazoa; phylum Chordata; class Mammalia; order Carnivora; family Otariidae; genus Eumetopias; species Eumetopias jubatus. Next base: position 94,468,391 of record NW_028274821.1, read on the forward strand.
TGAGCGCGTGCAGCAGCGGGAGCGCGCCTAGCGCCGCGGGCTCCAGGCGCGCCAGCCGATTGCCTGCCAGCGAGAGGGAGCGGAGCGCGCGCAGGGGCGAGAAGGTGCCGGGCTCCAGAGCCTCCAGCTGGTTGTTGCTGAGGTCGAGCCGCTGCAGCGCGCCCAAGCTCCAGAAGGCCCGCGCGTGCACCCAGCGCAGCCCGTTCTCGCGCAGGTCCAGGCGCAGCAGCGTGCCGGCGCCCACGAAGGCCCCGGGCGGCAGCGCGCGCACACGGTTGTGGTCCAACATCAGCGCGCGCACGCGCCGGCTCAGGTCCGCGGGCACGGCGGGCAGAGCGCGCCCCGAGCAGTTGGCCAGGCCGCCCGGCGCGCACTCGCACGCCTCGGGGCAGTCCGGGGTGCCTGGGGTTCCTGGGAAGGTGGCCGCGGTGGACGACTGGGCCCAGACTGGCCACGGCGACAGCAGCAGGAGCAACATCGGCGGCGGCCGCCGCGAGAGAAAGGAGGGGCTCCTCATGGAGCAGCGCTAGGAGCCCGCTGCTCGCGCGTCCACGGAGCCAGTGCGTCTCTGCCGCGCCTGCACAAATATTAAATCTCCGGCCCGAGTGCCGGTAGTTCCTGTTCCATGGCCAGTCCCGCACCTAGGGCGGGGGCTGGGCAGACAGCCAGCGTCCTGCACTGCCAGCCACCTGTCCCAGAGCTGGGCTGCTCTTGGCTCTGGGCCAGCTGCGGCGCTGACAAGACGCCTCGCCCCTCCTCCCGAGGTGTCCACCACCCTGCGCCCCGCGGAGGCCTGAGGGCTGGACAACACCCACACCCACCAAACTCATCGATGCCACGCATGGAATGGGACTCCGTGAGCCCTGCTGCTCTCCCCAGTCTCTGCCCATCTCCTGCCCAGCAAAGTGACCCCAGCACACACACAGTGCCCCCCCCCACCACCTGGGGATGGTCCCATCCCCATAGTGGATGATCGGTGGGGTCAGGAGCACATGATGGGGGCCTGAGCTCAGGGGGTAAGCTGGAGGGTGGAGGGGGTACGAGACAGGGGGACAGTCATGTCTTCCCCACCTGGCCCTGTAAGGACTGTCCTAGAACCTCAAGGAGACAGTGTGGGTAGGGCAGAGGCACCAGCGCAAGTTCTCCTGTCAAACACTGCTCGCTCTGGGGTCATCAGAGTCACACACCCTGCCCTGGGGTTTCCCGGGGTGGGGGTGGGGCGACAGGGGCCCCGCGCCCCCGCCAACTTCATGGAATACAGCCGCAGGAAGATGAGGGGAGGGGCTAGGCTGAGGCCACGGCAAGAGGAGGTGGAAGTACCAGGGCTGTGCCTCCCTGCCCTGGAGGGTGGACAGTGGGTGCCTTCTCCTCCCACCCAAGATCCAGGAGGGGACCTAGGTGCACACAAAGCCCTCCGCACCCCGTGGTGCACAGCTGCACCGGGGCTCGAGGATGAGTCTGCAGGGAGGACAGGGCAGAAGCACTGAATACTGTTTAATTCCCCTCCCCCAGGCTGCCTGCAGCCCTACTCAGGTTGGGGGGGTGAGAGGGAGCTGCTCCTCCACAGTCATGTTTGGGGTCATCGGGTCCATGGGAATGGCCATGAGGCCTTGTTCGTCCAGGGGCGGCAGCATGGAGTCCAGGTCGGGGTCCATGACATGGGACTCCACTTGCACGGAGTGCAGGTCCATGCGATCTTCCTGGACTCCGTAGCGCCCCACCAACCTGCACGACAGGGGCCGGGTCAGGCCGGCTGCAGGCAGCCACCAGCACAGGCCTCGCAAGGCCTTGGCCCCCCTCCCAGGGTGGGCCCGGGCCTCCAGTCAGTGCTCGCGACCCATCTGTGACCCCCCTGCACCTCCCAGGGGCAGGAAGCTGGGGCACAGCTCACCTGTGGGCCTCCCCTGAGGTTACTCACCTGCTGCTCGTGTGTCTGGGGCATGGCTCACTGGAGGGACAAGGGGAGATGTGAATCCTGGGACAACGGAGCCCAGACGTGCCCCCAGCCCCCCGCCTCTCCGCAGCCCAGCCTGGGAAATGGCGTCCCGGCTCCTGGTGACCCCCACCATCCCCCAGCACGGCCCTGCGGCCCTCAGCCACCCTCCCAGCCCTGGGCTCATGCACCTCTTGGCTCTCATGACACCGACTGCCACGATGACCAGGCTGCAGAGGCAACTGGCGCCTATGCCTGCCAGCACCACAAGCAGGGCAATGAGGGCCTCGCGGCTGAGGCCGAGGCTGCACTCGCAGTACGTCCCAGCTGCAGAGACAGGGCCCGTGCGGCCGAGGGGCCCTCGTCACCGGCCAGCGGAGGACCCCAGGGCCGCCCCTCACCCTGGCGGCCACCAGAAGGGTACGGGGAGGGGCGGGGTTCGGGGACAGGAGGAGGCACCTGCAGCAGGGACGAGCAAAAGGGACAAACATAGGAGGCCAAGGGGGCTGCCGACCAGGCAGGAGTCAGGCCGGGGACAGGGGGCCATGTCCAGCCCCCAACCCCACCACACACCTCCGGACGGAACCCATCAGAAGGCGCTGACCTCACAGTAGGGCCCTGAAGCAGAGTGGGTGGGGGCAGGGCTTCAGCTTGAGCTTCACTTGAGCTCGGTGCCCAAGTGGAGGAGCCCTGGGCAGGCAGCCCTGGGGTGGGGCAGGTAGGGTGGAGAGGGGCCTGAGAGCCACTTCTGAATGCCCTACCAGACCCAAGGCCAAGGCAAGGATGGGGCTGTCCTGGCCTGGGCGGGGGGGGGGGGGGTGTGCTTCGTGGGGAAGGGGGTGGAGTCCACACCTAGGCCCCCGGGAAGGTGGAGACAGTGGCCTGGAAACCCTGGGGGGCCCAGAGCGTGCAGCACAGGCCCTGGTTCCTCTCTCAGGATCCCCGGAGGCTGGGACAAGCAGGGGCCAAGGGGTGGGCAAGGCGTGGACCTGTGCTCACTGCCCTCCCTCACGCTGGCTGTCCTGGGGAGGGGGAGGGGGAGGGTCCCGGTCCCGCCCACACCCACCTCCCAGCAATGCTCAGGTCCAGAGGAACCTGCAGGGGTTCTTCAACCCCCCAGGAGAGATGGGGGGCACTGCCCACAAGTCTCCCCAGCACCACATCCTCTGGGTGGACCTGGTTCAGAAGCAGCTGCAGGTAGCACCTGAGGCTCCAGCTTAAGTGTCCTTCAAGCCGGAGCCCAGCTGACCCTCTGAGGGCTGCTTCCTGGTGCATCTTCCTGCCACCTGACAAGCGCTGCCTGAGGGACTCACCTGCAGGATGGCATCTTTAGAGTTAACCTCAGCCTCCTCCCTGGTCTCCTGCACTGTCTCTCCACCCTGAGGCCTCCTCCCTCCTCCCCTAAGGACCTGGCCAAGCAAACCACCCAGGCAGCAGGAGGAATTGCCCCACCCCACAGCTGACCCCACAGGGCGCCAGGCGCAAGGGTGCAGAGGGGCCCCAGCTGACCCCTGCTCGCTGGGGAACCTCCCTGACTCCAGACACAGGTGGCCCCTCCTAGGGGAGCCCTCAGGGACCAGCCAGCGGTTTCTGGCCTGATGAGTAACGCTGTGACCCAAGACACAGCTTTTTTACCACATTCATCCACAAACCAAGTCAGAAGGGACAGGAAGCAGGAGTGCCGTGCCCAGAAGCGGACACAGCCCCCTGCCAGGCCGGTCTAGCAGGTTTGCACCCTGGTTAGGATGACAAAGGTACACTCAGCCCAGTGCCAGGTGGCCTTCCGCCTGGAGGGCATGTGGGCTGTCAGAGCCTCCTCCTGGGCCCCCACCAGAACCCGGAGGAAAGCGGGAGGCCCCTCTTCTAGTGACCACGGCTCAGCAGCCTTGGTGGTGGGCAGGGTGCAGGAGAGGGAGATGTCAGCTGCTACGACCACACACCTGGTTCCCACCACGTTGCCCTCCAAACCCGTGGCAAACAGAACACTCTGGGGTAAGAAGGGGAAGTCCCAGAACGGCGCTGACTGCAGGGCCCTGTGCAACAGGCCAAAGTGGAGAAGTGGGGGTAGGCACTGGAAGACAGCCGGCAGGGGAGTGGGGGGGACCCAAGAGTGTGTAGAGGCAACAGGCATGGCTCCAGGCCTGGGAAGGCACCCTGGGCAGGTGGGAGCAGAAGTGGAGGCTCATTCCAAAGGGCCTCTGTTGCCTGGAGGACAGTGCCACCAGCTAGAGTGGAGCTCCCAGCACCGGAGGCCATGGCACCAGGCTGGGCGGAGCCAACACCCTTCCCTGCCTCCTGGGACCTCAGGGCTGGGGCAGTGCCAGGCCCCTAAAACCCCTTGCACAGGACCCCGTGTGTGCTCTGGACACTGCTGGCCTCCCAGCTGCACTGGGAAGACTGGGCTCACAGGGTTCTTCACCTGTACTCTGAGCACTGAGGCCCCGGTGTGCTCCCGACCACGAGTCTGAGGGCACAGAAACCAGCTTCACTGTGAGCCACAAATAGCCAGCCCCTCCTGCTGCAGACATGGGGAGTTCTTGGTCCATCAGGGGACGCTCAGCTGCCTGCCCATCTCACACATTCCAGTGGCGTCCACGTGTCCCAGCAACAGCCCTGGAGCCTCAGGCCAGGAAGAGGGTGGGTGACCCAAGGGCTCCTTCCAAAGGCCAGAGTGAGGCTTGGGGCTGGAGGCCTCCGGTGTGCTCCTGCCTGAGCTTCAGGCTCAGAGGTGGGCCTTCCCCAGCTGGTGTGGCCTAGGGACACCCATGTGCCAGGACTCTGGGTCTGGAGCTCCAACACAGGTGTGCAGGCCAGGACTGGGCCCGGCCACTCATGTTTCCCCTCACCTGCTCCCAGGGAGCCAGGTCCTGCTGAGTGGGGGTGGAGAGGTCGGTGTGGAGGGAGAACCTGGCCCCCAAGCTCATGATGGCCCACAAAACCACCAGGACAGGGAAAGGATAGAGAACCATTTGCTTTACTCTGCACTCTGGGGGCTGGGCAGGGGCAGGGGGTGGGTGGGGTGGATGGTGCGGGAAGGGCCCCGTGGGGGGCATCAGCTGCAGCTCTTGGGCAGGCGGTAGACGCCGGCCGAGTAGACCAGCTGCTGGTCACGCACCTTCTTCTGCAGGAAGCCCTGCAGCTCCTGCAGGTCAATCTCGGCCAGCGCGGGGCCGGTCACCACAAACATGCGGAGCATGCTGTAGATGCGCTCCAGCGAGAGGCTCTCCAGGTTGGTCAGCATGGCCTGGATGTACGTCCAGAAAAGCTGGGGAGACAGAGACCAGGCCAGCAGTCGGGCCACCGCCCGCCGGGCTGCCACCTCGCCCGGGCCGAGCCAGGCCGCCGCCCCCCCGCACAGCCGCACCAGCAGCTCCTCCTCCTTCTGGTCCGCCTGCGAGGCCATGCCCGAGTCGCTCTCCTCGTCGCTGTCGATGAGCACCATGCTGTCCCGGTCCTGGGGCCGCTCTTCCTCCACCACAGAGAAGGTCCCGGCAGGCTCCTCACGCAGCACGCCCTGCTGCAGCCACACCGACATGCGCCGCCGCAGCAGGGCCACGGGCATCTTCACCACCTTGCTCAGCTCCTCCAGGGTCCAGCTGGCTGTGTGGAGCAGCCGCGAGCACTGGGCACACGGGGCGAGGCCGAGCCTCCCTGCCCCCCCACCACCTGGCTTCCTGGAGGTCAGCAGGACCAGTGGGGCGGGCATGGGGGGGGCAAGGCTGGGGCTGGCCGGTGAGGGCTCAGCGGGCTCACCTTGGTCCTGGAAGTACAGCAGGACCACCGCCTGCACAGGAGTCACTGCCACAGACAGGGTGCGGTCGGCCAGCTCCACGTCCATGGTCACCAGACCCAGGGTGTGCTTCCAGCTGAGGGTCCGCATGGCCTGGGGAAGGCCGGAGTCAGCACCGGCAACCCCGCAGCCCGGCACCAGGGAGCGAAGGGCTCCCTGACCTGCCCCCACCCGGCCATCAGCAGCAGCAGCAGGGGAGGACAGGGCTCTGGCTCCCACCCGCTCAGCCAGCTCAGTCAGCAGGCACTGAACACGCAGTGAGGGCCACTGACAGATCCCTGCAGTCTCCGAGAAATACGTCTGTGTCCTAACATCCAGGACCCCAGAGTGTGACCTGAGCTGGAGATGGGGTCATGGCAGGTGGGGCCAGTTAAGATGAGGTCATCTGGAGTACAGGGGGCCCTGACGGAACACGGTCAGTGTCCTCGGGGGGGGGGGGGGGCGGGAAGGACAGAGGCAGAGACTGCAGGCACGCAGCCACAGCCGAGACACCAAGCAAGGCCCTCAAACCTGCTCCCCAATGCTGGGGGGCGGGAAGGACCAGCCCACACCCTGCTGACACCCTGGTCTCCGTGCTGCCCTGCAGAACGGAGGAAAAGCTTGTTCTGAGGACCCCAGTTGTGGCACTTTGTTCTGGCAGCCACAAGAAAGGCACACATTTTGGTCCCGTAAAGCGGGTGCCACTGTAGCAAATACTCAGGAATGTGGGAGTCCACGGACTCGGGGGGGGGGCAGAGGCTGGGAGTGCATGAGCCACACGCTCGTGATGGCTGCATTGCCCCGAAGGGCAAGTTGCCGGGAACGTGGCCAGGAAAGCCACGCTGGGGAGGTGTCAAACTGGAGAATGTGCGACCCTGCCAGGCAGTGGCAGAGCCCGTGTGAGCACGCCAGACTGAGGGAAGTGTGGGACGGTGGCGCATGGCAGCACGCGAGCCTGGACCGCGCAGGGGTGCTCCATGCGTGCTCGACACAGAGCCCCCAAGGGTACCAGAGACCTACACTCTGAAGCGGGAGCCCACCGGCAGCCCCAGAAGAGCCAGGATGGAGATGGGCTGTCCAGGAAGGGGGTGCGTGAGAATGGACAAGGCTCCAGAGAGTTTTACAACAGCCTGCGCTGAGAGAGAAGGGGGAGCCACGGGAGAGCCTGGCTCTGCACACAGGGCTGTGATGTGGAGGCCTGGCCAGCAGGCTGGGAACATGACCATGAGGTCACACAAGTTCTTCCACTGGCTTTCGGACTTGCTTGGGGCCTGTGACCCCTTCCGTTCTTCAGAAGTCTTCCTCTTGGAATGCAGAGTCTGCCCTACACTGTCCCACAAACACATTCTGGAAGCAGCAACTACCTGTCCGCTCTCCCAGGTTCGCAGCCGGAGAGGAACCCTGGCCAGAATGAGCTGCACCAAATCAGATGCTACTTAGATGCTGAACTTTGGGGTTGTTGTGAACTTGGAGTTGGTGCTGGAAGGGTTAAGACTTCTGGGGATGTTGCTTGAATGTGTTTTGCATGTGGGAAGGACATGAATTTCAGGGGAGCTGGAGGGTGGACTGTTGCAGGTTGAATTGTGTCCCTCAAAAAGATGCTGAAGTCCTACCCCCAGTAACTCAGGACGTAAGCTAATCTGGAAATCAGGTCATCACACATTCAATTTGTTCCAATGAGCTCACTCTGGAATAGAGTGGGCCTTGACCCAATACGGCTGGTGTCCTCTATCAAGAAATTTGGACAGAGAGAGACACGGGGAGAATGCCACATGACAACAGAGGCAGAAGGTGACTGATGTAGCCACAAGTTACATGATGCCTGGAGCCACCAGAAGCTGGAAGAGGCAGGAAGAATTGTCCCCTGGAGGCTCTGGAGAGAGTGCAGCCCTACGACTGATCACTCGATTTTGGACTTTTAGCTGCCAGAGTTGAGATTCGCACTGTCTTAAGCCCCATTCATGGTACTTTGTTCCGGCAGCCCCAGAACATTGACACAACCACTCTGGGCCAAGTGCTAAGAGTCTGTCAAGAACCCCTCAGCTCTAAAAGGGGAGACAGCAGTGAACCCCACTTTGCTCAGAGAAAACAGAAGCAGAACCCACAGCTTGCCCAGGTCACATCCAGTAGAGCCACGGACAGGCCCTCTGGCTCTGAGACCGTGACCTTACAGCCACCACTCCTACCGGCAGATGTGAGGCCCAGCAGCAGAAAACATAGGCGAGGCTACTCTGTGCACTGCACAGCCACCCACAGGTGTCCAGCATGATCCTCGGGCCAAGAGTTCACTTGGCGGGAGGCAGAGACACTGTGGCCACAGGCCTGAGCTCCAGCACAGCTCTGGGGCCTGCCCCCGCCACTCTAGGATCCAGCTGGAGTTAAGACAAAGCAGGCTGAACCTTGGTCATCATGTCAGGTGCATCAGGCCTGAGCCTTCCCGGGACCCATGGCAAGACCCCTGTGGGGGGTCATGGGGTCTCTCCTGGCGGTGGCAGCATGCCAACAAGGCAGCCAGAAGGGGCAGGGGGAAGGCAGCGAGCACACAGATGTCCTCAACCAAGGGAAGGTGGGGGTGCCCCGTGGGCAGGCTCCAGAGCGAGCACCTCACCACAGTCAGGAGCAGAAACCACGGGATGGTGCAATGGCCCAGCGGGAGCCAGGGAGAGCCACACAGACCGTCGCAGCGTTGTGCGGTGCTGCCCCTGAATATGGCCTGCCCCTGTTCTGCCTCCCCACTCCAGAGCCCCTTGCCTTGCTCCTGCCCTTGCCTGTCTCTGGAAGGGAGCCCTCCTCCCTCCAGAACTAGCTTCCCTGACCTGGAACAGCAAACCTGGAGAACCTGCTGTCCCTCCCACTACCTGGCTCTGCTGCCCAGCCCCCCACCAACTCCTCCATACCCCAGCCAACTGGTCTCCCTCGCAGGGCTCCGTTCTGAGGGCTCCTCAAGCCCTGGCTGCTGGCCCGTCTCTCCAGATGGTCCCAGGGCTCAGGCTCTGCTCCCTAGGCACCTACTGGACTCGTCCTCTGCTCGGGAACCCAGCAGCCCCTCAAGCCCCACAACTCACTTATCAGACCAAATGCCCCAGAACCTGCTTCACGAGTCCCCAGAACCCTAGGACAGGTACCCTAGCTCCCCGCTCTCTCCAGACATGTCTCCACTGAGCCACCCCTGCAAGGAAGGGTTCTTCGTGCCGTTAATCCCTGCCCACACGAGGTTCCACCGGCCCACACCTGCCACCTGCACTCCCGGAGGGAGTGGGCTCTGCATTCAGCACATCGGGCTCTGGTGGGCTCCGGACCACCCCACACGCCCTGCAGCGCTCCCCTCTCTCTCTCCTCCTGCCCGAGTCCTAGGCCGTCAGGGACCCAACAGTAGACAGCATAGTCCTGGTGTCTAGTGCCCTGGAGCCTGGGAAAAGCAGCTTCTAGGGAAGCAAGCTGGGCAGGGACAGGGCAGGGTCCTGGAAGTTAAGTGCCTTATGGGTGACTGGAGATGTCCTGGAGGCAGACACCCACCGAGCAGACACAGCTCCCTGACTCTCTCTGGGACAAGCCCGGCGCCCCAGCCCCTGGTTCTGAGATACCGGAGGGTAGACAGAGGAAGAGGAAGCCCAGAAGTGTGGGGGGCAGGAGCCACACGGCCCCTCTCCTGGTACAGTGTGGGGAAGCACCCACGTGCACACGTGCACGGGTTCCTCAGGGAGCCCCGAGGCAGAGGGGTCCGGAGAGGACTTGCAGGGATGGGCCCCACCCAGCTTCTGCTGCACAGCATGGGTGCAAGGGGCGCCTGCCCCGGTTCCTGACACAGGGAGGTGTACACGGTACCTTCAGCTTCTCATACTTCTTGCAGTAGACCTCAAGGGCCTCCCTGATGTCCTCGGGGACCTCCAGCTTCTCGTCCTTGAAGGGCGGCCAGAACTCGCTGGACAGGATGACGGCATAGACCCCAAAAGGCGGCTGCTCCTCTGCGGGCCGCTTCTCGTCCTCCTCACGGATGTTGGCATTGATGCGACGGGAATCCGCCATGTCCTGGGCAGAAGAGCTAGGTGTGGCAAAAGCCCCTGGACTGCGCTGGGGGTGAGGCTGGGCCAGGTGGGCGGGGAGCCCTGGGTGCCCACCTTCAGCATGACCTCACAGAAGTGCATCGGAGCCTCGCCAAAGCGCAGCTTCAGCAGCTCCACATTGCGGATCTCCCTGGAAAGAAGCATCTCTGAGGGGGCGTAGTGCACCCCCACCCAGACAGGCTGCACAGGCACCTGCCCCCACCAATGCAAAGACACCCCCAGGCCAAGAGGAGAACTGGAAAGTGCAGCTCCAGCCATCCAGACCCCGGGCCTTCTCCATCCCAGCGGAGGCCTGGGAGTGCCCGGGCACCTGACTCCCCAAGCTCCTGGGCTGCTCCCGCCCAGGCCTTCCCGGGACCACGGCTGAGCACAGGCCAGTGCTTTTCTTGGCATCAGCGATGCAGCTTCCTTCCGCAGCCCAGCAGCCGCTCGCAATCCTCACCGCTCAGGACTGAAGCTGAACTGGTGCAGAAGGCGGTCAGCTAGCAACGAGCGGTACTCGTTGATGAAGAGATCCTTGCTGCCATAGATGCTGACCAGCAGGCTGATGATGTCCGAGGAGCGCCGCTTGGAGCTGGACTTCCCTGCACAGCACAGGGAGGGGGTGCCACTGAGGAAGCACCATCTGCGTCCAGCCGGGGCCCACCCTGCCACACCCATGAGGCCCAGGCTCAGATCCCAGGGTAGGGGTGGGCTGGGTGGTGCCCAGGCTGCCTGCAAATCTGCTCTTCTAGCAACCAGGATGGGGTCTCAGGCCACTGTGGGCCCACTCAAGCCAGTGGAAGGGCTCTGGGGAACAGGCTGGGTTGGGCGGGGACAGCTGACCCCCTCAAGCCTCGGGGCACATGTGGAGACAAACTCTAGCCCAGAGCGCCGACCTTACTGGAGCCTCCCCCACAATCCAGAGCCTGGCAGGGCTGGTGGGCACTGACCTGGATCAGCATCCACGGGGTCGGGGACCCAGTCCTCGGGCTCGCCAGAGTCATCCTCACTGTCCTGACCTGTCTCCAGACTCGCCGGATCTGTCTTGGACAGCTCAACAGCCAAGTCCCCTGTCCCGTCTGAGTCCCCCGTCAGCCCAGCCACAATCTGCCGCACCGTGTCCTCCCGTGTCCTGCCAAATGTGAGTCTGCTGGCCCTCACAGCACCTCTCCCTGCTTGCCTCACTAGCCCGCGTACCCCACCTCACCCATGGCAGCCAGTGCCCGTTGGCCCCATGCTTAAAATAAGTCTACCAGACTCTTCTCAAAAGATAATAATGATGTTAAAAATAAAATAAAAACCCACCACTTTCTGGGAACACCAAGAATTGAAATAAGACAGAACCGGGGTGCCCAGGGGTCCAGTCAGTGAAGCATTTGCCTTCGGCTCAGGTCACGATCCCAGGGTCCTGGGACCGAGTCCTGTGTTGGGCTCCCTGATCAGCAGGGAGTCTGCTTCTCCCTCTCCCTCTCCCCCTCTCCCCTGTGCTGGTGCACACACTCTCCCTCTCTCTCTCAAAATAAATAAAATCTTAAAAAAAACAAACAAACAAGACAGAACCGAGACCGGGCGCTTCCCACCAAGAGGCAGTAGATGTGAGTTGGGGCGGCTCCAGCCCCAGCCCTGAGCCTCCACCGTTCTGAGGGGTTTCTGGGCAGTTGTGCCATGGGCGGGGCGCCCGCTCAAACATGTTCTCTCAGAGCCCAGCCAGCAGTCCCTGGTTCTCGCTGCAGGAGAGGCTGAGCCCAGGGTCTGGGGGCCTCTCTGGGCTGGGAGGAGGGGAAGGGACAGAGGGCAGGGGTGCACAGTGGGGCCAGTGTCTGCACACTGGGCAAAAGGTACAGCGGCAAGCACCAGCAGGAGGAAGGGGCCCAGCCTTGGCCAGGCCACATGGCCCAAGAGGACCCAGGGGAACTGGGCTGCGTGCGTGGAGCCAGGAGACTAGGGCCCCAAGTCGGATCCGCTCCCTGGGGCCTGGCCGCAGCGCTCACCTCAGGTAGCGGCGAATGGGCTCACAGGCCACCTCCAGAATGACCATGGATGGGTCTAGTACACGCAGGGCCTTGATGGCAGATATATAAAGGGTGATGATGTCGCACGTGTTCACACCTATGGCCAGGAGGGAGGATGGTAGTCCCCACAGCACCCAGGAGTGGTGGTTCCACAAGTGAGCAGCTGCACCCTGGCCAGGCGAGCTTCCAGTCACCACCGTGACCTCACTCCCCAGGATACCAGTGTGACACGCAGGACACTAGCCCCTTCTCCCCCAGCTCTCAGGTGCTTTCTCCAGAATTTTCCAAGATCCAAGCCCCCACTCACCGGGTGGTCTGTTCTGAAGGGATCATGCACCACCTCTGCCTCTAGGCCACACCCCTCACTTCCTATGACTCCCTTCAAGGGAGGATGAAGTGGAGTGCCCTGGCCCTCCTGAGGACTGGCCCACGCTCTACACAGGCCCCAGGGCAGGGAGACCCGACTCCCGGCTAGCAGCTTCGGCACCTGGATGGAGGAGGCGTGTCTCCAGGGCAGCCTTGAGGGACAGGAGCAGCTGCTGCCTCTGGTCAGTCCTCTCTAGACAGTACTTGAGGTCCTCGATGGCTGGCCGCGAGTCCGGGAAGTCTGCAGAAGAGCACCAGCCCTCGCACAGACACGCCAGCACACACACACTGTGCGTGCAACAAAGGACACAAGTCGGCAGGGCCCAAAGGCTGAGCAGCCGCACCTCCACTCAGTAACCCCGAGAGACACCTGCGAGGTGCTTCAGGTCATCCTGTGCCCTCCTGTGCCCGCACCCCCCATGGTGCAGAAGGACAGAGCAGGGACGTGAGGCTGAGAGGACGAGTGTGGACACCCAGAAGCCCTGTCCACTGCCCTGCCACACCTGCCCTGACCCAGACGCTGAGCTGGGGGCAGCCCACACTGACGGGCCCTCGCTCTGCCCAAGCGCCCCTCACTGCCTGCCAGATCTGAAGGGCAAAGGCCCAGGGAAGGTGGCTACTCCAGAGGGCAGGGGGCCAACCTCGGATGATGCTGAAGAGCTCCTCGATGCGTAGGCTGGCGTAGATTCGGTAGAAGAACCTCTGCACGTGGCAGCGCCAGCGACGCAGTGTGTTGCCAGCCTCAGGGGATGCAGGCCTGGCTGGACCATCCTGCAGGAATACCTTGCCCAGCCAGCCCACCACCCTCTCGATCCACTGTTGGGAGAGCACAGGTGTGGGGACGTAAGGTGCTGAGCCCCAGCCCGACGTGGAACAGAGGCCAGGAGAAGCCACACAGCTACCCACCCTGTGGCCAGTCCTGGGTAGTCCCCAAGGCCGCCTGCTCTGGAGTAGGAGCACAGCGAAATCATCAGGATAATAGGCCCAAAGGGGGCGCCCCAGGCCTTCCATCAGTATGCCCCCACACCCTAAGAGCATCAGTGCCCTTATCTCTGGCAACAGTGACCCTGATGCAGGGCATGAAGAGAATGCTCACCTCTGACTCGGTGGACAGACACACCCTGGGGGCCACGTACCTGACTAGCCATAGCAGACAGATGTAAGGACCCTTCCGAGCACACGTGCGTGTATAGGCAACGTGGCCACGTGGACCCCAGGATGCATACATTCCCCCACAAACTATACAGCCACTAATGAGAATATCTGGATGCCCTGCTACGTGGGGACAACAAAGGTACCCCAGCCAGGCCTCTGGGCTCACACCCACTCAAGACCACTGCTGTAGGGACACTTGCTTTGATTCTCCATCACAGCTAATCTGCATTCTCAGGAGACAGTGGAAGAAAACAGGCAAAAAACAGGAGCAGGCTGGACAGTCCCCTGTGGTTGGACCCAGCACCTTCACAGCTCTGGGGAGTCCAGAGCAGAGCCCCAGACGATGCCCCCAACAGGATGGGTGCCCCGAGAGCCCTCCCTGGGACACCCTAGACCTTGGCACTGCCTCCAGCCAAGTGATTCTGCTCAGACCTCACTGAACACGTCACGGGCTCTTTCTCACTGTCCCCAAGGAAGGCCGGGAAGGGCCAGCCTTCACCCAGCACCAAGACAGCTTTGACCACCAGCCAGGTCCTAGTTCACCCAAGTCTCCACAGTCTCGCTGCTTCTAAAACCAGGGGGTCAGGTTTGCCAGAACCCTGTTCTACAGCCCCGAGGGGCAGGGCCTGAAAGGCTGTCCTTACCTTGTGGAACTCACGCAGAAAGGAGCGCTCATACTCGCCTCGGCAACGGTCCTCCATCCTCTCCCTGGTCACCTGGTGCAGGGTGGTGGTCACAGCCTCGGCACTGACCCGCTCCAACAGACTGAGCCTGTGTCTGGAAGAGACACCTGCCCGTGGAGCATGCAGACCACGTTCCTTTCCCCCACACCCAGTGCCCTCAGTAACAAAGGCTTCAAGAAAAAGTTGCTGGGAAGACAGAGCCCTGCCCTCCCCAGCTGGCCTCTCTGCCCCGGCTCAGACACTGGCCTTCCTCATGTGAACAGTGGGTGTGGCTCCTCAGGGCCAAAGCCTCATCAACTAAACATGGCTCTGAAACAACAGCTAAATACACCACCTGAGTACAGACGTCCCGTTAGGCATTTGGGTGCAGACCCTGGTCAACAACGGCAAAGCGACTCAAGAGGAAAGGAGACAGAACATTTCTGTGCATCCTTCATCTGGGATGAACCCAGCAGAAGCCATACAGGGCCTCCCTCCCCCTGCCAGCAACAAGACCACTCCCTTTCTAACCACTGCTGCCGCTTCACTCAATGTGACAAAATCACTATAAGCAACCACAAAACACAAAAAGCTTATAACTCAGAACCTGGCTTTAACAACAACAAAATCCTTTCCTCTTTAAAAGGCTGGAAAGGCAATCTGCTTTTGCAGCACGCTGGCCTAATCCCCAGCTTGTACTGTAAAGAGTAAAAAAGGTAAGCGCACTTTTGCAGTTACAGGGGAGAACAGATGCCATCCCTTTCCTGGAGAGCCTACACAAGGCACAGCTAAAATTTACCTGGCCCAGGAAATTTGGAATCGCGTAGGATCTTAGTGTAGTCAAAGTGTGAAACCTGGGGCTAATGTGCGTGGCAGACACACCTGTGTCCAGCACAGGAAGTATAAGTTCACAGCACAGAGATCCTGGGGACCCTCCCTTTGTCATGCCCCACCCCAACCCCCGGCCAGCTGGACCCGGGACAGTAACTGAGAGTCAAGAAGAACAGGGGCAAGGCGCAGCCACACAGGCGCGAGCACTCACAGGACCTGGCTGAGCTGGTGAAACTGCTCCAGGGCCTGGCGGCACCAGCACTGCTGTTTGTCGCTGCCGCATCCCGCACATAGCGGGCTCTGCAGAAGCCGGTAGTACCGACGCCGGGCGTACCTGCTGTCCAATTCTCCCTCCAGTTCCGGGTCTGTGCCCCCTTCCCCCTTCCGCTTACTCTGCATGTACACTCTCAAAAAGCGGCCGTAGAGGCGCTGAATCATCTCCTGAAAGGTTCTGGGAGTGGAAAAGAACAGGACGCCCCGCAACGTGGTGTGGACTTTTTCCCGCAGCCCCTGAGCGCCTGCGCCCATCAGCAAGCCCAGGCGAGTCCATTTCTCCAGCAGCTCCAGACTATGCAGGTAGGGATCCAGCCGGCTCTCCAACAGGCCGAAAGCGTCAAGGAGAAGCAGAAGGCACTGAGGCTCGTCTGCACAGTTCTCACGCTGGGAGATGGTATTCCAGAACTCGAGGGAGATGTTGGCCTGCAGGTCGTTCTGCAGCACCTCCACAAACCACTCCTCCAGGACCGAATGCAGACCGTGGCCCCTCAAAACCTCCACCGCCGCCCGGAGCTCCTCCTCCTTTGGCGGCACCGCACCGCTGGTCCGGGAGGACGCCTGGAGTGAGGAGGGAACGCAGAGTGGAGGTGGGAAGGGCGGGGACAGGCGGGGACAAGCGGGGAAGGGACGGAGCGGAGGAGAAGCTGCAACCGACGCTAGGGAAGGGCTGCCCGGGGAGCCTAACGAACCCCAGGGTGGACGTCCCGGGAACCTTGCGCGGGTCCGCCGCCCTCTTCCGGGGCCTCACCAGTCCCAAGGCGGCCGGCGGCACCAGCCCGGTGCTCACGGTGTTCCAGGCCACCAACAGCTCCTGTGCAGGCCCGGGGTCGCCGTCGCGCACCGCCGCCGCCATCTGTGCGGGCCCCTAGCTTCCCAGAGCCACCAGGCGCGGCGCGCCGCGATGACGCACACGAGAGGCGCGCGGCGGTGACGTATCGGAGGGCGCGCTGTCCCGAGGCAACGCGCAGGCGCGAGCGGCGATGCGGTAGCGGCGGTTGGAGTGGTCGCGGCCCCGGCGGCGACCATGACCCAGCAGGGCGCGGCGCTGCAGAATTACAACAACGAGCTGGTCAAGTGTGAGCGACCGCGCGGCGGGGTCCACCGGGCGGGCTGGGAGGGCGCGGGGCTCGCCGGCTTGCAGGCCCAGGAGGTAGCGGGCCCGCCGCGCGTGGCCGAGCGGGGTGCATGGTCCGTGCGTGGGGGTCTCGGCTCTGACGGCGCCGGAGGCCGTGCGGGCGTGCCGCACACACCTGGCGCTAGGTGTCCGCGGAGTGAGCGCAAGAACGGACCGCTGGAGCGCGCACTGCCTCCCCGGCACACCCCCGGTGGTCTGGTGCGGGGCTTTCCTTGACCCTAGAACCCCTGGGAGGTGGGACACCAGCCTGGCTCGGGTGGAAGGTGGCCCGGCCAGTACTGGGCCCTCCAGCACGCTTCTCTCGTAGCAGGCGGTGGGCTCCAGAGTGGGAGGGGTGCTGCGCTCCTTCCTGCCCTGGGTCCACAGCGCCTGCCCTCCGCTCGGCCCTCCCCCAGGCATCGAGGAGTTGTGCCAGAAGCGAGAGGAGTTGTGTCGGCAGATCCAGCAGGAGGAGGATGAGAAGCAGCGGCTGCAGAATGAGGTGAGGCAGCTGAC
The DNA here is from genome assembly GCF_037043125.1 of Eumetopias jubatus. Classification (NCBI taxonomy): domain Eukaryota; kingdom Metazoa; phylum Chordata; class Mammalia; order Carnivora; family Otariidae; genus Eumetopias; species Eumetopias jubatus. The sequence continues at coordinate 94,485,071 of NW_028274821.1, forward strand.
GGAGAAACTGGCTCGAGTCAATGAGAACCTGGCGCGCAAGATTGCCTCTCGCAACGAGTTTGACCGGACCATCGCGGAGACAGAGGCCGCCTACCTAAAGGTGGGGCCCGCGGCACCTGGCGGGGTGGGCGGGGGGAGGGGGCTGCATGGCGCTGGCCGGACCTAACCTAGCCTGGCTTCCCAGGGTGCGAGGAAGGGGCTTTGGGCTAGACTCAGGGGAAAGGGCCCCTGCTGACCCTGTCCGACCCTCCCTCAGGGGCTTCCTGTCCGTGCTTCTGCCCCAGGGGCTGGCGCTGGCCTGGTGGGAGCTTCCTGTCGGTGGAACGGTGGTGACCATCACACGTCTGTTTGCAGATCCTGGAGAGCTCTCAGACTTTGCTCAGTGTCCTGAAGAGGGAAGCTGGGAACTTGACCAAGGCCACAGCCTCAGAGCAGAAGAGCGGCGGTGGGGGCAAGGACAGCTGACCAGCTGCAGGCGGGAGGGGCTGCCCCCCCCCCCGGCACCCGTCAACAGCTGGGCCTCCAATAATCTGTCTTCAACGTGTCTTTGCTCTTCATGGTAGCAGTTGTCTCCTTTCATTGTCTTGGGTACCAAGAGGCCGTTGCCAAGCTCCACCCACCCCAGGTGATGAGGACAGCCCTGGGCACAGCCCACCGGGTAAGGGTCCTGGCCCTGCAGGATTTGGTGAGGCCAGGCTCTGGGTCACTCCTGCTCAGGGCCTGAGGACCCCACATCCCCCTGTGCTGCTGGTAAAGCCCTGCTCCCTAGTCTCAGCACCATGGCAGTGCGCTCACTGTGGTGCCCAGGCCAGGGGAGTGGGCAAGGGCCTGGGGCCCTCCACCTTGGAGCTTGCTCTCGTAGCCTATGACTGTCAATAAAGATTGTCTTTGTAAAAATACCCTACTGCCTATGGTCTATGTTTTGAGGGTAGGACTGCTGGACATCTCCAGAATGGGCATGAGCCCCTGCCCAGCTGTGGTATGGCTCCTCCTCGGGAGAGGAAAGCCTGGAGCGGCTTTTCCTGTAACAAGACTTGTTGGCTTTGGAGACAGAGTTGAGGGTACTTTTGAGCATCTGCTGTGACCTTGTCATCCGTTCTTTCTCCCCACCAGGACTGCTGGCCCCTCTCTCCCAACTCCACTTAGACTGCCCTTTGGGAGGTGGTCTGCTTATTGGTCCTGGTCTGTGTCATGCCCTATGACCAGCACAAGGCCTGGCCCAGGGAGACACGCTCTTGGCACAGGGCCTCCAGACAGGGCTGCCACCCCCCGGCTGCAGGATTCTGAACTTAGCCCGGTGGCTCCGCTGCTTCCCACCGTCCCTGGTCACACTAAGCACACAAGCTTCCAGCCTTCCATGCTGCCTGGGGCCCAGTCCTCCATCCTGAGTCCTCTCTGCGACCGTCTGCTGGCCTGTCAGCCCCCATGGGGTCCCTATGACTACCGGTTGGAGAGGTTTGGCAGGTTTGGGAGGCAGCTTGAGAGGGTCTGGAAAAACCCGGGCCCACCGCACCCAGAAAAACAGCTGGGCCTCCAGGCATTAACTAAAAACACTCTCCTCCTTCCCAAGCTTGGCCAGGCAGCATTCCTCATGGGCTTGACTCTTCAGGGGGGATACACTTGTGTTCAGTGCCTGGACTGTAAACAGTCCCAGCTCCCCAGCTCCAGGCTGCTGCTGAGCAGGCGGCTCTGCATCTGCCATTACCGCTCGGGATCTGCTGGGTCTGCCTGCCAGCCGCTAGCACCGACCCCAGGGAAGTAGTCTGCCTGCCACAACCTTGCTGCAGGTTCCTGTGGGTCAGGTAGCTTTCTAAGCCACACAGGAGGCTCTGCCCACCCCTGCCCGCTCCTCGTCCCCTCCCAAGCACTCCCAGAGTGCCAGATCCCAGAGAGTAAGCCTGAAGTGCCCCTCCCACCACAGCTGCCACTATGTCAGCCCTGGATGGGAGGGGGCGGCCCCAAAGGCCAGAAGTGCTCACAGGAAGGTCCCTCTCCCAGACAAGGGGGTGGTAGGGCGTGAACGCCTGGACCACCAGGACTGTTATGTGTGGGGGTGCCACACAGGGCCACCCCACACCTGGGCACAGACGTCCTAGCCAGGCTCCCCCGTACCCTCCTCCCCGCTGCCAGGGCCTCAAGGGAGCCCCCAGACCCCAGCCCTGCTCCCTGCTTCTCCAGCCAAGGAGCACACAGTAAGGCAGAAGTGGCCTTGTCCAGTGCTATTTATTGAATCCGTCATCAAACGCAAGAAAAGACTTGCCATTCGCCACAAAGGGAGTGGGTGGGTTGAGGTCTGCTGCTGGGGTGTACGGGCTGGGAATGGCTTGAAGCCCCACAGAGGACAGGCAGCCCAGCTGGCCCTTCACACACATCGGACAGCTGCCGGGCATGGTGTCCAGCAGGACCCTGTCCGTCCTCCATAGGCAGTGCCCCCAAATCAGGGCTGGAGAGCAAGACTCAGCCCCAGGGGAGGCAGGAGCCCCCAGGGCCCTAGGCTCAGGCCGAGCACCAGCACAGCTGTGAGGCCCCAGGAAGGGAGGGTGGGATATGGCAGGGCAGAGCCTGGCAGGGCAGAAGGGGGGTGCAGAACAGGGCAGGGCTCCTGGGCACTGCCCAGCTCCCAGGGCTCAGCCTTGGCCGTCCTGGCAGGGCCACGGTCAGAAATAGAGAGCTGGCTCGCTGCGGAAGTCTGAGAGGTCGTTCTGACTGGCAGGGGTGAGCTGAGAGAGAGAGACACAGAGGGAGCGGATGGGTTCATCCAGGCGTTAGAGACCCACGCCACCCCCCACCCCATGTCCCGTGTCTCCCCTGCTAGTCCCGTCCCTACTCACCATGACCTCCTTTGGTGCGGGCTCTGCCTCACGTGGAGCCTGCTCCAGCGTCTGCGCCTGCCATTTACCGAAGGCCATGGAGTGCTTTGGAGTGTAGCTGGACAGGCCTGTGAGCCGGGAGGCACACGTGTGGATGTGTGGCCCGGCGACCCACTGGGCCACCCGTTCCAACAGGCGGGCACTCACCTGAGCTGCCGTCCGGCAGATGAGGGCTCTCAGGCCCCACATTGTTCACAAAAGTGGCTCGGGGCAGGAAGAGCACAAAGGGCTTCTCCACCACCCCCTCTGAGCTGGACTCCTCCTCCTCCTCGGCCTCCTCGGCCTCCTCGGCCTCCTCCGCCCCCTCCTGGGCCTCAGCCTCTTCCTCCTGCACCAGGGAGCTCTCAGGAGGGTACTCAAACGTGGTCTGCAGGCGCTTGTCATTGAAGGAGATCTTCATCTACGGGCAGGAGGCACATCAGCGGGGCCCTGCTGCCTAGCCACCAGCGGGACTTGAGCCCGACCGAGGTGGGCCCAGTGACCCCGAAGAACATGGTAGGGGTTGTCGGGCCCAGGCAGGTAGCACAGCAGGCCATCAACCCTTCAGGAGCTGAAAGGTGAAGGAGCTGCCCCTCATCAGAGACAACTCCTTTACCTGTACCCTGTAGGCCCGGGGCCAGAAGGACCCCAGGAAGACTGGGTCTGGATGCCCAGGGCAACCCAGGGCCAGTGTGTCTAAACACCTGCATCCCAGGCCCCACCCATCGCTTCCCACCCCGGGCCCAGGGTCGAGTCACCTCGAGTAGCCTACCCCTCCCAGGACCAGATCGAAGCCAGCAGGAGCCCAAAGCCTCAGGGTCTCCAGAAGCTTCTGTGGCAGCTCCAGGGCAGGAGCAGGGTCCAGGTGGACCGTACTTTGGGGCGCCCACATACTGGGAGGCCCTACCTTCTTAGCTACCAGCAGTTCTGCTGTCAGCTGGGGCCTCTCTCCAGGACTGAGTTCACATCTTGGCTGGCTAGCCACCTGAATGAGGCTGTCTGCACAGCTCAGCATGGACACCACTGCTGGGCAAGGACCAGGCACACCCAAGCCCCAGGGTCACCACAAGGTGACAAAGCAGGGTGGCTGGCACACCTAAGCCCCAGGAAGGTGGCACCAAGGGCCATCACCCTGTTTTACAGACTGAGTCAGCATTAGAGCAAAGCTGCTCCCAGTGGGGGTTGTGGGGGCCCTTTCCTCCCACCTGGACTACCCATGTGGCCCGAGTCCACCCTGTCCACTCTGCAGGCTACAGAATCTCATGCCTGAGCAAATCCTCTCCTCTCCCAACGGCCTCAGAGTCCAGCAGGCTGCTGGTTCTGAGAGGAAGCGGGGTCAGGAACGAGCAGGACTGCAGGCAGACCCTCACCCTCCTTGACGCAGGACTCCCCTCCCCAGCCACAGGCCCCCCAGGCTTGCTCAGCAGGGCTCAGCCAGGCCCGGCAGGTTGGTAATGAATCTGAGAGCCACCAGCCTGCAGCAGATGGGAGCAGCCCTACGGGAGCTCGAAACATTAAACTCCCGAGCACAGGACACCAGCAGCCGGCTCAAGTTCCTCCTTCTTCCTTGGAAGGAGCCGGAGTCAGGAGCTGGGCCCCCAGGCAAAGCACCATGGGGCCTGGGGGCAGCAGAGGGACCCCCCGGCACTGGTCTCAGAGGGCAATTCCAGGCTGAGCCACTGTTCAGAAACAAGGGCACCTGTTCCTGGCACCCTACCGTGCTCCTCCCACAACCACCCGTGCACACACGGCCCCCACGGCCGTGGGCATCCCCATCTCAGCACGGTGCACACACAGACATCCGCTGGGCAAATCTCAGGCCCAGGCCCCGGCCGGCTGTACATATGAGTGGTCACGGATAAGAGCAGGCAGGTGCAGACCACCTGAGTCAGGCAAAACCAAGAGCAAAATACTTGCTCCTGTCACTTGAAGGCCCACGGTCCCCACCTGCGCGGCCCTGCTCCCACACAGGCCCGCCCCAGCCCTCCAGCTGCCCCTGCCCCCCCAGGCCTAGCAGGACAGAAGCCCAAGCAGGATGGGACTGCCAACCCAGGGGCCTCCCCCTGCCCCAAGGCCCCACAGTGAACAGGGCTTCCAGTGACCCCTGGGTCCACGGCATTGTTCTCAACGACCCCGGGCCCTCCAGGCCCATCCCCCACCACTGAAGACAAAGGAAGGGCTGGCTGCCAGGGACCTGCCAGATTAGCGTGCCCTCATCAGTCCACATGACCAGCTCCTAGTGGGGAGGCTGAGGGGGCTGGGCAGACATGGGGCACTGAGCCTGGCACGGCCTGGCCAGGCAGGGGCGGGGCGGTGCTCCCAGGCCACTGTCTGCGCCCAGCTGCGGCCCCGGGCTTGGGTCACACCCCACCTCCCCTTCAGTGCCCACACTCTACAGGCCGGTGGGGCTCACAGGCCTTGTGGGTGCAGGTCTCTGGGTCACAGGACACCCTGTGACGAACGCTGCTGGGAAGGGGCCAGCCTCTAGCCCTGGGCAGACGAGCCGGGAGTGGCCAGGGGCTGGCACTCGTGCACACCTGGCTGGGGGGGGAGGGGTGGACTTTGCCCGCTGCGCCAAGCGTAGCCGGCAGGTGTTTCCTGGCTTGGCCCACCTCCCAGCTCCCACATGCCCTTTGCCCCCCTCACCCTGCCCCACCTGCGCACACCCAGTTTGGGTTACTGAAGGGCGTCCAGCCTGGACTCTGGTCTGGGAGCTGGGTTCAACCAGCCCGTGCTGGTGGTGAGCCCCCGCCCAGCCCTCGCTCCCATCCCCTACTTAGTCTGCTGTAAGGACCACAGGACCACCCCACACAGCCTCTGCCACAGCTCCCACAGCTGCTTCCTGATGCCCCCAGTCAAGTGCAGCACCAGCCCAGGGCAGACCCTCTGCCAGTGGGGACGCTGGTGGAGCAGGGTCCAGCCTGCTCTCATGGCACCGGGCTTTAGAGAGCCCACATGGGGGCGGGAGGCACCTGCAGAAGACCTGGGGGAGTGGGAAGGGCGGGAAGGGGGGGCAGAGAGGAGACACAGCCAGGACGCCTGGAGGTGGGAGGGTGCGGAAGAGCGGGTGGGGAAGCAGGCCCCCGAGGGCAGCTATAACTGCACCACAGCTCCAAGCGCTGGAGCGAGGCCGAGGGCCACGACCCGGCCGGCAAAACTGGGGTGTCGGGGTGGCGCTTACACCACGGGTGAGGGCAGATGGCCAAGGGTGTCGCTGACTGAGCTCTGGGGACGCTGACACACTCAGGCTGCGCAGAGAACCAGCACGTAAGCAGTGAGGAGGGCAAAGGGGAGGGGAAGGAGTTCCTCAGACGTGCAGGAGCCTGGCCAGGCGGCACCTCACAAAGGGGAGAGGCCCACAGCACCAACCCAATAAACCCTGCGGGAGGCGGGTGAGGAGAGCGGCCGGAGAGTCCCACCAACCACCGCCTGGGGGCCGGGGCAGAGGTGAGACGGGGCATGGCAACCATGCCCCACAGCAGCCAGCCCCTGCCTGGCTGTCAGGAGAGGGGCAGATGGGACATCTGCAATCCTGCCCAGAGACAACCAAGTGGGGACAGGTCCCCCCAGGCAGGCCTCCCAGGTCACACTGTCCAGCTGGGCGCCCCCACCACCCTGGACAGGGCTCTAGCCCTCCGAGGCACACAGACCTGCCGGCTCAGGGGCAGGCTGCCCGGGAGAGCCATACCTCACCGGCCGCCTGGGAAAGGCCCCAGCCCCTCCCACCACCACCCCAGTCAGCCAGCCGTGCAGGGGTCAAGGTGAGCGGTGGGCCCCAAGGTCCCCCGTCGGGAGAGGGGTGAGCAGGACAATGATCCAAACCACAGGCTGGCTGGAGTGCTCCAGCAGCCCAGGGTCTCGAGGAGCAGTGGGAGCAATGCCCAGGGGCTACAGTCAGGAGGCTCTCCAGGGGACGCAGACGGCTCTGAAGGCCGGGCGCACCCACGCCTCTGCCCCACGCGACAGGAGTTCTGGCTCCTCCTGGGCAGGGCAGCTGGCGCGGGGGGTGGGGCAGTGCTCACAAGCCGGAAGTCACCTCCGATAGATCGTGCTGCTCTGGCAAGGGCTAGCTTGGCCGCTTGGCCCTGCCAGGCCATCCATCTGGACCCCCAACGCCCTCAGGCTGGCACAGAGATCAGGGCCAGGTTGGTCTGAACTGCTCTCCACGCTGGGCCAGGGCCTGCTTCCTCCCATCACCTCCTCCCGTCCTTCTCACCCCAACCCTGCCACAAGTGACCCCCACAGTGCTTTCCCCAGCGGGGGGAGGAAAGAGTAGGGGCTCTAGAAACAGGAACTAGCACTCAATTCCTGCCCCATGACCTCCAGCCATCCTTAGGTTCCTCATCCACAAAGTGGGGGGCCGTTACCACCTCCGCTTCTTGGGGCCAGCATGGAAAGGTACTGCCTCCCAGTTCAGGGTCAACAGTCAGGGAGCAGGAGTGGGGAGGTAGGGCTGAGGGCCACGGCAAGGGCAGGAGCAAGGGTGGGAGGGGGCTGCGGCCCATAGCACTAGAGAGAGGGTGAGTCAAGGTCAGGCAGGCAAGATGGACCCGCCGGAAGTGCAAGGGCAGGTGGGTGTGGATGCCCGTCCCAGCAGATGGAGTGGGCGGGAGCACCAACGCCCTCACCCAAGCAGGAGGAAAGGACACACGGAGGAAGAGCAGTGCAAGGCCACCCCACGGCAAACAGAGGGAGGTGGCGGCTCACGTGACTAGACAACCAGCAGGCACCACCGACGGGGGGGGGCCTTTGGTGACACAAAGCACATCACCACCCCCATTGCCCCAAGGAACTTGAGGGTAGTGGCAAAGGTAGCTTCAAGGGTGAGCCAACGAAGAAGCCTGCCAGGCGCCATCTCAGTTCCAGGGGAAGGCACATCTGCCCCGTGTCCGCTGATGGGGGTCAGGTGGGGCTGGCTTTGGAATTTGCCCCTGGGCCGGACCCAGACGCTAGAATGACCAGGAAGAATCTGAGGAACGTTTTCTTGTGCCCAGACGGTTCCAGGCCACTGGGCAGATGGGGATTAAGGTTCCAGCAGGGCTCCTGGTCCTGCAGCTGGGTCTCTGCCTGAAGCCCATCCTCCCCAGTGAGGGGGAGAGTCTACACTGCTTCCAGCATCACACCCCAGGCCTGGCACACACTAGGAGTTCAAGAAACACTTGCATGAAGCCAGGTCCTGCTGAGCTCCAGGCCAACATGCCTTCTGGGGCAGTTGACAGCCTCCCACTGAATGGTTCCCAGTGCTGCACCCCTGGGCTGACAGTGGGGTAGGGATCTGACCACACCCAAATCACAGGCCTCCTGTGCCTTCCCACTTCTGTCCTGGCACCTGCGACCCACATAGGCCAGGACTCCAGAAGACCAAAAAGCCAGGGCCAGTGTGGCACCAAGAGGCCCAGAACTACTTGTTCCAGTTGGACCCACGATGAGACAGGTGTGCCCCAGCAATTCCAGATGCAGCCGCAGGAACAGAACGGCAGCCATGGTGCTGGCTGGACTGACCTCCCCACAGCCTGACACAGCACACCTGAAGCAAACTGTCCCCTCTGGGCCATTAAGGCTCTACTAGAGCCCAAACCAGGGATCCCCCCTCCCCAGCTCAGGCCCTCCTGAAGCCTGAGTGGCCACCCAGTCCAGGGTCTCCTCTGGTCCACACAGAAGCCATCCCCCAAGCCACCCTCCAGCCAAGCCCAGTGCCCCAGGAAGCGGGCACATGCTAGACCCACAGCTCTGTGGCCCGTCACCTTTACTCCCTCCCACCCAGTGGCTCTCCCCCCTGCTCCCCCCACTGACCTTCTTTCTCGAGGAGCCAGCCTTGGTGAGGCAGGACTTCTCTAGAGCCAGGTAGCCACCAATCACCTCAATCTCGTGCACGGTGGGATAGCGCTTCTTCAATGTGGTCCCCAGGGCGGCAGGGGGATCTGACAAGCTGCCTGCCTCCTCCTCCTCAGCCTCCTGTGGCCTGGGCTCCCCATTGGTCTGCAGGGACCCTGGTTTCCTCTTGGGCACCACAGTGAAGGTGTTGCCACCTCGGTGCTGGCGCCCTGACTGGTGCCCAGGCCCAGTGGGGTGCGGGTGGTACCAAGGAGGCCCACCAGCTCCGGAGCAGTGCAGTTTGGCTTCTTGGGGGACCTCATCCTCTGAGTCCACCTCATCAATGAAGGTAACAGGCAACCCTGGGCTCCCAGGCTCCCTGCCGTTCTTGGCCAAGCTGGGAACCCCGAGGCCCTGGGCAGGCTTAGCTTCGGCAGCAGCCGGCGCACACAGCAATGGTGAGGACAGCCGCTGCTGCCGAACAGCTTGGTCCACGAGGGCAGTAGCTGGCCTGGGGGAGGCCCCCTCCTCCACCCCCAAGGGGCTCCTCCCTGCGGCAGGCACGCTATCCCTCCCAGGCACCATCTGGGCTTCGAGCTCCAGGCTTTGGGAGGCCCAGCCAACCTCTCTCTCTGGCAGCCCCCTAGCCTGCCTCCCTTCAGGAGGAGGGGCCCCAGAGTCTTTGCGCTTGGGGATGAACAGGAAGGAGTTTCGCGAGTTCACACGGAGGCTGGCCAGGGCCCGGGCCTGGAGGTCCCCAGCAGGGATCCTATCCATGTCTGGCTTGGAGGCCGGCCGTATCTCAAAGGAGTCATTGGCGCTGGTGGCCGCGGAGACCCACTGGCGCTGGCTGGGAGTGGCACTGGAAGGGCTGGATGTGGGCAAGGCCAGGGACGCGGCTGGAGTGGCACTGGGGATCCCGGGGCTGGGGGGCGGGTGGACCGGGGCCTCCCCCGACTCCACCTTTGGCTTCCACTCGCCCGGCCCAGGCGCAGAGCCCGCGAGGCCGTTGGCAGTGCCGGCTCGGAACTCGGGGGCTGCAGGCTCGTTGGGGAGCGGGCGAGGGCCAGCGCTGCGGTGCAGGCCCCGAGGGTGGACGGTGAAGGAGTTGCTGCCGGTCTTCTGCAGGAAGTCGCTGCGCCGCGCCCCAGGGCCTGTAGCACCGCGCTCAGGCTCGAAGCAGGCGGCGCCCTCACCCACGCGCGGGGCGGCGGGGCCGGGAGCAGGCGGTGGCTGCGGCGGCGGGGTACGTCCGCGCTCCGGGCTCCTGCGGCGGACCGGCGCGGCCAGAACGTCGAATTTCTGGAGCAGGCGGCTGACGCGCCCGGGCGGCGGCGGCGGCGGCGGCGGCGCCTCGTACACGAGCACCTCAGCGGCGCGGATGCGGGCGGCCGGGCCAGGGCCCGGGCCGGGGCCAGCGGGCGGGAAGCCCGGTGCCGACTCGATGATGAGGATGTTGTCGGCGTGGATGGTGCGCACACCCGGCACGCGGCGGTACAGCTCCAGCAGCTGCTGCACCGGCCGCGCCCCCGCCGGCCCCTCGCCCCCTCCGCGCCGCGTCCCGCGCCGCCGCTCCGATTCGAGCCGCATGAACGGGTTCTCGCGCAGCGGGCCCAGGCTCTCGGCCAGCACGAGCCGCTCGGCCGCCGGCTCCGAGGTCTCCGCCGCGCCCGCCTCGGCCCCAGTCTCGGGTGCCGCGCCCGCGCCCAAGGCGGCCAGCTTGGCCCGCTTCCGCTCCAAGATCTCCCGTTTCCAGGCGGGCAGCGCGGCGCGAGGCCCCGGGCCCGGCCGCCCCAGGCCGGCCATGCTGCGGAGCGAGCGCCGGAGCCAGCGTGCGCGGGGAACTGCGGTAGCCGCCAGCCGCCGGCCTTAGCGCCGCGGCCACGCCCCCCGGCCCCCGTCTATTGGGGAGGGGCCGGCTCGGACCCGCCCCGCGTCCCGCGGCCCCACCTATGGCAGAAGAGAACGGCCGGCCGCGCTGATTGGAGACTGCTCTCCCTGACCTCTCTTTCCCGGGGCGCCTAGCTGGAGAGCGCCAGTCTCCGAGCCGGTTTCCATTGGGGACGGCCCTCCTGGACGCGCCTCCGACCCCTCGCCGCTCATTGGCGGCCCCACTTCCGCCTCTGCGCCATTGGCCTGCGAGGACCTGAGGGCGGAGCCCGGCGGGGCTAGGTCCAGGCCGGCAACGCCAGACGGGCCCCTGGGCGCAGCTAGGTGGGTGACCTTGGCTGGGCTCGGTCCTTCCTCGTCGTGCCAGCATCCAGTCCACCTGTTCCTGACGCTCAGAACGCAGTGGAAGAAGAGCCTGCCCAGGACTGGAAAGCTGTCCCCGCTGGTTCAGGGACTGCCCACCTGTGGTCCTAGGTCCTCTGCAGGACTTGGAGAGGCTAATGCTGGAGCCCCACACAGTGCTGAGGAATTGCTTCTCAGGAACCCCTAACTTTTGCCAGCCCCCAGAACTCACTCTGTTGTTCACACAAGTGGCAGAAGCCCTACCCCACACTTTGCCATCCAGGGCCCATTGAGCAGGAACAGGAGTGCAGAAGCCGTGAGGAGGCACAGAGAAAGCTCTCCAATGCAGACAGCCACGAAAGCCAGGCTGTGCATTCCACCCTGTTGCCTCCCCACACTCCTCTTTCATCTTCTGAACTTCCCCCATCCCAAGGCTAGTAGGGGTGCCAGTGACCTTAAGGGCCCAGCTTTCTTGCCCTTGCTGTGAAGAAGCTCACTCCCAGCACCCACCACACTTTTGAGGCCCAGTGAAGCCAAGGGGAGATGAGATTAGGGGGCATTGACACAGAGGGATGCTACCTGCCTTCCCCTCACCTCTCCTGCACTCAGCACTTGCTCAGTAATGGCACTCACCTTTCAAGGAGTGGGACACTCCCTCTCAGGGACAGGGCTCCAAGGACACCTGGGGCTCCACATAGGCTGCGGGCAGGTTTCAACCTGGGGTGCCCTTCCCAGCTTCCGGGTCCCATAGTGGTCTGCACTACAACTACTTTAACATTGACTTACTCCTTCCCACTCTACTAAGCCAAGAAAATAAACTGGATTTCAGCCTTCCAGAGGTCAAGTGTCTCCTTTTCAGGACTCTGGTCAAATCACTTTTCCGAAGGAAACTAAGCCTTCTTATGCTCATCACTTCTATAGCAACAGGATCACTCAATTCTGAACTACAAAATAAAACAGGATACAACAAAACATGCAACCTAAAAATAACATTAAAAGAAAACCCACTCCCAGGGTGCCTGGCTGGCTCAGTCAGAGAAGTATGTGACTCTTGATCTCGGGGTCCTGAGTTCGAGCCCCACGTTGGCTGTAGAGATTATGTAAACGAACTTTAAATAATAAAAATAAAAAATAAAGGAAACCCACCGGCAATGTTCATCTTCTATCTGATTTTGACACAAATTATGCCAATCCTGGGTTGTAGCTGTGGGACAAACCAGACCAGTCTCCAATGCAAGAATCTCAATGGCTCAGGCCATGCAGCATCCATTCTAGGCAGAGGGTCACAAAGCTGCTTCACTAAAATAAAGGTCTGCATATCTGTTCTGTAAAGGGCCAGACAGTAAATATTTTATTTTTAGGCAGTTCTCACCAGGGACAGCTTTGTCTCCCAGACTTGTTAGTGTATGGAGACACTTCTGCTTGTCACAAGTGAGGGGTGCTCCTGGCGTCTAGCGAGTAGAGGACAGGGATGCTGCTAAACATTCTACAATGCTCAGAACAGCACCACCACCCACCCCAATCAAAGAATGATTTGACCCAAAAGGCCAAGAGTGCCAAATGCAAGCCACATTCACTTGCTGTCACATGGTCTTTGTTTTTATAACCCTTTGAAAATGTAAAAAATCACTCTCAGCTAATGGGCAGTACAAAAACATGCCTCAGGCCAGAGTTTGTTGACCCCTGCTCCACAGCAAGGCCTATAAAGACCACACACTGGCAGGAAGACAAGGCTCTGATGTCACACAAACTATTCAGCAGTGCCTCAACACAGGCCTACCCTACGTTGTCTTCACCCTGGCTCCCCGGGCAGGAAGACAGGCTTCTCCGAGGGAATGCCCCCATCCACCAATGAAGCTCTAGTACATTCCAGTCTCCCACAGTCAGCTTTGTAACCAGCTACATGACACAGGGGGGAGCATCTCAGCATTCATCTGATTTCACCCTTAAGAGCTCAGGCAACCACTGTACATCTCAGCAAAACATTCTTATTTTATTTTTATCTCAGCAAACGTTCTCATTTGACTTGGCACCTGACTGGCATTAAACTAAAGACCCCAGCCCAACAAACGTGGGCCAAGACCATTTGCAGGTCTCAGTGCCTGTGAGCATCAAAGCTGTTCCTCTCTCTCTGGTCCCTTAGGGAGGCCTAAATCTGTCTCAGGTGTGCTAACAGTGCTGGCCACAAGGTGGTGGAGAAGTTGCAATTGACTGGGATAGGAAGCCAAGCAGTGCTTTATAAGCAAGGTTCTCTCGGGCAGATCTCCACAAATAGAGGGTCCCAATCAATGCTTATCCAACATATGCCTGTCTGCCTGGGCTGGAATGAAGAAAGGGCCATCCTCCCCAGTGGCTCAGGGGAGGAGACACAAGCTCGTTTACACCACTTAGAGCTTAAGCATCTAGGTCTTGTCTGGCTGGATGGGGCAGTGGGCTCTTTTAGGTCAGCGCTGCTGGGCAGAGGAAATCCCCGAGTCCGGCTTTGCAGCCTTTGCACAAGGAGTACTCTTCCAAGATCCATGAAAATACTCAGAGCCCATCGGGGCATTTTACATATATGCAGTTTGCAACTGTCAGAGGAATTCTGCACTGTCTGGCCTGGGTACTTCTCAGCATCTCAATTCAGGATTAGCTATTCAAAGCATGAAATAACAAGAAATACATTTTAAGGATCAAGGCTGCTCTTTTTTGCCCTGCTGAGGGAACAATTTTAGACATATGATTGGTATAGAGAAAATTGGGCACTCGCCAGGGCAGGAGCTGACTTTGCTTTCAGACCCAGACTTCTCCTTTGGTGCGGTGGAAGTGGGACCTCAGCTTGGGGTCCAGCATCCTAGCTATCCAGAGTTCTCTCTCCGGCCTTTCTGCGAGGCTAGTTGACCCGACAGGCGCGGATCATGAGCAGCTGCAGGAGAATGAAGACTGGAGACGTGATCAAGCCGAACCAGAGCTCCCGAGTCTGTTCCACCAGCTTCTGGCACAGTAACATCTCGAAGACAAACTTGAGGCTAAGAACCGTGAGGACCCAGAAGAGGCGGAGCACGGCCAACCGCTTCTCTCCGTCCTGGAAGAGGCGCACGGACACGATGGTGGTGAAGTAGGTGCTGAGCCCATCGGCGGCGAAAAAGGGCACAAACACGTTCCACCAGGAGAGGCCGGGGGCCAGGCCGTCCACACGCAGTGCCAGCAGCACGGAGAACACCATCAGGGCCAGCAGGTGCACAAAGATCTCGAAGGTGGCGAAGCCCAGCCACTGCACTAACTCCCGGAGGGAGAAGAGCATCGCGCCGGTTGAGCGCGGGCCGGGGCCCGGCCGAGCGTCCCACCGGCGGAGCTGCTCCTCCTCTCCCCGCGGGTCTCGCCGGCGCCTGCCGCCGTCGCCGCTGCTGCGAGCGGGAGACAGCGAGCGGCTCTGCCTGTCCCGGCCCTCGGCCCTGGCGTGCCGCCAATACCCTGGCCCCGGCCCGAGACCCAGTACTGGCCGCGAGCGGACGCCCGCCTCTCTCGGACGCCATGCCCTGCAGGGCGCGGCCTGAAGGCGTCACTTCCGGCCACCACCGGAAGTCGGAAGTCCAAGCGGGTCTGGGCCGCCCAGGCTCGTAGGAGCTGTTAGCAGGCCCGGTGCCTGGGTGCGGGCGTCTCCCGGTCGTCCCGATGCCGAGCCCGGGCCTTCTGGTGCTCTTCGGCAGCCAGACAGGCACGGCTCAGGATGTGTCGGAGAGGCTGGGCCGCGAGGCTCGGCGCCGGCGGCTCGACTGCCGGGTGCAGGCCCTGGACTCTTACTCAGTGGTGAGGGCGCCCTAGGGCCTCGGCGGGGAGGCCGAGCAGGCCTGGGGCGCCAGCCCCCCTCCGAGCCCTCGACCGCAGGGCGCCGCATTTTGTCTGACAGCAGGCCCTTCATTTACGGCGGGTTTAGGGGGCGGGAGAACCTGGGGACAGTGGCTTGGCTCAGCGCATGGAGGGAGGGAGCAGGCAAGGTGGGAGGGTGGAACCCGAAAGAGAAAAAGGGCCGGCCGGCCGTTCGCGGGCGCTCACTGAGGTGGTGTCCTACCACCGTGAGCGAGGGAGAGGGCGCCAGGCTGCCGAGAGGATGCCTAGTCATTACAGCCCGAGGTCTTAACACGTGTGTCTTTTTGTTGAGGTGAATCTGATTAATGAGACCCTGGTGATATTTGTTTGTGCAACTACAGGCCAAGGAGATCCCCCTGACAACATGAAGGTAAGGCCGACCTGAAGGCTTTCTTTGCTCAGGAGCTCAGATCACTGCCCTGGACCCTCACTCTGTTTTCTTTGCCTGGAGAGTCCCAGAAGCACAATAAACACTTGCCCTCCTATACCTACCGCTGCCCGTGAGCTATGGATTGGGAAGGGTATCTTCGGATGGAGCTGGGGGCTCTGGCTCCGGCTGTCCTCCCTAATAAACTCTTCACAGGCCACCAAATAGCCTTGTTCTCCATTTTAACCTGTAATATTTTCTCTGGGGCTGTATATGAATCAAGTCTGGGTCTATGTGTGTATTTCAGAACTGGTGGACCTTCCCAGAACATTCTTCAATTCTTTGTGAACATTCCAAGCATGATCTAGTGCTGGGAATCCAGCCATGAACCTATTTCTGTCCTCACGGAGCTCACATTATAGCACAAGCAACAACTTTCACAGGCAGTTACAATACTAGGAGATACATACTGCCAGGGAAAGTACCAGATGTCATGGGGGCATTCATAAAAGCTATCTAGCCCAACCTAGGGGCTCAGGGAGAGCTCTCGAGAAGAAAGGTGTGTGGGCTAAGTCCTGAGGATAAGTGGGGGCTGGCCAGGCAAGAGGAAGAAGCCTGTGCAGAGGGTAGAGTGGGAAGAGTGAAAGCAGTTCAGTAGGACAGAGCCAAGGAGAGCATCAGGGTGGGAGGGGAGAAGAGAGGCAGGAAGCTGGACCTGACCCCAAGGAGCCCAGCAGCCACAGTAAGGTGGAAGGACTTGAAGTGAAGGGCTGTGGAGTCCACTGGGTGACACAGTCACATTGGTACTCTAGCAAAACTGCCACTTGTCAAGAGGGGGGATGGGCTATAGCAGAGCAAGAACAGCTCCAGAGTATGCACAGTGCAGGCGAGACTGGCGGCCTGGACCAGGAGGGTGGCAGGCAGTAGAGAAAAATAGACACACTCCGGAGATGTCAGGGTAGAATCGAGAGGACACGGAATCAAACAGGGATTCGGGCTCGGGGACCAGAATGGCTGGTAGTTCCAGGCACAGAGGTAGAGACCAGGGAGGTCAAGTGCTAGGAGTCATTCAGGTCGAGGTGCGAGGTTGGTGTGGGGCTCTAGCAAGTATCCTGGATGAGGCATGAGAAAGGAAGCTCTCCCTCTCTCCTGGGACAGATTGCCCTGAAAACCAAGGGCATGAGAGGTGGAGGAAAGCCTGTGAGGGTCAGGAAAGTGGCCCCAGCAGCAAAAAGGGAGTGTCCCAAATCCAAGGTCAAGGGCACAGAGGTGACTTCTGAGAGGAAGGTTTCCAGCACTCAAAGCTGCACAGAAGTGAGATAAGGCCTGAGCAGCATTGGTTTATCAGCAAAGGGCCTGCTGGTGACTTTGGGGAGAGCAGTTTCAGTGACTCGCAGGGAGAGAAGTGAGCCACGGGGTCGAGAACCAAGTGAGTGGAGAGAATCTTAAGAATGTCTCTACGTGAAACAAAAGGGGCGCCTGGGTGGCTCAGTCGGTTGGGTGTCTGACTCTTGATCGCAGCTCAGCTTGTGATCTCAGGGTCATGAGTTTAAACTCCACGCCCAACGTGGAGCCTACAGGAAACAAACAAATGATTCTGGCTGTGATTGGGGCGAAGGGGTTGGAAAGAAGGTGTTAATAAGATGAGCGAGATGGGGCGCCTGGGTGGCTCAGTCGGTTAAGCGTCTGCCTCCGGCTCAGGTCATGATCCGAGTCCTGGGGTGGAGCCCTGCATCGGGCTCCCTGCTCAGCAAGGAGCCTGCTTCTCCTTCATGCCTCGCCCCCACAGCTTGTGCTCTCTTGCTTGCTTGCTCACTCTCAAATAAATAAAATCCTTAAAAAAAAAGATGAGAGAGACCTGTTAAATGCTGGGAGTGGGGAGTCTGGGGGAGAAAGAGGCTTAAGATTGAAGAACAAGGTCACACGGGGATGACATAGGAGACCTGGGGCTGAGACCCCAGCACGATCGAGGGGGTCTCCTCAGACAGGAAGAGGGGCAGAAGAGAAGGCAAACCTGGGAGTCAGAAGCAGGAGGTGAAGGGTGGATACCCAGGGCACAGGGCAAGGGAGGGGAGGGGAGACAAAGACTTGGAGGAGGTCGGCTGGGGTACAGACGGGATATCAGACACCAGCAGCACGGAGGAGGTGCTGGTCATCCCTGAATGAGGGTGGACAAGGAAGATGGCAGGCATAGACCCCACCATGGACGTGGACAGGAGAGAGCCCTCCGCAACCACAGCGGGGCCTGGAGGCTCCTTGGAGAGGCTGCGGACTGAGGGCCCAGGGACACGGAGGAGGGGGCATGGGTCCTGCTGAAGACCTGGCTTAGTGACCAGCTGTGTACTAAATGCTGGCTGCCTTGCCTCGGTTCTCAGAACCCTGAGGTCAGGCCCGGGCTCCCAGGCAGCGGACAGGGGGAGCCCTCTGGCAGGAGAGTGAGTAACCACAGCAGAAGACCCAGCAGGATCCTGGCCGGGAAACCCACACTGGGTGACAGGCCCAAACTCACGGTTTTCTGTCAGCTTCTGAAGTCCAAGGGAACCGTGAAGAACCACCACAGCCTCAGGGAAGGGCGCCACTGAAAGAGACCAAGACAAGCGCAGGCGTAACCTGGAGGAGCAGAGACGGGCAGACCCTCCAGAGCCCGGCACCCGCGAGACGAGAGCACATGAAACAGGACGAACCTGTAAACAGAGGAAATGCTCTTGAAAACGATGTCAGGAAAACTTGAAAAGATCAGAGAGTGAAGTTGAGACATTCTACTGGAATGTGTAACAAAAAATGAGCTAGGACACAAATCAAAACCCTAAGGTCATTCCAGTAGCCTCAGAAGGCGAACCACAGAGTGGGAAGAGACTGACCAGAGAGTCACACGATGTCCCAGAACGGAGAGAGCCCGCCCGCGCCTGGGAAGGGCCCACCTGGATGGAAAGGCCCCCGCCACGTCGTGGTGGTTGCAGTTCCTGGGGACAGACAGCAGGACACGGGAGGACACTGGCTTCTCGGCCCCCGTGGCCCAGCTGGACCAGCTTGGAGCAGGGCCTCGGGCTCTTCGGAAAGAGGATTTCCCGTGGCAGTGTTCCCCGCTAACCTGCCGGTCCTTGTGAAGGGAGGGCCCGGGCATGCTCAGATGCAGAGCTGTGAGAAGTGTACGTTCACTGGGCTTCTTCTCAGCAAGCACCTGAAGGACGTTCTCTGCAGGCTTCAGGAAACCGGTCTCTAAGGAGGAGCGCACAGGAGAGGTCCCCGGAGGCAGAGTGGGTGTAGTCCCCAGCAGGGGCTGATGCAGCACAGTCCTTGGGGAGGCCAGGGGTGGCCCAGGGCCAGTGGGCAGAGCTGTGCCTGGACAGGGCCAGGGTCCCTCCACCCCGGGGGGCGTCTGTCTCTAGAGCTAAGAAGCAGAAGGGAGGTGGAGTGCAGCTCAAGTCCTGGACCACACACAGAAGTAGGTGTCACCAGGGCTCAGGCCGCTACGGGCTGAAGGTGATCTGTGTTGGCAAAGTGCCCCTGGAGGCTGGGACAGAGGCCCAGGACCGTGAGGGCCCCCCGGTGGGAAGGAGAGGCACCGGGCTGTGACCTTGGGGGTCTGGGATGGCCAGACAGTGGGGATGAGCGTGCCCTGGGGAAGGGCACAGCTCTGGGTCCTCAGCCTGCACAGTGAGTTAGGTGGGAAGCCGCGGGGGCAGCACTGAGTACCAAGCACGCTGATGGGGGCTTGGGGCCCGGAGGGGGCTCCCAAGGGAGAGAAACTTCACCTTCCACTGAGCGGGTGGGACTAAGACCCCTGGGGGCTGCAGGGGTGCCTGTGGCCGCCTGGGGTTCAGAGCTGGGGGTGGAGGGGCCTTCGGGACGCAGGACTCTTGGCACAGAGGCGTAGCCGTGGCCAGGGGAGACCCGAGCAGAAGCAGGGGCTTCCCCCACCTTGGGGAGACCTGGGGGGCAGGCAGCAGCCGTGGCCTCCCTGCTTTGGACCCCAGCAGCCTTCTCTCCGAGTCCTCTGCCCAGGATGGGGTGAAGCTCCACCTTCTGGTGGTGGCTCTGGGGCAGCATGCTTGCTTTCTTTCTCTGCTTTTTGTTTTGTTTTGTTTTGTTTTAAGATTTACTTATTTCAGAGAGGGAGGGGAGAGAATCTTGAGCAGCGTGGTGCCCGGCATGCGGCTCAATCCCACAACCCTGAGATCAAGACCTGAGCTGAAACCAAGAATCAGAGGTTCAACCTACTGAGCCACCCAGGCGCCCCCTGGGCAACTTTCTTTTTTATGATTTTCTGCCTTTTCCCAATTATTTATTTATTTATTTATTTTTGCCATCCTGATAGAATAAAAACCGGTCTTGTTTTAGTAACAAAGGTCTAGAGGAGCAGGGTGGGTCCAGCATGCAGCTCCTCCCTACCCTACCCTGGGACCCCGGTGGTCTAGAGCAGGACCTCTAACTTGGCTTCTTCTGGCTGTAGAACTTCTGGAGGTTCATATTCCGGAAGAATCTGCCACCGACCTCCCTCTGTCAGATGGACTTTGCCGTCCTGGGCCTCGGCGACTCCTCGTATGCCAAGTGAGTAGGGGCGGGAGGGCTGCTGGCCCACGGGGACTGTCCTCGGGGTTGAGCACAAAGCGTCCTGTAGAGGGACGGTTGACTCGGCCCCCAGGGCTCCCGCTGGACCTCGGGCTGGGACCAGGCTGTGCGTCCTGCTTCTGCAGGGACCACCGGGGAGCAGCGGGGTTTTGAAGGGTGCGCAGGGAACAGACCGGAGCCTGGCAGGGCAGCAAAGTGGGGATGTCTTCTAGGGCAGGGGGTGATGTCTGGACCTGGCCAGCATCCTAAGTGGACATGGGACCCAGAGCAGCAAAGGCCTACCGACTCTTCGCACTCTTAGGAAAGCACGTAGTCGGGAGATATTTGGGTGTACAAAGAGAAGAGAGAACGGTGCAGTGGGGATAAGCGAGGGGCCCAAAAGGCCCCCAGCCCCTGGGAGCCACCCCCAAGGCCACTGTTTCCCTGGGTATGGTGGAGTGACCACCTCTTAGATCTTCAGGACACATGTATGTCCTAAGCTAAGGGTATGTTACCTTTCCTTCTTAAAGCAGCACCGAGGGCTTTGCATTTAAGGGTATGCGAGTTGTCAGGTCACTGAATCGTGGAAACCCCCAACCGTGTGCGCAGGGGCTGAGGGAGGGCCCGCTGGGTGCTGCCGCCTCCAAAGCCAGGTGCAGCCGGAGGGGGGCTGGGACAGCAGCGGTGTGACACTCCCCTGCTGGGGGTTTTGTTCTGTGCCTCCCGTAGACACTTGTGTGCGGTGGCGCAAACACAGGCACGAGGGGGCTGGGGGTGGGGAGCCCCTCCTACTGACAGCGTTCCCTGCGAGGCGCTGTGGGCTCGTTTGGGGCTGCTTCCCCTTCGCCACCCTGCGGCCCTGGGGCTGGAGCCTGCCCGAGCCTCACTCTCCCTCCAAAGGTTCAATTTTGTGGCCAAGAAGCTATACCGTCGGCTGCTGCAGCTTGGGGGCCGCGCCCTCCTGCCCGTGTGCCTGGGCGATGACCAGCATGAGCTGGGGTGAGTGGAGTGGGGAGCGCTGCCCTGCAGGGCCTGGGAGCAGGGGCCCCTCAGACTAGCCTGCACACGCTCTCTCTCCAGGCCTGATGCTGCCATCGACCCTTGGCTGCCCGATCTATGGGGGAAGGTGCTGGGGCTGTACCCCGTGCCCCTTGACCTTGGCACGATCCCCGCCGGAGTCCCGTGAGTGTGGGCCGACAGGTGCGGCGGAGCGGCCAGAGGCCCTGCTGGCGGCCTGACCGGCATGTCCCTCTCCACAGTTTGCCCTCCAAGTTCACGCTGCACTTCCTCCCGGGGGCCCCCAGGGTGTGCTCTGAGGGGCAGCGCGTGGCTGGCACAGAGCCTCAAGGTCCCCCATCCGAGCAGCAGCCCTTCCTGGCACCCATGGTCACCAACCAGAGAGTCACCGGCCCCTCGCACTTCCAGGACGTTCGGCTGATGGAGTTCGACATCACAGGCTCTGGGCTCAGGTGAGGGGCCTGAGACACCCGGCGGGCAGTGGGGGGCCGTGGCTGGGGGGCCGTGGCTGGGGGTGCAGAAGGTCCGCTCCCAAACCTGGAGAGCAGGCACTCAGCAGGGTGGAGGGGTGCGGGCCAGGCGGCAGGGAGACACTTCTATCCGAGGACCCCTCACCCCAGCCCTCCCTAGACTCTCGCTTCCATCCCCTAGCACCCTCCCCTGTACCCCCGGTGCCCTGCCCACACCCCCTCACTCTTCCCTGCGGCTTTCCCACACAGCTTTGCAGCTGGCGACGTGGTGCTGATCCAGCCTGAGAACGCGGCCAGCCACACCCAGCGGTTCTGCCAGGTGCTGGGCCTGGACCCAGACCAGAACTTCACCCTGCTGCCCCGGGAGCCAGGTGAGCGCCAGGGGCCAGGGGAGGCCCGGCCGTGGCCACCCGTTCTCCGCCCCCCGCGGGGGTCTGCTGGCGTACTCAGCCCTGCCCCGTGTCCTGCCCCCCACTGCAGGTGTGCCCTGCCCGGCGCGGCTGCCCCAGCCCTGCTCCGTGAGGCACCTTGTGTCCCACTACCTGGACATTGCCAGTGTGCCCCGCCGTTCCTTCTTTGAGCTCCTGGCCTGTCTCTCTCCCCATGAGCTGGAGCGGGAGAAGCTGCTGCACTTCAGTTCCCCCCAAGGTCAGGAAGAGCTGTACTCCTACTGCAACCGGCCTCGCAGGACCATCCTGGAGGTGTGAGCAGGTGTGGGCAGGCGGGCAGGCCCGGGGCTCTGAGCCACAGGCACGCGTGGCCATGCTGGCCAAAGCCCACGTGAGGCTGTCTCTACCCAGGTACTGTGTGACTTCCCGCACACGGCTGGAGCCATCCCCGCAGACTACCTCTTGGACCTCATCCCCCCGATCCGTCCACGGGCCTTCTCCATCGCCTCCTCTCTGCTGGTGAGGGCCTGTGGGGCAGAGCCCAGGGCGGGGACGCTGGGCCATGCCACATACAGGCATATAGGTTGGGGGGTCACCCCGACCCTCCACATCTACCCTACGTCTGGGACCAGCCCTGGGTGAAGTGGGTGCAGCCTGAAGCCAGGGTGGCAGGCAGGGACAGCAGTGGATCAGGGCACCCACCACGCATCCCCCAGGCTCACCCCTCGAGGCTGCAGATTCTCGTGGCTGTGGTGCAGTACCAGACCCGCCTCAAGGAGCCCCGCCGGGGCCTCTGCTCCTCCTGGCTGGCGTCGCTGGATCCTGGGCAAGGTGGCCCCTGCTTTCCGGAGGGTGGGCGTAGAGGACTGGGCCCAGGGCCTCTGTGCTCCCCTGTGCACCACGGCCAGTCCTGGGCTAGGGCCCTGGTCCTCGGAGCCTCTTCATGCCTCCTCTCTCCTGCCATAGGACCTGTCCAGGTGCCACTGTGGGTGCGGCCTGGGGGCCTGACCTTCCCACAGACACCAGGCACACCTGTAATCATGGTGGGCCCTGGCACTGGCGTGGCCCCTTTCCGAGCAGCTGTCCAGGAGCGCGTGGCCCAGGGTCAGAGCGGTGAGCACATGGGATCTTAGGCAGGGCGGCAGCTGGGGCTGGACTGGGCCAAGCCTCGAGGCCACTGTGTGTTCCCCCAGGAAACGTTTTGTTCTTTGGCTGCCGCTTGCGCGACCAGGACTTCTACTGGGAGGCTGAGTGGATGGAGCTGGAGGGGAGGGGCTGCCTGACACTCTTCACGGCCTTCTCCCGGGAACAGGTGGGTGTGCTGGGAGGGGAGGGGAAGGGGCCAGGATGCAGACTCACCTCCCCAGCCCCTGCCACCTCCCAGTAGGAGCGGAAGGTGTACGTGCAGCATCGGCTCCGAGAGCTCGGGCCGCTGGTGTGGGAGCTGCTGGACCGCCAGGGTGCCTACTTCTACCTGGCAGGGTGAGCCTGGGCCACTGGGTGGGGTTGGGAGCTGGCCCTCAGGGGTCCCAGCCACACTGAGCCCTCCTGGCCTGTCCCTCCAGCAACGCCAAGTGCATGCCAGCAGACGTGGCAGAAGCCCTGACATCGGTCTTCCAGGAGCAGGGGGGACTCTCGGCCCCTGATGCAGCTACCTACCTTGCCAGGCTCCAGCGGACACTGCGTTTCCAGAGTGAGACGTGGGCCTAAGGAGCCGTCCTGCCGGCCTCGGCCACTCTAGCCACTGCCCTCTGGGGGGCCACCATCACCTCCCACCCTGTCCCCTGCACAGCCTCGCTCCGGTCCACCTGGGGTCCCATACTCGGCCCCGACACCACTGCCCACCCACCACCCCACCCTGCCCCCATCCAGGGTTCCTGCTGGCCTTGCCCCACTGGCCCCCACTTGGGTCCTGATCAGGGTGGTCCCTGGGCTGCATCACCCTGTGTGGGGACGGTGCCTCAGGAAGGAGCGGGCAACCTGATGGACATCAGGGGCTCCCCAGACAGCATAGGAACCTGGGGTGCAGGGGCCCCCAGTGAGCCTTCTGAGCTGGTGCAGGGTCCCTGGGAGTGCCAGATGCCCCCCCCCCCATTTGCCCTAGAGGACAGCAGGTCCCAGTCACCCTCTGCCACAAAGCACCCGGTGCTGCCTCAGGGCCTCACGGGGCTCGAAGTCAGTGAGGACCAGAGCAGTGGGAGGAGGCCCCCCAGCCAGTCAGACTTTCCCCGCCCCACTCCTGGAAAGCCTCGGTAATAAATTGTGGGTTCTGGGTGGCTGCTTCTGACCTGCTCTCCCTTGTGACTGTCGGTGCCTCGGGGGCTGGGTGGCCCACAGCGGGTCTGGATGGGGACAGCTCTTGGTGCCTCGGGGGCTGGGTGGCCCACAGCGGGTCTGGAGGGGGACAGCTCTTGGTGCCTCGGGGGCTGGGTGGCCCACAGCGGGTCTGGAGGGGGACAGCCGTCCATGGTGGGCACTGCACCATTGCTCAGCCATCTTTGTTGCAACACTTAGGGGTCTGATTCTACTGTGATGTGTGCCGGCTGTTTGCCCACTTTGTACAAGGTCTGCCCTGGCTCTGAAGAGCAGGGGGCAGCCTTAAGCGGGCCCTGGAAGGTAGGGCGCGCACTGACCATTCCTTCCCAGCCCGGGAGTAGCAGTCCCCCGGCGGGGGCGGGAAGGCGGGGGGCGGGGCAGCCGTTGTCCCCGCCCCTGGGAGGGGCCTTCAGGGTCCCGAGGGGAATTCCTGTAGGAGGAGTCAGGCTGGCTGGCCTACCCACAAGGCTGCCACTTGGAGTCCGTCCCTCCGTCCGTCAGTTGCGAACACTGCGGAGGGCCGTGGCCACGTCTGGGTCGGGTCAGATCCGGTGGAGACGGCACCTGTGGGCCCAAGAGCTGCCCGGAGCCGGCCCAAGCGACCGTGACTTTCCAGGGTGGGGCAAGGAGCTGGGCGCTGGGGACCAGGCTGCCGCTGCTTCGAGGTCAGTGCCAGACCCTGCCCGTGCCCAGAGGGCCACACTGACCTTCACGGCCACGACCACCCTGGTCGCCACCCTGGGGACCCCGCCCACGCATCCGAACTCCTGCCCCAGGGCCCCCACTCATGGCCCCTGTGACCTCAGCTCTGGACTCAATGGTCTGCCTTCAGCCTCTCTGGGCCCGGAGTGCCTGGCCCCCCTGCGCCAAGCGCTGGCAGAGCAAGACTTGGACAGCAGGGTTCTTAGGAACGCCCAGGGTGCTGGGGCTCTAGACAGTGAGCCCCTGCTCGGGGCCACGGCCACAGCCTGCCCCTGGGCTGGGCAAGCAAGGGAGGATGTGGCTGGGGATCAGGCAGGGGAGTGGCGGGAGGAGGAGTGCCCCATCTGCACAGAGCCCTACGGGCCCAGTGAGCACCGCCTGGCCCTGCTGAACTGTGGCCACGGCCTGTGCGTGGGCTGCTTGCACCAGCTGCTGGGCACAGCCCCCAGCGCCAACCTGGGCCAGGTGTGCTGCCCATTGTGTCGTCAGAAGACACCCATGCTTGAGTGGGAGATCTGCCGGCTGCAGGAGGAGC
Source organism: Eumetopias jubatus (assembly GCF_037043125.1). NCBI lineage: Eukaryota > Metazoa > Chordata > Mammalia > Carnivora > Otariidae > Eumetopias > Eumetopias jubatus. The sequence continues at coordinate 94,510,162 of NW_028274821.1, forward strand.
TGCTGCAGGCAGACGGGCCGCAGGGCCCACGGGCCCCGAGCCCCCCTGCTCCTCCCCGCCGGGGCCCTGGGCCCTGGGCCTCCCTAGAACACCGCTACCAGCTACGCTTCCTGGCGGGGCCCGTGGGCGGCCAGGGCTGCCTACCCTTCCTACCCTGCCCGCCCTGCCTGGGTGCCCGGCTCTGGGCCTTGCGGGAGCGAGGGCCCTGCACCCGCCGCCTAGCACTGCTGGGCCTGCTGGCCCTTGAGCTCCTGGGCCTGTTGCTCATCTTCACACCACTCATGCTGCTGGGGCTGCTCTTCGTGCTGCTGGACCGCTCTGGCCACTGAGCGGGGCCTATCACACCTGCCACCGGCACCACCGGGCCTCAGTCCTGGCCACCGACGGACCAGGAGCCCCAGGCTGGCCCTGAGGCCTGATGACCAAACTGAAAAGCCTGAGACGGAGCCGGGCACTAGCCTTCAATCCAGACCCGGGTCTGGGGCCAGGCCTACCCAGGAGCCAGAGACTTCAAACCACCCTGCCGCCTGATGCTAACTGCTGGTGCCCGTGGGCAGCGCTGGAGGAGGCCTGTGGCCTGACTTCACCCCCCTCTCCCTGACCCACCCGGCCTGTCTGCAAGAGGGACACAGCGGACGCAAAAGTGAACCCAGAAGGCTGGTATTGAGCTGACTCCCTGGTGAGGGTGGGGCCCTGGGCAGGGGCTGCAGGGTCCCCACCTTGTCATGTTCCAGAGAAGGGCCAGTGTGTCTTCCCTGAAGGTCAGGGCAGCGGAGGGGAGGGGCCCTTGCTGTGCCAGCTCAGGCCACAGACAGCTTCCTCACTCACTGGGTCAGGACCCAAGGGGGTGGCCCCAGCGGCCCGGTGTCCAGCACATGTCCCCGAACAACTAGGCCTTGGGGCTGGGCAGCACTGACCCGAGGCCCCTGAGTGCCCTGTAACCTCCTGTCATTGAGCCTGGGACCTTTATCTAAAAGACAGACACAATCAGCACGACCTCACGGGTTGGTGGGTGACATGCTGAGTGCTGTGCCTGGCCCAAGAAACGGCTCTCAATACACAGCAGCTGCCACCGAGACCTCGTCCCATGTTCTCGACGTCTCTACCCCTCCCTCGGCACCCTGCGGCTCTCCCCAAGCCTCCTCTCCCCACTCCACCACAAAGCTTCCTTCCCAAGTCCAGGTAGTGGAGTACAAGATCGAAGGCCCCTGGGTCCTCCTCCCCCACCATGGTCTCAGGCAGCCTTTGTCTCGACCCTGGCTCAGACTGGCTCAGAGGCCATTCCCATACGACCTCAGAGGGTCTGGTGGGTACCAGGAGCCTGAGAGACTGAGGTGTCCCCCATCCAGCTGCCCCCACCTCCAGTGGCCAGTGCAGAGGACACGTCCGCCCTTTGCCCACACACAGGAGGCTGGCTGGCTCTGCACAGATATGTGGGGCATTCGCATGCACACACATACACACAACCAGGCCCAGCCCTCCTGAGTGCCGTGCCTGGCCCAGCCTGGCCCCAGCAAGCAGAGCAGGCTGACCCCAAGCGGCACTGGGCCTACCTCTGGTTGGACCCTGTCTGGGCTGCAGCCCTGGGCACAGGCCACAAGAGCAGGCTTCAGTCCAGGGAACAAGGTGCAAACTTTGGCAAAGAGTTTTAATGGCAGAGTTGGCTGCAGCGACAATGCCACATGGGTAGGGGCCAGAAGCTGTGGTGGGCGAGGGGTCAACGGGCGTCAGGGCAGGGCCGGATCCCTGAAGAAGCGGCGAGCAAGGACTGGCGGGCAGTGGTGAGCGGGTGGGTGCTACATGATGGAGCAGGCGGACAGCGGGTTCCGCACGTGGCAGGTGCACGCGGCCCCACAGTACTGCCGGAAGGTCTGGTAGCAGCTGCCCTCGGGTTCACCCCCCCACTGGCCACCGGACGGGGCGGTCAGTGCCTCAGGTGGCAGGCGGCTCAGAATGGACGTATTGACGGCGAGTGCAGCCAGGCCGTAGTCCGTGAAGAGCACAGTCTCGCGGCGGCAGGTGGGACAGGAGATGAACTTGTACTTAGGGCAGGACTCATAGAGAATCTGCAGGCACTGCTCACACACGGAGTGCAGGCAGGACAGCACTCGGGGCCGCCGCTGGGTGACGTTGTACGTGTGCCCGCAGGTGGGGCACTCCAGGGGCTCACCTGAAGCTGGTGCCGCTGTAGCGGGGGGCCCCGAGGTGGCAGGGCCAGGCCGCACCACGTACTGATTCACAATGACCTCGTCTGCTGGCGCCACTCGGGGGAAGCCCAACTCCACACTGCCCTTTCGGGGCCGTCGTGGCAAGGGAGGGGTGCGGGGTGCCCCATCCAAGGCAGGCATGTCCCCCCCACATGCCTGGTTGACGATGATCTCTGTGTCTGAGGGCCAGGCGCGTTTGGGTGCCAGAGCAGGGGTGGGCCGCGGTGCAGGTGGGAAGCAAGGGGCAGCCGCCGGCAGCTCAGGGAACTTCTCAGGGTGAACAATCTTCATGGCCTCCATCTTGAGGATGACATGGGGGCCCTTCAGGCAGGACATGAGGAGGCCTGGCCAGCCACTGCCCACCTCGGGCCCAGGGTCAACCGGCATCCGGCTCTCTCCAGTTAGACTGGGTGTTCGGGTGGGTGGGGGCGTTGGGTGAGGCCGGGGAGGAGGAGAGGGAGCAGCATCCTGGTCCCGCCAGGCCTGGTGGGGACCCCGGCCGCCCCGAGGACTCCTGGGGGCGGCCGGCGAGAGCTGGGGGGGCAGGGCCCCCCCCAGTGGCTTCTCTGGTCCAGTCCTAGGAGGAGGAGGAGGAAGGGGCGGGGGAGGAGGAGGGAGGCGGGGGCAGGGGGGTATGGAAGGCTGCCCTGGGCTGCAGGTCTGGCCCAGAGGCTCACCCAGGGTCTCTGGCTGCTGAGGCTGGCGAGGGGGCGTGGGGGGAGCTCCCCCTGCAGCCGAGGTCAGCAGTCCCTGAGCAGGGACATCCGGGCAGGCAGGGGCTAGGTGGGCCCCATGGCTCCAGGACAGGGCGCCCAGGGAAGGCAGCTAGCCTGAGCCCTGGCTGCGGGAGGCCCCAGGCCGCGGGCTCGGCGGCGGCGGGAGCAGAAGAGAGGCCTGGACCAGGCCCGAGCTGCAGGTGAGAGACAGCGTGAGGGCAGCGCCCGGGCCCACCCTCACCCTGCACAAAAGACAGGGCGCCCGACCTCTGACCCTAACCCTCGCTGGACTCGGGACCCAGCCTCCGCCCCAGCCCCCGCCCCCACGGCCCAAGCCCTGCCCGGGTGGGAAGGGGCGGCGAGTCGCGACCCCGCGTCCGTCCCGCCCCGCCCGAGCTCACCTGCCCCAGCCTGGCGTCCCCGGGCCGCGCGCCGCCGCCGCAGAGGTTGTCTCAAAGGCAGGCCCGGATGCGACGCGCGCGCCTCGGCCCGGCGGCTCCCGCGGCTCCGGCGGCGACCTCGGGCGATGGCGCGGCACGGCGGCTCCCAGGGGCGCGGGGCGCGGGGCTCCGGGCAGCGCGGCGCGGCGGCAGGTGCGTGCGGAGCGTGGCGCGCTCTGCGGCGGAGGCGCGGGGACCGCAGTGCGCGCGGCGCCCGCCCGCGCCCGCAGCGCCACCCCCCGTCTGGGGACCCGCGCGGGGTCCGCGGGGCGGGGCCAGTCTCTCAGCCGCCCCTCCATCGCCGCGGGCCTGGCGCCGGCTCCCGGGGTTGCCCGCCCCAGCGAGCCGCGTGTGGACCAGGACCCCCGCGCTGCCCCTTTCCAGTACCCCCGCACCCCGAGTCCTGCCTGGCCGACCCTGGGTCCTAGTCAGGGATCCCCACCTCCAGTTCTAGAAGGGAAATCCTGTTCTTCGAAGCCTGGGGCCTCACAATACCAGAGGGAGGAAGGCAAGAGGAGTGGAGAGGTGGTCTCGGGAAAGCTGGCTCCCAGACCCCACCGGGAGACCGCCAGGTGTCCCCCCAGAGAGTCAGGGTCTCTGCCTGTCCTTCCACTCTGTCCCCAGTGCGCATGCCTCCCGCTCACAAGTGCACCCAGGTTGTGCTCAAGGCGGACGGACTCAACGAGGACGAGGTGACCGTAGAGGGTGAGCAAGATACTCAAGGATGGAGAGGGGGGGCAGTAGCTGGGAGAAGACTCCAAGGGCAAGAACGCTGGACAGATGGGTGGGGTGAGGGGTGCAGGTCAGGCAGACACCTGGACAGGCCAGCGGGGCAGCCCACGGAGGACACGCACCCAGGGTGGGGTGGCCCTTCCCGGCATCCCACCAGGTCAGCACGTGCCCTGCTGTCACATATTTGTGTGCTAACCTGACCCCACCCAGCATAGAGGCCCCATTCCTTTCTGCTTCCTCCTCAAGCCAGGCTTCCTCGATTCCCTGGGATATACCCTCTGCCTGTGGGGAGCCCTCAGCTGAGAGAAAAGGCAGAGAACATGTTGACAACTACTGGGCAGGGGACCACAGCTGCGGGGTGGGGGGCCTCCGCAGTGCCACCCCCTGACCTGCTCCCACTCCTACATGGCATGCTAGCATTCCTGCGACCGGCACCGGGCCCTGTGCCTGACCCTGGACAGGCTCAGCGTCTTCTGGCCACAGGCCCCTCTCCTCTGGACAGGCCTGACCACACCTGGCTGTAGGCCTTGCCCAGGGGTCCTTCAGGGCAGCAGAGCCCAGAGAGGTCCCTATTCCTGGTGAGGAAGCCCACGCGGGCAAAACAGACTGGAGGAGCGAACGTGTGCCATAGGGGTACTTTGCAGCTCTGTGCGACCTCAGGATCAGTTTCCAAAGCCATTTAGCGAGAGCGGGTGTGGGAGGTGTGCAGGTGAGCAGGTGCCCGGCAGGATGGGCAGCGAGGCCCTAATGGGCCCTGGCGTGAAGGTGGGGCAACTGAGAGAGCCCCGGCCAGGGGAGGGCTAGGAACCCAGCCTCTCCAGTTTTGCTCAACTTCCCAGCGACCCGCTGGGCGCGCACCCAAGGAGGCATCGGCCACCAGGCCCCACCCCTTGCCCTGAGGCCCCGCCCCTGGACATGAGGTCCCGCCCCGTGCAGGCCCACCTCCCCGAGCCCGCCCAAGTCCACGCCCCCGGAGCCGGAGCCCTGCGGGTCAGAGCTGGGCCGCCCAGGCTGAGTTTTGGACCGTCCAAGGCCAGCGGACCCCGAACCGGGTCTTTAGAGAAACCTTTGAGCGCGGAGGCTTCTGGGGAATAAAGTTCTCGCCGGCCGCCCCTGTTGCGCGCATGCGCCAGCCTCTGCCTCGCAGCAAGGGGCGGAGTCTGTAGGGGCAGTGGGCGGGGCTCTTGGAGCCTGCGCAATGAACATCTGTCATACACCTGCGAAGTCCCGGGCCCCGGGAGGACTTCCCTCCTCACCCGGTGCCACATCTGTAGAACTCGTGCCCGGACCGGTCTGACTGGCCTCATGCAGGCCACCCCGGTCACCCCGGCCTCTGAGCCACGTCTGATTTGGTCCCGCCCTTCCTTGGGGGTTCCCTTGGGCACCAAGGACTGGGGGTGCGTGTCCCGGCCCCACCCTACCGCCCAGATGGCTCTGGGGGAAGATCACCAGTGCCAGGCCCAGACCCGAGTGCTCACATCCATTGTCACCACAAAACAAGGCGACCCTGTGGGGCAGGTGCTACCTGCCCCCTCACAGATGAAGGTGGGAGGAGGTGTGAGTTCCAAGGATGGAGACGCTGGTGAGGTGGGGAGTTTGCGGTCTGCGAGCCCACCAAGGAGAGGGAAACTGCAGTTTCAGAAATGAGCCGGAAGGGACACCTGGGTGGCTCAGTCGGTGGAGCGTCTGCCTTCGGCTCAGGTCATGGTCCCAGGGGCCTGGGATCGAGCCCCACATCGGGCTCCCTGCTCCGCGGGGAGCCTGCTTCTCCCTCTACCCCTCCCCCTGCTCGCCCTCTCTCTCTCTTAAATAAATAAATAAATAAATAAGTAAAATATTTTTAAAAAATGAGCCAGAAGAGTCACTTGTCAATGAAGCCCCTGTGCATCGCCAATTTTAAGAATAGTTATAGCAAAGGTGTGTAATTCAAACCTTTTTTATTGGTTAAAAAATGCAAACCTCCAAGCAGGCTGTGCTCTCAAACACCTTAGTCTCTGTCTGCCAGGTAGAGGCTTGGCTTGAAGTGAGGACCTCTGTCCTCTGCCTCAAAGCAGGGGCTTCGAGGTGTGTGAGTGATGGCCTGGGATCTGAGGCTGACAGCAGGCTCACCTGCTGCCCTCCTTCCTGGCGAGCTGCAGGCCTTTGGAGGGCCGAGGACGTGCCCCAGATGTGTGGAGGCTGAGTCACCCAGGCAGTCAGTGCCCCTTGGAGCCCCAGCAGGGGCCACCACCCACCAGAGGAGGAAGGGTGGGTGACTTCTGTGCTGCATGAGCCGGGGCCTCCTGGGATCCTGGGAACCCCATCTTTGAGCTCCACCCCGTGGCCCCGCCCCTCCCCAGGAGGGAAAAGGCAGCTAGCTGCCAGGTACTTACCTCATAGGCACTGGGACCTGGCCCACAGGACGAGAGGGTCGACGGCTGCCATCACCACTTCAGGTGGGTCCTGGGCTGAGGGGCTTCCCTGCACTGGGGCTCAACCATGGGCACAGCCCAGCTGCCTCCCCCAGCCTCCCGGCCCATTCGCAGCTCCATCACAGGGCACCGCCGTGCGGGGAGGGCGGCTGGGACACACTGGCCCTCACACTGAGCTCCCCCCCGTGCACGGGCACGCTGACACACAGGCCGGCTACACTGCGGCATCTCCACAGCCTGGCTTTTCCACGGGGCGGGGTAGCTTTCTTGGGCTGTAGCTTCTCTCCTCCCCTGAGCCCATATTGTCTCCTCTGCCTGCCCCTGCCAGGCCGGGCCATGGACCCACAAGAGACGGTCGTCAAGAACCCCTATGCCCGAGTCAGCATCCCCCGGGCTCACCTGCGGCCCGACCTGGGGCAGCAGCTGGAGGTGGCTCCCTCTTCCCAGGGGTCGCAGCCTCTGCCTGCGGGGTCCTGCCCCTCAGAGCCCACCCGGCTCCTGCAGCCCACCGAGGAGGCCCCAGAGGGCAAAGGCGCCAAGGGGACCAAGGGGGCTGCCCAGATCCAGGGCCAGCAGGTCTGGCCGCAGCCCGGCAACCCCCACGGGAGTGGGCAGCGCCCGGCAGCACTGACCTACGCCGGCCGGCCGCCCATCGGGCGTGGGGACGACATCGCCCACCACTGCTGCTGCTGCCCTTGCTGTCCCTGCTGCCACTGCCCTCGCTTTTGCCGCTGCCACAGCTGCTGCACCATCTTCTAGCCCAGCCCCTGCCAGGCCGTGGGCTGCTGCAGGACCCGCCGCGGCCTGGGCGGCCACAGTGCTGCCCTCCTCCTCGGGGCAGCCACCGGCCCATTGGCACGGGCACTGGCCCCTTCGCACCCTGCACAGGAGCGCCTACCTGCCGAGAAGGCCGACCGCCCAGCTCCAGCCCCTTGCACGCGGGCCCGGGCACCGGCTGCGATGGCCTGGAGGACAGCCTCCACCACCTCCCCCGAGGCCCATGGCCCAGGCAATAAAGCGGAGCGAGCTCTGTTCTGGTCGCTCCTCTTCACTGTTGCGCCCTGGAAGAGGGTCCCGGGCTGCACAACACCGCAGGCCTCGGCCTCTGTGGGACATTCAGGGGCGGGGAAGCCACCCTATGTTGCGGGTCTCAGGTCTGTCCAGAGGCTGGACCAGAGGGGTGGGAGTGTGTCCCCTGCCCTGGCCCAGCCAGCCCTGGGTTCCAGCTGCCTTGCATTCCATAGGGCTGAGGCCAAGGCTGCGAGACAGGTCAGGCAGTGGGTCAGTCGGTAGGAGGATGCTATGCATGGAGCCGGGGTAGGGTGGGGGGAGCCTGAGAGAGGCCTCCAGGAGGAGGGTCACCCTGGCAGGACCGTGGCGGGTGGGACTGACTCTGGCAAGTTTCTGGGAGTAGGAACCCAGGCAGCCAGCACCAGGCCCTGCCCATGCGTGAGTCACTGCCCTACCTCACCGGGGTGTTTTTCTGGTTCCTCATGAAATGTCCAATTCCTCAACATCTGCTGTGTGGCACCCAAGCCATGCTGCTCATCTGCTGTCCTGCCTCCAGGGCCTAGCCCTCCTGAGTGAGGGGAACAGGAAAGGAGCTGGCCGGCGAGGCTCCTCGGAGGACAGATCTCCCATCTGTCCAGGCAGCGTAACATGCCTGCCCGGGGGCACGTGTGGGGAGCTAAGCTGCTTGACGCTGGCATCGCCTCACTGCTGGGGGAGGCTGGGGCAAGGAGCGAGTGGTAAGGCCCGCACTGGGCACTCTGACGTTTCCAGGGCCAGGCAGAGACAGCCAGAGGAGGAAGCGGAGCTGGCCTTGCAGGATGGACGGGTCCTGGTGCCAGCCCTCCTCTGACCCAGGGTGACTGTCCACAAGGCAAGACCTATCTCTGGGTGTGGGTAGCTATGTCATTGGTCTGACTGTGCAGGCCCTCAGGTGGGCCAGGTTTCTGGCCCTGGCCCCATGGCCTGCCTCCACCAGAGGATGACCCCACCCAGGCCAGCAGCAGAAACCCGATGGACCGGTCAGGGAAGCTGCGGACTATCGGGGTGGTGGGACGGAGGAGGAGCCCCTCTGGTTCTCGGCTTCCACCCAGCTGAGCAGTGAGGGTCCTGATCCCCATCCTGACCATTCTTGACACACCCCATTCTGCTGTGCCCGCAGTCACGGCCACCGTGCTGGCCCAGGGGCCACAGCCAGGCAGGTGCTAGGGGGGAGGTGGCCTGTAATGCGGGCGACCAGGGCTAGCCACAGTGTGTGAGTGGGGATCTCCACGCCTGTGCTTAAGCACCGCCTCGGGACCTTGCGGGGCTGGCTGCTGCCCTGTAATGGGGGCACGACAGACCCAGACCAGGCAGGAGGAAGGTGCTGGGACAAATCAACATGGACACATACGCTGCGACTGAGCTTCGGAAGAGCAGGACACCCCAGGGCTCTGAGCCAGTGAGGGTCCTGGCAGGTTACCTGGAAGGGGTGATGCTTGAGCTGAGAGTTGAAGAAGCATCCCCCAGGTCAAGGCCAGAAGGCTTTCCTAGCGTGAAGTTGGGGGAGCAGGAGAGTAGGGGTGGTGTGGAGGTGGGTCTGGTGGCCCAGGTGGGGAGAGGGACCATGGTGAGCTGTGAAGCCAGGCCTGGGTGGCGGACTAGTGGAGCTGGGTCCTGGCATGGGGGTGGGGGGTGGTGGGCTTATCTCCTGACGGGTGGGTGGTGCTGGTGGATCCACTTGCAAGCACTCTGTGGCTGAAACGGGAGCCCACGCCTGCCTCCAGCCACCACCTGCCTCCCTGCTGACTCGTCCGTGCTCGGCCAGTAATGCGAGCCCCAAGGAGGGAGCCGCAGGGCGCCCTGGCCCCCCCCCCCCAAGCCCCGGACATGCTCTGGCTGGGCATAGCTGCCCAGCAGAGCAGATGCAGGCAAGAGAGGCCTGGGGCTTAGGCAGATGGGGGGGGGGCCTGGTGCTGGGCAGGAGGGTCATGGAGAGGGACAAAACAGCCGGATGGGCTGCTGCCCAGCCGGCCACCGACCACCCTCTGCAGCACCACCCAACCTCTGCAGAGGCCCAGGCTCCTGTCCTCTGGGACAGACTCCTGGGGTCAGGGCCCAACCACACAAGACAGTCTCAGAGGCGGGCAGGGTGGGCAGCAGCCAGAGAGTGCCCGGGTCTCCGAGGAGGGGACACCGCTGGGTCCCGGTGGGGTGACTTCATCACCTGCTACTGAGCCTACGGCCTCGCGGGACACCTGCCGCCTCTACTGCGGCCACACCTTCAACCAGGCGTGTGTGCGGCGCCTGGACACTCCGGCCCATGGGCAGTGCTGGGTCCCCTGCCCATGGTGCCACGAGAGCACACCCACACCCCGCGGAGGGGTGCATGCTGGACCTCGACCTGGCCGCCCTCCTGGCTGTGAAGGCCGAGCGGGAGCCGTCCCGTGCGGGGGATGGGCCCCTGCGCCCCCGAGACAGCACTGCCATCGCTCAGCAGCTGGCCAGGCTCTGTCCCACCTTGGGCACCCAGCCCCAACTCCCCTAGTCCAGGTGCTGCAGGGGCCTCTGCTGGTATGCCCCCAGCAGCCCCGAGGTCTGAGTGCTGCTTGCTGCCCCTCACAGCAGGGGAGAGGCTGCCCACAGCGTGTCCCTACCTTGGAACCTCCAACTGCAGCACAGCCAGCCCAGAACAGCCCGGGGGCAGAGCACCCTGTGGGCTGCCCTACACGGACTCCCCCAGATCACAGCCTAAGCTTGGGGGCTGTGCCCCTGGTCCTCTGAGACTCTGCGAGAAAGCGGGTGACCTCCTGCTTGTCTTGGCTGGGATTCCTGGGCCTCAAGCTAGCCTGACTGTGTGCAGGAAGAGGGTGCGACTGTCAAGAGTCACCTGCAGGCCCAGCCCAGGCCCGGACTCAGCTCAGACGCCTCCACGGGTCTCTGGCTGCAGGCCAGAGGGTCGGGGCCTGGCCACGTCTGTGCCTGCTCATGCTGGAACCCATCTCCCCTTCCCCATAAAAAGTCCCAGAGGTGTGAGCCGGAGCAAAGACAGAGCTACCTCCTTCATCCTTGGCTTGTAAAGCATCCCTGTGAAGTTCATTCATTCAACAAAGCCCACTGAGCGTCAGCTATGTGTTGGGCACCGTCCCGGGAGGGTCTCCTACAGGCACAAAGCCCCTGCTATGACAGGTGTCCAAGGAGAGGGCCCTGGGCCGGGCTAGCTCTAGGCCCAGAGAGGGTGGGGGTCTGCCTGAGGCAGCACAGCTCAGCGGAGCCGCTCCCCCACGAGGCCTTTTCCCGGTCCTCAGCTTCCTTCCGCCTCACAGCGGCCCGCACACAGACCCTTCCGAGGCGCCAGTGCAGGTGCTGGAGGCTACGGACACAGACCCTCCCCCAGGTCAGGCTGTGACATCGCTGCCCCATCTGGAAAGGAACTGTCACAGGGTCACTCGGGAGCCTCTGGGAGGGACTGCTGGGCCTGCCCTGGGCAGTGGGTGCCGGACAGGGAGGGACAAGAAAATTTGCTGAGAGGACACTCAGAAACCTCCTCCTTCTCTGGGGCAAAGTCCCCCAGGAACACAGCGATTGGTGGGCAGCAACTAGACCAGGGCGCTGCGGCCAGCGGGCCCCTGGGGAGACCAGGCCCGGGGGGAGGGGGAGGAGCATTTCCCAGCAGGGGCGGCAGGAAGGGGCTGACCCCAAGAGGCGCCCACGAGCCCCGGGGCCAGTCAGGATTGTCCCCCTGTGGAAGTGAACAGGACGGGCTGAGTCTGCAGGTCCAGGCGGGGTGGGCAGTGGGCTGGGCGGCAGGGTGGCCTGGGGATGGGCCCTGCCCCCCCAACTTGTAGATGGAGGTGCAAGACCCGCCACCATTACTGCCCACCGCTGGGGTTGAGCCCCCACTGGGAGCTCTGTTGGGCCCAGCTCTGCCTTGAGCCCAGGTCTGAACTGGATGACTTTAGGGACTGGGGCCCTCCCCACCCACCTAGTGCAAAGGGCTTCCCTCCCACCATCTGATCGGGTAGGGATGACCATAGTAAGGTCTGCAGAGCTTGGGGAAACTTTCCAAGGGCCTCCAGGCCAACCAGCATCCTGCCTTGCGCTGGGCGGGCAGCGTGCAGTGTCTGGTCACGTCCCATAGGCGTCTACTCATGGAAGTCCTGCACGAAGGAGCCCATGCCCAGCCCTGCAACAGCCCCGGCCTGGCTCAGGGCCCAGCCAGGGAGAAGCCCCACTCTGAGAGGGATGAGCTGGGGGCCTGGAGCTCCTGCCCCAGGGGGTTAGTGGGATGCAGACAAGGCAGGCACCTGAGGTTATGACAGGTACCCCTCAGGGGCCTCGACTCCTGGGTAAACATTAATGGGGCTCAGTACACAGCAGGTCATGTGTGCACCCAGCAGATCTTTGACCAGCAGTTGCTCCCGCCCTGTGTCTCCTCCCCGCAGGTGCCCCCTCACTACCCTCACAGGTAGGAGCTTCTAGAACCAGGTGGGGCCCTGGGACACCAGTGCAAGGGCTGGGTGACCTCCTGGCTCAGGGCTTAGGCCCCACCCTGAGCCTCCCCGAGCTGAGGATGAGAGCCAGGAGGGAGCGGTGACAGAGAGCCGCCCAGGACCTGGACCCTGGGGACTGGGAGGGGGGCTGGGGGAGAAGACCGGACAGGGATCCAGACCCAGAGGGTTGAAGAAAGGAGCCTTGAGGTGGGATGGGGAGACCCAAGCCCCTTGCCCTGCCCCCATCCCTGGGGGTGCGGCCCTTATCAAGCGGAGACGTCACCGTTTGGTATCAAATGCCAAAGTCTAAGCTGGGACCATTTGCAGTGTCCCTGATGACACCTGCCTGATGAGAAGGTCACTGGATTCCCTGCTCCTAGGCACTTACCGGCACCCAGCACCCTGTGCCCTGGGCCACCCACCAAGTCTTCTTCCAGCCAGGACCAGCGAGGGAGCCAGGGAGCCAGGGCCCCCTCGACTCTGCCCCTGAAACTGGACTGGGCTCGCCTGACAACTGCTTGAGGTCACTGTAGCCATTTCCCCCCCGCCCGCCCCCATAGATGGAGGAAGCGGGAAATCTCCAAGGCCAGCAGGGGTGGGGAGGGAAGACAGATCCCCGGTTGGAGGACCCCAGCAGGACCTGGTGGGGCAGCGGGAGGGCACGTGTCTGACCTGCCTTTCCCCCCCAGCAGATCCAGGCTTGGACCTGGGTCTGTCCCTGCCAGAAATCCATGCCGAATTCCCTCACGGATGGCCAGGTCCCCCCCCTGACTCTGGACACAGTTGGCCTGGTGGACCGGAGTCTGGGAAATGCAGGTACCAGGAGCCCCAGGGCACCAGGCCTCAGCCTGCCTCTCTGCTTCCCCGTCCAGCCCCTGATCCGACGCTCTGTGTAAGTGGGGAGGGGGCTCCCGCTCATCTCCCGGAGAGCCCATGGGGGCTCGTGACAACTCCGGTCAGGGCCAGACAAGCTGGAGGCCCCCTTTCCTCTCTGCTTCCTGTTCCTGCCTCTTGCCCCAAACCCCTATACCAGAGCCCCCCCACACCCTCTTGCCCCTGCCTATCCTTGGCCCTACTTCACCTTGGCTCCTGCAGGGACCTCTGGTTCTGCCCCAGTCTTGGAAGAGGGGGAAATGGACCCCTGGGCCCTCCCTCAGCTGAAGGACACTGGCCAGTCCTGGACAGGTAGGTCTGGAGGTGCTGGGCAACTGGCCAAATGGGGCTCTGACTTCCCAGGGTCTGAGCGTGGAGAGGTCCTTGGGGAGAGAGAGCGGGAAAGAGGTTGGCCTCGACAGGCCATATAGAAATCTACTGCGCAGACCACCACCCCAGGGATGGTTGTCCCTCAGCTCAGCTGCCTGTTGTGTCTGGATATGAGAGTCACCCCTGCCAAGCCTGCCCCTCCTTCTCCCTCCTAATGACCATTAGGTTTCTGGGAGGTCCCGGGGGTAGTCGGCTTGGCCATTCTGCAAAGGAACAGAGGAGGGACCCAGACCCTGCCCTGTGCGGGGACAGAGAAGGGGGGCCCAGGCCCTGCCCTGTGTGGGGACAGAGAAGGGGGGCCCAGGCCCTGCCCTGCAGGGAGACAGAGGAAAGGGACTGGGAGGGGTTCCAGGCAGGGTAGGGCTGGGTTGGGGGGCTGGCTGAGGACTGCCCTGCCCTGTGTTCTCAGAGCTCAGCGTGGCCGGCAGGGTCCTCCGGGTGGTCATTGGCTTCCTCAAGGCCTGTGGGCTCCTGGGCAACCTCTATCTTTTCATCTGCTCCCTGGACATCCTCAGCTCTGCCTTCCAGCTGCTCAGCAGTGAGTGCCGGGGGTCTGGGGGTGGGGCGGGCAGCCAGTCCTGCTCAGCCTCAGTGCACCTCTCTCTGGACACAGGCAAAATGACTGGAGACATCTTTAAGGACAACGTGGTGCTGTCCAACCCTGTGGCTGGACTGGTCATTGGCGTGCTGGTCACAGTTCTGGTACAGAGCTCCAGCACGTCCTCCTCCATCGTGGTCAGCATGGTGGCCTCCAAATGTGAGTGCCCCCTCCCCCACCCCGGGCTGGTGGTGGGCGGGCAGAGTGCGGGAAGCTGATGCGGCACCCCCACAGTGCTGACCGTCCAGGCGTGTGTGCCCATCATCATGGGCGTCAACGTGGGCACGTCCATCACCAGCACCCTGGTCTCGATGGCACAGTCAGGGGACCGGGATGAGTTTCGGAGGTGAGTGGGGGGGGGGGGCAGGGGCTGTGAGCAAGGCCACAGTCGAGCCACCGACCACTGTGCTCCACGTGGCAGGGCCTTTGGCGGCTCGGCCGTCCATGGGATCTTCAACTGGCTCACGGTGCTGATCCTGCTGCCTCTGGAGAGCGCCACAGCCCTGCTGGAGAGGCTCAGCGCCGTGGCTCTGGGCGCCAGCAACCTGCAGCCTGGGGGGCAAGCACCCGACATCCTCAAGGTGCTAACAAAGCCTCTCACACACCTGGTTGTGCAGGTGAGGAAAGGTGCTGCCCTCGGGGGGCCCTTTGTGCCTGAAAGTGCTGGGGGTCGGGAGTGGGGGGGCCGTGCCCCAGCCCTATCCTGGGCCCTGCACAGTGGGCGGGAGGGCACAACGGGCTGGGCTGTGGGCATCTGGGTCCCAGGTGAGCCCTGAGGGTCCAGTCCATGGTCCCAACCCCTCTGTCCCACAGCTGGACACTGATAGGATTGCAAGCAGTGCTACAGGCAATGCGACCAACAGCAGCCTCATTAAGCAATGGTGCGGCACCAGGGAGGTGATGGTGAGGTGCCTCTGACCCCCGATCTCCGACCTGCCAGTTGCTCAGTCCCGCCGGCTCTGGGTCCATCCTGAGCCTGCCCTGCCTCGCCTCCCCAGACTCCGTGGAACAGCAGTGACTGTGGAGTGCTCACCTCCGGCCCCTGCCCTGAGAACAACAGCTCTGTCCTGGTGGAGCATCTGCCCTGTGAGGCCCCCAGCCCCCCCGGCCCCCCAGCCCTGTCCCTGTGCCCCACTGGCCCCTAGAGCTGGCCTGGGCTCACTGACCCCACGCTGCCCCCAGGCCACCACCTGTTCACGGGGACTGTGCTCACGGACCTGGCCGTGGGCTGCATCCTGCTGGCGGCCTCCTTGCTCCTGCTCTGCACCTGCCTCGTGCTCATTGTTAAGCTGCTCAACTCTGTGCTGCGTGGCCGTGTGGCCCAGGCCGTGCGGAAGGTCATCAACGCTGGTGCGGCCAGACTGGGGACAGGGGCATGTGGGGGGGGGGGAGGCCGGGCAGAGGATGACCCAGTCCCCCCCCCCTGCAGACTTCCCTTTCCCGTTCAGCTGGCTCAGCGGCTACCTGGCCATCCTTGTGGGCGCCGGCCTGACCTTCGTGCTGCAGAGTAGCAGTGTCTTCACCGCGGCCATTGTGCCGCTCATGGGTGAGCGCAGGGGATGGGCAAGGGACCCCGGGCCACGGGGGTGAGGGCTCAGGCCCCGGTGCTCACCCCCGGCTCCCCCAGGGGTCGGGGTGATCAGCCTGGAGCGGGCGTACCCTCTCTTCCTGGGCTCCAACATGGGCACCACCACCACAGCCCTGCTGGCTGCCCTGGCCAGCCCCGCGGACATGCTGCTCAGTGCCCTCCAGGTACCACCCTACCTCACCTCTCCCTGGCCTCCAGCCCCTCCCACTCCCACCCCAGGCCTGGGGCTTCCCCTTGGGCTCAGTTCCCTCCTGTCCAGCCCTGCGGCCAGCTTGGCCACGGCCCACACGTCCCTGGGACCCCCCTCTGGCTGCCCGATCAGACCTGCAGTCCCACCTCCTCAAACCCTAGGGATCCTGTGGACATCTCTGGGACCCCTAGCCACACTCTTCCTCCCCGGGGAGCAGGTCATTTCAAGGACCCTCTGGTCTTGGGGTGCTGCCGCTCTTCCTTCCTGGCCAAACTCCCTCCAGGAGCCCCTGTCCTCCTCCCCCACCCCGTGCTGCTGGCTGTGCCCCTTCAAGGCCCTGGGGGGCCTCAAGCCCCTCTAGTCCACCACTTCCGGGATGCACCGCCCCCCCCCCCAGCCATCTAAACCCAACAGGCCCCTACCTGAACAACCTGCCATCTTCCTCCAAAGCCCTACCTCATCTGTGCTGGGTGCTCCAAGCTGCCCTTGCCCACGGCCACAGTTCTGCCTCCAGGACACCTCCCCCTGGTCCCCTAGCTCTGTGCCCCACACCCAGTCCCGTTTAGTCCTGCTACCTCCATCTCTAAGTCACCCTTTCTGTGGTCCGCTGCCCTGGCTTGAGTTTCCCTCCCCCACTGCCTCTGCCTAGGTGCCCAGACAGACGCAGCTCCTGAAAGCCCAGATCTTGCGGGGCTTCTGCCCACAAGCCCTCCCTACCACCCTCCTGCATTTTTGGTTCTGCTCTGTCCACTCAGACCCTCTCAGTGCAGGGCCCTGGTCCACCCCCTCCAGGAAGGCCTCTGGACTGCACCTTCCACAGCGACTCCTCAAGACCAGCAGCCCCTGGAGGGGGCTATGTTCCCTGCACGTGTGGCCCTGCACCTCCTCCCCACAGGAGCCAGGCCAGAGCCCAGGGCTGGGTGGCTAAGCCCACTCATGGATAAGCAGGAATGGGGTCACCAGGCATGAGGTGTGGGCAGGCTGAGCCGGCCCAGGGGAGGAGCAGATCCATGTGGTCGTTGGTGATGTAGTTACCACACTGGGCTCCCAGCGTTGAGTGTGTTGGGGGGAGTGGGGCGGTACTGGAAGGGCACACCCATACCCGGCTGGAATCTGCCCTACTAGGTGGCCCGTCATGGCCGACAAGCGGACCTCCAACAGCCTTCAGACTTAGTACCCTTTCTGCCGGGGCGGGGGCAGGAGGGGTGGGGGGAGGAGGGGTGGGAGGGAGAGCAGGTGTCCTGGGTAGTCCTGGGCAGCCTTGCGGGACCTGTGTGCCATCGGGCCCAGGCTCCTAACCCCTGCCTGCCCTCTGGACCTCCAGGTGGCCCTCATCCACTTCTTCTTCAACCTGGCCGGCATCCTGCTGTGGTACGTGGTGCCCATCCTGCGGCTGCCCATCCCGTTGGCCAAGCGCTTCGGGGACCTGACGGCCAACTACCGCTGGGTGGCCATTGCCTACTTGCTGCTCAGCTTCCTGCTGTTGCCCCTGGCAGCCTTTGGGCTCTCCCTGGCAGGGAGCACGGTGCTGGCTGCAGTCGGGGGACCCCTGGTGGGGCTGGTGCTCCTCCTCATCCTGATCAATGTCCTGCAGCGGCACCGGCCAGCCTGGTTGCCCCACCGTCTGCGGTCCTGGGCCTGGCTCCCACTCTGGCTCCGTTCTCTGGAGCCCTGGGACCGCCTGGTCAGCTGCTGCTGCCCCTGCAGGGTGTGCAGCCCCCCTCAGGCCGCTGCCAAGGAGGCCCACTGCTATGAGAACCCTGAGGTCCTGGCCTCCCAGCAGTTGTGAAGGGGGGGCACCCCCATTTCACTGACTCCTGGGTGCCCTGGGGGATCCCAGAAGCAGAAGACTTCTGAGTCACCTGGCTTGCCTTCTTTGCAAATAAACAAGGCTGTGACCCAGGTGTGAGTGGTCTTCAGTCCCCTGCCTGAGGAGGGCCCCTGACCAGGCTCCAAGGCCAGCTGGAAGCAGACAAGTGCTAGCTGTCCCCCAGTTGACACCCGGGACCCACTGCAAGCCTGAGTAGGTGTGAGCACACAGCCAACCCAGAGTCCCAGGCTGTAACTCTGTTTCTCTCCTGAGCCTCTGGAGACAGAAGGTGCCAAGTGGCGGCCAGTCAGGAGCGTGGAGATATCCGTCAGAAAGCATCTGTGGCTGGATGTGGCCGGGACCCTTCCCCCTGGGTGAAGGAGGGAGGGGCTGCCGGCTCCCATGCCCCACCACCCGCAGACGGCGCACCCTAGGAGTCAGGTGGTTGGTGCTGGCAGCCCCTCTGGGGGCCAGCCTCATGGGTCCCCCAAGTGCCCAGGGAGTGAGGAGGGGATGAGTGAGGACCAGGAGGCCCCAGGCTCCCCCCTCCCATGCTTCTCTCTCTCTCTCTCTCTCTCTCTCGGATGGGCAGGGCGCAGGGCGGTGTCCATGTGAGACACAGGCATAGGGCTGCCATGGGCCCAGCAGAGCAGGTAGTCAGCGCCCCCCCGCCCCCCGTAAACCCACCAGGAAGTAGGTCCTGCCGGCAACCCCTAGAGCCAGCCGCGCCCGGAGCCCATGCCACCATGCCACCCCAAACCCCTCGGCCGTGAGGCAGGCGAAGGTCAGGTGAGCCTGAGCACTGTCCCTCCCACCTGAGGGTGCGTCCCCTGACGGGGACTCCTGCCCACCCCCTGCCCAGGGGGCGGTAAGGCTTGTCTGCCTGCCAGCTGGTAAGGGAACTCCAGGAAGCCGTCTGGGCCTCCCCCCTTCCAGCCCAGGGCTTCCCACAACACACTTGCCCGGAAATACCATGAGGAGAAAACAAAGCTTCTTCAGTAGGATTAAGTCTGTGGCCCAGAACTCACGCACTGAGGGGCACACACCCACAGACCAGAGGTGGAGGTGACCCTGAGCAGGGGTTTGGCTTGCCCCAGGTCTTAGTGTGCTGCTGTGGGCAGTCACCTCCTCCTTGTCCAGAGAATGCTGCCCTGATGGAGGGGCGCCCCCTCCCCAGCCCTCCAGGTTTGCCCACCCAGGCCCAGTGTGGGGAGAGGAGGCCTGGGGAGCCTCGGGGCCAATGCTTGTCCACGGTCCTGTCTTCATTCCCCTCAAAACTCCCAGCTCTCAGTCCCCTCAGCACCCACCCCCCACCCCCCGCAACAAGCTTCCAGGCCTCCTAAGCCTGGGGTTCGCTGCCCACCAAGGGAGATAGCTACCTGTCTGGGGCTCAGGGGAGCAAGACCCCGGGGCAGGCTCGTACATTCCAGCTTGCCCCCCCCAACCCGACTCCTGTGCCTTCAGGATGCTCCTGGGGGTGGACATCAGCCTCATGGTCCCTGAGGTGGAGCTGGGCCTGGCCAGTTCCCTGGGGAGACGGGTGGGGTGCTCCCTCTCCCTACAGTGGAGACACAGAGAGGGGAAGAAAGTATGCCATGCACCCCTCCTTCCGGGGCGGGTGAGGCCGCCCACAAAGGCTGACTGCGGGTCCTTTGAGGCCGTGAACGACTGTCTGCCTGCTGCCCCTGCCTGGCGGTAAGGCACCCTCCCACTGGGACCATGGCCACAAGTAAACAGAGCCTTCATTTGTGGATGTCGCCAACAGCTGCAGGCCGGGGCAGGAGAGCCAGGCGCCCGGCACTCCCACGGCCCCTGCCCAGGCTTCCCTGCACTTCTGGCCCTTTCTGCACCCCTCCTGGCCACAGACCTCCACTGGGCCCAGGCCACTGGGGCTGGCCCTCCTGCCCCATGCAGGCCCACCTCTCCACACTGTGGCAGGAACACCCTGGCTCAGGGTGGGGGTCTGCAGGGCCTCCCCCAACCAGCCCTGTACAGCACCGTGTTCCTTGGGCTCACACCCAAGGGCCGCAGGGAGACTTCTGCAGTCTTCTTCTCAGTGTCCATCTCCCTGAGGCCATGGGAGGGTCAAGATGGACAACCTGGTGTCTCAGAGGTCTGGGGCTCACACCTGGGCAGAACGTGGGCATCTCAGGCCACACAGCTTGGGGTAGGGGGGTGAGCAGAGAAGGCTTTGACAAACACGTCACTGACTCACTAGGGGAAACATCCGAGCTTCTCCCTTTCTCACCCGATTGATTTGTGGATTTATGACTGCCGCAGAGCCTGGGCCTTGCCGGCTGCTGCTTGGGCAGCTGAGCTACTTTGTAGGGCACAGCGAGGAAACCAGGATGCCTGTGCACAAGCTGAGCGGGTAAGACCTGCGGGCCACAGCCGCTCAGCCCACCTCCCTGCACAGGTATGTGGGGGAGGGGCCGGCTCTCTAAGGCCCTGCTGCACGGACTGGCCCTCGGAGGGACGTGCTGACTCACCGTCCGGGCCAGGACTGCAACCCGGTAGCGGCGCAGCCGCAGACCACTCTCCAAGGGAGAAAATGCCAATCTCTACACCAGCATGCTGCTTGCTCCAACAATCTCATCGAGATTCCCCTGGGGACGTTGCGTCCCATTCTATGTTTTAAGACCGCATGTGTGCCCTAGTACCACAGTGTACAGTATTGTACGGTGTTAGCTGAAGAGCGCGCCTTCTTTTCAGGGAGAAATAGGTAGCCAGGTATTGCCCCCAGCACCCATGGGGTAAAAAGCTCACTGAGAAAACCAGAATCTAGAGAGGCTCCAGTGGCCACAGCAAGGGACGCCGTTCAAGGCAGACGCAGGGGCGTGATTTAGTCGTGTTAAAAAGATTATAAAAACATACCGAAGTGCAATTTTTAAAAGCGATTGATGGAAGGTGCGACCACATGTCATTTAACTGTTTTTCCCTCATAGACTTTCCCCCTCCGAACGTCAGGGAAAAGTAAAAGCATCTGTCAGCGCAGGTATGGCTGGGGTAGCAGGGACAGGGAGCCCGGACGGAGGTCGGGGGCCCGCCGCGTCACCACGCAGCTCTGTGCGCTCCCGGGGCCGAGGCACCAGGCGACCGGCGCGGGGCCAGCACCGTCTCCACAACAAGAGCGCGGCAGCCGGGCAGGCCCCCGCCCTCCCCGGGGGCAGCGGCCCCACGTGCTCCCTCACCTGACCGCCAGCCGGGCGGGCGTGCGGAACCCCCGCCCCCCTCCTCCGCGCCGAGACCACGCGGGGTGGGCCCGACCCCTCGTTCCGTTGCCCTGGGTCCCCGGCAGCCGACCCGGGGAAGGCGCTCGGCGGGCCGGACGCACGGCCGGCCGGCCGGGCCCGCGCGCTCGCCCCCCGGGGCTGCAGTCTCCAGCTCGCGAGCGCGCCCCGCCCGCAAAGGCACAGCTCCGCGCCGCCGCCCCACCTGCATTTCTCCGGGCGCGGACCCGGGGCCTGCGCTCCCCCCGCCCCCGGCCCGGCCCGGCCCCGCCCGCTGGCCCTCCCCGGGAGGCCCGCCCCGCCCGCGCGCGTCCCCGCGGCACTGCGGCGGTTACCAGGACGCCGGCCTCCGGGCGGCGTGCTCTCCGAAGCCGGCCAATGAGGGGGCAAATCAATCATTTGAAACATCCAATGGACAGAGCACTGCAGCGCGAGGGAGGGGGTTTTGATAGGGAGAGCGGAGGCCGAGGCGGACCAATAAAGAGCGAACGGCGTTGGGAAGGTGGGCGTTAGGCGGCCGGATTGACGGGAAACGCAGCCAATCAAACCAGGACGCTTGCCAGCCTCGTTCTGGCAGCCCAATAGGAGGCTGGCGGGGGCGGGCGCGGCGGCTATATAAGCGTTGGCGGAGCGTCGGTTGTAGCACTCTGCGCGCCCGTTCCTCCGCTCTTGCGTCCGTCCTTCCGCCAGCGCCGCCGCCGCTGCCGCCGCCGCCGCCGCCATGAGGGAGATCGTGCACCTGCAGGCCGGCCAGTGCGGCAACCAGATCGGCGCCAAGGTGAGCAGTGGGGCGCCTGGGGCCCGGCGCGGGTGTCCCGGGCGGACGGGCGGGCAGCAGAAAAGATGGCGGCAGCGGGCGGGTGGGCGAGCGGCCACCCGCATTGCGGCCCGGCACGGGGTGGGAGCCGGGGCGGCGCGGGCCTCCGGGGACGGACCTGACCTGGCGGCGGCGGCGGCGGAGGCGGCGGCGTGGGGGGAGGGGAGGGCCGCGCCCATCCGGGGCGGGGCCGGCTCCGGGCCCCGCCGGCGTGACTCAGCCCGAGCCCGGCCCGCCCGCGTCCCTCGCAGTTCTGGGAGGTGATCAGCGACGAGCATGGCATTGATCCTACCGGCACTTACCATGGCGACAGCGACTTGCAGCTGGAGCGGATCAACGTGTACTACAACGAGGCCACCGGTGAGACACCACGCCTCTTCCCCAACTCCTTTCTGCCTTCCCGCGGCGCTCTTCTCGCTGAGGTCCTTTTCCTCCCTCCCCCCAACCCGCCCCAGGTGGCAAGTACGTGCCCCGCGCTGTGCTCGTGGACCTGGAGCCGGGCACCATGGACTCCGTGCGCTCGGGACCCTTCGGGCAAATCTTCAGGCCAGACAACTTCGTTTTCGGTGAGCCGCGGCATAGGGGCTGGGCGGCGGCCTGATGGCCAGGATGGCTCAAAGGTCGGGGGGTGCCCAAGGTCATTGCCGGCAGCACCGAAGAGCTGAGGTCCTGATCCACTCCGGGCAGAAGCTCGCCCCCCCCCACACACACCTCCTCTTCCTGGAGTCTCTCAATCTCCTAAAGCGGCTTTGGGAGGAAGGCCCAGCTGTCCACCCGCAGGGAAGGAAGCTGCAGATGTAATCTTTCTGCTACCAACATTGAGTTGGAGGCAGTGGGAGCTGTGTTTGCAGCTCATCTGTCCTTGAGAATTGGCAGGGGCTGCCTGTGGGAGGGCATGGCTTATTGTTGAGCCATCTTGGCTTGACTCCTAACTTAATTTTTAAACGGGTGGGTTATTGCTTTATCAGTCTGGGAGTCCATTTGCTCTACCTGCAGGCTGAGCTCTGTGTGTTCCCTCCCACCACATTATTTGGGCTTTTTGGCACGGGTGACCAGTGGTGACCACATGCCCAGCAAAGAGTGACTGGCTGCCCTCTTCCAGGTCAGAGCGGTGCTGGGAACAACTGGGCCAAGGGGCACTACACAGAAGGCGCGGAGTTGGTCGACTCAGTGTTGGATGTTGTGAGGAAGGAAGCTGAAAGCTGCGACTGCCTGCAGGGCTTCCAGCTGACCCACTCCCTGGGTGGGGGCACTGGGTCCGGGATGGGTACCCTCCTCATCAGCAAGATTCGGGAGGAGTACCCAGACAGGATCATGAACACATTCAGTGTGGTGCCCTCGCCCAAGGTGTCGGACACGGTGGTGGAGCCCTATAATGCCACTCTCTCGGTCCACCAGCTCGTAGAAAACACAGATGAAACCTATTGCATTGATAACGAGGCCCTCTATGACATCTGCTTCAGAACCCTAAAACTGACCACACCTACCTATGGAGATCTCAACCACTTGGTGTCAGCCACCATGAGTGGGGTCACCACCTGCCTGCGCTTCCCTGGCCAGCTCAATGCTGACCTGCGCAAGCTGGCTGTCAACATGGTCCCCTTCCCTCGCCTGCACTTCTTCATGCCCGGCTTCGCCCCACTGACCAGCCGAGGCAGCCAACAGTACCGGGCCCTGACGGTGCCTGAGCTCACCCAGCAGATGTTTGATGCGAAGAACATGATGGCCGCCTGCGACCCACGCCATGGCCGCTACCTGACCGTGGCCGCAGTATTCAGGGGCCGCATGTCCATGAAGGAGGTGGACGAGCAGATGCTGAACGTGCAGAACAAGAACAGCAGCTACTTCGTGGAGTGGATCCCCAACAATGTGAAGACGGCTGTGTGTGACATCCCACCCCGGGGGCTAAAAATGTCTGCCACCTTCATCGGCAACAGCACGGCCATCCAGGAGCTGTTCAAGCGCATCTCCGAGCAGTTCACCGCCATGTTCCGGCGCAAGGCCTTCCTGCACTGGTACACGGGCGAGGGCATGGACGAGATGGAGTTCACCGAGGCCGAGAGCAACATGAACGACCTGGTGTCCGAGTACCAGCAGTACCAGGACGCCACGGCCGAGGAGGAGGGCGAGTTTGAGGAGGAGGCCGAGGAGGAGGTGGCCTAGAGCTGTTACCTGGTAAAGCGCACAGAAGCTGTGTGAACTCTTTATTCACTCACAACCTGTTCTCTGTGTGCACTTGCTTTCCTTCCTGTCTTGACGTCACATGCTGTACAGACGCCACCATTAAAGCATTTTCATAGTGTCTGGTGTCGTCTTTGCAGTTCCTTTTGATACGCCTTGCGGGTACTGTTGCCAAACGTCAGCGCATAGTTGTCCTGCGTGGCTACAAGGGACAGTGCTGCAGCTGAGTCCCTGGCATTGCCACATGCCCAGCTGGCGGTCAGTTTTGGAGGGTCTGGGCTGCCCTGGGCACCTGCCTCCTGCCCGGCCTGGCCTATCCGCAGTGAACCTCTGGAGGGCCAGTCACCCAACTCCTCCATAGAGTGGCCTGGTCACTGCGCCCTTGTCTAGGAGGTAGGTGAGGGGACCCACTGGGTACGTACATGGTATGAACCCCATGTAGAAAGGTATCAGGCCCTGGCTGTTGTAGATGGTGTTGCTAGGCCAGTGTGTTTTGGGCAGCCTCTCACCCACGGCACAGATGGGGTTTCTGAAGAGGAACTGTGGAAAGAGGCAGGTATTGACCTATGCTACCTTCCTCAGCTCAGCCAGTAAGGAGTAGGTCGTGGTGGCGGCTGGGGTCTGAGCGAGAAGCAGGACTAGGGCAGGAAGGGTAGGAGCCCTGTTCCGTGTCGCCTGGCCCAGCGTTTCCTCTAGAACCACTGTGAAAAGTTGGGCCTGACTCCTTCCAGGGGTCTCCTCTGTTTTCACCGCTCCCCACAGCACTACCGAGCAGGGAGCCTAGACCCAGGAGAACAGACGGGTTCCTCCCGGGGCCTCTAAGGAAGGCTGCCCTTCACAGCCCCCTCCAGGGAAGCCAGCTGAACCTTGGCCATGCTGGTGCCTGCCCAGAGGTGTGGATGCCACTCTGCGGGCCGTGCTGGGCATTTGGGAGCAGGCCCAGGGGTGGCGTCCTTGTACCTGGTTCTTGTCAAACTCATCCATAGCCTGTGTGACACCGTCGCGGTAATTCACCCCCATCACCCAGGCAAAGCGAGGGACAAAGCCAGCGTAGCCTAGGGGAGGAAGTGGTCAGGGTCCTGCCCCAGGTCCCGTCCACCTTCCCCTGGGCATACCCCCCTGCTCCCAGGTGTGTCAGGGCCGTCTGTTGGGGCTCTTCCCCTTTCCTAGACGTTTGTCAATTGCCTGTTGGGGCCAGGGGCCTGTGGGTGGGCAGGAGCTCTGGGAGAAGACGGGTTCTAGGAAACAGTTCTCGGGGCAGGGCTGGGGATAGGCCCATGGGCAGTTCTCACTTGCTCTCACTCTCATCCTGTCTGGGCCCCTGGAGCCTTGGAGTGCGTGTGGGGAGTGAGCGAGCTCATACCTACGCCCTGGGCACCCACCTGAGATGGCTTTGCGTTGGATCAGGCTGGGGTGGTCGAGCTGGGGCAGCCTGTGGAACCTGCCCACGTCTAGCGTCTCCTGCTGGTGAGCTGGGGGTGGGTGTTCATCCCTCCTGCAATGGTAGAGCTGGGGTGGGAGAGGAGCGAGTCACGGCCTCAGCCCCTGCTTGGGTCTGGCTGCGCTGAGGCTTGGTCCCAGCGCCTCTCCGCCTCTCCCAGTTACCTGCTCCTGCCCAGAGGCCTCACGGACGGGGGTGGTGCTCCTCCAGCCCTCCTCCCCGTATGCCAGCCGCAGGCCTGGGCGTCCGAAGTCTCTGGAGTCCCCCTTCCTGCCTGGTGGGCACGGGGGGTAGGGAGGGTAGGGCATGAAGCCCACAGGCAGCAGGACCTGCCTGGATACATTCTCTACCCCCGGCCGCCCGCTTTGGGCATCCACTTTCCGGGGTGGGAACTGGCCCAGGATCTCAAAGTGCTTGTAGGGCTTCAGATCTGTACGGACAGGGTGGGTATGAGTGACAACAGCAGGAGGGTGAGCCTGGGGCAGGCAAGGCTGGTGGGCGGGCGGCTCACCTGTGTAGTGGGGGACGTAGGGCTCAGTCAGGTCACGGCGGGGGATCGGAGGTGGCTTGGACTTGCTGAAGTCCTCGGTGAACTTGGGCTTGGATATGGGGGACAGCACAGAGCAGGGGCTCTTCTGCACGCTGGGGTCTGTGAGCAGCTGTGCTGTGGTGCGCCCATAGGTGTCCCCCACCTGGTAGCGCAGCTGCGGATAGAATCCGGCATAGCTGCAGAGGGAAGTGGAGGCAGGGCCCCTGTGCGCAGGGCGTGGAGCCGGGCCACAGGCAAGGTACCTGCCCTCACCTGCAGATGCCAGTCCCAGGAGCACCTGCCTTCTGAGGCTCTTGAGGCTTGAATGGGCGGCTCAGGCCAGGTGCCAGGAACAGGCCTGGCCCACAGGTGAGTTGCACGGTCCTCACCACCAGGTCACCGTCTGCTCTCTACCCAGCCATCCTCAGCCATGGAGCTCCAGGATGAGGGAACAGGGAACTGCTCCCTTGAAGCATTCACAGGGATGGTGACAGGGTCCGGGCCTGGACCCAGGCACCGCCCAATCTATACAAGGTGGTCCCGCTGGGGAGGCCTTGCAGGGATTTGGCCTGGACCTTGGCCACCCGCGAGGCCAGGACTTGAGAGGCAGGCAAGAGTGCTGCTGGTAGGAGGTGGCTGAGCTGAGTGTCGTTTAGAGAGACAAGGGGAAGTAGTGTAGGCCTCACCGCAGGCCCCAAGTGGGGGTAGTGCTGGGGCCGGAATGATCACCCAAGCGGTGAGAATTGTTTTCTTTTGAAAAAACTGCCAAAGCGAATGCAGAATTGCTAGTCTGAGCGAGAAGCAGGACTAGGGCAGGAAGGGTAGGAGCCCTGTTCCGTGTCGCCTGGCCCAGCGTTTCCCCCAGAACCACTGTGAAAAGTTGGGCCTGACTCCTTCCAGCCTGCCTGCCTTCCCAGGGATCCGTGTGCACGTAGGTGCACACATACACTCCACAGAGGGCTCGCTTTTAGTTTTTACGTCAGGGGTACCTAGCGAGGCAGCCTGGCGTCCCTGCCAATCAGCCTACTCTGGAGGCTAAAGTCTTTAAGACACGCAGCCCTCTCTGGGGCATCCAGGGTTTACTTAGCCAGCCTCGGGCAGCTGTTGGGCTGTCTCCCGTGTCCTGCTCTTCACAGGCATGTTGGCCGTCTGGTGGGGCTCTGAGCACAGGCCGAGCAGGGAGTGCTCCTGCCCTCAGGCCTCACCCCCACTCCCTGGAGACCAGCTCTGGTGCTCTCTTCACGGGTGGCCTTGAGCCCTTAGGCCCAGCCCCGCTGCCCCATCCTCCACCGAGCCCATCCTCCTCCAGGGCTCCAGCACTTACCCAGGGATATAGTGAGGTTCTGGCGTGAAGAGGTTGTGTTTCTGAGTAGCTGTCATCTGGCCTCAACAGCACCTTTGGTGGCCCCAGCCCCTTCCAGCGTCTGCCTCCCTCCCCTCAGAGGAGTCCCAGTTGCCTGGAAACCATTGTGAAGGGGCCTGCCATTGTTGGGCCCTACCTGGCCCAGGACCCCTCCTTAACCCTGTGAGTGCTCCCATGTTACAGGTGGAACTCCTGGGCCCAGACAGGCAACAGGCTAGGAGTGTCAGCCTGGGGGCCTCAGAGCTCCGGGAATCGGGACGGCCGCGTTGGCCCCGCCAGACTTGCTGCCCCCAGTGGCCAACTGAAAAGTAGCTTTCCCACCAAGCCCCCTCCTCAGACCAGAGGCCCTGGAAGCTTCTCGGGCATTGTGGGAGGCCTCCTCGGGGAGGTGTCTGAGCTTCAGGGCTGTTGGGACTCTGTCCTGGAGAGTCTTTCCCCGGGAACTGCGCACCATTTGCCATTTTAAATAATCCCTGATTTTTTTTTTTTTTTTTTGTATAGGAATGACTTCCTAACTATAAAAGCAAAGGAAAGTATCAAAGGAAAAGATGAGCAGATTCTAGTACATGTCAAACACACACACACAAATACTAAAAGGCAGACTACAAGCTGGGGAAAAAAAAATATCGCAACAAGTGTTATGAAGAGATATACTATCAGTGTAAAAACTTCACAAAAACAAGAAAAAGTAGCTCTATGGCAGGAAAACGTAATGTGAACATCTCAAGAAGAGAATCCACAGTCGGGGGACACAGAGACACAAGGTTGAACCTCACGGAGGTGGTTGGTGCTGGCCCAGCAAGGCCACAGGCGCGGGGTCCGGAAAGCAGTTGGGGGACACCGGACATTACCTACTCGGACGGGCCGCTTCTGCTCACAGGAATCCGTCTGAAGGAAGCGACAGGCATCCAGCTGAGGACATCTGTGGGATGTCAGCCATCGTAGTAGTATCTGACACAGGGAGAAACTGGGGCTATCTCAAATGTCCAGTGACGGGGGCTTTGTTACGAAAGCTGCACCTGCAGAACACCATGCAACAAGGGAGGGGCCCAGAGCACGGGCCAAGAGCCCCTCACCCTAATGAAACACGTGTTTCCTGAAGCAGGTTTCTATCTGTCCCTCCTTCCATCCATCCGGAGGGCCTCCCCAGGCCAGGCAGGGTCAGTGTTGGATGGGAGAGATCTGCAGAGAAAGAGACTTGGTCGGAGTGGGGTAGGCCTGGAGGATGAGCTGCTCTTGACTGGGCCCTGCTTGCATGGATTAGGTCAAGACCAGGGCTAGGGCTGGCAGGCTGGCCGGTTGCGAAGGGCACAGCAAGGGCCCTGGTGCCCAGGCGGGCTCTCCCTCATTTGGGCTCATTATTCCTTCACTCTTCAGCCCGGGCAGCCCCATTCGTCTGGGACACCTTACAGCCTCTGCGCAACTAAGCAGAAGACGGGCCCCCTGCCTGGGTCACCAGGCAGCTCCAGTCCCCAGCCTGCCTCTGTGGTCAGCATGGTCCGCCCAGACCCACTTTCCACTGCTTTGCTTTTCTGAGGGCTGGGTTTCCAGCAGGAGCTCCTCCTCCAGGGAGTTTCCCTGGATCCCTCCACCCTCCCCCTTCATTCTGGATGGCCTGGTACAGCTGGGCAGCCCATAGCAGCTGCTCTTCTCATCCCTGTGCAGAGGCCCCGGTCGTCCCAGAAGCCCTGCTAAGGTGGACCCTGGCCGTCCAAGAGACCCCAGATCCTACGAGAGGAGAGGGGTTGGGGTAAGGAAGGGGAGAAGAGAGGAAAGGAGGCCAAGCCAGAAGTTGCTGGGGCAGGCAGGCTAGGGGTCCTCCTGGCCCAGGCTGACGCCAGAGTGACCCACCTGGCTGGCCAGGGGAGGGGTCTCTCTGAGGGGCCCACTGTAGCAGCCCCTCCAGGGCTGGACAATGCTCCTTCCCCAGGGAGTCCCTGGCAACTGAGGCAGGGGGTGTCCATGGCTGGCTAATGAGGTCACAGAGCCCCAAGGTGTCCCTGGGGAAGGGAGCCAGATACTTTGACAATGAATTTTGACCAGAAAACTGTGAAATTCCTGGCGAATTTTTACATCAGTGGAGGCCAACACTGGACCCATGGCTCCCCGAGGCAGAAGCCACTTGAGCCAGCCCAGTAAATTCTCAGGGAGCTGGGTGCGCTGGGGGAACAGTCCAGATGGGGTGGCCATTGGGCTGGGTGGACAGCGCTCCCCTCTCTCCCTTGTAGGCCCAAGGGTAGTGTGTTCTTGTGGGGCCCCCAGCCAGAGACCGACTGGAAGGAGACGCCGCCCCCAGGAGTGCAGGAGTTCCAAGCTGGCCTCAGGATGCAAACGGGCTCCCTCCAGGAGCGCCCCCCTATCTGCACCCAGAACCTGAGAGAGCTGTGTGAGTAAGGGCCCTGGCTGCCCCCCACCTCGGTCTGGTTTGGGGAGGCAGGCAGGGGTGGGAGGCGTCTGCTGAGTCCCCAAACCAGAGCTTGCTTCCTGCCAGGGCTGGAACGACGCCCACCCATCGTGATCGACCTGCAGATCCCCGGCCCCGCCAAGTACCCGGTGCCGGATGCTTCAGTGCGCGAGTCCTCCCCACATCCCCAATTCAGCATCGGCCGCAGGTTCCCCACCCGCGGTGCGGGCCCCCTCCCTGCGCCCCGCCCCCTGCCCTGGGAGTGGGGCTCCGGCCACCAGCCTTCCTTCCCTCCCCAACCACGTTGCTGCTACTGCAGACGGCGGTGGCCGCAGGGCGTGGCAGGTCTTGTGGTTCCAAAGCGAAAGCCCCTTCACGCAGAAGGCCGACTTTAACCAAGAGCAAAAGGTGGAGGGCCCGCCTAGCTAGTCCTGAGGAGGCGGGCTGGAGGAGGGGCCGGGGGGGCGGGGCCCGTGGAGGGGCGGGCTGGAGGAGGGGCCAGGGAGGGGCGGGGCCCGTGGAGGGGGCGGGCTGGAGGAGGGGGCGAGGGAGGGCGGGCTGGAGGCGGGGGCCGAGGGGCGGAGCCTGTCGGGGCGGGAGGGGCCTGCAGCAGCCTCTTTCCCTGTAGTGGCCGTCGCCCGCGGACTATCAGCCCCTCAGCCGGCCTGCCTTCCGGGCCTTCAGCTTTGGGGGCCGCCGCCCCGCCTCCAAGACACTTGAGGCCCCCGCCCGCCCGGGGCTGCCGCGGGCCGGGGGTGCGGGTTACCGTACCCAGCCCCAGCTTCAGGCCCCTCCGCAGGCCCCGGGGGGCGAGAAGCTCCCCAGCCCCAACACCTACAACATCTTGCCTGGGTGCCGCCTGCAGAGCCCCCGTCCGCCCGCCTTCTCCATGAGCCGCTCCCCTGCGTTCGCCTCCTGGGTCAGCTCCTGTAAGGAGAGCTCTGAGAGAGGAGGCCAGGCCGCGCGCAGGGGTGGGGACTCAGCCTGTGGGGAGCTGGGCGCTGGGTGGCAGCTGGCGCTGTAGCCTAGGTGGGGCTCCCACCTTCTCCCTGCAGCCCGCAGTCCCGGCCCAGCCGCCTACTACGTGGAGGATTGCTGTAACTCGCGCTTCCCCTCGGCGCCTGGAGTGGTGATCCAGGGTGTCCGAAGACCCAAGCGCCATGACACCGGGCCCTTCTGCGCCCTGTAGTGCGTCCTCCGCACAGCCGGCCACCCGATTATCCATGGAACCCTGGTCTCCCTGGGGGCCTTCCCAGGCCTCCCTGGGGAACTAAGGGCCTCCAACTCGGCCTTTTGACTCTCTGGGTGCCTCTGATCCACGCTCTTGGCCGGCCAACCCCTCTGTGAGCCGTGGACATCAGGGAGGGCCCAGCCTGAAGTCCATCTGCCCCCCACCCTTGCCATACAGAGATGCTGTGGGTTCTTCCCAACTCTGTTGTGTGCCTGACTGGTGAGCTGTCCCTCAGATGTGGCCTGCTGCCCACCTGTCATGTTTGGCTTTCCTTGGCCAGGGGTCTTCCTCTGCTTCCCCTTTGGTGCCCTCTTCTCTAGGGTGGGTGGGGTAGCAGCCTGGGACCTCCTGGCTGGGGACACGATGGGAGGGGGCCCTGTGGGCAATACAGGACACCCCCACCTAGTTGTGCTACCCAGAGGAGTGGTCAAGCTGCCAGTCTACCCAAGGGTCAGCTGCCCTCTTGAGGTGAGGTCAGCTTGCCCAGCCACCAGGGAGGGCCCAGAGGACCAGCTGGTCAGGGCCTGGCCCCACTTCTTTGGCTCCTGCCCAAAGACCCTGTGAACTTGCCCAGCACCGTGCAGGCCATGCCATACCCAAAGACTTCCTGGGCCTTCACTTGTTAGGGTGCCCACAGCAGCAACCCGCCTTTCTACCCAGGGTTTGTCCCCAAGACTGCCTCCCTCCCAAGGGCCTCACCTGCAGCTGGTGGAGGCTCCTGTCACCATGCCAGTTCTTGCAGAGGCCCTTCTTGTGCCACCCGTGTCCTGAGCCAGAGCTTGACCCCTCCAAAAAGGCACTGCAACAGCTGCTGTGGTGTGGACAGCAGTCCATTCTGCAGGGAGGCCAAAGCCCAGGGAGTCTGAGTGCAGTGCACCTGTGACCTCCTCTAGGGCTCAGCCACTGGGGGTTGAGCCCCAACACCCCTGAGAATCAGAGCAGTGGCATGGCAGATGGCTGTCCTTAGGCCCCGGGCTGACCAGCTCAGCCGCAGGCAACAGAGACAGAGCTGTGGAAGGTCTGGCCTCGGGAGCTTGGCTCGGGGGGAAGGGGGTGGAAAGCAACCCCTAGGGCTCAAAGTCAGGAGTGGGACCAGCAGTAAGGATGGAGCAATGCCCTCCAGCTGGGCTGAAGAGGGAGGGCTTTCTGGAGGAGGCAGTGGCGGAAGTGACTTTTAAAGATGATCAAGAGTTTGCTGGGCAGTAGGAAGGGAATTTCTAGCAGGATAAACCTCAGAAACCATGGCACACAAAAAGGGAGAGGGTGTGATGTTTGGTGTGTCCAAACTTGGGAGGATACAGGGCTGTTTGGATGGAAGGAGGTGAGCTGGTGAGGTGAGAGGCTGCAGAGGGCTGAATGCTGGGTTCAGGGGCTTGCACACTTAGCAGTGAGGAGCCCATGGAGGGTGCGCACCAGGCAGTGTCCACTGACTTTGTATGAGCTTCTTGCACTGCAAGGGACAAGGGACACCATGAAACCTGAGCCTTGCGTTCACAGTGTGTCAGGACGGACAAGTCAGCCTGAGGGCCTACCACCTTGGGTTAGCTTGGGGGTTAGATGCTCACGGTGATGAGAGCGAGGATACCTGTCCTTGGTCACGATCCCACTTCGTCCCCCAGGTCTCTGCTAGGTCTCTGCTAGGCACCTGGAAGCACACTTAGAGTTTAGTCTTTGCAACAAGCTTATGCGGTGAGCTTCATCCCCGCCTCCGTTTGACAAGGAGGGAGCCAAGTCCCAGGGAGAGAGAGGTTCGTGCACCTGGTGAGGCCCAGGGGCAGGGAGCAGCTAGGGCGGACTGCTCCTTTTCTTGAAGCGAAAATACTCTCAGCGTCAAAAGTCAGCCACAGGATTTTTCATGATTATAAAAAATAAAGTGTACTTGGCCAAATATCAGTTCTGAAATTCGTAAGCAGGCCGACCCCCGCCGGCAGCACCCCTTCCCCGGTCGCCCCACCCGCAGGTGCGCCGCAGCACCCCGCCCTGCCCGCACAGGGGCAGCGCACGCCGCGGGGCCGGGCAGGAGACGCGGCCGCGGAGGAGCCGCGGGTTGGAGCCTCGGGGGCGGGCCGCGGCTCAGGTGGGCGGGGTGCTCGTCCACAGCCCGCGCGACACCGGGACACAGCCCGCGCCCGCGTCGGGTCAGCCAGGCGCCGGGCGCCGCGCCGCGCCTCTCCCAGGAACCTCTGCGCGGCGGCGGCGTTTCCGGGGGACCGCTTGGCGGGCGGACCCGGCCTTGCAGGACGGAAGTGGGCGGCTGCGGTCCAGGCGGAGCCGCGCTGCGGGCGGGACCTGGCCGAGCTGGAGGGTGCCGGCGAGCGGAGCTCGGGCGGCCTCCGAGGCCCGAGCGAGCGGACTCCGGGGGGGCCTGCGGCGGCCGCCGCGGCGCCGGCGGAGCGCGGCGGGGATGGGGCGCCGAGCCGGGCGGGGGCCGCGGCCTCGGCCATGTTCGCGGGGCTGCAGGACCTGGGCGTGGCCAACGGCGAGGACCTGAAGGAGACGCTGACCAACTGCACGGAGCCGCTCAAGGCCATCGAGCAGTTTCAGGTGGGGCCCGGCGCGGAGCGGGCACATGTGTTCCTGCGGGCAGCTGCGTCTGTTCCCGGCGAAGGAACCGGGGCCCCCGCAGACGGACTCCGGCTGGGCTATGGCCCGGCTGCCGGGAGCACCCTTGCACCTGCCTCGCCGTGCTCCGGGCACCCGGGGTGCTGGCCAGGCGTGGCTGCGACTGAGCCGTCTGTGCTCGCCCCCCGCCCCAGGAAGCAAAACCGAGCCCCGCGCACACGGGCCCTCTGTTTCCGCAGACGGAGAATGGCGTGCTGCTGCCCTCCCTGCAGTCCGCCCTGCCCTTCTTGGACCTGCACGGGACGCCGCGGCTGGAGTTCCACCAGTCGGTGTTCGACGAGCTCCGGGACAAGCTGCTGGAGCGCGTGTCGGCCATCGCCTCAGAGGGGAAGGCCGAGGAGAGGTAGGTGGGCCGCCGACCCCGTGGCCACACTCCCGCCCGTGGAGACCCGTCCCCTGGTGTGGCAGCTGTTTGGGACCAGTAGACAGCTGCTTCCCACTGGGGCCTGTGGTGCTGCCTCAGAAAGGGAGTCTTTCCAGGTACAAGAAACTGGAAGACCTCCTGGAGAAGAGCTTTTCTCTGGTGAAGATGCCGTCCCTGCAGCCCGTGGTAATGTGCGTCATGAAACACTTGCCCAAGGTAAAAACCACAGGCCAACGAGCTCGGCTCGCTCTGCCCAGCGCCCTCACTTGGGGAGGTGGAGCTTGCCCTGGCTCAGGGTGGCAGCTCTGCACTTGGGGAGGCTCCCTGAGCTGTCTGTCTGCCCAGACGAGGGGCACGAGCCAGGCAGAGACTGGAGCTTGGCGTGTAGACTGGGTTGTGGGACCCATGGCGGCTTGGCAAGAGCTGTTTGTATTCAGCTTGGCTGCCTGCATCTGCTGGGCCCGGTGTGCGGGCACAGGTGCCCCTGCCGGTGGGGCTGGGCCTGAGCCTGAGGTGGTCTCTGCTGGGGGCGCTGAGGCCTCCTGAGCTGTCTGGAGGGGGTGGTCTGTGTGGGCGTGTAGGTTCCGGAGAAGAAGCTGAAGCTGGTGATGGCCGACAAGGAGCTATACCGGGCCTGCGCGGTGGAGGTGAAGCGGCAGATCTGGCAGGACAACCAGGCACTGTTCGGGGATGAAGTTTCCCCGCTGCTGAAGCAGTACATCCTGGAGAAGGAGAGTGCACTTTTCAGCACCGAGCTCTCCGTGCTCCACAACTTCTTCAGTCCTTCCCCAAAGACGAGGCGCCAGGGCGAGGTGAGGCAGGGGTGCCCTGACCACCCCCTTTCCCACCCCCGTGCGGGTTTCAGTTGTTCTGCTGCTGGGACGGTGGGCTTGTATGTGTGGCTGGCCAGGGGGCTTTGTGATGCTGTGCCTAGTGTGGGTCTCTGCTCTTAAGTACTTGGCACTTGGTGACTTGGCAAGCCTTTGCAGTGAAGTTCATCGTTTCTTCTTTCGGCTCAGGGAAGTTGTTTTTTGTTTTTAAGATATTATTTGTAAGTACTCTAACTCACAACCCTCAAATCAAGAGTCACGTGTTCTACTGACTGAGCCAGTCGGGCGCCCCTCTTTTGTTTCTTCCTTTTTTATTTTTAAGTTTTTTTGTTTTTTTGTTTTTTTTAATTAGAGCACAGGGGGAGAGAGCATGAGCAGTGGGGAGGGGCAGAGGGAGAGGGAGAAGCAGGCTCCCCACTGAGCAGGGGGGCCTGACGTGGGGCTTGATCCCAGGACCCCGAGATCCTGACCTGAGCCAAAGGCAGCTGCTTCACCCACTGAGCCCCCAGGTGCCCTGCCTCTCTCCTGTTCTATGTCTGATTCATTCATTGCTTTGGCAAACGTTTCTTGAGTCCTGACTTTCTGCCATAGGTGCCTGTACTCTTCACTGATCCCAGAGGTCAGGGTGTTTGCCTGGGGCACTCACAGTTTGTAGGGAGGCAGATGCTACAGAGTAAGTGTCACACGGTCACCCAGAGCTCAAGGGGTGGCCAAGGGCTGCAGAGACATGAGGCCGCAGAGTAAGGCGCGGCAGGGCTGGGAAGTGAGCACGGGCTCTGAAGGGGAGCAAGCTGACTGGGATGAGAAGGCTTACAGGGCTGGAGCCGAAAACAAGCGGGTGAGTAGATTGGGGGGTGAGCTCAGGAGGGCTTGAGACCCCCATGGAGACTTTGGCATTTCCCAGTGAGTTGGGGGTCACTGAAGTGTCCTGACCTGCTCCGGCATGACAGCTGAACGGTGGAGGGAGGTGATGGTGGCGAGCCACCAGGTCAGTTGAGTGCCGCTGGGTGTTTTGTTGGTCCTTTGCTTTCTCGCCGAGGGGTGTGCGCTGGCGTGAAGTGGGATCTGAACTAATGCTTTCTCCCACGGTCTGGCCGGTGGTTGCGGTACTACTTCCTGCCTGTGGTCTTTTGCTTCTTCTTCACATTTTCCTCCAAGCCAGTGTCCCCCTTGGCGGCCTGGGTCCTTTGGGCCTTCACCCACTGCAAGGGGAGAGGGTATCGCCCATGGTATGTAGGGTGTGGCTCAGCCACTGGGGCCACGGCTCTGGGCCCAGCTGGCCTGAGCCTGAGCCTCACCACTTCTTGTTTGCTGGAAGGCCAGGTCTGGGCTGTGGTCAGGGCAGGCATGTGGCAGTTCTTGTCCGCACCGGAGGTGCCCGCTGGGTGGTGCTCCAGGTCTGCTCTGTGTGTTGGGGTCCCTGACTCCTGCTGAAGAGGCCTTGCCCGGGCCCCCCAAGGTTGCCTGTCCTGCGCTCACTGCTTCGGCTGTCCCTGCTTTCGCTCTGCAGTCACTGTGCCCGGCCTGGTGGCTGTTGGGGTGCTGTGTTGTCCGTTACCTCAGGTTGTGCTGTGTGTTCTAAACAGCGTTAGAGCTAGAGGCCCAGCTCCTGTTCACGGCCAGCGAGCAGTGAGCAGCGCTCCCTCCTGTTGGCTGCGGTGGCGCGGCAGGAGCCTTCTGTGTGGGGTGTGGGTTGCAGAAGTGGGTGGTCCCTGCCGAGGAATAGGGACAGGTGCTGGACGTGGGACGGGGCTGCCACATGGCCTCGAGTTTTGGGACAATGCGGGGAGCCAGAGTCCCAGGCCTGAGTCTCCCTGTACCAGCGGACTGGGCAGGCGGGCGGCAGACCTCCCACGCGGCTCGGGGGATCTGGGGTCACAGGTCGATGGCCTTTCAGAGAAGCTGTGGGATCTGATGTGGACTTCATCTCCTTAAACACCAGAAATGCCACCTCCTGACACAGAGCTGGCGTCTTGTGAGAGAGGAAACTCTCGGGTGTCAGGATAGGGCGGTGCCGCCCCAGGGCCGTTGGTGACACTGTGGCGCGGGTCCTCCCCACCAGGTGGTGCAGAAGCTGACGCAGATGGTG
Organism: Eumetopias jubatus; assembly: GCF_037043125.1. Lineage (NCBI taxonomy): Eukaryota > Metazoa > Chordata > Mammalia > Carnivora > Otariidae > Eumetopias > Eumetopias jubatus. The sequence goes on from NW_028274821.1 coordinate 94,546,698, forward strand.
GGGAAGAATGTGAAGCTGTATGACATGGTGCTGCAGTTCCTACGGACCCTCTTCCTCCGGACCCGCAACGTGCACTACTGTACACTGCGGGCCGAGCTGCTCATGTCTCTGCACGAGCTGGACGTCGGCGACATCTGCTCTGTGGACCCCTGCCACAAGGTGGTGGCCTTGCCGGCCCCTCCCCCATCTCCTCCCCGTCCACGCCCACCCCCCAGGGTGCCAGCCAGGCTCGGGCAGGGGGCCATCCGCCCTGCACCCCCCCTTGTTTGCCTGCTCCGGGCCTTCCTCTGCTACGGCTGGGACAGGCCCCGTGGCCGCTCCTGGACGCTTGCTCTAGCTTCTTTTGGGGTTTCCTAGGCCATTGGCCCTCCCCTGCTCCAGAGCCCCTGGGGGCCGCTTGTGTACTGTGCTCCAGGGGTGGGGTTTTCTGTGCAGCCTGAGACAGTGTCACCTCCCGGGGGGCTGTGTCGTGTCAGGATGTGAGACTGTAGCACCCACCCCCACAAAGGGGGGCCGACAGGGAGGCCCCTTGAGAACAGAGCACAAATACTGTCTCCTCCATGCACCGTCTGGCCCCCTGGGGATGTGGGACCTCAGGCCTGTCTGCCTTTGCACCATATTGGGCCTGGACCATGTGAGGCAGTGAGTCCTGCTGCCTACGTGGGGCCTGGGCCCTGGCCGCTCCTGAGCAGTGAGCACGAGTGCTGTCTGGAGGCCATGGTCTCTGATCGCGTCCTGACCGCCCTTCCTCCCCGCAGTTTACCTGGTGCCTGGACGCCTGCATTCGCGAGCGGTTTGTGGACAGCAAGAGGGCCCGGGAGCTGCAGGGGTTTCTGGACGGAGTGAAGAAGGGGCAGGAGCAAGTCCTGGGGTAAGGGTCAGCCTTGTACAGGTGCTCCCCGGCCCCCAAAGTCCTGTCCACAGGTGTTCGGATGAGCAGGTTGTTTCTGCGGTTTGTTCCAGTGTGTTTTAGAAGTGCCTGGTGCTCGTGCGCACGGCTGAGAGGCCTGGCTACTGCGGCTGAGGCGCTCAGAGTTTCGGGGGAGCCCGGGCCTGGGCTGGGGCTCTGGTGCCTGCAGTCGTTGGGGCCTGCCTGCAACAGAGGGGTGGGTGGTCAGCACCATCCTCGGGGCCCTCTGTGCTGGTGGGATCTGGCTCCCAGCACCACCTTCTCTCTGTGACGGTCTCTGTGGGATCTTGGATGTGCTTACAGAATCAGGGTCAGGTTTTCAGAACCAAAATGGGAGCTTAATTAAAAAAAAAAACAACTCTTTTGACTCTTTGGCATTTTGATTAAGTTAAAGGTAAGTTATGAACGGTGAAGTTGTTTTGGGAAGAAATCCAGAGTTGGTGGGCAGTCTTGCTCTGTGTGGAGGGGCCATTCTCCCCAGGACAGTGGCCATGCCACGTTAGCTCAGTGTGCTTGTCCTCACAGGGATCTGTCCATGATCCTGTGTGACCCCTTTGCCATCAACACGCTGTCACTGAGCACCGTCAGACACCTGCAGGAGCTGGTCGGCCAGGAGACGCTGCCCAGGGTGAGTGCGCTGAGCTGGCTGCATGCTGCCTCCTGGGTAGATGTCTGGGTGTGGACCGTTGGCGGCCAGGTCTGCTGGCCCCAGTGAGAGCCCGTACTCCTCCTGATGGGTGGTGGGCATGTGGGGAGCCTGTGAGCGAAGCTGATGGTTCTGGCTGCACCACGAGGACTCTGCAGCAACGAGTAATTTCACTGGGGGAGGGAGGCCCAGGTGTGCATGTGCTGAGGCCTTCACTTTCCCACAGGACAGCCCTGATCTCCTCCTGCTGCTCAGGCTGCTGGCCCTGGGCCAGGGGGCATGGGACATGATTGACAGCCAGGTCTTCAAGGAGCCCAAGATGGTAACGGCACTGTGGTGGGATTGTTTCCGTGGCTTTCTCGAGAGGCTCTGTGGGCCCGAGGAAGATCAGCAAGGTGGGGTCTTGGGAGGTGGGAAGGAGGGCCAGGCCTTTAGATTGATATCCAGAAAAGATGGATGTGAGGTGGGTGGGCGAAGGGTGGGGCACATGCAGGACAAAGGCGGGGCTGTGCGGGACCAGTTCTGGGTTCTCTCCTGGCCTAGGAGGTGGAGCTCATCACCAGATTCCTGCCCATGCTCATGTCCTTCGTGGTGGACGACCATACCTTCAACGTGGATCAGAAGCTCCCAGCCGAGGAGAAAGCCCCAGTCACGTACCCAAACACGCTTCCAGAGAGTTTCACCAAGTACGGGCTCAAGGGGTGTGGGTGGGGGTTCCTCGCCCCCTGTGGCCCCCCTCGGAAGGCTGTGTAGGGCGTGCGGCTCAGGGGCGACCCGTCCTCGCTGGTGCAGGTTCCTGCAGGAGCAGCGCATGGCCTGCGAGGTGGGGCTCTACTACGTGCTGCATATCACCAAGCAGAGGAACAAGAACGCTCTCCTCCGCCTGCTGCCAGGGCTCGGTGAGTGTGCAGGCCCGTGCCCTGCCCCACCTCTGTGGGGTCAGCTGGGTTCACTTCTCAGTCTTGGTCTTCTGGAAGTTGTTCTGGTACAAGAGCGAGTGGGGCCCGGCTTGGTAGACTCAGACACCCTTTACCGTGGTCACCATGTGTGGAAGGACGCTTTCCACTGTGGTGCAAGAGCTGTCTTACTTCTACCCTACCTGGCGAGGGAGTGGAGCCCCTCAGTCCTGCGACCATGCAGAGAACCCACCCTCAACAGTGTCTGGCTATGTGGGGTGGGGGCCAGGTTGCTTCCTGGTAGGAAGAAGAGGGGAGGGGGCCTGAGTGGACCCCTTCAGGAATAAGCTGCAGGCCGAGCCAGGGAGAAAGGTTAGTGTTCAGGAGCACCTGGCCTTCCCTCTGCCGCCCCCGGGCTCATCTGGGGAGTTGAGGCTGCTTCATAGAGATGTCGCACGTCCCTTGCTAAGCATGTTTCTGGGTCATTGACAGGTCTGAGGATGGCGCGTGTGTTACGTTTTCTGTGTTCTGTTTGCGAAGGAAGCTGTTTGTGGGTTTTAATTTATATCCAGCTTTCATCTAAGTGAACAACATGAACTTACTTTCTTACTGCCCCAGAGGCCGGAAGGATGAAGTGAGTCTCCTGGGGCTACAGTCGAGGTGTGGGCAGGTCTGGCTCCTTCTGGAGGCTCCAGGGAGACTCTGTCTCCTTGTCTCCAGCTCCTCGGGTCCGCCCACACCCTGGCTCCCGGCTGCATCTTGCAGTTCACCCTCCCAGGTGCTCTCACCCCGTGTCTCTCTGACTCCGGCCCCCGGCCTCCCACCTCCCTCTTACAGCATAGGAACCTGGGATGGTGTTGGGCCCATCCTGGGGCTTCTTACCACGTGAGGTAGGACGCTCACCAGCCCCTAGATCAGAACGTGGACACATCTCGGGGCCATCCTCCCCCTGGCCACAGAGGCTGGAGCATTTCAGTATGTTTCTGAAAACTTCCAAGAGTGCGGTTGCAAATAATTTGCATTTGTCTCATCATTTCTGTTCGTTTCAGCACTTCTCTTTGTTTCTTTCTCTTGTTTAACAGTGTCGGCTAGACACGGATGTTCTGCCTGCATCAGGAGCACCCGCGTCTCCCGGCCACGTGCTCCTGCCCCGTGGGCAGGGATGCAGGCCTTTTCTTGTGTTTAGGAAGAGTATAGTTGTTCCTTCTTTTTTTTTTTTAAGATTTTTTTTTTAACTTATTCACTTGAGACACAGAGATACAGAGAGAGAGCATGAGCAGGGCAAGAGGCAGAGGGAGAGGGAGAGGGAGAATCAGGCTCCTCACTGAGCAGGGAGCCCGATGTGGGGCTTGATCCCAGGACCCTGACATCATGACCTGGGCCGAAGGCAGACGCTTAACCAACTGAGCCACCCAGGCGCCCCAAGTATAGTTGTTCCTTTATGTGATTAGTGGGAGCTAGTAAGAATGGATGCCAGTTTAAAAAATTCCTTTCTGTTTTTGTTTTTTTTTTTAAAGACTTTATTTAGTTGTCAGAGGGGGAGGCAGGGGGAGTGGCAGGCAGAGGGAGAATCAGGCTGCCCGTCGAGCAGGGAGCCCTATGTGGGACTCAATCCCAGGACCCTAGGACCACAATCTGATCCGAAGGCAGACACTCAGCCGACTGAGCCACCCAAGCGTCCCTATGTTTTAGCTTTTTATTGTGAGGATTTCTGATGAAATCACAAGTAAAGAGCACAGCATGGTGAAGCCCGGTGCCTATCAGCTGCCTACATGGGGGCCCGCGGTGATGGTCTAGACATAAATCCAGACTGGCAGCATTGCAACTGTGAGGGACCTAGCAGGTGTCTCTACAAGACACGGGTGCTGTCAGAAACCGCGGTGCAGCCGTGGCCACACATGGGGCCAGGTGCTGCTGGTGGCCATGATTCCCCAATTGCCATGTGACATTCTTCTATGAGTAGTTTGCTCAAATCAGGATTCAAACAAGTGTCTCACTTCCCAACTCTCGTGTTTCCTTGTTGCCTCCCGGGTTTCGCACGGTCTGTAGGGTCTGTGGGATTTGTTGGGAATTTGTGGGCAGTGTCCCCTGTTGTCGTGACTGTGGACCTGCCTGCGTGTCCTGTCCACTCAGGTGCGTGGCAGGAGCGCGCCTCGGCTGCGTCTGACGCGCCCGGGTCAGCTTGCACTCGGTGCCGCTGGTGTCGGCCGGGTCCGTTGTCGTAGAGCACCCTGGCGGCACCTCGAGCAGCTGGTACACAGCATTGTGTCCGCGTGCATGTCCCCCTGTGGCCTCCTGCCCTCCAGCTGGGGCTCTGACCCCGTTGGCTGTGCACGTAGGCGTTTCTGTCACTGCTTATCAGTGAGGTTCCTTGGTAGTCACCTTAGCTGTTTCTTTTAAGTTTTGGAGTCCATGGCTTCAAAGCGTGAAGTCATTTTCTTCTCTTGTGTTTGTTCCAGAACCGTGCCGATAGCAGTCTGGTCGAACTCACGGGCTGGTGCCGTGGCACTTGCCTGGGTTTTTCTTTGCTTTCTGATCTGTTCAGAGTTTTTTTCTCTCCTGGAGTCCACTTAATCCAGAGTCCCTTGGCCATGGGTCACAGCCACTGGTGATGGGCTCTCGTGCCCAGCCCAGCCCTCGCACTGTAGCCTTGCTTCACTGTCTAGGTCTGGGCCCCTGGCCGCCCCCCTGCCCTGTCCACCTCGCCTGTGCAGGCCCCTGATTCTGGCTTGCAGGAAAACCGGCCCCCCTGTCCTCAGGTGACCTTGCTGCTTTGCGGCCTCCCCACCATCCACCGGTCCAGGGGCGGGGATGGCAGGGTGAGCGGGACCGACCGCTGCTGTGTTTGCAGTGGAGACCTTTGGCGACCTGGCATTTGGTGACATCTTCCTGCACCTGCTCATGGGGAACCTGGCGCTGCTAGCTGACGAGTTCGCCCTGGAGGACTTCTGCAGGAGCCTCTTTGATGGCTTCCTCCTCACAGCCTCACCCAGGTGCCTGCCTTCCGCCTGTGCGCTGCCAGGGCTGGGGGGCTGGGGGCAGGGGGTGTGGCACAGCTAGGCAGGGGGGCAGGTGTGGGGGTGTGTGGCCCAGCTGGGCGGGGGGGGCGGGGGTGTGTGACACAGCTGGGCAGCGGGGGGCGGGGCGTGTGGCCCAGCTGGGCGGGGGCAGCTCTGGGTCACTGCAGTGCTGCTGTGGCCTCTTCCAGGAAGGAGAGTGTGCAGCGACACGTGTTGCGGCTCCTCATCCACCTGCACCACCGGGTGGCCCCGTCCAAGCTGGAAGCCCTGCGTAAGGCACTGGAGCCCACCGGCCAGGTGGGTGCCCCAGCCTTCGGCCTGTGCCAGCCTGACCCTCTCCTTGTGTGCATGTCCCCTGCGTGGACGTGTCCCGAGTGACCATGGGGTCTGCTCCGAGTAGCCCTGGGGCCCGCCCCAAAGCCAAACACTTTCCCCCGTAGAGTGGAGAGGCGGTGAAGGAACTTTACTCTCAGCTCGGAGAGAAATTGGAGCAGCTAGAGCACCGAAAGCCCAGCCCGGCCCAGGCTGCAGAGACTCCGGCCCTGGAGCTGCCCCTCCCCACTGTGTCCGCTCCGGCTGGGCTCTGAGGCTTCACCGGGGCTGCTCAGGACTGGGCAGGGCCCCTGGTGGGTCTGGGACCTTGGCTGGCCAGAAGGAGCTCCCCTGGACTTGGAGTGTCGGGGACCCCACCTCTCCTGAAGGCAGACTGGCTGCTCATGGGGATGGGCTGGATGGAGCTGAGCACCCCCCACCCTTGGATGTCCTGCACGTGGGGCACCCTTCCGCTGTGCCTCAGCCCCACCCTGACCTGGATCCTGGGACCTGTGTTCTTGCTCCTCATAGGCCCCTGTCTGCTGCTTTGGAGGACAGCTCTGGGTCTGATGTGCCCAGCTGGCCCCTGGAACTCACTCCCAGGCTGTGGAAAGCTTCTGGCTCATTCCTGCCTCCTGTTGTGGGTTTCCACTTCTGTAGGGGAGGCAGATTGGCAGCAGTTGGGATTAGGAAAAAGCCACCTTTTTCCATGGGGAGAGGGCAGGAGGACCCAGGCCTGAGGGAAGCGGTGGGCCCAGCCCTGTTGGCACCGATTGGCAGAATCATGTGGCTTGTTGGGTCCGATCACCTGCAGATTGAACCTGGCTTCTTCTGAGGAGCTCCTGAGTGTTTCACAGTGGATGGTCTGGCCAACCCATGGCCTCACAGGCAACGAATTGTTTCTCCCCTGGCCAGCAGCACCCCGTGTAGCAGGCGTGGCTGAGGAATGGCTGCCTCAGTTTACCCTTGGAGCAGTGTGCTCAGCTGCACCGTCTTGGTCAAGTGAGAGCTGTTGCACACAGACTTTCGCTTATGTAAATAAAAGGTGTTTGGGTAAATCCAGTGGATGAGCTATTCCTGGGCATGCCTGAGGGTTGGATGTAGTGCAGGTGGACAGGTACTTTTTTTTTTTTAAGGTTTTATTTATTTATTTGACAGGGAGGGAGAGAGAGCACAAGCAGGGGGAGTGGGAGAGGGAGAAGCAGGTTTCCCACCCAGCAGGGAGCCCGATGCAGGGCTCCATCCCAGGATTCTGGGATCGTGACCTGAGCTGAAGGCAGATGCTTAACACCTAAGCCACCCAGGTACCCCGGGCAGGTACCTTCTTAAGGGCATTTCTGCCTTTGTGGGCCATGGTCTGGATGCTTGGCCCTGTCCCTGGGAGGAGGGACATTCTTAGGGAGGAGACCTCTGTGGGTGCAGGTGCTGGGGGGTGGTCCCCCTCCAATTTCCCTAAGAAGCAGCCAGGCAGGACCTCACCCCCGCCCCCCCATGCTGGGATCGTGGGACACCCGGGAAGCCTGAGAGTACCACCTGCCCATGGGGTGGGTAAGGTGCCCAAGGCCCCAAGCACCTGCCCCTGTGCAGAGGGGGCAGTGGGTCCTGGGGAGCCAGGGCCCACAGCTGGAGAGGAGGATGCTGAGGAGCAGTGCAGTGCTGTCTCAGTGCGGTGACCCTGCCCGAGGGCACTGAACTGATGGACAAACAGGAACTCCCCAGCCCATGACTAACATTTCCCGGATGCAGGTCGCTGCTGGTCACAGGTGCAGGAAAGCTACAGAGGCAGTGTGCTGGGCAGGGGGGCCTGTGTGGGCAAAGGGAGGCTAAGAGGGTGACGTCGAGGGACCCCGAGCAGGGCAGCCAAGGGACTCTGGACTGCCGGTGCCAGAGGGACAGAGGGCCGGACTAGCTTTGGGCACACTGTGGGTTGATGAACTCACTTGGGGAGGGGACTGCAGACAAGCCTGGGCCAAGACGTGCTTCCATTGGTCAGAACGGGCAGAGGAGAGGGTCATCCAGGAGGGCCCGTCTGTGCGGAGATGGGAACGGGGCTGGCGGCAGGGACACAGGAACCCCCACCTGCCACATCTTGGCCTAAGTTCTTCCCAAGTTTGCTCCCTGACCAGGACGCTGAGCTGTACATGGGGGTCTTCCCCCAGCTCTAGAAATTTCTGTCCCAGTGTGCTAAACTGTCCTTGGGGTGGGAGGGCTCTAAGCCGGGGCAGGGGGTGGGTGGGTGGGGATGGGGGAAGAGGGAAGGGCAGAAGGAGGGCATGGAGCCCCAGACTCTGGAAGAGGAGGGGGAGGAGAAGGAAAGGAGCTCTACTCTGGGAGCCCCCCGCTTGGGGCCAGGGGAGGGGAAGAAGGGAGGGATTGGGGAGACCCCGCTAGGCACATGGTCCCCTCTGCTCTTGCCCTACTCCCCTCCGTGTGGGGAGCCGGGCGCAGCTGATGTCCCTGGGGAGGTAGGGGTTCTGTGGAGGACGGGCTGAGATGCAAGGGGCTGTGGGGATGCCCCCCGCCCCCGAGCCTTACCGGGTGGCAAGGACACGCCAAGAGGGTTGTAGGGCCGAGGAGGATAGGTGACCCGAGGGCCGGGCCGGCCAGACCTTCCCCTCTGGCGCCTCCGTCCAGCCTAAGTCCCGCCCACTTGCCACACCCCTGACTCACTTCCTTTGCCTAGAAGCGGAAACCTCCCCAGAGCTTCCTCCCCTCCTAACTGCACCCCAGGGACCCGCAGGTGTTGCTTCCCTCCAGGCCTGAGCTGGCCCAGCCAGGCCCCTGACCCCACTGGGACCCTCCCCAGAAAGCTGGTGTTTTCTGTGTCCTGAGTTGCAGCCCCCGCATCTGGCCTGGGCAGGGGGCTGCCCTTGGTGGGCTGGGGGACCGGCAGGAGCTTAAGCTGACACAGCTGCAGGTATGGGGCGGGTCGGGGACCAGGGCCATCTGTCCTGCTTTTCTTCAGCTCTGTCTCCTCGGTGGCTCTTTTCCTCCTCTGGCCCTTTTTGTCCATCTTTCCACCCCACCCCTCTGGTCCCTGGGGGCTCCCTGCTGGCCACTCCATCAGTGTGTTCACTGGAGGGATGTGGGGGGTTCCCAGTTTGGGGGTGGAGGGCGAGACCAGATCCCCCCCTCAAGTGTCCTTAAGTGTGTGTGGGAGGTCTCTGGAATCTAGGGGTGCTCGGGGCTCTGCTTCTCTTGGTTCCTGCTTGGGATTCATTCAGAGGGCCCCTGGCGCCTGGCAGTCGGAGCTGTGGGCGGGGGAGGGGGGCGGGCAGCAGGGTCGGGCCTTGACCCTTCTTCACCCTTAATCGGCGCCTAGTTGGCACCGACTTCTCCTCCAGGAAGCCGGGTGGCTTCCCGATAAGCTGCGCCCTCCCCCCTCCGCCACTTCCTCAAGGCCCGCAGCTGTTTATGGGAGGACCCGAGAGATTTGCATTGGGGCCCCGCGGGGAGCCGCTTCCTGGTCAGCGGGGCGAGACTCAGGCTCCGCAAGGCCGGCACCAGGAACCGCCCCCCGCCCCCCCCGCCCGCCGCGCTCCCTGGGGACCTCTCAGAGGGGTGAGATCATTCGGGGAAAGGGTCCCAGTTGGCCGGGCGGAAGTCTGGAGACCCTCCCCATCTCCCTGTTGCAGGGAGGTCGACCTGCATGCCGAGCGCCGCCTCTGCGCCATGGACGGCGACCAGCCCAGTCTGGCGCCCGCCGCCGCGGGCCCCAGCATCCCCGGCCCGAGCGTGATCGCGCCGCTGCGCGCCGTGGTCCGCCTGCGTCGCCGCGTGTGCCTCCTGCGCAAGCGGCGCCTCCTGCCGCCAGGCACCGGGCCGGCCTCCGGGGCTGGAGCGCCCAGACCCGGCTGCAGCTCCGGGGCGCCGCACGCTGACCTGGACCAGCCGCAGTTCTTCACCTTCGACGGCCCGGCGGAGCTGCAGTCCAGGACGCCGCGCAAGAGGCGCCGGCGCAGCCGTGTGGTGCTCTACCCCGAGACCTCGCGCAAGTGCCGGCCTCACGCGGAGCGCCGGAGCCGCGCGCAGCGCTGCCTGTTGCTGCTTGTGGCCATTGTGGGCTTCCAGGTGCTCAACGCCATCGAGAACCTGGACGATAACGCGCAGCGCTACGACCTCGACGGGCTGGAGAAGGCGCTGCAGCGCGCCGTGTTCGGTCAGCCGGGTGCTGTGGGGCGCATCGTGGCGCTGCTGCGGGACTACCTGGCCACGCACGTGCACAGCCGCCCGCTCCTCCTGGCGCTGCACGGGCCCAGCGGCGTGGGCAAGAGCCACGTGGGCCGCCTGCTGGCACGCCACTTCCGCGCTGTCCTCGAGGACGGCGCGCTGGTGCTGCAGTACCACGCGCGGCACCACTGCCCCGAGCCGCGTGCTGCGCAGGACTGCCGTGAGGAGCTGGCCGGGCTCGTGAACGACGTGGTGGCGCGGGCCGAGGTGGAGGAGAAGACCCCGCTCGTGGTGCTGGATGAGGCGGAGCTCCTGCCGCTGGCGCTGCTGGACGAGCTGCATAGCTTCCTGCAGCCGCAGCGTGCCCACCACTTCCGCAACGCCATTTATGTGCTCCTCAGCAGTGCAGGCGGCTCGGAAATTACGCGCTTCGTGCTGCAGAACGCATCCCGCGTGCTGCCCCAGCGCTCCAACGGCGCCCACGGTGCCCACGGTGACCGGGATGGGGCGGCAGCGGTGCAGGCCGAGGAGGAGCTGCGCGCGGGCCTGCGGGCGCTCCTGGTCCGCGAGCACCCGCTGTGGCAGGCGGCGGCCATCGTGCCCTTCCTGCTGCTGGACAAGCGGGATGTGGTCAACTGCTTCCGGGACGAGATGGCCGGGGAGGGCTTCTTCCCAGAGCCGGCCCGCGCTGAGCTCCTGGCGGCGCAGCTCAGTTACTACCGCGTCGCTGGCCGTGAGTTCGCCGTCACTGGCTGCAAGCAGGTGGTGGCCAGGGTGAATCTCTTGTAGCACAGGCGCAGCTGGACATGATGGCCGCTAGTAGGTACCGTGGGACTTTTGGGGTTGTTGGTGGCAGTAGGAGGGAGGGGACCCTGTGGATTTGCCTGAGGCCTCTAATAAATCTGTCTCCAGCCCCCACTGCCCTCCCCGACCCGTGGTTCACCCTGGGACCTAAGGAGGCTGGTGGGGGTGGGTCAGTTCTGTGGCCCCCCTTCCAAGAACAATTCCCCCATTCCAGCCCCCAGTCTGCCACCTCCCAATCCTCAGTTCAGCCTGCATTCCTGAGCACCTGCTGTGTGCACCTCATTGCAGGCGTCCCAGGAGGCAGGCAGTCCAGTCTCCACGGTACAGAGGAGGGATGGCCTCAGAGAAAGTGCGTGGCTCCCAGAGTCACATAGTTGGTCCCCTGCACTGGATATGACCTCAGCTCTGTGGGGCGCCTGCAGCAGCCATCAGTGACACTCACACACACTCCCGTCCAGTCCAGCCCTTGCTCCCCTGCCCACCCCCTGGGCCCCGAAATCCTGGATGCTCCTCCGGCCAGGAGAATCGTGCGGACTCCCTGGATTTCTCCTGGACTCCGGCGCCCAGTAGCTCCCTGGAAGGCGGGATGGGTGGGAATCTCCACAGAATGAGCTGATCCAGTGGAATCCCCCGAATGCTCTGGAAGGTGGGGAGAGCTCTCTCAGGGTGACAGGGGCGCTGACTTCTCAGACCCCCCTGCCCTGGTCACCAGCTTGCTTCAGGGCGCCGAACCAGGGTAGGCCTCAAGGTAGAGAGATCCCTTAGACTCAACTGCAGAGGTTTTCAGGTTTTTGGTCCCACATTGCTTTTCAGGCGCTGTGGGCGCCTTTTGCGCGTGTCTCCCTGAGGGCGGTGGTCGCGTCCACGTGGACCCCACTTCTCGCAGCCGCGCTTCCCTCGAGACCTGGGGTGGCCTCCTTGCTGCCGCTCGGCGGCGCCGCGTGGTCGCGGGGACACGTGCACAGACGCCGACGACGCTGACCACCGCTACTGCCAACGGGGGACTCGGGGAGCAGAGGCGAAGCTCTGGTTGAGCCGGCGCGGGGCTGTGCGCGCCCACCACCCGCGGCACAGCTCAGCACGCCCCCGGCGCCCCGCAGACCCCGGCACCAGCGCAGGCCGGCTCGCTGGGGCTCTCTCGTGGAGGGGCACCCCCGCGCCATCCCCTCTCGTCCTGGCGGTCGGCGGCGGCCCTGGGCCGAGGTCTGCCGGAAAGAGAAGGAAGCAGCACGGGGGGAAGCACGGGGACCGGGGCCCAGGTGGGAAGGGCGGAAGAACTCCCCGAGAACCCGCCGGGGCGGGGGGGTGGGCGCAGGAGGAGGGGAGGTGCACGCGACCTTGGGAAGCTTTGCTCCCCCAGGGGGTTGGGAGGCATGGCCAGCTCTGTCCACTGACCGCACTTGCAGCTGGGGACAGGAGCCCCAGTCTCTGAGGCCGAGTAGGTGCCAGAGGGGCCCGTGTCCAGTTCGGAGACCCCCGGCGTGGCCCCTGCGTCTGGGTGTGGGCGACAGCCGCGGCGTACTGACGTCTTACACTTCTCTTGGGACTTTGTCTTTTGCCTTTTCATGCGTTTTTATATCTTGCTTTATTTTTATTTTTTGGTAGTGGTCCCCCTCAGGGTCCCATCTGCCTCCTTGATAGGTTGGCAGTTATACCGCCAACCGAGGACTTACACCCTCACTTGGGCAGCGCCCCGACTTGTGGTCCTCGGAGGGCCAGCCCACCCTCTCCACGCTCAGGGCCGTCTCACCGCCTACTTAAACTCCGTCCTTTTATCCGACTCCACATATCAGACATTATAGTTCATTTTTATTGATTTTTAAATTTTATTTTATTGATATATTCATCAACTAGTTCCCTCTTTTCCCGAGGCTCTGTAATTTCCATTCTGCTAGAAACTGGGTTCCAAGGTTCTCTCTGTGCAGGTGGGACAGTTTCCCGGCTGTGGGTCAGTTTGTTTTCCCTGGGTCAAGACAGCCTTCTTGAAAAGTTACTTGGCTCTTCTGGGGCTTTTTTCCTTAGAACTTGGTTTTGTCAAAATCTTTTCTTCTTCTCCTTTTTTTTTTTTTTTTTAAGCAGGCTCCATACCCAACGTGGAGCCCAATACAGGGCTTGAACTCATGACCTTGAGATCAGGACCTGAACCAAGATCAAGAGCTTAACTGTCTAAGCCACCCAGGCACCCCTGGTTTTGTCAAAGTCTTTGGAAAACCTTTTAGGATCTGAACTGGAACCGCACTGATCCACAGGACAGTGTGGGGAGTGTGACTCGGTCACCCTGTGATGCGGTTGACGAGACCTGATTCACGAGTTTGAATACACCTGTATAATGTTCTGCTGACAGGTCTTGCTCACTTTTGTGAGATTTATTCCTAAAAACCAAATAATGTTTGGTTGGTGTTGTAAAAGGTTAATGTTGTCTAATATAACATACATCTAGAAAAGTGGATAAAGCAAAATATATATTCAAACTTTTATCACAAAGCAAGCACCCATCCAGGTCAGGAAACGGCATGGCCAGGCTCCTAGAAACTCTCCACGCCCCTCCTCCCCGGCCCCTCCTCCCCTCCCCAGGCGATGACCAGCCAACTTTTCACCAAAGTACAGCCTTGTGGCCTTCATACTTCAGCCACCTAACTTCACAACTCTAACCAGTCTGGTTTAGTTTGTTTTTCATGTTGTAGCTTTCCTGTTTGCTTAATTCAAAACAAAACAAAACAACAGAACACCTTGATTGAAGTATCATTTATATACCACAAAATCGACTTAAAAGAGTGGATGATTTAAAGATTTTTAGTAAATTTGCAGGCTTCTGCAGATATTGCCACAATTCAGGCTTAGGATCTTTCCATGACCCCAGAAAGATCCATCCTGCTTATTTTCAGTGAATACCTGTTTTCCCCCCTCCCTCAGACAACCGCTCATTCTGTCTCCCGAGGTTTGCCTTTTCTAAAAGTTTCTTGCATACATGGACTCTTTTTAGCTTTATGTGTCTGACTTCCTTCCCTTAGCATACGGCTTTTGGGGTTTGCCCAAGCCATAGGGCATGGTTTCTAGGAGTTTCTAGGAGCCTGGCCATGCCCTGTTTGCTGATGTGGATGAGTGCTTTCCTTTCTGCTGCTGATGAGTGTTCCATTCCGTGGACCAGACTCGTTCCATGGCAGATGCATCCCATGTACATTTGGGTTGTTCGCATTTGTTGGCTGTTACAAATAAATTGTGCAAGGAACATTTGCTCCAAATTGTGTGGGCATACATTTTCCTTTACCTGGAATAAATACCAAAGAGTAGAATGCTGATTCACATGAAGAACATTTTGTGTGATTTTTTTTTTTTAATTTATTTATTTGAGAGAGAGAGAATGAGAGATAGAGAGCACGAGAGGGAAGAGGGTCAGAGGGAGAAGCAGACTCCCCGCTGAGCAGGGAGCCCGATGATGTGGGACTCGATCCCGGGACTCCAGGATCATGACCTGAGCCGAGGGCAGTCGCTTAGCCAACTGAGCCACCCAGGCGCCCTTGTGTGATTTTTTTAAAGAAACTGCCAACCTGCTCCAACGTGACTGTACCATTTTACACTCCATCGGCAGGCAGTGTGTGGGATGAGTCTTCGCCACATGCTCGCCAACACTTGTTACTGACAGTCTCTTATATGACACCTGTCCCAGGGGCTGGTTTCGGTTTGCGTTTTTCTAATAACTAATGGTCTTGAGCATGCTCCACGTGCTGCGTAGACCTTCACTTTATTTGGGTGGTTTCGCTGACTGTTGACTTGGGAGAGGTCTTTGTGTATCCCGGCCGTAGGTGTTTGATCGGATGTGTGTGGCAAATGTTTTCTTCCAGTCTATAGGTTTTTCTTAATTTTCATAATTAAAAAATGCGTTTTGAAGTGCAAAAGGGTTTAATTTTTATGAAGTCAAATGTATCCATTTTTTTTCTTTCATGGTTCCCGACTTGGGTGTTTCTAAGAACTCCTGGTTTACTCCCAGATCATAAAGACTTTCCCCTGTGCTTTATTCTAAATGGTTTTAAGGTTTTAGCTCTTACATTTAGGTCTGTGAACCATTTTGAACTAATTTTTATGCATGTTGTGAGATGAAGGTTGAAATCAATCTTACTGCGTGAAGATGTCCCCTCACTGTTTTTTGAAAAGTCTCTCCTTTCTCTGTTAAATTGCCTTGATGCCTATGGCAGTTGAAGTTCCACAGAGGAAGAGCATCTGTGGGAGATCCCCATGAGGGCAAGCCTCGGGGAAGGGCAGGCTGGGGCTCCGGCCGGCCTGAGCTGCCGGAGGTGGAGTTTCAGCTCTGTTCCTAAGTCTTTTAGACAGATTGAATCAGGCCCACCCAGGTCACGCAGGATCATTTCCTTTACATAAAGTCGACTGATTACGGACCTGAATCTCCTCTACAAGATGCCTTCACAGCAACACCCAGATTAGGTTTTGATTGAGTAACTAGCCAAGTCGTCACCTACAACTGCGTCATAACACCTTTGTCAAAAATTAACCGGCACGAAGGTGAGGGCTGACCTCCGGACTCTCAGTTTTATTGATCTGTGTGTCCATGCCAGAATCACGTTCTTTTGATTTCTGTAGCTTTACAGTTAGTTTTGAAATTGGAAAGTGTGAGTCATTCAACTTTGTTCTCAGTTTTCAGTATTGTTCTGGCTGTTCTGGGTCCTTTGCCTTTCTAGATAAATTTTAAATTCAGATTGCCAATTTCTGAGAAGAAAAGAACAACAACAACCCGAACCAAAACCCAATTTCTACATTTTGATAGAAATTGCATTGACTCTAGAGATCAGTTTGGGGAGAACTGCCAGATCAATAATGTTGAACTTTCCAGTCCCCGGACGTGGAGCCGCTCAGGCTCCCAAGTGTTCAGTTCTCGTCGAGATGAGGTGTAGCTCAGTGTGTGAGCCGTGCACTTCTCGTCTTCAGCATATTCCTGAGCACTTCACTCTTTTTGATGCCATTGCGAGTGGAATGGTGCTATGGTCACGTTCAAGCTCTTCATGGATGGCATATAAAAACAAAATAGAATTTTGTGTATTGATCTTGGATCCCGTGACCCTGTGGAGCTTGTGTATCAGTCCTTTTGTTTTGTTTTGTTTTTTGGTATGGGTTTCTTTCTTTTCTTTTCTTTTCTTTTTTTCAAGATGTTATTTATTTATTTGACAGAGAGAGACACCGCGAGAGAGGGAACACCAGCAGGGGGAGTGGGAGAGGGAGAAGCAGGCTTCCCCTGAGCAGGGAGCCCGATGCGGGGCTGGATCCCAGGACCCTGGGATCATGATGCGAGCCAAAGGCAGACGCTTAACGACCGAGCCACCCAGGCGCCCCTAGAGTTCACTCTTGATGTTGTATATTCTGTGTGTTTGGACAGATGTAGAATGACACATATCCACCATTATTGGATCAAAATCCTCTGCACCCCATCTACTTATACCCTCTCCCTCCGGACTTCTGGAAACCACTGATCTTTTTACTGTTTCCATAGTTTTGCTTTGTCTCGAATGTCATACGGTTGGAATCATACAGGCAGTAGACAGTATGTTGCCTTTTCAGATCGGCTTATTTCACCTACTGATATGCATTTCAGGCTCCTCCATGTCTTTCCATGGCCTCATAGCTCATTTCTCTTTAGTGCTGAATAAATATCCCATTGTCTGGTTGGATTACAGTTTGTCCATTTACCTATTGGAGGATACTTTGGTTGCTTTCAAGTTTGGGCAACCATGAAAAATTATGGATCAAGCTGCTCTAAGTATATGTGTGCAGGCTTTTGTGTGGACATAAGTTTTCATCTAGTTTGAGTAAACATGAAGGAGCACAATTGCTGGATCATATGGTAAGAGTATGTTTAGTTTTGTAAGAAACCGCCCAACTGTCCCTCAAAGTGGCTGTGCATGTTGCATGCCCACCAGCAAAGAGAGTTCCTGCTGCCCCATATCCTCCAGCATTTGACTCCAGTGTTCTGGAATTGGGCCATTCCAATAATGTGTAGTGGTATCTTGTTTTAATTTGCATCTCCCTGATGACATGTGATGTGGAGCATCTTTTCTCATGCTTATTTGCCATCTGTACATTTATATCTTTTGCTAATTTTTTAATCAGGTTGTTTGTTTTCTTGTTGAGCTTGAGGAAATCTTTGTATATTTTAGATAACAGGCCTTTATCAGATGTGTCTTCTGCAAATATTTTCTCCCAGGCTGTGGGTTGTCTCCTCATCCTCTTGACGTGGTCTTTCTCAGAGCAGAAGTTGTTAATTTTAATGAAATTCTGCTGATCATTTCTTTCTTTCATGGATTGTGCCTTTGATTTTGTATCTCAAAAGTCATTGTCAAACCCAAGCTCATCTGGATTTCCTCCTTGCAGAAGTTTTATAGTTTTGCATTTTACATTTAAGTCTGTGATCCATTTTCAGTTTTTTAAAAAGATTTTATTTATTTATTTTGGGAGAGAGACAGAGAGAGCACAAGTGGGGGGAGGGACAGAGGCAGAGGGAGAAGCAGGCTCCCCACTGAGTACAGAGCCCGACGCGGGGCTCGATCCCAGGACCCCGGGATCATGACCTGAGCCGGAGGCAGACGCTTCACCGACTGAGCCACCCGGGTGCCCCTTCAGTTTGTTTTAAATGAAGGGTATAAGGTCTGTGTCTGGATTAGTTGTTCGCATGTGAACGTTCAGTTGTTCCAGCACCAGAATCTCATGGACTTTTCATTTCAGTTATTGTGCTTTTTAACTCCAGCTGTTCCATTTGGTTCTTCTTTCTCCTTTCTCCTTCCCCTCCCCCTCCCTCTTCCTCCTCCCTTCTTCTTCCTCCTCCCTTCTTCTTCCTCCTCCCTTCTTCTTCCTCCTCCTCCTCCTCTTCTTCTTCTTCTTCTTCTTCTTCTTCTTCTTCTTCTTCTTCTTCTTCTCTCTTCCAATTCTATATTACAAAAATTATTGTTTTCAATCTTGGGAGCTTTAGAGCCAAAACATCTTCTCTTTTTGAAGAATTGAAACATTTTGTGGACAGAATGGAAAGTGATGGAAATCTACAACAATGTTTGGAGGTTCTAAAGGAAAGGATCAGATTGTCTCTGGAAACATCAGTGGCTGAGATGAAGGAAGACATGGCAAAGTTCTCTTCGGAGCTGCGATGAGTTCTTGCACTGTCAGAATTGGCACATCTCGTTACATGATCAGAGGGTCACTGAGACTGTTATCAGACAGAGGACCCTTTCCAAACTCATGTTTGGCTGCTTGCCACTCAAAAATCAATACTTGAGAGACAAGTGAGACAGGGAAGGTGGCTTTATTCAGGAAGTGGACAACCTGGGAAGGTGGCAGACTAACGTCCAAAGACCATCTCTTTCAGTCTAGGGAAAGCTGCAGAGTTTTTAAGGGGAAGGCTTGGGAAATGGTGAGGGGGCTGCATGTAGGAGAAGCTGGTGCTCAGCAGTTAGTCATTTATCCACACGACCCTGAACAGACTTGCTGGCGGCAGTGGTGAGTGGTTTCAAATAAGGCCAGGCCATATCTTTCGGGAAAGTCTGGTCCTTTGTTCCTCAAGCCCAGAGGTCTGCAAAATCTCAAGGGAAATAGGTTAGTTTTGCTATAGACTATGGGGCTTAGGTCAACAAGCAAGGAGTGCCTAAGCTTGAAGCAAGTTAACCTTCATTTGGAGTGTTGTTACAAAACCCAAATCACTGACATTGAAATGGAACGTATGACATATCTAGGTCTTCTCAGAATGACCTCACAGAGCCTGACCAGTGGAAAATATGACAGAACCAGGCCAAGATCTTTGAGTGTATGGAGTTGCTGATGGGTGAAGTGCGGTGATTAGTGGGCAGCTGAGACTTCTGGACGAACAGACACCGTCCTTCCAGAACAGGTCAGTACTGCCCAGGATGAGACGCTCACAACAGTCAGAAAGTGTTGTTTCCACACTTCAGCCACAAGCCCACTCACCACACGTTGCTCTGGGTCTGGTTGGTGACCTTCTGCAGTTTTCTGCTCTAAGATGCTCAAGAGGAGAGGCATGGAGGGTGACTTTGCACCCGATGACTACCTGGGTGTCTGAGCTTGGGGCTTCACCCTCCTGTCTTGAGGGGACTGGGCAGCCATAGTGCACCTTGATTTTTTTCTGAAAGTGATGGAATTGATGCATCTAAAAGAATGTTGTATGGGCAGGGTCTGGGGCTGCCAGATGCCCATGGGGGTTGCAGGCTGCCCCCTTCCTGCCAGACCAGAGGGGCTGGGGGGATCCCAGCAGGGGGAGGGCAATCCCTTCACCCCAGTTGCCAAACAGCACCCCCTCACCCCCTGGACCTTCCTCCTCCCTCCATCCCTGACAGTTCTGGCCTTCCCAAATTGCTTTTGATCTTCTGATTCCTCTTGGGTTGAAGCATACCAAGTTGGGGGGGGGGCCTGTATTTTTTTAATGACACCCCAATTCCCCACCTGTTCCTCCCTTTTCCCATGCTGCCAACTTTTAACCGCAATAGTAAAAAAAAAAAAAAAAAGAATGTTGTATGGACACTTTTTTCCAGGAATGTGCAAAATGCCTGGAACTTCTTTTTCAGAATGACCTTCAGAACAAGTAGCCCATTCTTTTAAACACCCTTCAGGATCAGAAAGCTTCATCTTGTGAAGATGTGCTTTGCAGGTTTTGAAATAATCCAAAGTCCCCCAGGACCAAGTTGGATGACACATTTTGGGACCAAGTTGTAAAGTTATGAGACTGATGTTCGAGAGTGTCTCGAAGGTGGTTTCATCTCACATTACTGGATTACAGGTATCACTTCTTAAGATGTCCAAAGTCAAGGGAGCACCGTACTCTCCATGTATTGGTGTCCACTGTGTGCTGGACTTTTTTTTTTTTTAAGATTTGTTTATTTGAGAGAGAGAGAGAGTACACAGAGGGAGAGGAAGAAGCAGACTCCCCGCTGAACAGAGAGCTTGATGTGGGGCTGGATCCCGGGACCCCAGGATCATGACCTGAACCGAAGGCAGACCCTTAACCAGCTGAGCCATCCAGGAGCCCCTGGATCTCTGTTTTTATTAATAATCTGCTTTACAGGGGTGCCTGGGTGGCTCAGTTGTTAAGTGTCTGCCTTTGGCTCAGCTCATGGTCCCAGGGTCCTGGGATCGAGCTCCGCATCGGGCTCCCTGCTTGGCGAGAAGCCTGCTTCTCCCTCTCCCACTCCCCCTGCTTGTGTTCCCTCTCTCGCTGTGTCTCTCTCTGTCAAATAAATAAATAAAATCTTTAAAACAAAAAAACTTTAAAAAACAATCTGCTTTACAAAATTGCACATACTTAAAAGATGTTTTTTAAAAAGTGTTCTTTTATTAAGAAGTAATTCACATACCGTACAGTTTACCCATTTAAGGCACATAGTTCGATGGCTTTTAGTCTAGTCAAAAAGTTGTGCAACCATCACCACAATCTGATTTTTTTTTTTACCACAATCTGATTTTAAAACATTTTTATCTCAAAAAGAAACCCTATGCCCATTAGCACTCACTCCTCACACAGCCCTAGGCAGTTTGTTTGACTGGAATCCTGCAATATTGGTCCTTTTGTGTCTGGCTTCTTTTACTTAGCATAATGTTTTCAAGGTCTGTTTTCAATCATGTATCAGTGCTTAATTCCTTTTTATGGCTGGATAATATTCCATTGCATGGATATCCCACGTTGTGTTTATATCTTCATTAGTTGAGAGACATCTCATTTTTTTCCTACTTTTTGGCTATTTTTACAAAAAGATTTATTGATTTATTTTAGAGAGAGAGAGAGAGAGACAGCACATGAACACAGGGGGAGGGGCAGAGGGAGAGAATCTTCAAGCAGACTCCCCGCTGAGC